>NC_060080.1:83598680-84291462 GCF_922984935.1 Meles meles | reverse complement strand
GAGGTTGATTCCCAGGTATCTTCTGGTTCTCGGTGCTATTGTAAATGGAATTGATTCTCTAATTTCCCTTTCTGTATTTTCATTGTTTGTGTATAAGAAAACTACTGATTTCTATACATTGACTTTGTATCCTGCCACATTACTGAATTGCTGTATGAGATCTAGTAGTTTGGGGGTGGAGTCTTTCGTGTTTTCCATATAAAGTATCATGTCATCTACGAAGAGAGAGAGTTTGACTTCTTGATTGCCAATCTGGATACCTTTTATTTCTCTTTGTTGTCTGATTGCTCTTGCTAGGACTTCTAATACTATGTTGAACAAGAGTGGTGAGAGTGGGCATCCTTGTCGTGTTCCTGATCTCAATGGGAAGGCTGTCAGTTTTTCCCCACTGAGAATGATATTCACTGTGGATTTTTCATAGATAAATTTTATGAAGTTGAGAAACGTTCCCTCTGTCCCTATACTTTGAAGAATTTTAATCAGGAGCAGATCCTGGATTTTGTCAAATGCTTTTTCTTTATCAATTTAGAGGCCCATGTGGTTCTTCTTTCTTCTTTTATTGATTTGTTCTATCACAGTGATTTGCAAAAGTTGAACCATCCTTGAAACCCAGGGATAAATCCCACGTGGTTATGGTGGACAACCTTTTTAATATGCTATTGGATCCTATTAGCTAGGATCTTGTTAAGAATTTCAGCATCCATATTCCTCAGAGATATTGGTCTGATATTCTCCTTCTCGGCTGGGTCTTTGCCTCCTTTGGGGTTTAGAGTAATGCTGGCTCAATAAAAAGAGTCTGGAAGTTTTCCTTATGCTTCAATTTTTTGAAACATCTTCAGGAGAATAGGTATTATTTCTTCTTTGAAAGTTTGGTAGAATTCCCCAGGGAATCCATCAGGTCCTAGGCTCTTCTTTTCTGGGAGGTTTTTGATCACCGCTTCAATCTTGTTACTAGATATCAGTCTATTCAGGTTGTCAATTTCTTCATGGTTCAGTTGTGGAAGTTTATAGTTTTCCAGGAATGCATCCATTTCAGCTAGGTCACTTGACTTATTGGCATATATCTCTTGATAATAGATAATAATTTCTGATGACTGTTTCTATTTGCTTGGTGTTAGTTGTGATCTCTCTCCTTTCATTCATAATTTTATTAATTTGGGCCTTCTCTCTTTTCTTGTGGATTAGTTTGGCCAATGGTTTATCGACCTTACTGATTTTTTTTTCAAAAACCACTTTCTAGTTTCATTGATGCATTCTTCTGTATCTCTAGTTTCTATCTCATTGATCTCTGCTGTAATCTTGATTATTTCCCTTCTTGTGTGTGGAGCTGGCTTAATTTGCTGTTGATTCTCCACTTCCTTAAGGTATAGAGGCAACTGGTGTATTCTGGATTTTTCAAATTTTTGAGGAAGGCTTGGATGGCTATGTATTTTCCCCTTCGGACAGCCTTTGCTGTATCCCATAGGTTTTGGACCAAAGTGTCTTCATTCTCATTGGTCTCCATGAATTGTTTAATTTCTTCTTTGATCTCCTTGTTGATCGAAGCATTCTGAAGCAAGGATGTCTTTAGCTTCCAGGTGTTTGAGTTCCTTCCAAACTTTCCCCTGTGGTTGAGCTCCAGTTTCAAAGCATTGTGATCTGAGAATATGCAGGGAATAATCTGTCTTTTGGTATGGGCTGAGTCCTGATTTCTGACCCAGAATGTGGTCATTCTGGAGAAGGTTCCATGTGCACTCGAGATGAGTGAGTATTCTGTTGTTTAGGGAGGAATGTTCTGTATATATCTATGAGGTCCATCTGGTCCAATGTGTCATTCAATGCTCTTGTTTCTTTGTTGATTTTCTGCTTGGATGATCTGTCTATTACTGAGAGTGGCATGTTATGATCTCCTACTATTAATGTATTCATGTCAATATGACTCTAAATTTTGATTACCAGTTTTCTTATGTAATTGGCTGCTCTCATATTGGGCGCATAGCTATTTACAATTGTTAGATCTTCTGGGTGGATAGTTCCTTTAAGAATGATGTAGTGTCCACCTTTATCTCTGACCACAGTCTTTAGTTTAAAATCTAATTTGTCTGATGTGAGAATCGCTATCCCAGTTTTATTTTGAGACCCATTGGTATGAAAGATGCTTGTCCATCCCTTCACTTTCAGTCTGGATGTATCTTTAGGTTCAAAATGGGTCTCTTGCAGACAACCTATGGATGGGTCCCATCATTTTATCCAATCTGCCACCCTGTGCTGTTTTATGAGTGCATTTCGGAGATTCACGTTGAGAGTGATTATTGAGAGATATGTTTTTTTTGTTTTTTTTTTTGTTTTTCTTTTCTTTTATTAATTTTGTTATTTGACAGACAGAGATCACAAGTAGGCAGAGAGGCAGGCAGAGAGTGAGAGGGAAGGAAACAGGCTCCCCGGTGAGCAGACAGCCTGACACAGGGCTCAATCCCAGGACCCTGAGATCACGACCTGAGCCAAAGGCAGAGGCTCAACCCACTGAGCCACCCAGGTGCCCCAAGAGATACGTTTTTATTGACATTGTGATATCTGTGAACTCTTTGTTTCTATAGACTGTCTCTATGTATTTCTGTTCAATTATATTCTTGGGTTTTCCCTCTTTTATAGAACCCCCCCTTGATATTTCTTGTAGTGCCATCTTGGTGGTCCCATACTCTTTTAAACCTTGCCAGTCTTAGAAGCTCATTATCTCTCCATCCATTTTGAATGTCAGTCATGCAGGATAAAATCTTCTTAGATGCATGTTCTTCTCATTTAGTGCCCTGAATACATCTTGCCAGGCTTTCTGGCTTGCCATATGTCTGTGGACAGGTCTGACATCATTCTGATGTGCTTTCCTCTGTACCTAAGGCATCTTTTCCCCCTAGCTTCTTTCAGGAGCTCCTGTCTAAAATTATGATTCATCATTTTCACAATCAGGTGTCTTGAGGTCTTTCTAGATTCTATGATCTTGGGGAGAGCTCTTTCTGCCTCTAGTACAATAACGCTGGTTCCATTTGTCAGATTGGGAAAATTTTCATGGAGAATTTGTGCAACTAGAACTTCTAGTCTTCTTTATTTCTCCTCCCCCTCAGGGATTCCAATAATTATGAAGTTGGAACATTTCATGGTGTCATTTATTTCCCTAATTCTGTTTTCATGGCTTCTGAGCTGTTTGTTCCAGGCTTCCTTCTCTTCCTTTTTCTCCAACAGTTTGTCCTCCAGATCACTAATTTTATCTTCTGTCTCAGTTACCATAGCTTTTAGAGAATTTAGATTAGCTTGGAATTCATTGAGAGAATTGTTAACATCACCCCTGGTGGCTTTCAGTTCTGCTCTAATCAATTCCATTTTGTCATCAAAGGCTTTCTCCAACCTAGCTATTGCCTGGATAATTGTTAGCCTGAATTCCTTTTCTGACATACGCTTTATGTCCATATCCAAAAGCTCTGATGGAGAGGGCACAGTCTCTGAATTTTTCGTCTGTTTGGAATTCCTCCTCCTAATCATTTTGGTGAGAGATGGCTGAACAGATGTGTAGCTGAATGTATCAACTGCAGTCAGACAATGTGCACTCTGGAACACTTCTGAGCAATCGAGAGTCCCCATCAAAAAGAAAGAAAAAAGAAAAAGAGAGAGAGAGAGAGAGGAAAAAAAGAAAGATATAATAAAAGAGAAAGTCCAGCCTGAATGGGCCCCAAAGGTAAGATTTATAAAGTATGCAAAGAAAACAAACATAAATACTGACAAAAGTAGATTTCAAGAGAAAAATAAATAAATAAATAAGAACCCTGTCAAAATTAACCCCAAGTATAATATTTATATACCAAAACAAAAACAAATACACAGAAACACTGATAAAAGAAAAAGTTGGGAGGGTGGTTATAAATTCTCAATGTGGGTGAGGAAGGGTATTTTGATTTTCCCTGGATGCATCTTAATATCTTTGTTAAAAGACTCAACTTTCCTGAGACAAAGAGGGATTAAAACTGGTTTACATAGAGGGGTAGCACTGATCAGGCAAAGGGGATTATCTTGAAGCTTATCTCTATATGAATATTTAAAAAATAAAATAAATTTGAAAATAGCAAAGCAAATGAGAAACAGGTGTATGTATCAAAAAAGTTCAGGTTAAAATGTTATTATGGAATTTGATGTACTGAATATCCCATTGTGATGGTAAGTAGATTAAAGTGTTATATTTTTAAAAAATGAAAAGAACCAGAATAGTGGGAACGAATTAAAAATAAAAGTTGTATCTATGACGTAGTGTTGGTTGTTTTCTTGTTTTTATGTTTTGTTGTTGTTGCTGTTGTTTTCATTTTTGGGTTTTTTTTTTTTTTTGGCTGGCTTTCTGGGTGAGGGGTATGCTGCATGATTTTTCAGGTAGTTTTGCTATAGTTGAGTTCTCCTATCCCCATCAATGGGCTTGGCTCTCAGAAAACCAGGGTTTTTTTTGGTTCTCTGGAGGTTTTTTGCCTGTTAATTTGTTTTTTTTTCTCCCCTTGGAGGTTTTTGGAAGTTCTTTGGAGGTTTAGAGGGTAGCAAACTACATCCAGACCTCCGTCTCTGAGAGAAGCCTCAATGTGTTCCCTTCTCGGTTCTCCAGAGCACATAAATTCCCCCTCTGCCACTGGCAGAGCACATACCCAGTCACACTTTCTGGGGTCACAGGAACTCCTGCTTGTACCCAAAACCATGAGAAATACTAGCCTTGGCTGTCTGGGCAGTTCTAGATGGCCAGAGATGTTCCCAACCAGAGATAGCACCCCAGTTTCTCACGCTGGCCTGGGAAAAGTGTTCAAGATCTCCTATTCCTAGAGAGCACTGGCTAATGCCTGCATGGACCTCTTTCAGGGAAGGTGTGGAGCGTGACCCAATTCCCTGGTCCCGCAGCATGGGTGCAGAGCACAAAAGGTTGTGGTTCTAGATAGCACCAGCTGACACCCACCCCAGACTCTCCTGGGAATGGCCACCCAGATGATCTCATGTGCACCAGGTGCTCACGGACCAAGACCTGGATTCTTCGCTGTGCTTTCTGGTTCCCCACCCATGGTGGCCATCCTGGGTCCATGGGCTTAAGTCCCTGTCCCTAATGGACAATTCTACCAATTTTCCCTTAAGATATTTTGATCTTTTTGAGTGCTTTCAAACAGACTCCAAGTCAATGCTGGTCCCCAATCACAGGGCACTCTTGTACTTTCCACTGAGTTGCTTCTGGTGGCTCCCTCCCGCTTTTGTTTATCTCCCAATATCAGTCCAGTGTCCCCACTCTGCTGTACCTGTCCACTGGCGTCTTCTGCCCCCATGGAGATCCAGAAGTGTATAATTCTAATCTCAGGTTAATTTCATGGGTGATCAGAGTTCTTTGGTAGGCAGTCAGCTCACTTTAGGAGACAGGTTGAAACAGCACCTCCTACTTCTCCGCCATCTTGTCCCCAACCAACAGTACAGTTTTTCTTCCACATCCTTGCCAACACTTTTGTTCCTGCTGTTTTTAATTTTCACCCCTCTGCCATGCATGAGGCAATATCTCATTGTGGTTTAACCTGCATTTACCTGGTTGTAAGGGATGTTGAGTATCTTTATGTTTCTGGTGGCATTCTTTATGCCTTATATGGAAAAATGTCCATTCATGTCTTCTGCCTATTTTTAAGTTGTATTAATTGATTTTTGAGTGTAGATTTGTATCAGTTCCTTACACAGTTTGGATACTCTTTATTGGATATGCTACTTGCAAATATCTGATGCCATCCAGTAGGTTGTCCTTTGGTTCTATTGATAGTTTCTTCTGCTGTGTCCAAGCCTTTTATTTTTATATAGTCCCAACAGTTTATTTTTGCTTTATATCCCATGTCTTTAGAAGTATATCTAGAAAAATGTTGCTATGGCTCAAGTCAGAGACATTACTGCTTGTGCTCTCTTCTAGGATTATGATGGTTTCAGGTCTCACATTTAAATATTTAATCCATTTTGAAATTGTTTTTGTGTATAGTTTAAAAACGTGGTCCAGTTTCATTCTTTTGAATGTCATTGACCTGTTTCCCTACACTATTTGTTGAAAAGACTATCTCTCTTTATATTGTTTCCTGCTTTGTCAAGGATTAATTGGCAATATAGTTGTGGGTCCATTTCTGGGGTCTCTATTTTGTTCCATTGATCTGTGTAGCTATTATTATACCTGCACCATACTGTTTTGATTACTATAGTTTCTAATATAACTAGATGTCTGGAATAGTCATACTACCAGTTTATTTTTCTTATTTTCTTATTATTCCAGATTGCCATGGCTATTTGTGTTTTTTTTTTTTTTTGTGGTTCCATACGAATTTTAGGACTGTTTGTTCCAGTTTGGTGGAAAATGATGTTGGTGTTTTAATCAAGCTTGCACTGAATCTATAGATTGCTTTGAGTAGTACAGACATTTTAACAATGTTTATTTTTCCAACTCATAAATATGGAATGTCTTTCCACATTTTTGCATTTCCTTCAATTTCTTTAATCAGCATTTTGCAGTTTTTAGAGCAGTGGTCTTTCCTGTATTTGGTAAGGTGTATTCCTAGATATTTTATTGTTTTTGGTGCAATTATAAATTGTATTTTTAATTATTATTTTTCTTTCTGCTGCCTCATTATTAGTGTATAAGAATGCCACAGATTTCTATATATTGATTTTGTAGCATATGACTTTACAGAATTCATTGATCTGCTCTGGTAGTATTTTTGGTAGAATCTTTAGGGTAGTCTATATATAGTATCTTGTCATCTGCACATAGTGATATTTTATTCCCCCCTTACCAATTTGAATTCCTTTCATTTATATATTCTAATTGCTGTGACTAGGACTTCTAGTACTATGTTGAGTTAAAATGATGAGAACAAACATTCTTGTCTTGCTCCTGATCTTAGGGTAAAATTCTCAAGTTTTCACAATTTACGATGATATTTGCACTGTGTTTTTGTCATATCAGACCATTATTATGTTGAGGTATGCTCCCTCTAGACCTACTGTGTTGAGGTTTTTATAATAAATGGTTGTTATATTTTGTCAAAACCTTTGTCTGGATCTATGAATATGGCCACATGGTTTATTCTCTCTTGTATTGATGTGACGTGTCAAGTTTTAGTTTTATGACTATTGGACAAACCTTGCATCCTGGGAGTAATTTCTTCTTGACTGTTATCCCAAGCTATTTTTTCCCATTTTATTTATTTTTTCAGCGAAACAGTATTCATTCTTTTTGCACAACACCCAGTGCTCCATGCAAAACGTGCCCTCCACATTACCCACCACCTGTTCCCCCAACCTCCCACCCCTGACCCTTCAAAACCCTCAGGTTGTTTTTCAGAGTCCATAGTCTCTAATGATTCGCCTCCCCTTCCAAATTTTTTTTAATAAACATATAATGTATTTTTATCCCCAGGGGTACAGGTCTGTGAATCGCCAGGTTTACACACTTCACAGCACTCACGATAGCACTTACCCTCCCCAATGTCCATAGCCCCCTCCCCCTCTCCAAATCCCACCTCCCCCCAGCAACCCCCAGTTTGTTTTGTGAGATTAAGAGTCATTTATGGTTTGTCTCCCTCCCAATCCCATCTTGTTTCATTTATTCTTCTCCTATCCCCCTACCCCCCCATGTTGCTTCTCCATGTCCTCATATCATGGAGATCATATGATAGTTGTCTTTCTCCGATTGACTTATTTCACTAAGCATGATACGCTCTAGTTCCATCCACGTCATCGCAAATGGCATGATTTCATTTCTTTTGATGGCTGCATAGTATTCCATTGTGTATATATACCACATCTTCTTTATCCATTCATCTGTTGATGGACATCTAGGTTCTTTCCATAGTTTGGGTATTATAGACATTGCTGCTATAAACATTCGGGTACACGTGCCCCTTCGGATCACTATGTTTGTATCTTTAGGGTAAATACCCAGTAGTGCAATTGCTGGGTCATAGGGTAGTTCTATTTTCAACATTTTGAGGAACCTCCATGCTGTTTTCCAGAGTGGTTGCACCAGCTTGCATTCCCACCAACAGTGGAGGAGGGTTCCCCTTTCTCCACATCCTCTCCAGCATCTGACATTTCCTGACTTGTTAATTTTAGCCATCCTGACTTGTGTGAGTTGATATCTCATTGTGGTTTTGATTTGTATTTCCCTGATGCCGAGTGACGTGGAGCACTTTTTCATGTGTCTGTTGGCCATCTGGATGTCTTCTTTGCAGAAATGTCTGTTCATGTCCTCTGCCCATTTCTTGATTGGATTGGTTGTTCTTTGGGTGTTGAGTTTGCTAAGTTCCTTATAGATTTTGGATACTAGCCCTTTATCTGATATGTCGTTTGCAAATATCTTCTCCCATTCTGTCAGTTGTCTTTTGGTTTTGTGAACTGTTTCCTTTGCTGTGCAAAAGCTTTTGATCTTGATGAAATCCCAATAGTTCATTTATGCCCTTGCTTCCCTTGCCTTTGCCGTTGTTCCTAGGAAGACGTTGTACGGCTGGGGTCGAAGAGGTTGCTGCCTGCATTCTCCTCAAGGATTTTGATGGATTCCTTTCTCACATTGAGGTCCTTCATCCATTTGGAGTCTATTTTCGTGTGTGGTGTAAGGAAGTGGTCCAATTTCATTTTTCTGCATGTGGCTGTCCAATTTTCCCAGCACCATTTATTGAAGAGGCTGTCTTTTTTCCATTGGACATTCTTTCCTGCTTTGTCGAAGATGAGTTGACCATAGAGTTGAGGGACGATTTCTGGGCTCTCTATTCTGTTCCACTGATCTATGTGTCTGTTTTTGTGCCAGTACCATGCTGTCTTGATGATGGCAGCTTTGTAATAGAGCTTGAAGTCCGGAATTGTGATGCCACCAACTTTGCCTTTCTTTTTCAATATTCCTTTGGCTATTCGAGTTCTTTTCTGGTTCCATATAAATTTGAGGATTATTTGTTCCATTTCTTTGAAAAAAATGGATGGTATTTTGATAGGGATTGCATTAAATGTGTAGATTGCTTTAGGTAGCATAGACATTTTCACAATATTTATTCTTCCAATCCAGGAGCATGGAACATTTTTCCATTTCTTTGTGTCTTCCTCAATTTCTTTCATGAGTACTTTATAATTTTCTGTGTATAGATTCTTAGTCTCTTTGGTTAGTTTATTCCTCGGTATCTTATAGTTTTGGGTACAGTTGTGAATGGGATTGACTCCTTAATTTCTCTTTCTTCAGTCTTGTTGTTGGTGTACAGAAATGCAAATGATTTCTGTGCATTGATTTTATATCCTGACACTTGACTGAATTCCTGTCCAAGTTCTAGCAGTTTTGGAGTGGAGTCTTTTGGGTTTTCCACATATAGTATCATATCATTCTTCTGCGAAGAGTGATAGTTTGACTTCTTCTTTACCAATTTGGATGCCTTTAATTTCTTTTTTTGTCTGATTGCTGAGGCTAGGACTTCTATTACTATGTTGAATAGCAGTGGTGATAATGGACATCCCTGCCGTGTTCCTGATCTTAGCGGAAAAGCTTTCAGTTTTTCTCCATTGAGAATGATATTTGCCGTGGGTTTTTCATAGATGGCTTTGATAATATTGAGGTATGTGCCCTCTATCCCCACACTTTGAAGAGTTTTGATCAGGAAGGGATGCTGTACTTTGTCAAATGCTTTTTCAGCATCTATGGAGAGTATCATATGGTTCTTGTTCTTTCTTTTATTAATGTGTTCTATCACATTGATTGATTTGCGGATGTTGAACCAACCCTGCAGCCCTGGAATAAATCCCACTTGATCGTGGTGAATAATCCTTTTAATGTACTGTTGAATCCTATTGGCTAGTATTTTGGCGAGAATTTTTGCGTCTGTGTTCATCAAGGATATTGGGCTGTAGTTCTCTTTTTGGGTGGGATCCTTGTCTGGTTTTGGGATCAAGGTGATGCTGGCCTCCTAAAATGAGTTTGGAAATTTTCCTTCCATTTCTATTTTTTGGAACAGTTTCAGGAGAATAGGAATGAGTTCTTCTTTAAATGTTTGGTAGAATTCCCCTGGGAAGCCGTCTGTCCCTGGGCTTTTGTTTGTTTGGAGAGTTTTGATGACTGTTTCAATCTCCTTACTGGTTATGGGCCTGTTCAGGTTTTCTATTTCTTCCTGGTTCAGTTGTGGTAGTTTATATGTCTCTAGGAATGCATCCATTTCTTCCAGATTGTCCAATTTGTTGGCGTAGAGTTGCTCATAGTATGTTCTTATAATTGTCTGTATTTCTTTGGTGTTAGTTGTGATCTCTCCTCTTTCATTCATGATTTTATTGATTTGGGTCCTTTCTCTTTTCTTTTGGATGAGTCTGGCCAGGGGTTTATCAATCTTATTGATTCTTTCAAAGAACCAGCTCCTAGTTTCATTGATTTTTTCTATTGTTTTTTTGGTTTCTATTTCATTGATTTCTGCTCTGATCTTTATGATTTCTCTTCTCCTGCTGGGTTTAGGGTTTCTTTCTTGTTCTTTCTCCAGCTCCTTTACGTGTAGGGTTAGGTTGTGTACTTGAGACCTTTCTTGTTTCTTGAGAAAGGCTTGTACCGCTATATATTTTCCTCTCAGGACTGCCTTTGCTGTGTCCCACAGATTTTGAACTGTTGTGTTTTCATTATCATTTGTTTCCATGATTTTTTTCAATTCTTCTTTAATTTCCTGGTTAACCCATTCATTCTTTAGAAGGATGCTGTTTAGTCTCCATGTATTTGGGTTCTTTCCAGCTTTCGTCTTGTGATTGAGTTCTAGCTTCAGAGCATTGTGGTCTGAAAATATGCAGGGAATAATCCTCATCTTTTGATACCGGTTGAGACCTGATTTGTGACCCAGGATGTGATCTATTCTGGAGAAGGTTCCATGTGCACTAGAGAAGAATGTGTATTCTGTTGCTTTGGGATGAAATGTTCTAAATATATCTGTGATGTCCATCTGGTCCAGTGTGTCATTGAAGGCCTTTATTTCCTTGTTGATCTTTGGCTTGGATGATCTGTCCATTTCAGTGAGGGGAGTGTTCAAGTCCCCTACTATTATTGTATTATTATTGATGTGTTTCTTTGATTTTGTTATTAATTGGTTGATATAATTGGTGGCTCCCACGTTAGGGGCATAGATGTTTAAAATTGTTAGATCTTCTTGTTGGACAGACCCTTTGAGTAGGATATAGTGTCCTTCCTCATCTCTTATTATAGTCTTTGGCTTGAAATCTAATTGATCCGATAGAAGGATTGCCACCCCAGCTTTCTTCTGATGCCCATTAGCATGGTAAATTGTTTTCCACCCCGTCACTTTAAATCTGGAGGTGTCTTCACGTCTAAAATGAGTTTCTTGTAGGCAACATACTGATGGGTTTTGTCTTTTTATCCATTCTGATACCCTGTGTCTTTTGATTGGGGCATTTAGCCCATTAACATTCAGGGTAACTATTGAGAGATATGAATTTAGTGCCATTATTAGCCTGTAAGGTGACTGTTCCTGTATATTGTCTCTGTACCTTTCTGATCTACTACTTTTAGGCTCTCTCTTTGCTTAGAGGACCCCTTTCAATATTTCCTGTAGAGCTGGTTTGGTGTTTGCAAGTTCTTTCAGTTTTTGTTTGTCCTGGAAGCTTTTGATCTCTCCTTCTATTTTCAATGATAGCCTAGCTGGATAGAGTATTCTTGGCTGCATGTTTTTCTCGTTGAGTGCTCTGAATATATCATGCCAGCTCTTTCTGGCCTGCCAGGTGTCTGTGGATAAGTCTGCCGCCAATCTAATATTTTTACCATTGTATGTTACAGACTTCTTTTCTCGGGCTGCTTTCAGGATTTTCTCTTTGTCACTAAGACTTGTAAATTTTTTTTTCTCATTTTATTTATTTTTTCAGCGTAACAGTATTCATTCTTTTTGCACAACACCCAGTGCTCCATGCAAAACGTGCCCTCTCCATTACCCACCACCTGTTCCCCCAACCTCCCACCCCTGACCCTTCAAAACCCTCAGGTTGCCCCAAACTCCCACCCCTGACCCTTCAAAACCCTCAGGTTGTTTTTCAGAGTCCATAGTCTCTTATGGTTCGCTTCCCCTCCCCAATGTCCATAGCCCGCTCCCCCTCCCCCAATCCCACCTCCCCGCAGCAACCCCCAGTTTGTTTTGTGAGATTAAGAGTCATTTATGGTTTGTCTCCCTCCCAATCCCATCTTGTTTCATTTATTCTTCTCCTATCTCCTACCCCCCCATGTTGCTTCTCCATGTCCTCATATCAGGGAGATCACATGATAGTTGTCTTTCTCCGATTGACTTATTTCACTAAGCATGATACGCTCTAGTTCCATCCACGTCGTCGCAAATGGCAAGATTTCATTTCTTTTGATGGCTGCATAGTATTCCATTGTGTATATATACCACATCTTCTTGATCCATTCATCTGTTGATGGACATCTAGGTTCTTTCCATAGTCTGGCTATTGTAGACATTGCTGCTATAAACATTCGGGTACACGTGCCCCTTCGGATCAGTATGTTTGTATCTTTAGGGTAAATACCCAGTATTGCAATTGCTGGGTCATAGGGTAGTTCTATTTTCAACATTTTGAGGAACCTCCATGCTGTTTTCCAGAGTGGTTGCACCAGCTTGCATTCCCACCAACAGTGGAGGAGGGTTCCCCTTTCTCCACATCCTCGCCAGCATCTGTCATTTCCTGACTTGTTCATTTTAGCCATTCTGACTGGTGTGAGGTGATATCTCATTGTGGTTTTGATTTGTATTTCCCTGATGGCGAGTGACGTGGAGCACTTTTTCATGTGTCTGTTGGCCATCTGGATGTCTTCTTTGCAGAAATGTCTGTTCATGTCCTCTGCCCATTTCTTGATTGGATTGGTTGTTCTTTGGGTGTTGAGTTTGCTAAGTTCCTTATAGATTTTGGATACTAGCCCTTTATCTGATATGTCGTTTGCAAATATCTTCTCCCATTCTGTCAGTTGTCTTTTGGTTTTGTTAACTGTTTCCTTTGCTGTGCAAAAGCTTTTGATCTTGATGAAATCCCAATAGTTCATTTTTGCCCTTGGTTCCCTTGCCTTTGCCGTTGTTCCTAGGAAGATGTTGCTACGGCTGAGGTCGAAGAGGTTGCTGCCTGCATTCTCCTCAAGGATTTTGATGGATTCCTTTCTCACATTGAGGTCCTTCATCCATTTGGAGTCCATTTTTGTGTGTGGTGTAAGGAAGTGGTCCAATTTCATTTTTCTGCATGTGTCTGTCCAATTTTCCCAGCACCATTTATTGAAGAGGCTGTCTTTTTTCCATTGGACATTCTTTCCTGCTTTGTCGAAGATTAGTTGACCATAGAGTTGAGGGTCGATTTCTGGGCTCTCTATTCTGTTCCACTGATCTATGTGTCTGTTTTTGTGCCAGTACCATGCTGTCTTGATGATGACAGCTTTGTAATAGAGCTTGAAGTCCGGAATTGTAATGCCACCAACTTTGGCTTTGTTCTTCAATATTCCTTTGGCTATTCGAGGTCTTTTCTGGTTCCATATAAATTTTAGGATTATTTGTTCCATTTCTTTGAAAAAAATGGATGGTATTTTGATAGGGATTGCATTAAATGTGTAGATTGCTTTAGGTAGCATAGACATTTTCACAATATTTATTCTTCCAATCCAGGAGCATGGAACATTTTTCCATTTTTTTGTGTCTTCCTCAATTTCTTTCATGAGGACTTTATAATTTTCTGTGTATAGATTCTTAGTCTCTTTGGTTAGGTTTATTCCTAGGTATCTTATAGTTTTGGGTACAATTGTAAATGGGATTGACTCCTTAATTTCTCTTTCTTCAGTCTTGTTGTTGGTGTAGAGAAATGCAACTGATTTCTGTTCATTGATTTTATATCCTGACACTTTACTGAATTCCTGTACAAGTTCTAGCAGTTTTGGAGTGGAGTCTTTTGGGTTTTCCACATATAGTATCATATCATCTGCGAAGAGTGATAGTTTGACTTCTTCTTTACCAATTTGGATGCCTTTAATTTCTTTTTTTTGTCTGATTGCTGAGGCTAGGACTTCTAGTACTATGTTGAATAGCAGTGGTGATAATGGACATCCCTGCCGTGTTCCTGACCTTAACGGAAAAGCTTTCAGTTTTTCTCCATTGAGAATGCTATTTGCCGTGGGTTTTTCATAGATGGCTTTGATAATATTGAGGTATGTGCCCTCTATCCCTACACTTTGAAGAGTTTTGATCAGGAAGGGATGCTGTACTTTGTCAAATGCTTTCTCAGCATCTATGGAGAGTATCATATGGTTCTTGTTCTTTCTTTTATTAATGTGTTCTATCACATTGATTGATTTGCGGATGTTGAACCAACCCTGCAGCCCTGGAATAAATCCCACTTGATCGTGGTGAATAATCCTTTTAATGTACTGTTGAATCCTATTGGCTAGTATTTTGGCGAGAATTTTTGCGTCTCTGTTCATCAAGGATATTGGTCTGTAGTTCTCTTTTTTGGTGGGATCCTTGTCTGGTTTTGGGATCAAGGTGATGCTGGCCTCATAGAATGAGTTTGGAAGTTTTCCTTCCATTTATATTTTTTGGAACAGTTTCAGGAGAATAGGAATGAGTTCTTCTTTAAATGTTTGGTAGAATTCCCCTGGGAAGCCGTCTGTCCCTGGGCTTTTGTTTGTTTGGAGAGTTTTGATGACTGTTTCAATCTCCTTACTGGTTATGGGCCTGTTCAGGTTTTCTATTTCTTCCTGGTTCAGTTGTGGTAGTTTATATGTCTCTAGGAATGCATCCATTTCTTCCAGATTGTCCAATTTGTTGGCGTAGAGTTGCTCATAGTATGTTCTTATAATTGTCTGTATTTCTTTGGTGTTAGTTGTGATCTCTCCTCTTTCATTCATGATTTTATTGATTTGGGTCCTTTCTCTTTTCTTTTGGATGAGTCTGGCCAGGGGTTTATCAATCTTATTGATTCTTTCAAAGAACCAGCTCCTAGTTTCATTGATTTTTTCTATTGTTTTTTTTGTTTCTATTTCATTGATTTCTGCTCTGATCTTTATGATTTCTCTTCTCCTGCTGGGTTTAGGGTTTCTTTCTTGTTCTTTCTCCAGCTCCTTTACGTGTAGGGTTAGGTTGTGTACTTGAGACCTTTCTTGTTTCTTGAGAAAGGCTTGTACCGCTATATATTTTCCTCTCAGGACTGCCTTTGCTGTGTCCCACAGATTTTGAACTGTTGTGTTTTCATTATCATTTGTTTCCATGATTTTTTTCAATTCTTCTTTAATTTCCTGGTTAACCCATTCATTCTTTAGAAGGATGCTGTTTAGTCTCCATGTATTTGGGTTCTTTCCAGCTTTCGTCTTGTGATTGAGTTCTAGCTTCAGAGCATTGTGGTCTGAAAATATGCAGGGAATAATCCTCATCTTTTGATACCGGTTGAGACCTGATTTGTCACCCAGGATGTGATCTATTCTGGAGAAGGTTCCATGTGCACTAGAGAAGAATGTGTATTCTGTTGCTTTGGGATGAAATGTTCTAAATATATCTGTGATGTCCATCTGGTCCAGTGTGTCATTGAAGGCCTTTTTTTCCTTGTTGATCTTTTGCTTGGATGATCTGTCCATTTCAGTGAGGGGAGTGTTCAAGTCCCCTACTATTATTGTATTATTATTGATGTGTTTCTTTGATTTTGTTATTAATTGGTTGATATAATTGGTGGCTCCCACGTTAGGGGCATAGATGTTTAAAATTGTTAGATCTTCTTGTTGGACAGACCCTTTGAGTAGGATATAGTGTCCTTCCTCATCTCTTATTGTAGTCTTTGACTTGAAATCTAATTGATCCGATAGAAGGATTGCCACCCCAGCTTTCTTCTGATGCCCATTAGCATGGTAAATTGTTTTCCACCCCGTCACTTTAAATCTGGAGGTGTCTTCACGTCTAAAATGAGTTTCTTGTAGGCAACATACTGATGGGTTTTGTTTTTTTATCCATTCTGATACCCTGTGTCTTTTGATTGGGGCATTTAGCCCATTAACATTCAGGGTAACTATTGAGAGATATGAATTTAGTGCCATTATTAGCCTGTAAGGTGACTGTTCCTGTATATTGTCTCTGTACCTTTCTGATCTACTACTTTTAGGCTCTCTCTTTGCTTAGAGGACCCCTTTCAATATTTCCTGGAGAGCTGGTTTGGTGTTTGCAAGTTCTTTCAGTTTTTGTTTGTCCTGGAAGCTTTTGATCTCTCCTTCTATTTTCAATGATAGCCTAGCTGGATAGAGTATTCTTGGCTGCCTGTTTTTCTCGTTGAGTGCTCTGAATATATCATGCCAGCTCTTTCTGGCCTGCCAGGTCTCTGTGGATAAGTCTGCCGCCAATCTAATATTTTTACCATTGTATGTTACAGACTTCTTTTCTCGGGCTGCTTTCAGGATTTTCTCTTTGTCACTAAGACTTGTAAATTTTACTATTAGGTGACGGGGTGTGGACCTATTCTTGTTGACTTTGAGGGGGTTTCTCTGCATCTCCTGGATTTTGATGCTTGTTCCCTTTGCCATATTAGGGAAATTCTCTCCAATGATTCTCTCCAATAGACCTTCTGCTCCCCTCTCTGTTTCTTCTTCTTCTGGAATCCCAATTTTTCTAATGTTGTTTCGTCTTATGGTGTCACTTATCTCTCGAATTCTCCCCTCATGGTCCAGTAGCTGTTTGTCCCTCTTTTGCTCGGCTTCCTTATTCTCTGTCATTTGGTCTTCTATATCACTAATTCTTTCTTCTGCCTCATTGATCCTTGCAGTGAGAGCCTCCATTTTTGATTGCACCTCATTAATAGCTTTTTTCATTTCAACTTGGTTAGATTTTAGTTCTTTAATTTCTCCAGAAAGGGCTTTAATATCTCCAGAGAGGGTTTCTCTAATATCTTCCATGCCTTTTTCGAGCCCGGCTAGAATGTTCAGAATCGTCATTCTGAACTCTTGATCTGACATATTACCCATGTCTGTGTTGATTAGGTCCCTAGCCTTCGGTACTGTCTCTTGTTCTTTTGTTTGTGGTGATTTTTTCCACCTTGTCATTTTGTCCAGATAAGAGAATATGAAGGAGCAAATAAACTACTAAAAGGGTTGCAAAGACCCCGGAAAAATGCGCTGTAACCAAATCAGAAGAGACCCCAAATTGTGGGGGGGAGAAAGGGGATAAAAACAGCTTCTGAAAAAAAAAGAAAGAAGAAAAAAAAAAGAAAGAAAAAAATGTAAAAAATAAAACAAATAAAAAATATAAAAAAGAAAGAAAAAATATATATATTTAGATGAACTAGTCAAAAAATGTTAAAAAAGAGAAGGGTAAAAGTTTTAAAAAAAATTTAGCAGAAGAAGAAAAAAGAAAAAAGAAAAAAAAATTGAAAAAAGAAAAAAAAATTGAAGTAGCCGCAAGACTAAAGAATCATGGGGAGAAAGCCATGAGTTCCGTGCTTTGCTTTCTCCTCCTCTGGAATTGCTCTGCTGTCTTAGGAATTGAATCTGCTTTCTCCTTGATAGATGAACTTCGTCCTGGCTGGATATTTTGTTGATCTTCTGGGGGAGGGGCCTGTTGTATTGACTCTCAAGTGTCTTTGCCTGAGGCGGGATTGCACCGCCCTTACCGGCGGCCGGCCTAAGTAATCGGCTCGCATTCGCTTTTGGGAGCTTCTGTTCCCTGAACGCTTTCCGTAGAGTTCCGGAGGACGGGAATGAAAATGGTGGCCTCCCAGTCTCCAGCCCGGAGGAGCCGAGAGCCTGGGGCCCCACTCCTCAGTGCACCCCCAGAGGACAGCACCCAATCACTCCCGTATCCCCAGCCTCTAGCCGTGCTCCGAGCTCACCCAGCCCGCGACCAGTTCAAGGTAACCCCGAGCTGAGAGTTTAGTCCTAGGCTCTGTCTCTCCAGCCGGCTTCTCCGTTCTAATACCTGCGAGCTCTCCAACACTCCGACACCCCCGATCCTTCTGTGACCCTGCGGGGTCTGGGGCCACGCTGGCCCCGCGTGGGCTTCACCCCGGTTTAGCCCCTGGAGCAATGTCCCTCAGTGGAACAGACTTTTAAAAGTCCTGATTTTGTGCTCCGTTCCTCCGCCGCTTGCCGGGAGCCGGCCCCTCCCCCCGCGGTCTATCTTCCCGTCGTTTTAGATTCACTTCTCCGCCAGTCCTACCTTTCAGAAAGTGGTTGATTTTCTGTTTCTAGAGTTGCTGTTCTTCTTCTCTTCGCTCTCCCGTTGGATTTGTAGGTGTTTGCAATGTTTAGATAAGCTATCGAGCTGATCTCCTGCTACCTGATGTAGTCTCAGGCTGCTACTTCTCCCTGATCCCTCTCTTTTGACATAGGATACTCCCCACATATCCATGATGATGTGAAATGACTTGCTTCCTGGTATAAAAACCTCTGCTCTCAATCTCTGTAGAGAACAGTATATAGAACTTTCAAATTACTTTTACTCCCGGGTTTATGATTTCTTCTTGTAGCTGATATCAAGGTTGAATTCTGCAGTGATCAGATAGGTCCAGAACACCAACCAGCTCAATCTGACAGACATGATGGAAGGAGACAGAGGAAATAACTTACCAAGGCTGACTTCTTACAACATTCCATTCAACTCTCACTTGAGCCTTTCCACACACCATCTATTCCATCTATGACTTTTTTTTAAAATTTTATTTATTTGACAGAGAGAAAGACATCAAGAAAGGGAAACAGGCAAAGGGAGTGGGAAAGGGAGAAGCAGGCTTCCCATGGAGCAGGCACCCCAAAGAGGGGCTCGACCCCAGGACCCAGGGATCATGCCAGAGACGAAGGCACATGCCCAATGGCTGAGCCACCAAGGTGCCCCATCTATGACTTTTTACATAACAGTCTGCAGGATGACTTATTCCCTCAACCAGATGTCTGTCACCTTTCATACACAGGCATAAAGCAGGTGATAGGCATAATTTCAGGACAGTTGGGGTGGCTCTTAACATGTTAGCACATTCCAGGTGGATATTCCAGCATGCTGTTTTTGAAAAAAGGAATCCATGCAAACTGCTATTTCTTCTAAATAAAAAAAATAAAATAAAAACAGAAAGAATCCTTTTGGCACCTTGTTTCATGAGCATACATACTTTCTTTTTTTAAAATATTTTATTTATTTGACATAGAGAAATCACAATTAGGCAGAGAGGCAGGCAGAGAGAGAGGAGGAATCAGGCTCCCCGCGGAGCAGAGAACCCAATGCGGGGCTCGATCCCAGGACCCTGGGATCATGACCTGAGTCGAAGGCAGAGGCTTTAACCCACTGAGCCACCCAGGCGCCCCAAGAATGCATACTTTCTAAATAAAAGAAAATGCATTTGTAATCATTTAAATTTTTACCTCTTGATGAAGTTATTTGGTATCTTATCTGAGGAGGAGAGGACTCAATCATCCTTATGTAACTGCCACATATGAGAACCAAAGTCTATGGGATGATGCTGTTAGAGATTATCAGATGTGGATTTTCTGGGGGCATCTTGGTATCTAGTCAGTTAAGGGTCAGACTATTGATTTCACCTTAGGTCATGACATTGAGCGTGTGCTCCATGCCCTAAGATACTGTCTCTCTCTTTCCCTATGCCCCAACCCCACGTGTGCTTTCTTCTCTCTCTCTCTAACAAAAAAAAGGCAAAGAAGAATAAGAAGTGGCTGTTCTGAGGGGTCTTATACCACAGGTGAAAGGAGAGTGGTGGTGAATTCTGATGTTATCTTATTAAATTTGCCATCATGAACAAGTGTTATTTTCTTAACACTAAGTGAAGACAACTAAAACAGAACAAATAAAGATTAATGTGAGCAGGAAGGTTTAGATAGAATAGTCAGGCTTTGAAATTAGTCTGGAAGAATGAAGAGTATCTTAAAGAAGAAGGCTTTTCCAGATAGGGTTGGAGGCAAACTTTGCACCAATGTCAGAAATCCAAGCAAAGCCTGGACTGTAAGAGAATGTATCTTGGCTATATTTTGGGGAGGACTAAGGTACTCCCTGCCTTAACAGCACACTCCAAGCCACCCCATATTGTACAAATTCTTATGCCTTCACTCTTCTCTCCTCCCTCTAGTGTCCTCGCTGCTCCAGCCATGGGTCAGTACTCCTCTTCCATAACCTCTAATGTAAAGAATGATGATTTCACCTCGATCGCTGAGTTTTTTTTAAAGACAGCAACATGGGAAGCAGTATCCTCTCTCAGGAAATTCTCAAGATTGCTGAATCACACCTGCAGAAGGGGGACCACAAGGAAACAGTTTCTGCCATCAGTAATGCACTGAAGGACACTGAGAATGTTGGAGTGAACATTGCTGTGACTGTAGAGCCTGGGTGAGGGAAGTCCAACTTCATCAATGTCCTGTAGGTTTTGGGGCATAAGGAAGAAAGGGTTGCCCCCACTGGGGTATGGGACACAACCCTCAGAAGAGTTCCATATAACCATCCAAAATTTCCCAATATGACATTATGGGACCTTCCTGGTATAGAGATCTTTCCAACAGAAAATTATCTGGAGAAAATGAAATTGATTAAGTATGACATGTTTATTATCACCTCTGTTCAACGTGTTACACTAAATGTTGTGCAACTGGCTACAGCAATTAGAAAAATGGGGAAGAAGTTCTACTTCATTTGAACTAAAGTGGGCAGTGATTTATGTAACTTACAGATGTGTAAACCCAAGACATTCCATAAGGATACAACCCTGCAAATGATCTGTGATGACTGTGTGAGATGCCTGATAAAAAGCAATGTATGTGACCTTCAAGTCTTAGTCTCCAATATTGATGTTTCTGCCTATGATTCCCAAAGCCTAGAGACCACCCTTCTGAGAAACTTCTCAGTCCACAATCTCCACATGTTCAGACAATACCCCCTTGAAGTTACCTCGGCTGTTACTGACCAAAAGAAGGATTATCTGAAATAGATCTGGCTGGAGGCCCTGAAGGCTGGAGCATCAGCTATAGTTCCTGTGCCTTTTGAGGGTTTGATCAGTGATAAGGATATGGAGGAACTAGAGGAGACCTTAGTCCTCTACCTGACTGACTTTGCGGTGGATGAGCCATCCCTGGAAAATATGACCAAGGACTTACATGTACCAATGGAGAAACTCAAGAGAAGCATTAAGTCTTTCTGTCTACTATAAATTGAGAAGAATGCAAGTCTTCATGGGAAAAACTGTTGAGTTATATGGAAAAATTTGCTCTATAGCTAGAGGACTCAGTGGCATTGATTTTTACTTTCCAACCACTTTCTACTTGCAGAATTATTTCCTTGAGACTGTGGTGAGTGATACTAAAGTTCTTAAAAATTAAGAGATTATTTTTAAGGACCCCGTGGGCTCTGGGCAAGCTTATCTGTTTAAGTATGTTGAGAATGAAAAGGGGAAAAGTGGGGCAGAAAGCTTCCGAAGAATTCTCAGTGCTGGCATAGAATTGGTGCCTAGAAAGATGACTTAGGGCTTCCCCAAAGCTATCCTGACCCACAGCACTACAGAGGTTTCCATAACTCACTCTTGAACCAACCACCAACTTAACGACTATTATTTGACAATAAAACAATCAGTGCTAAAGAATCCTTCCTTCATATGATCCTTCTTGGGAAAACAAAGGACAAGAATCTGAATCTTCTGGTTAGAGGTGAGAGTAAGTCTTTGTGTGATAGTTACTTCATACCCAGCACTAGTCTTACTACTGACATACTTGTAAGAAATGGCTGTGTACACAGTTAAGTCCTGAAAACTGAATTTGTAAAAAAATGCCTCCATAGTCTATTTTTGTGTTCCTGATATTCTGTTATGAATGCATAAATTCTGATCATTAAGATCATCAATTAATGTTGAGTGATCCTCCTCATCTTTTTCTAGGGTTATCATTTTCTTTAATAAACATAAAAGATAATGAGCAATATATGTGTCACAGGAATGAAATGAAGGAGAAATTTTAGCTAGGAAAAACATTATATGGTAACTTTGTAAGAGGGAGAGGTGCATAAGATGACAACATAGTCCAGGGTTTCCTTGGTAGCTAAGTAATATATTTGGTGCCTGAATTTAAGAGGTTAGAGAATGAAAGATGAGAAAATTTTGATAAAACTAAGTGGGCATTTTAAAAAATGCAAAAAGTACTTAAACCTATGAAAGAATACTCAATACTTCTTCTGAAAGGTGAAATTTCAATTATAAATGGCATCTACACTAAGATATCATTTTCCCCCTATTAGATTTGGTTATTTTCCTATGGTTGACACTCACTGGTTAAAACTGTAGAAAAATAGTTGGTTTTGGTGTTGTACATTGGTGGTGGTGAGAGGGCAAGCTTGAATAAGTTTAAATAAGATGAATAAGTTTTGCCAATCTAATGTACAGCATGGTGACTCTAGTTAATACCACTGTGTTATGTGCTAGAAATTTTCCAAAAGAGTAGGTCCTAAGTGTACTCAACACACACACACACACACACACACACACACACACACAGACACGTGTGCGTGCAAGCATGCTTGCACGCTAAGTATATGAGGTGATGGATGTGTTAATTAACTTGACTTTCGTAATCAGTTCACTATATATACATATGTATCAATCACATTGTACACTTTAAATATCTATGACTGCATTTATCAAATGTACCTAAATCAAGCTGGGAAATAGGAAACTAAACAGTTGGAAACATTATAAAATGGTACATAACTCAAGTTATTAATTTCTGCAGTGTTTGAATTGGGAAAACATAGAATTCAACTGTTCTTCAATAGGGAATGTCACAGCCACAAAATAGACTACTTGACAACCATTCAAAGAAATGAGTAATATTCTGTATATTGTTATGCTGTCATCCTTGGGATCTATTGTTCAATGCAAAATGGAAGATGGAGGAGTATGTGTACACTACGTTACTGATGATCTAAGAAAGTTCATAGTATGCTTATATATTTACACGTATTCTTCAATTAAATATGAGCAAACTTTAGGAATAAAATTCAGCTATCTATAGGGGAGGTAATTGTTAGTGATGGGTTGAGAGGCAGTGGTATGAGCTCGATTACACTTAATGCAACTTATTTTACATTGGAACTGTGCAAATTTTTACATAGCTATATAATTGTATAAACACAAACACCCAACATGTAGAAATAAAAAGTAAATAATAGTATGGTTGTGTATGCTTCTTGTTGGTGTAACAAAACAGAAGTTATTTAGAGACTTTATTTCTAATCATTAAAATTCCAGTGTAATTAATAAACAATGTCATATTAGTTTCAGGTGTAGTATATAGCGATTTAACAAGTCTACTCATCACTCGGTGCTCATCACGATAATGTAGTCTTCATCCCCTTTACCTACTTGACCCATTTCCCCCATCACATCCAGTCTGATAACCACCAGTTTTTCTTTATGTCAGAGAGCCTGTTTTGTGTGTGTGTGTATGTTTCTCTCTCTCTCTCTCTTTTTTTTTGTTTCTTTGTGTTCTTTCTTAAATTTCACATGTGAGTGCAATCATGTAGCTTTTATTTTCCTCTGTATGCCACAATTCAGTTCGCATGAAACAGTCTAGATCCATTCATGTTGTTGCAAATTTCATTCATTTTTATGACTTTGTCATGTTCCATTCCATATTTATCCACATCTTCTTTATCCATTCCTCCCTGGATGGATACTTGGGTTGCACCCAACCTTAGCTACTGTAAATAATTATGCAATAAACATGGAGAGAAATATATCTTTTCAAATTAGTGTTTCCAGGTTCCTTGAATAAATACCAAATAGTGGGATTATTGGATCATATACATACATTTAAATTCCTGAGGAAGTGCCATACTGTTTTTCACATGGACTACACCAGTTTGCAATCCACCAACAGTACACAGTGGTTCCTTTTTCTCTGCATCCTCACCAGCATGTATTGTCTCTCATGCATTTTATTGCAGTTATTCTGACAAGTGAGGTGGGATCTCATTGTGATTTTGATTTGCATTTCCTGATGAGTGTTGTTGAGCATCTTTTCATGTGTCTGTTGGCCATCTGAATGTCTTCTTTGGAGAAATATATGTTCACATCCTCTGCTTACTTTTTTTCCCATTTTATTTATTTTTTTCAGCATAACAGTATTCATTCTTTTTGCACAACACCCAGTGCTCCATGAAAAACGTGCCCTCCCCATTACCCACCACCTGTTCCCCCAACCTCCCACCCCTGACCCTTCAAAACCCTCAGGTTGTTTTTAAGAGTCCATAGTCTCTTATGGTTCGCCTCCCCTTCCAAAATTTTTTTTAATAAACATATAATGTATTTTTATCCCCAGGGGTACAGGTCTGTGAATCGCCAGGTTTACACACTTCACAGCACTCACGATAGCACTTACCCTCCCCAATGCCCATAGCCCCCTCCCCCTCTCCCAATCCCCCCCCCAGCAACCCACAGTTTGTTTTGTGAGATTAAGAGTCATTTATGGTTTGTCTCCCTCCCAATGCCATCTTGTTTCATTTATTCTTCTCCTATCCCCCTACACCCCATGTTGCTTCTCCATGTCCTCATATCAGGGAGATATGATAGTTGTCTTTCTCCGATTGACTTATTTCACTAAGCATGATACACTTTAGTTCCATCCACGTCGTCACAAATGGCATGATTTCATTTCTTTTGAAGGCTGCATAGTATTCCATTATGTATATATACCACATCTTCTTGATCCATTCATCTGTTGATGGACATCTAGGTTCTTTCCATAGTTTGGCTATTATAGACAATGCTGATATAAACATTTGGGTACACGTGCCCCTTCGGATCACTATGTTTGTATCTTTAGGGTAAATACCCAGTAGTGCAATTGCTGGGTCATAGGGTAGTTCTATTTTCAACATTTTGAGGAACCTCCATGCTGTTTTCCAGAGAGGTTGCACCAGCTTGCATTCCCACCAACAGTGGAGGAGGGTTCCCCTTTCTCCACATCCTCTCCAGCATCTGTCATTTCCTGACTTGTTAATTTTAGCCATCCTGACTGGTGTGAGGTGATATCTCATTGTGGTTTTGATTTGTATTTTCCTGATGCCCAGTGACGTGGAGCACTTTTTCATGTGTCTGTTGGCCATCTGGATGTCTTCTTTGCAGAAATGTCTGTTCATGTCCTCTGCCCATTTCTTGATTGGATTGTTTGTTCTTTGGGTGTTGAGTTTGCTAAGTTCCTTATAGATTTTGGACACTAGCCCTTTATCTGATATGTCGTTTGCAAATATCTTCTCCCATTCTGTCAGTTGTCTTTTGGTTTTCTGAACTGTTTCCATTGCTGTGCAAAAGCTTTTGATCTTGATGAAATCCCAATAGTTCATTTTTGCCCTTGCTTCCATTGCCTTTGCCGTTGTTCCTAGGAAGACGTTGCTACGGCTGAGGTCGAAGAGGTTGCTGCCTGCATTCTCCTCAAGGATTTTGATGGATTCCTTTCTCACATTGAAGTCCTTCATCCATTTGGAGTCTATTTTCGTGTGTGGTGTAAGGAAGTGGTCCAATTTCATTTTTCTGCATGTGGCTGTCCAATTTTCCCAGCACCATTTATTGAAGAGGCTGTCTTTTTTCCATTGGACATTCTTTCCTGCTTTGTCGAAGATGAGTTGACCATAGAGTTGAGGGTCGATTTCTGGGCTCTCTATTCTGTTCCACTGATCTATGTGTCTGTTTTTGTGCCAGTACCATGCTGTCTTGATGATGACAGCTTTGTAATAGAGCTTGAAGTCCGGAATTGTGATGCCACCAACTTTGGCTTTGTTCTTCAATATTCCTTTGGCTATTCGAGGTCTTTTCTGGTTCCATATAAATTTTAGGATTATTTGTTCCATTTCTTTGAAAAAAATGGACGGTATTTTGATAGGGATTGCATTAAATGTGTAGATTGCTTTAGGTAGCATGGACATTTTCACAATAGTTATTCTTCCAATCCAGGATCATGGAACATTTTTCCATTTTTTTGTGTCTTCCTCAATTTCTTTCATGAGTACTTTATAATTTTCTGTGTATAGATCCTTGTCTCTTTGGTTAGGTTTATTCCTAGGTATCTTATAGTTTTGGGTACAATTGTAAATGGGATTGACTCCTTAATTTCTCTTTCTTCAGTCTTGTTGTTGGTGTATAGAAATGCAACTGATTTCTGTGCATTGATTTTATATCCTGAGACTTTACTGAATTCCTGTACAAGTTCTAGCAGTTTTGGAGTGGAGTCTTTTGGGTTTTCCACATATAGTATCATATCATCTGCGAAGAGTGATAGTTTGACTTCTTCTTTACCAATTTGGATGCCTTTAATTTCTTTTTGTTGTCTGATTGCTGAGGCTAGGACATCTAGTACTATGTTGAATAGCAGTGGTGATAATGGACATCCCTGCCGTGTTCCTGACCTTAACGGAAAAGCTTTCAGTTTTTCTCCATTGAATATGATATTTGCGGTGGGTTTTTCATAGATGGCTTTGATAATATTGAGGTATGTGCCCTCTATCCCTACACTTTGAAGAGTTTTGATCAGGAAGGGATGCTGTACTTTGTCAAATGCTTTTTCAGCATCTATGGTGAGTATCATATGGTTCTTGTTCTTTCTTTTATTAATGTGTTCTATCACATTGATTGATTTGCGGATGTTGAACCAACCCTGCAGCCCTGGAATAAATCCCACTTGATCGTGGTGAATAATCCTTTTAATGTACTGTTGAATCCTATTGGCTAGTATTTTGGCGAGAAATTTTGCGTCTGTGTTCATCAAGGATATTGGTCTGTAGTTCTCTTTTTTGGTGGGATCCTTGTCTGGTTTTGGGATCAAGGTGATGCTGGCCTCATCAAATGAGTTTGGGGGCGCCTGGGTGGCTCAGTGGGTTAAGCCGCTGCCTTCAGCTCAGGTCATGATCTCAGGGTCCTGGGATCGAGTCCCGCATTGGGCTCTCTGCTCAGCAGCGAGCCTGCTTCCCTCTCTCTCTCTGCCTGCCTCTCTGTCTACTTTTGATCTCTCTTTGACAAATAAATAAATAAAATCTTTTAAAAAAATAAATAAATAAATAAATAAAATGAGTTTGGAAGTTTTCCTTCCGTCTCTATTTTTTGGAACATTTTCAGGAGAATAGGACTGAGTTCTTCTTTAATGTTTGGTAGAATTCCCCTGGGAAGCCGTCTGGCCCTGGGCTTTTGTTTGTTTGGAGAGTTTTGATGACTGTTTCAATCTCCTTACTGGTTATGGGCCTGTTCAGGTTTTCTATTTCTTCCTGGTTCAGTTGTGGTAGTTTATATGTCTCTAGGAATGCATCCATTTCTTCCAGATTGTCCAATTTGTTGGCGTAGAGTTGCTCATAGTATGTTCTTATAATTGTCTGTATTTCTTTGGTGTTAGTTGTGATCTCTCCTCTTTCATTCATGATTTTATTGATTTGGGTCCTTTCTCTTTTCTTTTGGATGAGTCTGGCCAGGGGTTTATCAATCTTATTGATTCTTTCAAAGAACCAGCTCCTAGTTTCATTGATTTTTTCTATTGTTTTTTTGGTTTCTATTTCATTGATTTCTGCTCTGATCTTTATGATTTCTCTTCTCCTTCTGGGTTTAGGGTTTCTTTCTTGTTCTTTCTCCAGCTCCTTTACGTGTAGGGTTAGGTTGTGTACTTGAGACCTTTCTTGTTTCTTGAGAAAGGCTTGTACTGCTATATATTTTCCTCTCAGGACTGCCTTTGCTGTGTCCCACAGATTTTGAACTGTTGTGTTTTCATTATCATTTGTTTCCATGAATTTTTTCAATTCTTCTTTAATTTCCTGGTTAACCATTCATTCTTTAGAAGGATGCTGTTTAGTCTCCATGTATTTGGGTTCTTTCCAGCTTTCCTCTTGTGATTGAGTTCTAGCTTCAGAGCATTGTGGTCTGAAAATATGCAGGGAATAATCCTAATCTTTTGATACCGGTTGAGACCTGATTTGTGACCCAGGATGTGATCTATTCTGGAGAAGGTTCCATGTGCACTAGAGAAGAATGTGTATTCTGTTGCTTTGGGATGAAATGTTCTGAATATATCTGTGATGTCCATCTGGTCCAGTGTGTCATTGAAGGCCTTTATTTCCTTGTTGATCTTTTGCTTGGATGATCTGTCCATTTCAGTGAGGGGAGTGTTCAAGTCCCCTACTATTATTGTATTATTATTGATGTGTTTCTTTGATTTTGTTATTAATTGGTTGATATAGTTGGCTGCTCCCACGTTAGGGGCATAGATATTTAAAATTGTTAGATCTTCTTGTTGGACAGACCCTTTGAGTAGGATATAGTGTCCTTCCTCATCTCTTATTATAGTCCTTGGCTTGAAATCTAATTGATCTGATATAAGGATTGCCACCCCAGCTTTCTTCTGATGCCCATTAGCATGGTAAATTGTTTTCCACCCCCTCACTTTAAATCTGGAAGTGTCTTTGCGTCTAAAATGAGTTTCTTGTAGGCACCATACTGATGGGTTTTGTTTTTTTATCCATTCTGATACCCTGTGTCTTTTGATTGGGGCATTTAGCCCATTAACATTCAGGGTAACTATTGAGAGATATGAATTTAGTGCCATTATTAGCCTGTAAGGTGACTGTTCCTGTATATTGTCTCTGTACCTTTCTGATCTACTACTTTTAGGCTCTCTCTTTGCTTAGAGGACCCCTTTAATATTTCCTGTAGAGCTGGCTTGTTGTTTGCAAATTCTTTCAGTTTTTGTTTGTCCTGGAAGCTTTTGATCTCTCCTTCTATTTTCAATGATAGCCTAGCTGGATAGAGTATTCTTGGCTGCATGTTTTTCTCATTGAGTGCTCTGAATATATCATGCCAGCTCTTTCTGGCCTGCCAGGTCTCTGTGGATAAGTCTGCCGCCAATCTAATATTTTTACCATTGTATGTTACAGACTTCTTTTCTCGGGCTGCTTTCAGGATTTTCTCTTTGTCACTAAGACTTGTCAATTTTACTATTAGGTGACGGGGTGTGGACCTATTCTTGTTGACTTTGAGGGGGGTTCTCTGCATCTCCTGGATTTTGATGCTTGTTCCCTTTGCCATATTAGGGAAATTCTCTCCAATGATTCTCTCCAATAGACCTTCTGCTCCCCTCTCTGTTTCTTCTTCTTCTGGAATCCCAATTTTTCTAATGTTGTTTCGTCTTATGGTGTCACTTATCTCTCGAATTCTCCCCTCATGGTCCAGTAGCTGTTTGTCCCTCTTTTGCTCGGCTTCCTTATTCTCTGTCATTTGGTCTTCTATATCACTAATTCTTTCTTCTGCCTCATTGATCCTAGCAGTGAGAGCCTCCATTTTTGATTGCACCTCATTAATAGCTTTTTTGATTTCAACTTGGTTAGATTTTAGTTCTTTAATTTCTCCAGAAAGGGCTTTAATATCTCCAGAAAGGGTTTCTCTAATATCTTCCATGCCTTTTTCGAGCCCGGCTAGAATGTTCAGAATCGTCATTCTGAACTCTTGATCTGACATATTACCCATGTCTGTGTTGATTAGGTCCCTAGCCTTCGGTACTGTCTCTTGTTCTTTTGTTTGTGGTGATTTTTTCCGCCTTGTCATTTTGTCCAGATAAGAAGATATGAAGGAGCAAATAAACTACTAAAACGGTGGCAAAGACCCAAGAAAAATGCGCTGTAACCAAATCAGAAGAGACCCAAAATTGTGGGGAGGAGAAAGGGGATAAAAACAGGTTCTGAAAAAAAAAGACCAAAAAAAAGGAATAAAAAATTTAAAAAATAAAACAAATAAAAAATATAAAAAAGAAAGAAAATACATATATATATTTAGATGAACTCGTCAAAAAACGTTAAAAAAGAAAAGGGTAAAAGTTTTTTTAAAAATTTAGCAAAAGAAGAAAAAAGAAAAAAGAAAAAAAATTGAAAAAAGAAAAAGAAATTGAAGTAGCTGCAAGACTAAAGAATCATGGGGAGAAAGCCATGAGTTCCGTGCTTTGCTTTCTCCTCCTCTGGAATTGCTCTGCTGTCTTGGGAATTGAACCTGCTTTCTCCTTGATAGATGAACTTCGTCCTGGCTGGATATTTTGTTGATCTTCTGAGTGAGGGGCCTGTTGTAGTGACTCTCAAGTGTCTTTGCCCGAGGCGGGATTGCACCGCCCTTACCGGCGGCCGGACTAAGTAATCGGCTCGGGTTCGCTTTTGGGAGCTTCTGTTCCCTGAACGCTTTCCGTAGAGTTCCGGAGGACGGGAATGAAAATGGCGGCCTCCCAGTCTCCGGCCCGGAGCAGCCGAGAGCCTGGGGCCCCACTCCTCAGTGCGCCCCCAGAGGACAGCACCCAATCACTCCCGTATCCCCAGCCTCTAGCCGCGCTCCGAGCTCACCCCGCCCGCGACCAGTTCAAGGTAACCCCGAGCTGAGAGTTCAGCCCTCGGCTCTGTCTCTGCAGCCGGCTTCTCCGTTCTAATACCTGGGTGCTCTCCGAAACTCTGACACCCCCGATCCTTCTGTGACCCTACTGGGCCTGGGGCCACGCTGACCCCACGTGGGCTTCACCCTGGTTTAGCCTCTGGAACAATGTCCCTCAGTGAAACAGCCTTTTAAAAGTCCTGATTTTGTGCTCCGTTGCTCCGCCGCTTGCCGGGAGCTGGCCCCTCCCCCCGCGGTCTATCTTCCCGTCGTTTTAGATTGACTTCTCCACCAGTCCTACCTTTCAGAAAGTGGTTGATTTTCTGTTTCTAGAGTTGCTGTTCTTCTTCTCTTCGCTCTCCCGTTGGATTTGTAGGTGTTTGCAATGTTTAGATAAGCTATCGAGTTGATCTCCTGCTACCTGATGTAGTCTCAGGCTGCTACTTCTCTGCCATCCTGACCGACCCAAATGTCTATTTTTAATTATAGGTAATCTTTAAATAATTTCCAAAATATTTTGATAAACTAAATTCTTAAAGTTTTGCTGACTTAGATTAAGTAACGATTTAAGGTCAATTCATAAAATATCTAGATGATGTCCAGATAAGATAAGATAATGAACCATCAATTACTAGACATAATTTTCTCTAATTCTGGCTTGTTACAGTGGAACTAAAGATAAATGTAGGTCGATGGGCAAAAATTTTTGGCCTGAATATTGAAAGATTACTATAAATAGTAATGTTTCTAGAAATTATGAAATATAATTAATATAATTGTCAAAAATGGTGATATAACACACAGTTACCTAGAGCTTGCTACTTAAATTTTGGTAAATTTGGTAAAGAAATATGTAAGTAGGATGGAGATATACTTTTTTTTTTGGTGGCAAAAGGAAGTTGGAGAAAGATTATTAAAAGGAAACTTTGGGAGTCTCCTAGGTGGCTCAGTCCCTTAAGTATCTGACTTAGAGGGTGCCTGGGTGGCTCAGTGGGTTAAGCCTCTGCCTTCGGCTCAGGTTATGGTCTCAGGGTCCTGGGATCGAGCCCCACGTCGGGTTCTCTGCTCAGCAGGGAGCCTGCTTCCCTTTCTCTCCCTCTGCTTGCCTCTGCCTGCTTGTGATTTCTCTCTGTCAAATAAATAAATAAAATCTTAAAAAAAAAAAGGAATCTGACTTAGGCTCATGTCATGATCCCAGTGTCCTGGAATCAAGCCCAGCATCAAGGTCCGTGCTCACCCAATAGCCTACTTCTCCCTCTCACTCTGCTGCTCCCCCTGATTGAGTTCTACTCCCCATCTCTGTATCAAATAAATAAATATAATCTTTAAAAGGAAAAAGGGAAACTTTGGGAAGGGATTTTGTGCATGGTCAGCACTGACACTGGAATAAATAAGTTATTTTATTTCTTTACTTTTTTATTGTGTTACGTTACTCACCATAAGATACGTCATTAGTTTATGAGAAGGTGTTCCAAGATTCATTGTTTTTATATAACACCCAGTTCTAATACAAAAAGTAAGCTGGTTTTGGTTTAGAGGTTTTTTCCCCTATCTCTTGAAAGGACAATCTTTTTGTCCTTTTTCTCTTTCCAAAAATGATATATATATATATAGATAGATAGATAGATAGAGATAGAGATATATCTATATATTATATAGATATATGTATATATAATATAGATATATAATATATCTATATCTCTATTGATATCGATATAGATAGATAGATATAGAGATAGATAGATATAGAGATCTAGATCCTAGAACCTAGATCTCTATATCTATCTATCTATCTATATACTAACCCAAATTGGGGTTTTCCAGGCTGCCATATGGAGAGCCCTGCTCTGGAATCCCTCATTTTGGGGCACCCCTGAGACAGAAAACAGGACTCCATCCTACCCCCAGAGTGACACCAAATTCTTGGGAGCCAGGCAAAATCCCCAGAGAGGGAGAATCTTCCATGGCCCCAAGAGGCCATCCCTACATTCTGTGGCCATCCTAGAAACAAAATCCAGAGACAAAATCCTGAGCTACCGCCTCACACTCTCCCTAATTTCAGATCCCGAGAAGCTCCCCTCAGGGGATACAGATCAGGACTGCCATCCTTGGGCTCTAATCTTAAATTGAATTTGTGTTTTCACACTTCTGTCTCTAGAGCCCTTGCCAACACACCCTCCAGGCCTCCTGGGCCACATCACAGGACTGTTCCTACCTTCTGAAGGAAATTGTGCCCTTTACATTTACCAAAACCATCCAGATTAGGAGAAAACTACAAGGCTCCTGAGACCACCCCAATTTCGTAGGGCACTCTTTTTTTTTAAAGATTTTATTTATTTACTTGACAGACAGAGATCACAAGTAGACAGAGAGGCAGGGAGAGAGAGAGAGGAGGAAGCAGGCTCCCTGCTGAGCAGAGAGCCCAATGCAGGGCTCTATCCCAGGACCCTGGGTTCATGACCTGAGCTGAAGGCAGAGCTTTAACCCACTGAGCCACCCAGGCGTCCCAATCGTAGGCCGCTCTTGATAAAAGTGTGTAGTCTGACACACCCTATGCAGAGACCTCCAGTCAGACAACCAGGTAGATGGCCCCAGAGACAGAAGACTGAACATGACATACCCCTAGGCAGTAATCTGAACCCCTTCTTAGGACTTCAGGTATCTTTGCCCAGAGGACTGGTCTCAAATACCAATATATGGGGGGTCCCAGTGGCCCAAAAAGGAACATCTGTCGCCAGAAGTAAACCTTGCTATTCGGAGCCGTGTTAAAACCTCAGGGTAGGTATGCATGTCCCATGAGCCACTGCTACATACCAAGTTGTCCCTGGACACAAACACTGATTGTGACTCCATTTCAACTTAGCCCCCTGGGTACCTTGCCTGAGAGGCAGCGATCGAAACTGCTTTGTTCCTAGGCGCCAATGGCATCATGAGGTGGGGTTTGCAGACATCTATACATAGAGCCTACTCTCAAATCTTTCGGTATGGGGGAAACTGGGGCCTCAAAACAGGAGACCCCAGTTCCCACAGAAGTAAAACTTGGTGTTTGAAGCACCTCACAACCCCACGAATAGGAAAACCTCCATGGCCTCATGAGGCCACCCCTCCATGCGGCTGCCATTATGGACACAAACTCTAGCCTGAGCCAATATCTGACACTCGCCCTTACTTCACATGCTGGAGAACGGAGCTCCAGTGGTGCAATCAGTTAGCGCGCGGTACTTATACACATGCTGGAGATCTCGATTCAGACTTTGCAGATTTGACCTGCTATGCCCTTGGCCCTAAAAGTAACCCTAGCTCGTGTTTGCAGAATTCCAACCTCACACTCCTGGCCCACAAGCCTTCCAGATTGGGAATTCTGGAGCCACAGTGCAGCACTCTGCCTGCCCACCAGAAAGAAGAAGTGTCCTATAGGGCTGCCCCCAAACCCCAAATAAGGATCTACCTGCAGGGCCCTCGGCAGCAACCCAGTTTCATAGGCGGCACTGAGCCCAGACTTCCTATCAGCTACCCAAACTCTGGGCGCATATCCAGCAGATCAGACCTGCCATGTCCCTTGGCCATCATCTCTACTCTACCTTGGTGTTCAGGCATCTTCCCCAGACCATATCTCAAATCCCTGCATATAGGGGAACATGATGCACAAAACAGAACTCCTTTCCCCATGACAGGAAACCTTGCTGTTGGGATGGGTGTCAAACCCTCAGAATATTGAAAACTTGCAGGTCCCATGAGGCCACGCCCACTCTGTAGTGCCGCCATGGGCACAAACACGCACTGCGACCCTCAGCCTGAGCGCTGATATCAAATAAGGCCCCTTGGTAGCTGGACCATGAGCCTGCATATTGGGCTTGCCAGGCCCTTAGACCAAAATCTTAACCCAAGTTGGGCTTAGCAATGCACCCATGCCTGCTCTGAAATCCATTTCTTGGGGGGACATTTAGAGAGAATTCAGGACTTCATCCTTCCCCCAGAATGACACCAAACCATTGGGAGTCGGGTGAAATCCCCAGAGAGAGAGAGTATCTTCCATTGCCCCATGAGACCACCACTATAGTCTGTGCCCATCCTAGACAAAAGAAAAAAAAAAAGCATGGGAGGTGGGAATCAAGATGGCGGAGAAGTAGCAGCCTGAGACTACATCAGGTAACAGGAGATCAGCTCGATAGCTTATCTAAACATTGCAAACACCTACAAATCCAACGGGAGAGCGAAGAGAAGAAGAACAGCAACTCTAGAAACAGAAAATCAACCACTTTCTGAAAGGTAGGACTGGCGGAGAAGTGAATCTAAAACGACGGGAAGATAGACTGCGGGGGGAGGGGCCGGCTCCCGGCAAGCGGCGGAGGAACGGAGCACAAAATCAGGACTTTTAAAAGTCTGTTCCACTGAGGGACATTGCTCCAGGGGCTAAACCGGGGTGAAGCCCACGCGGGGCCAGCGTGGCCCCAGGCCCTGCAAGGTCACAGAAGGATCAGGGGTGTCAGAGTGTCGGAGAGCTTGCAGGTATTAGAACGGAGAAACCGGCTGCAAAGACAGAGCCGAGGACTGAACTCTCAGCTCGGGGTTCCCTTGAACTGGTCGCGGGCTGGGTGAGCTCGGAGCGCGGCTAGAGGCTGGGGATACGGGAGTGATTGGGTGCTGTCCTCTGGGGGCGCACTGAGGAGTGGGGCCCCAGGATCTCGGCTCCTCCGGGCCGGAGACTAGGAGGCCGCCATTTTCATTCCCGTCCTCCGGAACTCTACGGAAAGCGTTCAGGGAACAGAAGCTCCCAAAAGCGAATGCGAGCCGATTACTTAGTCCGGCCGCCGGTAAGGGCGGTGCAATCCCGCCTCGGGCAAAGACACTTGAGAATCACTACAACAGGCCCCTCCCTCAGAAGATCAACAAAATATCCAGCCAGGACGAAGTTCATCTATCAAGGAGAAAGCAGATTCAATTCCTAAGACAGCAGAGCAATGCCAGAGGAGGAGAAAGCAAAGCACGGAACTCATGGCTTTCTCCCCATGATTCTTTAGTCTTGCGGCTACTTCAATTTTTTTTTTCTTTTTTCAATTTTTTTTTCTTTTTTCAATTTTTTTTTCTTTTTTCTTTTTTCTTCTTCTGCTAAATTTTTTTAAAAACTTTTACCCTTTTCTTTTTTAACGTTTTTTGACTAGTTCATCTAAATATATATATTTTTTCTTTCTTTTTTATATTTTTTTATTTGTTTTATTTTTTAAATTTTTTTCTTTTCTTTTTTTTTTTTCTTTTTTTCTTTTTTTTTCAGAACCTGTTTTTTATCCCCTTTCTCCCCCCCACAATTTGGGGTCTCTTCTGATTTGGTTACAGCGCATTTTTCCGGGGTCTTTGCCACCCTATTAGTAGTTTATTTGCTCCTTCATATCCTCTTATCTGGACAAAATGACAAGGCGGAAAAAATCACAACAAACAAAAGAACAAGAGACAGTACCGAAGGCTAGGGACCTAATCAACACAGACATTGGTACTATGTCAGATCAAGACTTCAGAATGACGATTCTGAACATTCTAGCCGGGCTCGAAAAAGGCATGGAAGATATTAGAGAAACCCTCTCTGGAGATATTAAAGCCCTTTCTGGAGAAATGAAAGAACTAAAATCTAACCAAGTTGAAATCAAAAAAGCTATTAATGAGGTGCAATCAAAAATGGAGGCTCTCACTGCTAGGATAAATGAAGCAGAAGAAAGAATTAGTGATACAGAAGACCAAATGACAGAGAATAAGGAAGCCGAGCAAAAGAGGGACAAACAGCTACTGGACCATGAGGGGAGAATTCGAGAGATAAGTGACACCATAAGACGAAACAACATTAGAATAATTGGGATTCCAGAAGAAGAAGAAACAGAGAGGGGAGCAGAAGGTCTATTGGAGAGAATCATTGGAGAGAATTTCCCTAATATGGCAAAGGGAACAAGCATCAAAATCCAGGAGATGCAGAGAAACCCCCTCAAAGTCAACAAGAATAGGTCCACACCCCGTCACCTAATAGTAAAATTTACAAGTCTTAGTGACAAAGAGAAAATCCTGAAAGCAGCCCGAGAAAAGAAGTCTGTAACATACAATGGTAAAAATATTAGATTGGCGGCAGACTTATCCACAGAGACCTGGCATGCCAAAAAGAGCTGGCATGATATATTCAGAGCACTCAACGAGAAAAACATGCAGCCAAGAATACTCTATCCAGCTAGGCTATCATTGAAAATAGAAGGAGAGATCAAAATCTTCCAGGACAAACAAAAACTGAAAGAATTTGCAAACACCAAACCAGGTCTCCAGGAAATCTTGAAAGGGGTCCTCTAAGCAAAGAGAGAGCCTAAAAGTAGTAGATCAGAAAGGTACAGAGACAATATACAGGAACAGACACCTTACAGGCTACTAATGGCACTAAATTCATATCTCTCAATAGTTACCCTGAATGTTAATGGGCTAAATGCCCCAATCAAAAGACACAGGGTATCAGAATGGATAAAAAAACAAAACCCATCAGTATGTTGCCTACAAGAAACTCATTTTAGACGCGAAGACACCTCCAGATTGAAAGTGAGGGGGTGGAAAACAATTTACCATGCTAATGGGCATCAGAAGAAAGCTGGGGTGGCAATCCTTCTATCAGATCAATTAGATTTTAAGCCAAAGACTATAATAAGAGATGAGGAAGGACACTATATCCTACTCAAAGGGTCTGTCCAACAAGAAGATCTAACAATTTTAAATACCTATGCCCCTAACGTGGGAGCAGCCAACTATATCAACCAATTAATAACAAAATCAAAGAAACACATCAATAATAATACAATAATAGTAGGGGACTTGAACACTCCCCTCACTGAAATGGACAGATCATCCAAGCCAAAGATCAACAAGGAAATAAAGGCCTTCAATGACACACTGGACCAGATGGACATCACAGATATATTCAGAACATTTCATCCCAAAGCAACAGAATACACATTCTTCTCTAGTGCACATGGAACCTTCTCCAGAATAGATCACATCCTGGGTGACAAATCAAGTCTCAACCGGTATCAAAAGATTAGGATTATTCCCTGCATATTTTCAGACCACAATGCTCTGATGCTAGAACTCAATCACAAGACGAAAGCTGGAAAGAACCCAAATACATGGAGACTAAACAGCATCCTTCTAAAGAATGAATGGGTTAACCAGGAAATTAAAGAAGAATTGAAAAAATTCATGGAAACAAATGATAATGAAAACACAACAGTTCAAAATCTGTGGGACACAGCAAAGGCAGTCCTGAGAGGAAAATATATAGTGGTACAAGCCTTTCTCAAGAAACAAGAAAGGTCTCAAGTACACAACCTAACCCTACGCATAAAGGAGCTGGAGAAAGAACAAGAAAGAAACCCTAAACCCAGCAGGAGAAGAGAAATCATAAAGATCAGAGCAGAAATCAATGAAATAGAAACCAAAAAAACAATAGAAAAAATCAATGAAACTAGGAGCTGGTTCTTTGAAAGAATCAATAGGATTGATAAACCCCTGGCCAGACTCATCCAAAAGAAAAGAGAAAGGACCCAAATCAATAAAATCATGAATGAAAGAGGAGAGATCACAACTAACACCAAAGAAATACAGACAATTATAAGAACATACTATGAGCAACTCTACGCCAACAAATTGGCCAATCTGGAAGAAATGGATGCATTCCTAGAGACATATAAACTACCACAACTGAACCAGGAATAAATAGAAAACCTGAACAGGCCCATAACCAGTAAGGAGATTGAAACAGTCATCAAAAATCTCCAAACAAACAAAAGCCCAGGGCCAGATGGCTTCCCAGGGGAATTCTACCAAACATTTAAAGAAGAACTCATTCCTATTCTCCTGAAACTGTTCCAAAAAATAGAAATGGAAGGAAAACTTCCAAACTCATTCTATGAGGCCAGCATCACCTTGATCCCAAAACCAGACAAGGATCCCACCAAAAAAGAGAACTACAGACCAATATCCTTGATGAACACAGACGCAAAAATTCTCGCCAAAATACTAGCCAATAGGATTCAACAGTACATTAAAAGGATTATTCACCACGATCAAGTGGGATTTATTCCAGGGCTGCAGGGTTGGTTCAACATCCGCAAATCAATCAATGTGATAGAACACATTAATAAAAGAAAGAACAAGAACCATATGATACTCTCCATAGATGCTGAAAAAGCATTTGACAAAGTACAGCATCCCTTCCTGATCAAAACTCTTCAAAGTGTAGGGATAGAGGGCACATCCCTCAATATTATCAAAGCCATCTATGAAAAACCCACCGCAAATATCATTCTCAATGGAGAATAACTGAAAGCTTTTCCATTAAGGTCAGGAACACGGCAGGGATGTCCATTATCACCACTGCTATTCAACATAGTATTAGAAGTCCTAGCCTCAGCAATCAGACAACAAAAAGAAATTAAAGGCATCCAAATTGGTAAAGAAGAAGTCAAACTATCACTCTTCGCAGATGATATGATACTATATGTGGAAAACCCAAAAGACTCCACTCCAAAACTGCTAGAACTTGTACAGGAATTCAGTAAAGTCTCAGGATATAAAATCAATGCACAGAAATCAGTTGCATTTCTGTACACCAACAACAAGACTGAAGAAAGAGAAATTAAGGAGTCAATCCCATTCACAACTGTACCCAAAACTATAAGATACCTAGGAATAAACCTAACCAAAGAGACTAAGAATCTATACACAGAAAATTATAAAGTACTCATGAAAGAAATTGAGGAAGACACAAAAAAATGGAAAAATGTTCCATGCTCCTGGATTGGAAGAATAAATATTGTGAAAATGTCCATGCTACCTAAAGCAATCTACACATTTAATGCAATCCCTATCAAAATACCATCCATTTTTTTCAAAGAAATGGAACAAATAATCCTAAAATTTATATGGAACCAGAAAAGACCTCGAATAGCCAAAGGAATATTGAAGAACAAAGCCAATGTTGGTGGCATCACAATTCCGGACTTCAAGCTCTATTACAAAGCTGTCATCATCAAGACAGCATGGTACTGGCACAAAAACAGACACATAGATCAGTGGAACAGAATAGAGAGCCCAGAAATCGACCCTCAACTCTATGGCCAACTCATCTTCGACAAAGCAGGAAAGAATGTCCAATGGAAAAAAGACAGCCTCTTCAATAAATGGTGCTGGGAAAATTGGACAGACACATGCAGAAAAATGAAATTGGACCACTTCCTTACACCACACACGAAAATAGACTCCAAATGGATGAAGGACCTCAATGTGAGAAAGGAATCCATCAAAATCCTTGAGGAGAATGCAGGCAGCAACGTCTTCGACCTCAGCCGGAGCAACATCTTCCTAGGAACAACGGCAAAGGCAAGGGAAGCAAGGGCAAAAATGAACTATTGGGATTTCATCAAGATCAAAAGCTTTTGCACAGCAAAGGAAACAGTTCACAAAACCAAAAGAAAACTGACAGAATGGGAGAAGATATTTGCAAACGACATATCAGATAAAGGGCTAGTATCCAAAATCTATAAGGAACTTAGCAAACTCAACACCCAAAGAACAAACAATCCAATCAAGAAATGGGCAGAGGACAGGAACAGACATTTCTGCAAAGAAGACATCCAGATGGCCAACAGACACATGAAAAAGTGCTCCACGTCACTCGGCATCAGGGAAATACAAATCAAAACCACAATGAGATATCACCTCACACCAGTCAGAATGGCTAAAATTAACAAGTCAGGAAATGACAGATGCTGGAGAGGATGTGGAGAAAGGGGAACCCTCCTCCACTGTTGGTGGGAATGCAAGCTGGACCAACCACTCTGGAAAACAGCATGGAGGTTCCTCAAAATGTTGAAAATAGAACTACCCTATGACCCAGCAATTGCACTACTGGGTATTTACCCTAAAGATACAAACATAGTGATCCGAAGGGGCACGTGTACCCGAATGTTTATAGCAGCAATGTCTACAATAGCCAGACTATGGAAAGAACCTAGATGTCCATCAACAGATGAATGGATCAAGAAGATGTGGTATATATACACAATGGAATACTATGCAGCCATCAAAAGAAATGAAATCATGCCATTTGCGACGACGTGGATGGAACTAGAGCATATCATGCTTAGTGAAATAAGTCAATCGGAGAAAGACAACTATCATATGATCTCCCTGATATGAGGACATGGAGAAGCAACATTGGGGTGTAGGGGGATAGGAGAAGAATAAATGAAACAAGATGGGATTGGGAGGGAGACAAACCATAAATGACTCTTAATCTCACAAAACAACCTGGGGGTTGCTGGGGGGAGGTGGGATTGGGAGAGGGGGAGCGGGCTCTGGACATTGGGGAGGGGAGGCGAACCATAAGAGACTATGGACTCTGAAAAACAACCTGAGGGTTTTGAAGGGTCAGGGGTGGGAGGTTGGGGGAACAGGTGGTGGGTAATGGGGAGGGCACGTTTTGCATGGAGCACTGGGTGTTGTGCAAAAAGAATGAATACTGTTACGCTGAAAAAATAAATAAAATGGAAAAAAATATATATATACCACAGCAGGTGGAGTCACCAAAAAAGTAAAAAAAAAAAAAAAAAAAAAAAGCATGAACTACCACCTCACATTCGCCCGAATTTCAGATCCCAAGGAGCTCCCCTCAGGGTCTGCAGATTGGGCCTGCCATAAACTGAGCATTAACTCTAACCCAAGTTTGTGTTTTCAGACTTCTGTACCCCAAGCCCTGGCCCACACACCCTCCAAGATGGGCCTCTGGAGCCACACCGCAGGACTGTGCCTGCCCTCCAGAAGGAAACTCTGCCATTCACAGTTGCCCAAACCCTCATTAGGAGAAACCTGCAAGGCCCCTGAGCCCACCCCAATTTTGTAGTCCTCTGTGGACAAAAAATGCGTAGTCTGACACACCCTGAGCACCTACATCCCAGCAGACATCCAGGTAAATGGACCTAGAGACAGAAGATTGAACCTGACATGCCCCTAGGACATAATCTATACCATGGCATAGGTTTTCAGGAATCCTCCCAGAGGCCTGTTCTCGAATACCAACATATGGTCCAACATGTGGTCCCTGAGCCACAAAACAGAACACCTCCTGTCCCCAGAAGGAAACCTTGCTCTTTGGACCTGTGTCAAACCCTCAGGGTAGGGGAATCCTGTATGGCTCCTGAGCCACCACCATATCCCAAGGTCTCCCTGGATACAAACCTGCATTGTGACCCATGAGTATGAGACTCCATTTCAACTCAGCGCCCTGGGTAGTTGGACTCAGATCCACCAAATCGAACCTGCCATGTTCCTAGGCTGCAGTTGTAACGCAAGGTAGGCTTCCCAGGTATCCATGCGTAGAGCCCTGCTATCGAATATTTCTATACGGGGGACCCTGGAGCCCTCAAATAGGAACCCCCCTGTCCCGCAGAAGGAAACCTTGGTGTCTGAAGCAGCTCACAACCACCAGCGTGGGAAAACATCCATGGCCTCATGAGGCCACCCCTCCATTAGGCAGCCATCATGGACACAAACTCGAGCCCAAGCAAACGTCTGACACTCGCCCTTACCTCAGATGCTGGAGATCTCAAATCAGCCACTGCTGATAGGGATTGCCATGCACTCGGCCCTGAACCAAACCCTAACCTGTGTTTTCAGACTTCCGTCCTCACACTCCTGGCCCACATGTCCTCCAGATTGGGAATTCTGGAGCCACAACACAGCAGTCTGCCTGTGCACCAGAAGAAAAAATTGCCCTATGGGGCTACTCAGAAAACCCAAATGAGAATCAACCTGCACGTCTCTTGATGGCACCCCAATTTCATAGGCCACCCTGTGCACTAATGCTCTGTCTGACACAGCCTGAGTCCAGATCTCCCACTAGACACCCAATTAGCTGAACGTATATCCAGCAGATGGGACCTGCCATGGCCCTAGGTCGTCATCCCTACCCAACCTGGTTATTCAGGCATATTTCCTCAGACCTTTGCTCAAATCCCTTCATATGGGGTAACTGGATGCATAAAAGAGAACTCCTCCTTCCCCATGGCAGGAAACCTTGCTCTTGGGATGGGTGTCAAGCCCTCAGAGTGGGAGAAACCTGCATGGAGCATGTGGCCACGCCCACACATGAGGGCCGCCCTGGGCACAAAGATGCATTTTGACCCCTATTCTGAGCCCGTTTTCAAATAAGCCCCTTTGGTAGCTGGAATAAGAGCCCACATATTGGGTCTCCATGCCCCTAGGCCCAAATAATAACACACAGTGTGGTTTTCCAGGCTCCTGTACCCAGAGCCCATCTCTGGAATCCCTGTTTTAGGGGTATCCCAGAGACAGAAAAAAACAGGACTCTTCCCTCCCCCCAGAATGACACCAATTATTGGGAGCCAGAAAGAAACCCCAGAGAAGGAGAATCCTCCATGGACACATGGGGCCACCCCAGCATTCCTCGGCCATCCTAGGCACACAATCCAGAGACAAAAGCATGAGCTACCGCCTCACATCCCCCCTAATTCCAGATCCCCAGGAGCTCCCCTCAGGGTCTGCAGATTGGGCCTGCCATAACCTCGGCCTTAAACCTAACCCGAGTTTGTGTTTTCAGACTTTTGTCCCCAACAGCCTGGCCACATGCCCTCAAGGATGGGGCTTCTGAAGCCACTATCCAGGACTGTGGCTGCCTGCCTGAGGGATACTGTGCCCATCACATTTGCCAAAATTATTTAGATTAGGAGAAATTTGCAAGGCCCCCGGAGCCACGCCAAATTTATTGGCCACTCTGGGAAAAAAATGCACCATCTGACACATGCTGAGGACCTACCTCCAGTCAGAAACCCAGGTAAATGGTCCCTAGAGACAGAATATTGAACTTGATATGCCCTTAGGCCCTAAGCTTAACCCCAGCATAGGTTTTCAGGTATCATTCTCCAGACACCTGTTCTCCATTACCAACATGGGGGGAGGGTTCCCGAGCCACAGACCGAACACCACCTGTCCCCAGTAGGAATCCTTGCTATTTTCAGCTGTGTCAAACCCTCAGGGTAGGAGAACCCTTCATGGCACCTGAGCCACCACTACTTTCCAAGGTCTCCCTGAACACAAATCTGCATTGAGACCCATCACCATGAGACTCTATTTCAAGTCAGCCCCCAAGGTAGTTGACCCCATTGCCAGAAGATCAAATGTGCCATGTTCCTAGGCTACATGGTAATGTGAGGTGGGGTCTCCCAGCATCAATACGTAGAACGCTGCCCTCAAATATTTCCATATGGGAGACCCTGGATCCATCAAACAGTACTTCCCTTGTCCCGCAGAGGGAAACATTGCTGTTTGGGACAACTCACAACCCTTAGCATGGGAAAAACCCCATGGCTTCATGAGGCCATCCCTCCATTTGGTGGACACCATGGACAGAAACTCCAGCCTGAGCAAGCGGCTGACACTCGCCTTGACTTCGGATGTTGGAGACCTCGATTCAGCCGCTGCAAATTGGGCCTGTCATGCCCTAGGCCCTAAACCAAGCAAGAGCTTGTGTCTTCAGACTTCTGTCCTCACACTCCTGGCCCACAAGCCTGTAATATTGGGAATTCTGGAGCCACAACGCAGCACTCTCCCTGCACACCAGAAGAAATAAGTGCCCTATGGGGCTGCCCCAAATCCCCAAATGAGGATCCACATACACAGCTCTCAAGTGCACATCAATATCATAGGCCGCTCTGTGCACTAATGCTCTGCTTGACACAGCCTGAGTCCAGACCTCTCGCCAGCCACCAAATCACCTGAATCAGCAGATGGGACCTGCCATGGCACTATGCCATCATCTCTACCTACCTAGCTTTTCAGGCATCTGTATTCCGACCTTATCTCAAATCCATGCATATGGGGAAATCTGATACACAAAAGAGTACTCCTTCTTCCCCATGGCAGGAAAACTTACCTTTGGGATGGGTGTATAACACTCTGAGTAAGAGAAACCCAATAAGGACACGTCCACACATGAGGGCCTCCCTGGGCACATACACGCATTGTGACCCTCAGCCTGAACCTATTTTCAGTAAGTCCCCCTCAGGAGCTGGACTAAGAGCCCTCATATCGGTCCTGCTTTGCCCCTAGGCCCAAATCCTAACCCACAATGGTGTTATCTCGACACCTGTACCCAGAGTCTCTCTCTGGAATCCCTTTATTTGTGGGATCCCAAAGATAGAAAACAGGACTCTTCTCTGCCTCTAGAATGACACCAAATTATGGAGAGCCTGGCAGAACCCCCAGAGACAGAGAATCTTCCAAGGTCCCATGAGGCCACCCCTACATTCCTTCCCATCCTAGACACAATCCAGAGGCAAAAGCCTGAGCTACAACCTCACACTAGCCCTAATTTCAGATCCTGGGGAGCTCCCCTCAGGGTCTGCAGATCACACCTCCATTACCACAGCCCTAACTCCAACATGGGTGTCAAACCCTCATGGTAAGAGAAACCTGCTTGGCCCAAGAGGTCACTCCCACTCTGGAGGACCGCATTGGGCACAAACACCTATTGTGACCCTCATCCTGAGCCACCTTGTCAAATAAAGACCCTAGGTACTTGGACTACGAGTGCGCATATCATGCTTGCCATGTTCCTAGGCCCAAATCCTAACCCATGGTGGAGTTTTCCAGGAGTCTGTACCCAGAGCCCTGCTATGGAATCCTTCTTTTTGCAGGACCATTGAGACAAAAAAAGGGGGGGGGACTCCTCCTTTCCCCCAGAATGACACCAAACTACTGGGAGCCCAGCAACATCAACAGAGAGGGAGAATCTTCCATAGCCCCATAAGGCCACCCATACATCCGTGGCCATCCTAGACGCACAATCCAGAAACAAAACCCTGAGATACTGCCTAACATTCGCCCTAATTTCAGATCATGTGGTGCTCCCCTCAGGGTCTGCAGATCGGGCTTGCCATAGCCTCGGCCCTAAACACAAACTGTGTTTGTGTTTTCATACTTTTGTCCCCAAAGCCCTGGTTCACACACCCTCCAGGTTGAGGCTCAGTATTGTAGCCACACCACAGGAGTGTGCCTGCCCTCCTGAGGGAAACTCTGCCCATCACAGTTGCCAAAATCCTACAGATTAGGAGAAAACTGCAAGGCACTTGAGGCCACCCCTATTTGGTAGGGCACCCTGGACAAAAATGCACAGTCTGACAAACCCTGTGCACTGATATCCAGTCAGACACCCAAGGCAATTGCCCAGGAGACAGAAGATTGGGCCTGACATGCCCTTAGGTCCTAATCTGAACTCTAGCTTAGGTTTTCAGACTTCTGTCACCAGAGGCCTATTCTCAATACCAACATATGTGGGGTCACCTGAGGCACAAAACAGAACACCTACTGTCCCCAGAAGGGAACCTTGCTATTTGGAGCTGTGTAAATACTCGGGGTAGGAGAATCCTGCATGGCCCCTCAACCACCGCCACATTCCAAGGTCTCCCCAAATAGAAACCAGCATTGTGATCCATCAGCCTGAGACTCCATTTCAACTCAGCCCCCTGGGTAGCTCGCCCCAGAACCAGCAGATCAAAACTGCCATGTTCCTAGGTGTCAATGATAACATGATGTGGGGTTTCCAGGCATCCATAGGTACAGCCCTGCTCTCAAATCCTTCCATATGGTTTACCCATGAGTCATCAAACAAAGTCCCCATGTTCTGAAGAAAAACTTGCTGTTTGGAGCAGCTCACAACCCCCAGAGTTTGAAAACCTCCATAGCCTCATGAGGCCACCCCTCCACTAGGTGGCCATCATGGACACAAACTCTAGCCTGAGCGAACATCTGACACTCGCCCCGACTTTAGATGGTGTGGATCTTGATTTAGCCTCTGCAGATTGGGACTGCTGGGCCCTGGCCCTAAACCTAACCCAAGCTTGAGTTTTCAGACTTTTGTCATCATAATCCTGGCCCACCTGCCCTCCCGTTTGGGATTTCTAGAGCCACAACGCAGCACTCTGCCTGCCCACCAGAAGAAAAAAGTGCCCTATGGGGCTGCCCAGAAACTCCAAATGAGGATCAACCTGTATGGCCCTCGATGACACCCCAGTTTCATAGGCTGCCTTGTGCACCAATTCTCAGTCTGAGACAGACTGAGCCCAGACCTCCCATCAGTCACCCAGACAATTGTTGGCCTATCCAGCAGATCGGACCTGCCAAGGCGCTAAGCTGTCATCTCTACCCAACCTGGGTTTTCAGGCATCTGTCCCCAGATCTTAGCTCAAATTCCTGCATATGGGGGAACCTGATGCATAAAACAGTACTCCTCCTTCCCCATGGCATGAAACCTTGCTGTTGGGATGGTCATAAAACCCTCAGGGCAGGGAATACCTGCATGGCCCATGAGGCCACGCCACTCTGGAGGGCCAGCTTGGGCACATTTATTGTGACCATCAGCCTGAGCCCTGTTTTCAAATGAGGCCTCTTGATAACTGGACCAAGCCCGTATATCAGGCTTGCCTTGTCCGTACTCCCAAATCTTAACCTAAGGTGTGTTTTCCAGGCTCCAGTACCCAGAGCCCTGCTCTGGAATTCCTCTATTGGGGGACCCCTGAGAGAGAAAAGAGGACTCCTCCCTTCCCCCAGAACGACTCGAAACTATTAGTAGCTGGGGAAAATCCCCAGAGAAGGAGAATCATCCATGGTCCCATGAGGCCACCCCTATATTCCTTGGCCATCTTAGACACAAAATCCAGAGACAAAAGCCTGAGCTAACACTTCACACTCACCCTATTTTCAGATGCCGAGGAATTCCCCTTAGGTTCTGCCGATTGGGTCTACCATATTCTCAGCCCGAACCCTAACCCGAGTTTGTGTTTTCAGAATTCTGTCCCAGAGCCCTCCCTGACAAATCTCCAAAATGGGGCCTCCAGAGCCACACCGCAGGACTATGCTTCTCTTGCAAAGGAAATTGTGCCCTTTACACTTGCCAAAGCCTCCAGATTAGAAGAAACCTGCAAAGAACCTGAGGCCACCCCAATTTCATAGGCCGCTCAGGAAAAAAAATGTGCTGACACACCCTGAACACCTACATCCAGTCAGACTCGCAGGTAGATGACCCAAGAGACATAAGATTGAACTTGACATGTCCCTAGGCCCTAATCTGAGCCCTAGCTTAGGTTTTCTCACATCTATCTCAAGAGATCTGGTCTCACATACCAACATATGGAGGGTCACTGAGGCACACACACACAAAAAAAATACCTATTGACTCCAGAAGTGTATCTTGCTATTTGAAGCTGTGTAAAACTCTCAGCATAAAAGAACCCTGCATGGCCCCTGAGCTGCCACCACATTACAGGGTCTACCTTCTCCCAGGACACAAGCCAGCATTGTGACCCATCAGCATGAGACTCTATTTCAAACTAGCCCCTCGGGTATATTGCCCCAGAGCCAGCAGATCCAACCTACTTTGTTCTGAGGTGGCAAGGGGAATGCGAGGTGTGGTTTCCAGACATCCATACGTAGAGCCCTGCTATCAAATCTTTCCGTATTTGGGACCCTTGAGCCATCAAGCAGGACTCCCCCTGTCCTGTAATAGGAAACCTTTATTTTTGGAACATCTCACAATTCCCAGAGTGGGAAATCCTCCATGGCCTCTTGAGGCCACCCCTGCATTAGGTGGCCACGATGGACACAAACTCTAGCCTGAGGGAACATCTGACTGTCACCCTTATTCAGATGCTGGAGATCTCACTTCAGCCTCTACAGATTGGGCCTGTCATGCCATCTGCCCTAAACCTAACCCTAGCTTCTCAGAGATCCATCCTCAAACTCCTGGCCCACAAGCCCTCTGGACTGGGATTTCTGGAGTCACAATGCAGCACTTTGCCTGCCCACCAGGAGGGAATTGTGCCCTATGGGGCTTCCCAAAAACTCCAAATGGGGATCAACCCGCTCGGCCCTCGATGGTACCCCAATTTCATAGGCCGCCCTGTACACTAATGCTCTGTCTGATACAACCGGAGATCAGACCCTAATCAGCCACCCAGACAGCTACCCGCATATCCAGCAATTCAGACCAGCAATGGCCCTAGGCTATCATATCTACCAAAGCTGGGTTTTCAGGCATCTCTTCCCAGACCTTATTTCAAATCCCTGCATATGGGGGAACCTAATGCAAAAACAGAAGTCCTCCTTCCCCATGGTAGTAAACCTTGCTGTTGGGATGGATGTCAAACCCTCAGGGTAGGAGAATCCTGCATGGTCCATGAGGCCACGCCCACTCTTGAGGGCTGCCTTGGGGAGAAACACACATTGTAACCACCATCCTGAGCCCCGTTTTCAAATGAGGCCCTTCAGTAGCAGCACCAAGAGCTCACATATCGGGCTTGTCATGCCCCTAGGCCCAAATGCTAACCTAAGGTGGATAATGCAGGCACCTGTACCCAGAACCCTGCTCTGGGATCCCTGTTTTTGGGGGACACCTAAGAGAGAAAACAGGACTCCTCCCTTCACCCAGATGACACCAAACTATTGGGAGCTGGGAAAAATCCCCAGGGAGGGAGAATCTTCCAAGGTCCCATAAGGCTACCCCTACATTCCATGGCCATCCAAGACAAAAAATCCAGAGACAAAGGCCTCAGCTACCGCCTCACCCTCTCCCTAATTTCAGATCCCGAGGAGCTCCCTCTCGGTCTGCAAATGGGGCCTGCCATACCTTCTGCCCTAATCCTAACCAGAGTTGGTGTTTTCAGACTTCTGTCTCCAGAGTGCTGCCCCACAAACCGTCCAACCTGGGTATTCCATACACACACCACAGGACTGTGCCTTCCATCCAGAAGGCAGCTGTGCCCATAGAACTCCAGGAAACCTCAAGATTAGGAAAAATCTGCAAGGCCCCTGAGACTATCCCAATTTCATAGGTCACCCAGGATAAAATACACAGTCTGACAAACTCTGAAAACTACCTCCCATCAGACACCCAGGTCGATGGTCTCAGAGACAGAAGATTGAAACTGACATGCCACTAGGCTCTAAGCTGTACCCTAGCTTAGGTTGTAGGGCATCTGTCCACTGAGACCTGGTCTTGAATACCAATATTTGGGGGATACCTGAGCCACAGAAACAAAAATTCCTGTCCCCAGAAGGAAACCTTGTTATTTTGAGCTGTGTCAAACCCTCGGGGTAGTAGAATCCTACATGGCCCCTGAGGCTGCCACCACATTTGAAGGGAGTTCTGGACAGAAACCCGCATTGTGACCCTCAACATGAGACTTCTTTTCAACTCAGCCCCCCTGGGTGGCTCACCCCACAGCCAGAAGATAGAACCTGCCTTTGCCTTTGGCTTGAATGGCTACCCTAGGTGCACTGTTCCGGCATCCGTATGTAGAGCCTGCTCTCGAATTGGTCCATATGGGGAACCCTTCAGCCAACAATCAGCACTCCCACTGTCCCAAAGAAGAGAATCTTGCTGTTTGGAGCCATGCCCAAACCCCAGATTGGGAAAAACTGCATACCCCCCTGAGGCCACCCCTCCATTAGGTGGCCCTCCTGGACACAAATTCCAGCCTGACAGGACATCGGACACTAGCCCTTATTTCTGATGCTAGTGATCTGGTCTCAGGCTCTAGAGATTGGGACTGCCACGCCCTAGGCCCTAACACTAACCCTAGCTTGTGATTTCAGGCTTCCATCCCCAGAGTCCTGGTGATCAAGCCCTCCAGATTGGGAATTCTGGAGCCCCAACGCAGCAGTCTGTCTGCCTTTCAGAAGGCATAAGTGGCCATTGAAACTGCACAAAAACCCCAAAGGAGGATCAAACTGTATGGCGCATGAGGGCACTGCAACGTTATAAACCACACTGAGCACTAATATTGTTTGCCAAAGCCTGGGCCCTGACTCCTGTCAGTCACCCAGGTAGATAGCACCCTATCCAGCAGAACACATCTACCATGCCACCAGGCGATCATCTCTACCTGACCTGGGTTTATAGATAACTGTCTCCAGAGACCTGGTCTCAAATCCCTGCATATGGGGGAACATGATCCACAAAATGGAAGTCCTGACCCATAGCAGGAATCCTTGCTATTGGGATGTGTGTAAAACCCTCAGAGTAGGAGAAACATGCATGGCCCCTGAGACCCCGCCCACTGTTGAAGGCCACCCTGGGCACAATCCCGCATTGTGACCCTCAGCCTGAGCCACGTTTTCAACTAAGCTGCCTCAGTATCTTGACCTAGAGCCAGCATATGAGGACTACCATGACCCTAGCCCCAAATCCTAACCCAAGGTTGGGTTTCTAGGCACGTATATACAGAGCCCTGCTCTCAAATCCCTCCTCATGGGGACCGCTAAATCAGAAAACAGAATTTCTCCTTTCCCCTACAATGATATAATGCTATTTGGAGCTGTGAAAAACCCCCAATGATTGAGAAACTTCCATGTCCCCATGAGGTCCCCTCTACATTCCGCACTCTTCTCAAACACAAAAATCAGAGGCAAAGCCTGAGTTTCTGCCTCACACTAGCCCGAATGTTAGATCCTGAGGTGCTCTACTCAGTGTCTGCACATCGGGCTTGCCATACCCTCAGCCATTATCCTAACCCTAGCTGGTGTTTTCTGATTTCTGTCCCCAGAGTCCTGCACCACAAAACCTCCAGCCTGCATATTCCATAGCCAAACCACAGACTGGGCCTGCCCTCCAGAAGGAAGTTGGGCCCTTTAGAGCTTCAGGAAACCTCAGGTGAGCAGAAACCTAGAAGGCCCTTGAGGCCACCCCAATTTCGTAGGATGCTCTGGACAAAAAATGCGCAGTCTTGTAGGGGCCTGGTTAGCAAAAGGAAGTTACTTGTAAACCCTGGATATAGGGGTGGGCCAGGCCAGATAGTCATATCCAATCAGAGGGGTGTGCATATATTAAGTAAATTTTATTATAATTATATTAAGTAATATTAAGTTGAAATCCCATTGGCCACCTGTGTGTGGGCTGGGCTCAACCACCACTATAAAAGATGGTCTGTGAGGCTGGAGGGGGAGGTATTTTTTTAGCAGGAGGAGTCCAAGCAGCAGAAACAGCAGCACCACCACCATACTGCGAGCTGTGCCGCCCTGAGCAGGAGCGCCACCTCAAGCAGCACCGCCCGGAGCAACCGTGAGCGGCACCGCCCAGAACAGCAATGGCAGTGGCGCCACCACAATCGGCACTGCCCAGAACAGCAGTGGCAGTGGCGCCGCCTCGAGCTCTAACACGAGCGGCGCTGCCCCAGCACCAGAGCAGCAGCTGCACCGCGAGCAGCACTGCAACGAGCAGCAGCGCCACCGCGAGCGGCACCACCCAGAGCAGCAGCAACGGCAGCGCCACTGCAAGCGGAGCTGCCCCGAGCAGCAGAGCTGCAGCAGCAGCAGCGGCAGCAGCGCCACTGCAAGCAGCACCGCCCTGAGCAACTGTGAGCGGCACCACCCTGAGCAGCAGCGGCAGCAGTGCCGCCTTGAGCTGTAACCCGGGCGGCACTGCCCCGAACAGCAGAGCAGCAGCAGCGGCAGTGGTGTGACCGCAAGCGGCACTGCCCCAAGCAACCGAGAGTGGCACCGCCCCAAGCAGCAGTGGCAGCGGTGCTGCCATGAGCGACGCCACCCCAAGCAGGAGCAGCAGCAGCAGCAACAGCAATAGCACCGCCGCAAGCAGTCATGCTGCCGTGGGCAGTGCCGCCACCAGGAGCAGCCTCTCAGGAGCCAACGGTGCAGCCTTGCCAGGAGCGGCCTGTGGTATGGTGAAGGTGGGGCAGGGAGCCTTCAGGAGGGACCCCAGGGACTGGGAGGCGGTGGTCCCCAGCAAGGCTCGGGCACGTACTGGTTAGTTTGGTTTCTAATGCAGGGGGCTCGGGCACCTACTGGTTAGTTTGGTTTCTAATGCAGGGGGCTCGGGCACCTACTGGTTAGTTTGGCTTCTAATGCATGGGGCTCAGGCACCTACCGGTCTGTTTGGTTTCTAATGCAGTTTGGTTTCTAATGCAGTTTGGTTTCTAATGCAGTTTGGTTTCTGATGCATGGCATGAAATAAAGCTTTGCTTGATTTTCACGTTGTGTCAGTCTCATTCCTTTGATCATGGACTCTAACAGTCTGACATAACCTTAGTAACTACCTCCTGTCAGACACCCAGGTAGATGGCCCCAGAGACAGAAGATTGAACCTGACATGCCCTAAGTCTGAATCTGTACACTATCTTAGGTTTTCAGGAATCTGTCCCCAGAGGCCTTGTCTCGAACTCAAACATTTGGGGGATCCTTGAGCCACAGAACACAACATCTCCTGTCCCCAGAAGGAAACCTTGCTGTTTGTGGCTGCATCTAAACCCCAGATAGGGAAACTTCCATAGGAGGAGGTCATGGAAGATTCTCCCTCTTTGGGGGTTTTGCACAGCTCCAAATAGCATGCTGTCATTGGGAGGGGGGATAGGGGGAATCTTGTTTTCAAAATCAGGGGTCCCAATAAAGAGGGCTTCGAGAGGGGCACCTGGGTGGCTCAGTGGGTTAAACCTCTGCCTTCAGCTCAGGTCAAGATCTCAGCGTCTCCTGGGATCGAGCCCCGCATCAGGCTGTCTGCTCAGCATGGAGTCTGCTTTCTCCTCTCTCTCTGCCTGTATCTCTGACAACTTGTGATTTCTCTATTAAATAAATAAATAAATAAAATTTAAAAAGAGGTATTCGAGAGCAGGGCTCTGTGTATACGTGCCTAGAAACCCAACCTTGGGTTAGGATTTGGGGCTAGGGTCGTGGCAGTCTTCATATGCTGGCTCTAGGTCAAGATACTGAGGCAGCTTAGTTGAAAACGTGGCTCAGGCTGAGGGTCACAATGCGGGATTGTGCCCAGGGTGGCCTTCAACAGTGGGCGGGGCCTCAGGGGCCATGCATGTTTCTCCTACTCTGAGGGTTTTACACACATCCCAATAGCAAGGATTCCTGCTATGGGTCAGGACTTCCATTTTGTGGATCATGTTTCCCCATATGCAGGGATTTGAGACCAGGCCTCTGGGGACACAGGCCTATAAAACCAGGTTGGGTAGAGATGATGGCCTAGGGGCATGGCAGGTATGATCTGTTGGATAGATGGCCAGCTACATGGGTGGCTGTCAGGAGGTCAGGACTTAGGTGTGTCAGACAGATCATTAGTGCACCAGTGACCTATGAAATTTCTTTGCCCTTGTGGGCCATGCAGGTTGATCCTCTTTGGGTTTTTTGTGCAGTCCCACAGGCCACTTTTGTCTTGAAAGGCAGGCAGTGTGCTGCGTTGTGACTCCAGAATTCCCAATCTGGAGGGCTTGTACACTAGGACTCTCAGGACAGAAGACTGAAAACATAAGCTAGGGTTAGGGTTAGGGCCTGGGATATGGGAGGCACAATTTGCAAAGGCTGAATCACGATCTCCAGCATCTGAGGTAAGGGCTAGTGTAAGACGTTTGCTCAGGCTGAAGTTTGAGTTCATGCTAAGGGAGGGGTGCCCTCATGAGCCCATGGAGGTATTCTCACTTTGGGTGTCGTGAGCTGCTCCAAACAGCAAGGTTTCCTTCTGCAAAACAGGGGGAGTCCTCTTTGATGGCTGCAGTGTTCCCCATATGGAATGATTCTATAGCACACATTCCTTTGATGCCTACACATGGATGCCTAGATATCCCACCCCATGTTACCATTGCAACCTAGGAACATGGCAGGTTCGATCCATTAGCTTTGGGGTGAAATACCCAGGGGGCTGAGTTGAAATGGAGTCTCATGCTGATGCGTCACAATGCAGGTTTGTGTCCAAGGACACCTTGGATTTTGGCCGTTTCTCAGGGACCATGCAGGATTCTCCTCCCCTGAGTCTTTGACACATCTCCATATAGCAAGCTTCCCTTCTGGGACAGGAGGTATTCTGTTTTGTGCCTCAGGGACCCCGTTATGTTGGTATTCAGACCAGGTCTCTGGGGACAGATGCCTGATAACCAATTCTAGGGTTAATATTAGGTACTAGGGGCATGTTAATTTCAATCTCCTTTCTCTAGACAATCTACCTGGGTGTCTGACTAGATGTAGGTGCTCAGGATGTGTCAGAGTGCTCATTATTTCCAGGTCGCCTTACGAAATTGGGGTGGCCTCGAAGGCCTTGCAGGTTTCTTCTAATCTGTAGGCTTTTGGCAACTGTAAAGGCACAGTTTCCTTTGGGAGGGGAGGTTCAGTCCTGTGGTGTGGCTCCGGAGGCACCAGCCTGGAGGATGCATGGGATATGTCTCTGGGGACAAAAGCCTGAAAACACAAACTAGTTTAGGGTTAGGGCTGAGGTTATGGCATGCCTTATCTGCAGACCCTGAGGGGGGATCCTCAGAATCTGAAATTAGGGCAAGTGTGAGCTGGTAGCTCCCGCTTTTGGCTCTGGATTTTGTGTCTAGAATGGCCACGGAATGTAGGTGTGGCCTCATGGGGCCATGGAAGATTCTCCTTCTTTGGGGATTTTCCTGGCTCCCAATAGTTTGGTGTCATGCTTTGGGAAGGGAGAAGTCCTGTTCTTTGTCTCAGGGTAACCCCAAAAAGAGAGATCCAGTGCAAGGCTCTGGGTATAGGCTCCTCGAAAACCTCCCCTTTGGTTAGGATTTGGCCCTAGGGGCATGGCAAGTCTGAATTGCGGACTCCTAGTTCAGCTACTGTTGGGCCTTACATGAAAACATGGCTCAGCCTGAGGATCTCAATGGGTGTTTGTGCCCAAGGCCACCCTCAAGAGGGGGCATGGCATCATGGGCCGTTCAGGTTTCTCCGACTCTGAGAGATTTACCCTCACTCCAAAGGCAAGGTTTCCTCTCATGGGGAAGGAGGAGTACATCTTTGTGCATCAGGCTCCCCCAATTCAGGGATCTGAGATAAGATCTGGGGACAGATGCCTGAAAACCCAGTTTGGGTAGATATGATGGCCAAGGGCCATGGCATGTCTGATCTGCTGGATATGTTTCTAGCTATCTTAGAGGCTGACAGGAGGTCTGGGCCATGGCCCTAGAAAAATCTGTGGCCCCATGAGACCACCCACACATTCGGCGGATCGAATGGACACAATCTCCAGCCTGAGCGACCTCCTGACTGTCACCTTAACCTCAGATCTCCAGGATTTCGCCTCAGTATCTGTAGATTGGGCATGCCATGACCTAGGCACGAACTCTAACCTTGGCATAGTCTTGGCATAGTCTTCTGTCCCAAAGTTCCTGGCCCACAAGCTCTCCAGATAGAGAACTGAGGAACCACACCATGGGACTCTGCCTAACCTACAGAAGGAAACTGTTCTCAATGGAGATTCACAAAACCCCAAGATTAGGAGAAACAGGAATGGCCAACGAGGCCACACCCATTGATGGAACCCGACCCTGGGCACCAGTGCACATTGTGTTTCTCAGCCTGAGCAGCGACCTCCAGTCAGCCATCACATAGGTGGCCCCAGAGTCAGCAGATTGGAACTCCCATGCCCCTAATACCTAATGCTAACCCCAGGATGTGTTTTCTGGCATCCATACACAGAGTCCTGCTCTCAAATCCCTCCATATGGGGACATCTGTGCCATATAACAGGACTCCACATCCTCCCCAGAATGAAATCATACTATTAGGAGCTCAACAAATCCCCCAGAGCAAGAGAAACCTCCATGGCCCCAGGAGGCCACACACACATTCAGCAGCCCTAGTGGACCCAAATTCTAGTCTGGTTTGAGTGAATGCCTGACACTCGCCCTAACTTCATATTCTGGGGAGCTTGCCTCAGAATCTGCACATCGGGGATCCATGCCTTACACCCTAACTGTACATTGAACTTAGGTTTCCAGAATTCCATCCTTTCAGTCCTGGAAAGCAATCCCTCCAGATTGAGGTCTCTGGATCCACTCAACAGGACTTGCCCTGCCCTATAGAAGAAATCATGCACTATGGAGCCCAACAAAACCCATGGATCAGGGCAAACCTGTATGCCCCATGATGCCACCCACTTTCGTTCTCCACCCTGGACACCAATATGCAGTCTGAAACAACCTGAGTCCCGTTCTCCAATCAGCCACCGGGAGAGCTGGCCCCAAAACCAAAAGATTGGACCTGCCATGCCCCTATGCTTGAAATCTAACCCTGCTCGGGGTTTCAGACATCCATACCCAGAGTTCTCTCCTTGAATACCCCTAAAGAGGGGACCCCTCAACTACACAACAGAAATATTCCTGGTTGCCAGAAGGAAACCTTGCTTTTGCATCTATGTAAACCCTCAAGATTGGAAGAAACCTGTGTTGACCTGAGGCCACGGCCACTCTTGCCAGTCGCTCTGAACACAATCACCCATTATGACCCTTAGCCTGAGACACATTTTCAACAGAGCTGTATGGCTAACTCATTCCAGATCCAGGATATAAGGCTTGCCATGCCTCTTGTTCCTAACCCTAAATGTAGGTTGGATTTTCAGGCATCAATTCCCAGAGCCCTGCTCTCAAGTCCCTCCATACGGGTAACCACTGATCCATAAAGCAGGACAGCACATATCGCCCAGAATACACCAAACTATTTGTAACTGTGCAAATACCCCAGAGCAGTAGCAACTCCATGGCCCCATGAGGCCACCCACACACTCGGTGGATCGCATGGACAAAAACTCCGACCGGAGCGATCCCTGACACTCACCTTAACTGGAGATTCCCCGGAGCTTGCCCAGCATCTGAAGATTAGGCCTGCCATGCCCTAAGCCCTAATCCTAACCCTAGCTTTGGTTTTTAGACTTCTGTTCCAAGAGCCCTGGCCCACAAGCACTCCAGAGAGAGAAATCCAGAACCACACCATGGGACTCTGCCTACTCTCCAGAAGGAAACCATGTTCATTGGAGCTGCACAACACCCGCAGATTTGGAGAAACCGGCACGAATACCGAGGTTACACCCATTTACGAACATGACACTAGACCATAACGCACATTCTTTCCCACAGCGTGAGCCCTGTCCTCCAATCAGCCACCTATGTAGCTTGCCCCAGAGTCAGCAGATCATTCTGCCATGCCCCTTGTCCTTAATGCTAACCCTAGGTTGGGGTTTTAGGCATCCATTCCCAGAGCCCTTCTCTTGATCCCTCCTTATGGGGACCCTGAGCCATACAGTAGGACTCCAACTCTCACTGAGAATGAAATCAAGCTATTTGGAGCTGTGGAAAACCCCGAGCGGGAGATACCTCCATAGCCCCAGGAGGACACCCACACATTCTGCAGCTCTAGAGGAAACAAATTCTAGTCTGGTCTGAGCGAAAGCCTGACATTCGCCCTACCCTTAGAAACTGGAGAGCTCGACTCAGTATCTGCAGATAGATGCCCCATGCCCTACACCCTAACCATAAACTGAACTTGGGTTGTCTGAATTCCATCCCTTCAATCCTGGAATGAAAGCCCTCCAGGTTGGGACTCCAGAGCCAGCCCACAGGAGTCTGCCTGCCCTCCAAAAGTAAACCGTGCCCTATGGAGCTGCCAAAATCAGGGCAAACATGCAAGGCCCCCAATGCCACCCACTTTCGTTCTCCACCCTGGACACTAATACCCAGTCTGACACAACCTGAGTACTATCCTCCAATCAGCCACCAGGAAGGCTGGCGCCAGAGCCAGCAGACCGGAATTGTTATGCCCCTTGGCCCAAATCCTAAACCTAGAGTGGGATTTCAGGCATCCAAACACAGAGACCTCCACTAATCACTCCACAAGGGGGGTGTCTGAACCATACAACAGGACCCCAACTCTCACTGAGAGTGAAATCATACTATTTGGAGCTGTGCAAATCCCCAAGCAGGAGATACATCCATGGCCCTAGGAGGACACCCACACAATCTGCAGCCTTAGTGGACACAAATTCTAGTCTGTTTTGTGTGAATGCCTGACACTCATCTTAACTTCAGAAACTGGAGAGCTCGCCTCAGCATCTGCAGACAGGGTATCCAAGCCCTATACCCTAAACATAAACTGAGCTTGGGATTACAGAATGCCATCCCTTGAATCCAGGAATGCAAGGACTCCAGATTGTGGACTCTAGAGCCAGCCCACAGGACTCTCCCTGCCCCCCAGAAGCAAACCGTGCCCTATTGAGCTGCACAAAACCCCTTAATTAGGGCAAATGTTCATGGCCCCCGATGCCACCCCACGTTCGTTCTCCACCCTAGACAATAATACTCAGTCTGACAAAACCTAAGTCCTGTCCTCCAATCAGCCACCAGGATAGCTGGCCCCAGAGTCAGCTGATCAGACCTGCCATGGCCTAGAATCTAATCCTAGTTGGTTGGGGTATCAGGTATCCATACCCAGAGCCCTGCTCTAGAATCCCACCACATGGGGGACCCCTGAGAAACAGAAAAGAAATTCTCCTGGCCCCCAGAAGGAATCCTTGATTTTCAGCTATGTATTACCCTCAGAGGTGGAAGAAAGCTGCTTTGTCCCTGAGGCCACGCACAAATTTACGGGCAGCCCAGGACACAAACACCCATTGTGCCCCTTAGCCTGAGAGCCATTTTCAACACAGCCCCATGGGTAGCTCTTCGCAGAGCCAGAATATATAAGGTGTGCCATGCCACTAGGACCTAACCTTAAACATAGTTTGGGTCTTCAGGCATCCATATCCGGAAATCTGCTCTCAAATCCCTCTATATGGGGGACCCATGAGCCATAAAACAGGACACCACCTATCCCCCAGAATAGTCCAAACTATTTGGAACTGTATAAAAACCCCAGAGTGGAAGCAAACTCCCTGGCCCCTTGAGGACATTCCTACACTTCGCGGATTGCATGTGCACAGACTCCAGCCTGAAAAACCTCCTGACACTCACCTTAACTTCAGATCCCCAGGAGGTCATACAGCATCTGTAGATTGGGCCTGCCATGACTTAGGCCCTAACCCTAACCCTAGCTTCGGTTTTCAGTCTTCCATCCTGAGAGCCCTGGCCCACAAGCACTCCAGGTACAGAACTCTAGAACCACACCATCGACTCTGCATAAACTACAGAAGGAAACTGTGCTCATTGGAGCTACACAAAACCCACAGATTTGGAGAAGTCGGCACGACTAACGAGGGCACACCCATTTACGGAACACAACCCTGGATCCTAATACACATTCTGTCCTCAGCCTGAGCCATGACTCCCAGTCAGCCACCCACGTAGCTGACCCCAGAGGCAGAAGATTGGAGCTTCTATGCTCTAGTCCCTAATGCTAACCCTATGTTGGGTTTTCAGGCATCCATGCCCAGAGATCTGCTCTCTAATCACTCCAAATGGGGACCTCTGTGCCATATAACAGGACTCCACATGTCCCCCAGAATGAAGTCATACTTTTTTGGGCTGCACAAATCCCCCAGAGCAGAAGAAAACTCCATGGCCCCAGGAGGCCACACACACATTCAGCAGCCCTAGCGGACACAAATTCTAGTCTGCTCTGAGCGAATGCCTGGCACTCATCCTAACTTCAGAATCTGGAGAGCTTGCCTCAGCTTCCGTAGATCAGGGATCCATGCCCTACACCCTAACCATAAAGGAAACTTTATGTTTTCATTTTAGGGTTTTCAGAATTCCATCCCTTGAGATCTGGAATGCAATCTCTCCAGATTAGGGAATCTGGAGCTACACCACAGGATTCTCCCTGCCTTCCAGAAGGAAACCTTGCCCTATGGAGCTGCACAAAACCCCTAGATCAGGGGAAACCTGCACGGCCCCTGATGTCAACCCACTTTTGTACTCTACCCTGGACACTAATATGCAGTCTGACACAACCTGAGTCCTGTCTTCCAATCAGGTACTGGGATAGCTGGCATAGAGTCAGCAGATCATATCTGCCATGCCCCTAGGCCTTAATCCAAACCCTTGGTTTGGGTTTCAGGCATCCGTACCCAGAGCCCTCTATTCAAATCACTCCATATGGGGGATGCATGAGCCACAAAACAGAACTGCTCCTGCCCCTCAGAAGGCAAACTTGCCTTTTTGAGCTATGTAAAACCCCCAGAGTTGGAAGAAACTTGAGTAGACCCTGAGGCCACGTCCACTTTTGCAGGCTGCCCTGGACACAAACACCCATTGTGACCCTTAGCCTGAGCCCCATTTTCAACACAGCACTATGAGTAGCTCACCCAAGAGCCAGGATATAAGGATTGCCATGCCACTAGGACCTAACCCTTATAGTAGTTTGAGTTTTCAAGCATTCATACCTGGAACCCTACTCTCAAATCCCTCCATATGGGGCACCCCTGAGCCATAAAACTGGACACCACCTATCCCTCAGAATAGACCAAAGTATTTGTAACAGCGCAAAAAGTCCAGAGCGAGGCAAAACTCCATAGCTCCATGAGGCTACCCACACATTAGGTGGATGGCATGGACACAAACTCCAGCATGAGCGACCTCCTGACACTTACCTTCACCTCAGATTCCCAGGAGCTCACATCACCGTCTGTACATTGGACCTAACCCTAACCCTAGCTTTGGCTGTCAGACTTCCATCCCAAGAGGCCTGGTCCACAGGCCCTCCAGATAGAGTACTCTGGAGCTACACCTTGGGTCTCTGCCTACCCTCCAGAAGGAAACCATGCTCACTGGAGCTGCACACAAACCACAGATTAGGAGAAACCTGAACAGCAAATGAGGCCTCTACAATTTTCAGAACTCGATCCAGGACACTAATACACATTCAGACCGACCTCCAGTCAGCCACACACGTAGCTAGCCGCAGTGTTAGTAGATCAGACCCCCCATACCCCTAGTCCCTAATAATATGGTCAAACGGCACTAGGAGCAGGGCACTGATAGTGTCCACCTGCCCCAGGCCTTAGCCTTCCTCCCTTTCCTCTGCTCCCCCCTTCAGCGTCCTCCTTTCTAACACCCTGACCTCCTTTCTAACACTCACTCTGGGAAAGTCATATTCTGATTCTGATCCTCTGCACCTTGGTACCCTTTGCCGGGCTAAATACAGTGGGATTTGTGCAGGACTGCCTTCTTCTTTTCCTGCCACAGGAATTCTCAATGTCATCTCAGCATAACCTTGTCGGATCCCTCCCCTGGTGGAGTTCAGGACCCATTTTAGTCCCTTACAGTTGTCTCATGTAGCAAATGCTACTTTCATTCACCTTTTCAGCTCATGTTTGTACATCTGCCCCTCTAAACCCTGAGCTCCTAGAGGGAGAAATTGTTTGCCAGATAAGGAATGGCACCGCCTGAGTGCTCAGGGCCCAGTGGCTGAATGAACAGGAGAGAGGATCCATTCCACCACCGACCAGCTCTATTGTCCAAGCCCAATTGATTTGAGTCATGTGTAAGTCCTGTTGTTTTCTTTTGTTTCCTGCATCAACTCTGTGTTCCATGTGGGGCTCAAACTCATCACCCTGAGATCAAGAACCTCATGCCCTACTGACAGAGGAAGGCAGGTGCTTCTTTGGTCATTTTCTCTAGGTTCTAGGCTGATAACTATGGACATTTGCTTGCTGGTTTCAAAATGTTCTAGTTATAGTCCCTTATGCTGAATTACCAAAGAACTCCCCTAATTATGGTGGCGTTTTGCCATGGACTTCCTCACATGACAGTGCAGAGTGGATCTTCAGATTGAAGACTGGTTTTTCAGGAGCGTGGTCTTTCAGGAGCCCAGAGTCGCTCCACCATGGTACTTCTCACTCCATTTATTGTCAAGCACTTATGACGTCATCAGTGCAAGGGGAATGTCCCTGAATTAAAGTGTTCAAGTGGTGAAACTTGTAGGAATCAGACAGAAAGAAACAGATTTATGGCACGGACGTACTTATCATTTGAATGATGAGAGTCAAATATTTGGAAATGGCTAAGTTGTTCAACGATGGGTCTTTGGATGTTGTCACTGAGAATGCCCAAGAGGACAACAGCAACAGTGTTTGTCCACTGTGAGGACATCAGGTAGAAGAAGAGCCCAGCCTGGAAACTCTCACTACCTTCCCGCCACAGCATAACACACACACACACACAAACAAACACACACACCCCAGAGGGAAAATAATTGGAATTGGGACAAAATCCATGACAGGTGATCATTTCTTGGAGAAGGAACTTGTCTTCTTTTTGTCATATTTAAGTCATTATTTTACTACCAAAACAGCTTCTGGCTTAAAACTGAAGAACTATTTACTCTATTACCTGACTTGTTAGTAATAATTGGGAAGATTTAAGATGTGATTTTAATATTTTTTATAAATTGCCCTCTAGAATAATTTAAACATGGCCTATGCAGGATAATGAAAGAATTTTTTTATTTATTTTTATTTTTTCCATTTTATTTATTTTTTCAGCGTAACAGTATTCATTCTTTTTGCACAACACCCAGTGCTCCATGCAAAATGTGCCCACCCCATTACCCACCACCTGTTCCCCCAACCTCCCACCCCTGACCCTTCAAAACCCTCAGGTTGCCCCAACCTCCCACCCCTGACCCTTCAAAACCCTCAGGTTGTTTTCCAGAGTCCATAGTCTCTTATGGTTCGCCTCCCCTCCCCAATGTCCATAGCCCGCTCCCCCTCTCCCAATCCCACCTCCCCCCAGCAACCCCCAGTTTGTTTTGTGAGATTAAGAGTCATTTATGGTTTGTCTCCCTCCCAATCCCATCTTGTTTCATTTATTCTTCTCCTATCCCCCTACCCCCCATGTTGCTTCTCCATGTCCTCATATCAGGGAGATCATATGATAGTTGTCTTTCTCCGAATGACTTATTTCACTAAGCATGATACGCTCTAGTTCCATCCACGTCGTCGCAAATGGCAAGATTTCATTTCTTTTGATGGCTGCATAGTATTCCATTGTGTATATATACCACATCTTCTTGATCCATTCGCCTGTTGATGGACATCTAGGTTCTTTCCATAGTCAGGCTATTGTAGACATTGCTGCTATAAACATTCGGGTACACGTGCCCCTTCGGATCACTATGTTTGTATCTTTAGGGTAAATACCCAGTAGTGCAATTGCTGGGTCATAGGGTCGTTCTCCATGCTGTTTTCCAGAGTGGTTGGACCAGCTTGCATTCCCACCAACAGTGGAGGAGGGTACCCCTTTCTCCACATCCTCTCCAGCATCTGTCATTTCCTGACTTGTTAATTTTAGCCATTCTGACTGGTGTGAGGTGATATCTCATTGTGGTTTTGATTTGTATTTCCCTGATGCCGAGTGACGTGGAGCACTTTTTCATGTGTCTGTTGGCCATATGGATGTCTTCTTTGCAGAAATGTCTGTTCATGTCCTCTGCCCATTTCTTGATTGGATTGTTTGTTCTTTGGGTGTTGAGTTTGCTAAGTTCCTTATAGATTTTGGATACTAGCCCTTTATCTGATATGTCGTTTGCAAATATCTTCTCCCATTCTGTCAGCTGTCTTTTGGTTTTGTGAACTGTTTCCTTTGCTGTGCAAAAGCTTTTGATCTTGATGAAATCCCAATAGTTCATTTTTGCCCTTGCTTCCCTTGCCTTTGCCGATGTTCCTAGGAAGATGTTGCTCCGGCTGAGGTCGAAGAGGTTGCTGCCTGCGTTCTCCTCAAGGATTTTGATGGATTCCTTTCTCACATTGAGGTCCTTCATCCATTTGGAGTCTATTTTCGTGTGTGGTGTAAGGAAGTGGTCCAATTTCATTTTTCTGCATGTGGCTGTCCAATTTTCCCAGCACCATTTATTGAAGAGGCTGTCTTTTTTCCATTGGACATTCTTTCCTGCTTTGTCGAAGATGAGTTGGCCATAGAGTTGAGGGTCGATTTCTGGGCTCTCTATTCTGTTCCACTGATCTATGTGTCTGTTTTTGTGCCAGTACCATGCTGTCTTGATGATGACAGCTTTGTAATAGAGCTTGAAGTCCGGAATTGTGATGCCACCAACTTTGGCTTTGTTCTTCAATATTCCTTTGGCTATTCGAGGTCTTTTCTGGTTCCATATAAATTTTAGGATTATTTGTTCCATTTCTTTGAAAAAAATGGATGGTATTTTGATAGGGATTGCATTAAATGTGTAGATTGCTTTAGGTAGCATAGACATTTTCACAATATTTATTCTTCCAATCCAGGAGCATGGAACATTTTTCCATTTTTTTGTGTCTTCCTCAATTTCTTTCATGAGTACTTTATAATTTTCTGTGTATAGATTCTTAGTCTCTTTGGTTAGGTTTATTCCTAGGTATCTTATAGTTTTGGGTACAATTGTAAATGGGATTGACTCCTTAATTTCTCTTTCTTCAGTCTTGTTGTTGGTGTACAGAAATGCAACTGATTTCTGTGCATTGATTTTATATCCTGACACTTTACTGAATTCCTGTCCAAGTTCTAGCAGTTTTGGAGTGGAGTCTTTTGGGTTTTCCACATATAGTATCATATCATCTGCGAAGAGTGATAGTTTGACTTCTTCTTTACCAATTTGGATGCCTTTAATTTCTTTTTGTTGTCTGATTGCTGAGGCTAGGACTTCTAGTACTATGTTGAATAGCAGTGGTGATAATGGACATCCCTGCCGTGTTCCTGACCTTAACGGAAAAGCTTTCAGTTTTTCTCCATTGAGAATGCTATTTGCGGTGGGTTTTTCATAGATGGCTTTGATAATATTGAGGTATGTGCCCTCTATCCCTACACTTTGAAGAGTTTTGATCAGGAAGGGATGCTGTACTTTGTCAAATGCTTTTTCAGCATCTATGGAGAGTATCATATGGTTCTTGTTCTTTCTTTTATTAATGTGTTCTATCACATTGATTGATTTGCGGATGTTGAACCAAACCTGCAGCCCTGGAATAAATCCCACTTGATCGTGGTGAATAATCCTTTTAATGTACTGTTGAATCCTATTGGCTAGTATTTTGGTGAGAATTTTTGCGTCTGTGTTCATCAAGGATATTGGTCTGTAGTTCTCTTTTTTGGTGGGATCCTTGTCTGGTTTTGGGATCAAGGTGATGCTGGCCTCATAAAATGAGTTTGGAAGTTTTCCTTCCATCTCTATTTTTTGGAACAGTTTCAGGAGAATAGGAATGAGTTCTTCTTTAAATGTTTGGTAGAATTCCCCTGGGAAGCCGTCTGGCCCTGGGCTTTTGTTTGTTTGGAGAGTTTTGATGACTGTTTCAATCTCCTTACTGGTTATGGGCCTGTTCACGTTTTCTATTTCTTCCTGGTTCAGTTGTGGTAGTTTATATGTCTCTAGGAATGCATCCATTTCTTCCAGATTGTCCAATTTGTTGGCGTAGAGTTGCTCATAGTATGTTCTTATAATTGTCTCTATTTCTTTGTTGTTAGTTGTGATCTATCCTCTTTCATTCATGATTTTATTGATTTGGGTCCTTTCTCTTTTCTTTTTGATGAGTCTGGCCAGGGGTTTATCAATCTTATTGATTCTTTCAAAGAACCAGCTCCTAGTTTCATTGATTTTTTCTATTTTTTTTTTTTTGGTTTCTATTTCGTTGATTTCTGCTCTAATCTTTATGATTTCTCTTCTCCTGCTGGGTTTAGGGTTTCTTTCTTGTTCTTTCTCCAGCTCCTTTACGCGTAGGGTTAGGTTGTGTACTTGAGACCTTTCTTGTTTCTTGAGAAAGTCTTGTACCGCTATATATTTTCCTCTCAGGACTGCCTTTGCTGTGTCCCACAGATTTTGAACTGTTGTGTTTTCATTATCATTTGTTTCCATGAATTTTTTCAATTCTTCTTTAATTTCCTGGTTAACCCATTCATTCTTTAGAAGGATGCTGTTTAGTCTCCATGTATTTGGGTTCTTTCCAGCTTTCGTCTTGTGATTGAGTTCTAGCTTCAGAGCATTGTGGTCTGAAAATATGCAGGGAATAATCCTAATCTTTTGATACCGGTTGAGACCTGATTTGTCACCCAGGATGTGATCTATTCTGGAGAAGGTTCCATGTGCACTAGAGAAGAATGTGTATTCTGTTGCTTTGGGATGAAATGTTCTGAATATATCTGTGATGTCCATCTGGTCCAGTGTGTCATTGAAGGCCTTTATTTCCTTGTTGATCTTTGGCTTGGATGATCTGTCCATTTCAGTGAGGGGAGTGTTCAAGTCCCCTACTATTCTTGTATTATTATTGATGTGTTTCTTTGATTTTGTTATTAATTGGTTGATATAGTTGGCTGCTCCCACATTAGGGGCATAGATATTTAAAATTGTTAGATCTTCTTGTTGGACAGACCCTTTGAGTAGGACATAGTGTCCTTCCTCATCTCTTATTATAGTCTTTGGCTTAAAATCTAATTGATCTGATATAAGGATTGCCACCCCAGCTTTCTTCTGATGCCCATTAGCATGGTAAATTGTTTTCCACCTCCTCACTTTAAATCTGGAGGTGTCTTCGCGTCTAAAATGGGTTTCTTGTAGGCAACATACTGATGGGTTTTGTTTTTTTATCCATTCTGATACCCTGTGTCTTTTGATTGGGGCATTTAGCCCATTAACATTCAGGGTAACTATTGAGAGATATGAATTTAGTGCCATTATTAGCCTGTAAGGTGACTGTTACTGTATATTGTCTCCGTACCTTTCTGATCTACTACTTTTAGGCTCTCTCTTTGCTTAGAGGACCCCTTTCAATATTTCCTGTAGAGCTGGTTTGGTGTTTGCAAATTCTTTCAGTTTTTGTTTGTCCTGGAAGCTTTTGATCTCTCCTTCTATTTTCAATGATAGCCTAGCTGGATAGAGTATTCTTGGCTGCATGTTTTTCTCGTTGAGTGCTCTGAATATATCATGCCAGCTCTTTCTGGCCTGCCAGGTCTCTGTGGATAAGTCTGCCGCCAATCTAATATTTTTACCATTGTATGTTACTGATTTCTTTTCTCGGGCTGCTTTCAGGATTTTCTCTTTGTCACTAAGACTTGTAAATTTTACTATTAGGTGACGGGGTGTGGACCTATTCTTGTTGACTTTGAGGGGGGTTCTCTGCATCTCCTGGATTTTAATGCTTGTTCCCTTTGCCATATTAGGGAAATTCTCTCCAATGATTCTCTCCAATAGGCCCTCTGCTCCCCTCTCTGTTTCTTCTTCTGGAATCCCAATTATTCTAATGTTGTTTCGTCTTATGGTGTCACTTATCTCTCGAATTCTCCCCTCATGGTCCAGTAGCTGTTTGTCCCTCTTTTGCTCGGCTTCCTTATTCTCTGTCATCTGGTCTTCTATATCACTAATTCTTTCTTCTGCCTCATTGATCCTAGCAGTGAGAGCCTCCATTTTTGATTGCACCTCATTAATAGCTTTTTTGATTTCAACTTGGTTAGACTTTAGTTCTTTAATTTCTCCAGAAAGGGCTTTAATATCTCCAGAAAGGGTTTATCTAATATCTTCCATGCCTTTTTCGAGCCTGGCTAGAATGTTCAGAATCGTCATTCTGAACTCTTGATCTGACATAGTACCCATGTCTGTGTTGATTAGATCCCTAGCCTTCGGTACTGTCTCTTGTTCTTTTGTTTGTGGTGATTTTTTCCGCCTTGTCATTTTGTCCAGATAAGAGGATATGAAGGAGCAAATAAACTACTAATAGGGTGGCAAAGACCCCGGAAAAATGTGCTGTAACCAAATCAGAAGAGACCCCAAATTGTGGGGGGGGGGGAAGGGGATAAAAAACAGGTTCTGAAAAAAAAGAAAAAAAAAAAAAAAGAAAAAATTTAAAAAATAAAACAAATAAAAAAATATAAAAAAGAAAGAAAAAATATATATATTTAGATGAACTAGTCAAAAAACGTTAAAAAAGAAAAGGGTAAAAGTTTTTAAAAAAATTTAGCAGAAGAAGAAAAAAGAAAAAAGAAAAAAAATTGAAAAAAGAAAAAAAAATTGAAAAAAGAAAAAAAAATTGAAGTAGCCGCAAGACTAAGGAATCATGGGGAGAAAGCCATGAGTTCCGTGCTTTGCTTTCTCCTCCTCTGGAATTGCTCTGCTGTCTTAGGAATTGAATCTGCTTTCTCCTTGATAGATGAACTTCGTCCTGGCTGGATATTTTGTGGATCTTCTGGGGGAGGGGCCTGTTGTAGTGACTCTCAAGTGTCTTTGCCCGAGGCAGGATTGCACCGCCCTTACCGGCGGCCGGACTAAGTAATCGGCTCGTGTTCGCTTTTGGGAGCTTCTGTTCCCTGAACGCTTTCCGTAGAGTTCCGGAGGACGGGAATGAAAATGGCGGCCTCCCAGTCTCCGGCCCGGAGGAACCGAGAGCCTGGGGCCCCACTCCTCAGTGCGCCCCCAGAGGACAGCACCCAATCACTCCCGTATCCCCAGCCTCTAGCCGCGCTCCGAGCTCACCCAGCCCGCGACCAGTTCAAGGTAACCCCGAGCTGAGAGTTCAGTCCTCGGCTCTGTCTTTGCAGCCGGTTTCTCCGTTCTAATACCTGCGAGCTCTCCGACACTCTGACACCCCCAATCCTTCTGTGACCTTGTGGCGCCTGGGGCCAAGCTGGCCCCGCGTGGGCTTCACCCCGGTTTAGCCCCTGGAGCAATGTCCCTCAGTGGAACAGACTTTTAAAAGTCCTGATTTTGTGCTCCGTTCCTCCGCCGCTTGCCGGGAGCCGGCCCCTCCCCCCGCGGTCTATCTTCCCGTCGTTTTAGATTCACTTCTCCGCCAGTCCTACCTTTCAGAAAGTGGTTGATTTTCTGTTTCTAGAGTTGCTGTTCTTCTTCTCTTCGCTCTCCCGTTGGATTTGTAGGTGTTTGCTATGTTTAGATAAGCTATCGAGCTGATCTCCTGCTACCTGATGTAGTCTCAGGCTGCTACTTCTCCGCCATCTTGACTCCTCCTCGTGGAACAGACTTTTAAAATTCCTGACTTTGTGCTCTGTTCCTCCGCCGCTTGCCGGGAGCCGGCCCCTCCCCCCGCGGTCTATCTTCCCGTCGTTTTAGATTCACTTCTCCGCCAGTCCTACCTTTCAGAAAGTGGTTGATTTTCTGTTTCTAGAGTTGCTGTTCTTCTTCTCTTCGCTCTCCCGTTGGATTTGTAGGTGTTTGCTATGTTTAGATAAGCTATCGAGCTGATCTCCTGCTACCTGATGTAGTCTCAGGCTGCTACTTCTCCGCCATCTTGACTCCTCCTCGTGGAACAGACTTTTAAAATTCCTGACTTTGTGCTCTGTTCCTCCGCCGCTTGCCGGGAGCCGGCCCCTCCCCCCGCGGTCTATCTTCCCGTCGTTTTAGATTCACTTCTCCACCAGTCCTACCGTTCAGAAAGTGGTTGATTTTCTGTTTCTAGAGTTGCTGTTCTTCTTCTCTTCACTCTCCCGTTGGATTTGTAGGTGTTTGCAGTGTTTAGATAAGCTATCGAGCTGATCTCCTGCTACCTGATGTAGTCTCAGGCTGCTACATCTCCGCCATCTTGACTCCTCCTAACTGTAGCTTTTGTTCTCAGTCTTCCTTCCTCACACTCCTGGCCCACAAGCCCTCCAGACTGGGAATTCCGGAGCCACAACGCAGCACTCTTCCAGCCCACCAGAAGAAAAACGTTCCCCTATGGGGCTGCCCTGAAACCCCAAATGAGGATCAACTGGCACACCCCTCAATTGCATCCCAATTATATAGGCTGCCCTGGGCACTGATGCTCTCTCTGACACAGCTTCCACATAGACCTTCTCACCGACACCCAGACAGCTAGCCGCACACCCAGCACATTGGACCCGCCATGGCCTCAGGATGTCATCTCTTCCCGACCTAGCTTTTCAGGCTTCAGAACCTAGACCTTATCTACAATCACTGCACAGGGGTGAACCTTATGCAGAAATCAGAAATATTCATTCCCCATGACAAGAAACCTTGCTGTTGGCATGGTGTCCAACCTTCAGGGTAGGAGAAACCAGCCTGGCCCATGAGGCCACGCCCATGCTTGAGGGCATCCTTGGGCACAAACATGCATTGAGACCCTCAGCATGAGCCCCATGATCAAGTAAGGCCTCTCAGTGGCTGGATCAAGAGCCTACATATGGGGCTTGACATGCCCATAGGCCCCCAATCTAACCAGAGTTTGGGTTTTCCAGTCGCCCGTACCCATAGCTCTGCTCTGGAATCCCTCTTGAGGCAGAAAACAGGACTCCTCCCTTCCCACCGAATGACCCCAAATTCTTGGGAGCCAGGCCAAATCCCCAGAGAGGGAGACTCATCCATGGCCCATGAAGCCACCCTTACATTCCACGGCCATTATTGACACAAAATCCAGACACATAAGCCTGCCAACTGCCTCACACTTACCCTTTGTTCATATCCTGAGGAGATCTCCTCACGGTCTGTAGATCGGGCCTGCCATACCCTCGGCCCCAAATCTAAGATGAGTTTGTGTTTTCAGATATGTCCCTACAGTCAAGCCCACACACCACCCATGGGAGACCACTGTAGCCACACCGCAGGACTGCATGCCCTCTCCAAGGAAACTGTGCCCATTCCATTGGCCACAACCCTACAGATTAGGAGAAACATCCAAGGTCCCCGAGGCCATCTCAATAGTGTAGACAGCCCTGGACAAATGGGTGATCTGACACAAGCTGAGCAACTACCTCCACTCAGACAAGCAGACGGATGTCTCCAGAGACAGAAGATTGAAAAGGACAGGACCCTAGGCCCTATTCTGAACTCTTGTTTTGGTTTCCACGCGTCTCTCCTCAGAGGCCTATTTCCCAGACCTGCATATGGGAGTTTCCTGAGGCACCAATCAGAACACCGATCATCTCCACATGGGAAACTTGCTCTTGGGAGCTGTGTAAAACCCTCTGGTAAGGAGAATCCTCCAGGGCGCTCGATATTCTGCCACATTCCAAGGTCTCCAGGGACACAAACCCACATTATGACCCATCCTCAGGAGAGTCCATTTCAACTCAACCCCCTGGGTAGCTCCCTCAGAGCCAGCAGATCGAATGTGCTTTGTCGCTAGGAGACAATGGGAATGCAAGGAGGGGTTCCAAGGCATTCACCCTTAGAAACCTGAACTTAATTCTTTCTGTATGGGGTGTCCTGGAGCCATCCACCAGGAATCGACTGTGCCATAGAAGGAATCCTTGCAGTTTGGAGCATCTCACAATTCCCAGCATGGGAAGACCTCCAAGGCCTGATGAGGACCCCCCTTCATGAAGGGGCCATCAGGGACACAAACTCCATACTGAGTCAACATCTGATCCTTGGCCTGACTTCAGATTCAGGAGATCTCAATTCAGCCTCTGCATCTGAATCTGCATCTTGGTCTGCCATGCCCTCGTACTGAAAACTAACCCTGGTTTGTGTTCTCAGTCTTCCCTCCTCACACTCCTGTCCCACATGCCCCCAGATTGCAAATTCCAGAGCCACGACGCAGCAGTCTACCTGACCTCCAGAGGAAAAACGTTGCCCAATGGGGCTGCCCAGAAACCTCAAATGAGGTTCAACCTGCACACCACTCTACTGCACTCCAATTATATAGGCTGCCCTGGGTTCTAAAGCTCTGTCTGACACAGCCTGTGCCTGGATGTCCTGACCGGCAGGCACCCAGAATGCTGGCCTCACACCCAGCACATCTGAAGTGCCATGGCCTTAGGCCGTCATCTCTACACAACCTAGGTTTTCTGGATTCAGAACCTAGAAATTATCTCCAATCACTGCACAGGGGTGAACCTAGTGCAGAAATCAGTACTCCTTCATCCCCATGTCAAAAAAAAAAAATGCAGTTGGCATGGTATCCAACATTCAGGGTACGAGAACAAGCAGTCCCATGAGGCCACGCCCATGCTTGAGGGCTGCCTTGGGCATAAACATGCATTATGTCCCCATCGTGAGCCCCATGTTCAAGGAAGGCCTCTCTGTGGCTGGACACCGAGCCCGCATATGGGGCTTGCTCTGCCCCCAGACACCCAATCCTAAGCAGACGTTGGGTTGTACAGTCATCCGTACCCAGGACTCTGCTCTGGAACCCCTCTTTTGTAGGGACACCTGAGGCAGAAAACAGGACTCCTCCCTTCCCACAGAGTGACCTCAAACTCTTGGGAGATGGGTCATATCTGCAGAGAGTGAGACTCGACCATGGCCCATGAAACCCACCCCAATATTCCACGGCCATCCTTGACACAAAATCCACAGACAATAGCCTGAGCGACCACCTCCAACTTGCCTTTTTTATATCCAGAGGAGCTCCCCTAATGGTCTGTAGATCAGGCCTGCCATACCCTCGGCCCCAAACCTAAGCACAGTTTGTGTTTTCAGACTTCTGTTCCCACAGCCCTGACCCACACACCCTCCAGGCTGGGGCCTCTGGAGCCACACTGCACGACCGTGCCTGCCCTCTCCAAGGAAACTGTGCCCATTCCACTGTTCACAACCCTACAGATTAGTAGAAACCTCCAACACTCCTGAGCCATCCCAATAGGGGAGGACACCCTGGACAAACAGGGGCATTCTGACACAAGCTGATAAACTACCTCCACTCAGACATGCAGACAGATTTTCCCAGAGACTGGAGATTGAACAGGACAGGGTCCTAGGCCCTAATCTGAACCCTAGCTTTAGTTTCCACGCATCCCTCATAGGAGGCTTGGTTTCAAATACCTGCATATGGGGGTTTCCTGAGAAACCAAAGAGAACACCTCTCATATCCACATAGGAGCTTGCTCTTTGGAGCTGTGTCAAACCCTCTGATTAGGAGAATCCTGCAGAGCCCCTGAGTGACTGCCACATTCCAAGGTCTCCATGAACACAAACCCACATGATGGCCCATCCTCATGAGAGTCCATTTCAACTCAGCCCCCTGGGTAGCTCCCCCAGAGCCAGAAGATTGAACCTGCCTTGTCACTAGGAGCCAATGGGAATGTGAAGGGGGTGTCCTGGCATCCATCCTTAGACGTCTGCTCTCGAGTCTTTCCATATAGGGCATCCTGGAACCATCCACCAGGACTCCACTGTCCCACAGAAGGAAAACTTGCCCTTTGGAGCAGCTCACAACCCCCAGCGTGGGAAAACCTCCATGGCCTCATGAGGCCCCCCCTTTCATGGAGGGTCCATCATGGACAGAAATTCCAGCCTGAGCCAGGGTCTGATATTCGCCCTTACTTCGGATTCAAGGGATCTCGATTCAGCCTCTGCAGTGTGGGCTTGCCATTCCCTCGGCCCCAAAACTAACCCTCGATTGTCTTTTCAGACTTCCATCCTCACACTCGTGGCCAACAAGAGCTCCAGATTGGGAATTCCAGAGCCACAATGCAGCACACTGCCTGCCCATCAGAAGAAAAATGTTGCCCTATTGGGCTGCCCAGAAACCCCAAATGAGGATCAATGTGGACAGCCCTCGAATGCACCCCAATTTCCTAGGCTGACCTTTGCACTAATGCCCTGTCTGACACAGCCTGATCCCAGACCTCCCAACAGACACCCAGAAAGCTGGCGGCACACCCAGCACATCAGACCCAATATGGCTTTAGGCCGTCATCTCCTCCCAACTTGGGTTTTCAGTCATCTGAATCTAGACCTTACCTCCAATCCCTGCACAGGGGGAACCTGATGCAAACATCAGAACTCCTCCTCCACGGCAGAAAACCTTGCTGTTGGCATGGTGTCAATCCTTCAGTGTAGGAGAAACATGCATAGTCAATTAGGACACACCTATGCTTGAGCACCGCCTTGGGCACAAACATGCATTGTGACTCTGTGCTTGAGCTCCGTGTTCAAGTAAGGCCTCTCGTGGCTGGAGTCAGAGACCGCATATGGGGCTTGACATGGCCCTAGGCCCCCAATCCTAACCAGATGTCGAGTTGTGCAGTCGGCCTTACTCAGGACTCTGTTCTCGTATCCCTCTTTTGGAGGGACACTTGAGGCAGAAAACAGGACTACTTCCTCCCATAGAATGACCCCAAGCTCTTGGGAGGGGGGTCAACTCCGCAGAGAGGGAGACTCTACCATGGCCCATGAGGCCACCCCAACATTCCATGGCCATCCTTGACAGAAAATCAAGAGACAAAAGCCTGAGTGACCGCCTCCCACTCGCCCTTCTTTCCTATCCCAAGGAGCTCTGCTCATGGTCTGTAGATCAGGCCTGTCATAACCTCGGCCCCAAACCTAAGCCGAGTTTGTGTTTCCAGACTTCTGTCCCCACAGCCCTGGCCCACACACCCTCCAGGCTAGGGCCTCTGGAGCCACACCGCATGACAGTGCCTGCCCTCTCCATGGAAACTGTGCCCATTCCATTGGCCACAACCCTGCAGAATAGGATAAACCTCCAAGACCCCTGAGGCCATCCCAATAGTGGAGGATGCCCTGGCCAAACAGTATATTCTGACGCAAGTTGAGCAACTACCTCCACCGAGACATGCAGAAAGTTGTTCCCAGAGATAGGAGATTGAACCGGACAGGTACCTAGGCCCTAATCTCAACCCTAGCTTTGGTTTCCAGTTGTCTCTCCTCAGAGACCTGTTTTCGAATAACAGCATATGGGGGTTTCCTGAGGCACCAACTGGAACACCTCTCATCTCCACATGGGAAACTTGCTCTTTGGAGCTGTGGCAAACCCTCTGGGCAGGAGAATCCTGCAGAGTCCCTGAGACACCTCCACATTCTTATGTCTCCATGGACACAAACCACATGGTGACCCATTCTCATGTGAGTCTATTTCAACTCATCACCCTGGGTAGCTCCCCAAGAGACAGCAGATCGAACCTGCCTTGTCACTAGGAGCCAATGGGAATGCAAGGTGGGGTGTCCAGGCATCCATCCTTAGAAACCTGCTCTCGAGTCTCTCCTAATGGGCGTCCTGGAGCCATCCAGCAGGACTAGACTGTCCAGTAGAAGAAAACCTTGTGGTTTGGAGCAGCTCACTACCCCCAACATGGGAAAACGTCCATGTCCTCACGAGCCCCCTCCCCTTCATGAATGGGCCATCGTGGATGCAAACTCCAGCCTGAGCCAGCATCTGATCCTCGCTGTGACATCAGATGCAGGTGATCTCGATTCAGACTCTGCAGAGGGGGCCTGCCGTGCCCTCTGCAACAAACCTAACCCTAGCTTGTGTTTTCAGACTTCTGTCCTCACACTCCTTGCCCACAAGCCCTCCAGATTGGGAATTATGGAGCCACAATGCAGCAGCCTCCTTTCCACCAGTAGAAAAACTTTGCCTTATGGGGCTGCCCAGAAAGCCCAAATGAGGATCAACTTGCATGGCCCTCGAACACACCCCAATTTCCTAGGCTGTCCTGAGCACTAATGCACTGTCTGACACAGCCTGAGCCCAGACTTCCCGAGAGACACCCAGACAGCTGGCCGCACACCCAGCATGTCGGACCCGCCATGGCTTTAGGCCGTCATCTCTTCCCAGCCTGGGTTTTCATTAATCTGAACCTAGATCTTACCTCCAATCCCTGCTCAGGGGGGATCCTGATACACACATCAGAACTCCGTCCTTCCTCACAGTAGGAACCCTTGCTGTTGGCATGGTGTCAAGCCTTCATAGTAGGAGAAACCTTCATGGCCCATGAGGCCACGCCCATGCTTGAGGGCCGCCTTGGGCACAAACACGCATTGGGACAATCAGCGTGAGCCACGTGATCAAGGAAGGCTCTCAGGGGCTGGACCAAGAGCCCGCATGTGGGGCTTGCTGTGCCCCTAGGCCCCCATTCCTAATAAGAGGTCAGGTTGTGCAGTCGCCCATATCCAGGACTCTGCTCTGTAATCCTTCTTTTTGAGGAAAACCTGAGGCAGAAAACAGGTCTCATCTCTTCCCACAGAATGACCCCAAACTCTTAGGAGCCGGGCCAAATCCCCAGAGAAAAAGACTCGACCATGGCCCATGAGGCCACTCTGACATTCCACAGCCATTCTTGACAGAAAATCCAGAGACAAAATCCTGAGTGGCTGCCTCCCACTCGCCCTTCTTTCCTATCCTGAGGAGTTCCCAACACGGTCTGTAGATTGGGCCTGCCATAGTCTCGGCCCCAAACCTAAGCCGAGTTTACGTTTTCAGACTTCTGTCCCCACAGCCTTGGCCCACACTCCCTCCAAACTGGGGCATCTGGACCAACACAACACGACGAAGCCTGCCCTCTCCATGGAAACTGTGCCCATTCCATTATCACAACCCTACAGATTAGGAGAAACCACCAAGGCCCCCGAGGCCATCCCAATAGTGGAAAACACCCTGGACATACAGGGGAATTTGGACACAAGCTGAGCAACTATCTCCACTCAGACATGCAAACAGATGTCCCCAGAGACAGGAGATTGAACTGGACAGGCCCCTAGGTCTTAATAAGAACCCTAGTTTTGGTTTCCAGTCATCTCTCCTCAGAGGCCTGTTTTGGAATACCAGCATATTGGGGTTTACTGAGGCACCAAACGGAACACATCTCATTTCCACAACCACATGGGAAGCTTGCTCTTTGGAGCTGTGGCAAACCCTCTGGGTAGGAGAATACTGCAGGGCCCCTGAGCCATCGCCACATTCCAAGGTCTCCATGGACACCAAACCACATGATGACCCATTTCAACTCAGCACCCTGGGCAGCTCGCCCTTGAGCCCTTGTAGCTAGGAACCAATGGGAATGCAAGGTGGGGTGTCCAGGCATCCATCCCTAGAAGCCGGCTCTTGAGTTTTTCCATATGGGGTGTCCTGGAACCATCCACCAGGACTCGACTGTCCCACAGAAGGAAACCTTGCAGATGGAGCAGCTCACAATCACCAGAGTGGGCCTGTCATTCCCTCAGACCCAAACCTAACCCTAGCTTGAGTTTTTGGACTTCCATCCTCACACCAGTGGCACGCAGCCCTCCATATTGGGAATTCTGGAGCCACAATGTAGCCTTCTGCCTGCCCACCAGAAAGAAGAAGTGTCCTATGGGGCTGCCTAGAAACCAAAATGAGGATCAATGTGCCCAGAAACCAAAATGAGGATCAAACGCACCCCAATATCATAGGCCACCCTGTGCACTAATGCTCTGTCTGACACAGCATGAGACCTGACCTCCTGTCAGCCACCCATATAGCGTACCCCGTATCCTACAGGTGGGACTTGCCGTGGCCTGAGGCTGTCTTTTCTACCGAACCTGGGTCTTCACACATCTGACCCCAGACCTTAGCTCAAATCCCTCCCTATGGGAGAAACTGAAGCACAATTCCCCATGGCTGGAAACCTGGCTGTAGGGATGGGTGTCCACCCTCAGAGTGAGAGCCAGCTGCACGGCCCATAAGACCACGCCCAATCAAGAGGGCCGCCCTGGGAACAAACAGGCATTGTGACCCTCAGCCTGAGACTGCTTTAAAACAAGCCCCCTCGGGAGCTGGAACAGGAACCTGCAGAGCTGGCCTGCTATGCCCCTAGGCCAAAATCCTAATCCTCGGTGGGGTTCTCCTGGGGCCTGGACCCAGAAACCATCTCTGGAATCCCTGTTTTGGGCGGGACCCTGGAGATGGAAAACAGCACTCTTACTTCTCCCGGAAAGACACCAAATTCTTGGGAGCCAGGCAGAATCCCAAGAGAGGAAGAATCTTCCATGGCCCCATGAGGCCACCCCTACATTCCCTCTCCATCCTAGACACATAATTCAGACAGAAAAGCCTGCACTACTGCCTCCCTAGGGCCTGTACATCAAATCCTGATGCGCTGCCCTTTGGTTGTGCAGATAGGGCCTCCCATCATCTCGCCCCTAAACCTCACCCAAGTATTTGTCTGCAAACTTCTGTCCCCAAAGCCCTGGCTCACATGCCCTCCAGGATGGGGCCTCCAGAGCCACAGAGCAGGACTGGGCCTACCCTCCCAAGGGAAATTCTGCCTGTCACAGATGCCCAAATCTTCCAAATTAGGAGAAACCTGCAATGCCCTTGAGCCCACCCCAATTTCATAGGCCTCTCTGGATGAAAATGCACAGTCTGGCACAGTCTAGTTACCCACCTCCAGGCAGATACACAGGTCAATGGCCCTGAGTCAGAAGATTGAACCTTACCTGGGCCTAGGACCTCATCGGAACCCTAGCTAAGGTTTTCAGGCACCTGTCCCCAGAAGCCCGTTCTGGAATACCATCATACAGTCCAAAATGTGGTCCCTCAACCATAACAAAGAACCCCAGCAGTCCCCAGAAAGAAACCTTGCTCTTGGGAGCTGGGTCCAACCCTTGGGGTAGGAGAATCCTCCAAGGCCCCTGACCACCACCACATTCTAAGGTTTCCCTGACCACAAACCAGCATTGTGCCCCAACAGACTGAAAACCCCTGTCAACTCAGTCCACTTGGAACATTGCCCCAGAGCCAGCAGATCGAAACTGCCCTGATCCTCGGATGCAATGGGAATGCGAGGTGGGCTTTCCAGGCATCCATGTGGAGAGCTCTACTCTCCAATCTTTCCATATGGGGGACGCTGGAGACATTCAACTGGATTTCCCCCTATCCAGAAGAAGGACACCTTGCTGTTTAGAGCAGCTTACAAGCCCCAGCATGGGAAAACCTACATGGCCTCTTGAGGCCACCCCTTCATTCACGGCCATCATGGACCCAGACTGCAGCAGGAGTGGACATCAGACACTCGCCCTTACTCTGCTGCTGGAGTTCTTGAATCAGCTGCTGCATATTGGAATTGCCATCTACCTGAACGGTAGATGTGTTTTCAGACTTCCGTCCTCACACTCCTGGCACGCAAGCCCTCCAGTTTGGGAATTCTGGAGTCACAACGCAGCATTCATTTTGCCCACCAGAGACAAAGAGTGTCTTATGGGTCTCAGATACCCCACACGAGGATCCACCTGCATGGCCCTCGATGGCAACCCAGTATCATAGGCTTCCCTGTGCACTAATGCTCTGTATGACACAGCATGAGCCTCGACATTCCATCAGCCACCCAGATAGAGGGCCCAGTATCCTCCAGGTGGGAACTGGCTGGCCTGAGACTGTCATCTCTACCCAACCTGGTATTCAGGCATCTCTCCCTAGACCTTATTTCAAATCCCTGCCTATGGGGGAAGCTGAAGCACCAAAGAGTACTCCTCCTTCCCCATGGCAGGAAACCTGGCTGTTGGGATGGGTGCCCATCCCTCAGAGTGGGAGCCAGCTGCATGGCCCATGATACAACACCCACTCAGAAGGGCCACCCTGGGTATAAACAGGCATTGTGACACTCAGCCTGAGCCCGTTTTCAAACAATCCCACTCTCAAGCTCGACCTGGAGCATGCAGAGCAGGCCTGCCATGCCCCTAGGCCTGAACACTAAAACTCGGTGGGGTTCTCCAGGTGCACGGACCCAGAAACCGCCAGATTCCCTGTTTGGGCGCGACCTCTGAGACAGAAAACAGCTGTTTTCCCTTCCCCCAGGAAGACACCAAACTCTTGGGAACTGGGCATAATCCCCAGAGATTAAGAATCTCTCATGGTCCAATGAGGCCACCCCTACATTCCTTGGCCATCCTGGACATACAATTCAGGCAGAAAAGCCTGAACAGCCGCCTCTGAGCCAACCGAAATTCAAATCATGGAGCTACCCTCAGGCTGTGCATATAGGTCCTGCCATGCCCTCACCCCTAACCCTAACCCGAGTTTGTTTCTGCAGATTTCTGTCCCCAAAACCCTGGCCCATATGCTTTCCAGGATGCGGTCTCCAGAACCACAGCGTAGGACTGGGTCTACACTCCCAAAGGAAACTGCCCATCACACTTGCCCAAACCCTCCAGATTAGGAGAATCCTGCCAGCCCCTGAGCCCACCCCAATTTCATAGGTCTCTCTGGACAAAAATGCACAGTCTGACACAGCATAGTTACCCACCTCCAGGCAGACACGCAGGTCAATGGCCCTGAGTCAGAAGATTGAACCTTACCTGGGCCTAGGACCTCATCGGGACCCTAGCTAACGTTTTCAGGCATCTGTCCCCAGAAGCCTGTTCTGGAATTCCAACATACGTTCCACCATGTGATCCCTGAGCCACACCACAGAATCCCAACAGTCCCCAGAAAGAAACCTTGTTCTTGGGAGCTGGGTCCAACCCTCGGGGTAGGAGAATTCTCCATGGCCCCTGAGCCATTGCCACATTCTAAGGTCTGCCTGGACACCAACCAGCATTGTGACCCATCAGCCTGAGGCCCCTGTCAACTCAGCCCCCTTGGAACTTCGCCCCAGAGCGAGCAGATCGAACCTCCCCTGTTCCTCGCCTACATTGGGAAAGGGAGTTGGGCTTTCCAGGCATCCATGTGGAGAGCTCTGCTATCTAATCTTTCCATATGGGGGACCATGGAGCCATTCAACAGGACTCCCCCTGTCCCGCAAAGGACACCTTGCTGTTTGGAGCAGCTCACAATCACCAGAGTGGGAAAACATCCATGGCCTCTTGAGGCCATGCCTCAATTCATTGGCCATCATGGACACAAACTTCAGTGTGAGTGGACATCTGAAACTCACGCTTACTCCGTTGCTGGTGATCTCGAATCAGCCACTGCACAATGGAACTGCCCTGCGCTCGGCACTGAACTGAAGCATAGCTTGTGTTTTCAGACTTCCGTCCTCACACTCCTGACCCGCAAGCCCTCCAGATTGGGAATTCTGGAGACACAATGCAGCCTTCCGCCTGCCCACCTGAAAGAAGAAGTACCCTATGGATCTGCCCAGAAACCCCACGTGAGGATCCACCTTCGTGGCCCTTGATGGCACCCCAATATCATAGGCCACCCTGTGCACTAATGCTCTGTCTGACACAGCCTGAGCTCTGACCTCCTGTCAGTCTCCCCGATAGCAGGCCCTGTGTCCTGCAGGTAGAACTTTCCATGGCCCAAGACCATCATCTCAACCCAACTTGGGTATTCAGGCATCCTTCCCCAGACCTTACTTCAAATCCCTGCCTGTGGGGGAAACTGAAGCACAAAAGAGTGCTCCTCCTTCCCCATGGCAGGAAACCTGGCTGCTGGGATGGGTGCCCAACCCTCAGAGTGAGAGCCAGCTACATTGCCCATGAGACCACGCCCACTCAGGAGGGTAGCCCTGGGAACAAACAGGCATTGTGACACTCAGCCTGAGCCTGCTTTCAATCAAGCCACCTACCAGGCTGGAACAGGAGCCCGCAGACCGGGACTGCCATGCTCCTAGGCCCAAACCCTAACACTCTGTGGGGATCTCCAGGCGCCTGGACCCAGAAACCATCTCTGGAAACCCTGTTTTGGCAGAACCCCTGAGAGACAAGTCTTTCCCCCAGAAAGACACCAAACTCTTGGGAGCTGGGCAGAATCATCAGAGAAAAAGAATCTCCCATGGCCCCATGAGGCCAAACTTACATTCCGTGGCCATCCTTGACACGCAATTCAGAAAGAAAAGCCTGCGCTGCCACGTGCCAGCCACCCGAACTTCAAATCACGAGGAGCTGCCCTCAGGCTGTGCAGATAGGGCCTGCCATCCCCTCGCCCCTAACCCGAAACTGAGTTTGTGTCTGCAGAATTCTGTCCACAAAGTCCTGGCCTACATGCCCTCCAGGATGGGGCCTCTGGAGCCAAACCGCAGGACTGGGCCTGCCCTCCCAAAGAAAACTCTGCCCATCACAGTTGCCCAAACCTCCAGATTAGGAGAAACCTGCAAGGCCCCTGAGCCCATCCTAATTTTATAGGCTGCTCTGGATGAAAATGTGCAGTCTGACACAGCCTAGGCACCCACCTCCAGGCAGACACGCAGGTCAATGACCCTGAGTCAGAAGATTGACTCTGATCTGGCCCTAGGACCTCATTGGAACCCTAGATTATGTTTTCAGGCATATGTCCCCAGCAGCCCGTTCTGGAATACCAACGTACATTCCAACATGTGACCCATGAGCCACACCACAGAACGTCTCCTATCCCCCGAATGAATCCTTGCTCTTGGGAGCTGTGTCCAACCCTCGGGGTAGGAGAATCCTCCATGGCCCCTGAGACACCCACACATATTAAGGGCTCCCTGGACACCAACCAGTATTGTGACCCATCAGCCTGAGAACCCCTGTCAACTCAGCCCCTTTAGACCTTCGCCCCAGAGCCAGCAGTTTGAATCTACCCTCTTCCTCAGCTGCAATGGGAACAGGAGGTGGGCTTTCCAGGCATCCATGCGGAGAGATCTGCTATCCAATCTTTCCATATGGGGGACGCTGGACCCATTCAACCGCATTCCCCCTGTCCCAAAGAAGGACACCTTGCTGTTTGGAGCTGTTTCCAAGTCCCAGGGTGGGAAAACCTCCATGGCTTCTTGAGGCTACCCCACCATTCGTCAGCCATCATGAACACAGACTTCAGCGTGAGTGGACTTCTGACACTCGCCCTTATTCCGCTGTTGGAGATCTCTTATCACCAGCTGTATGTAGGATTTCCCATGTGCTAAGCACTGAACTGAAGCATAGCTTGGTTTTCAGAATTCTGTCCTCACATTCCTGGCCTGCATGCCAGCCGGATTGTGAATTCGGGAACCACAACGCAGCCTCCCGCCAGCCCACCAGAAATAAGTGCCCTGTGGATCTGCTCAGATACCCCATATGACGATCCACCTGCATGGCCCTCGACGGCACCCAATATCATAAACTGACCTGTGCACTAATGCTCAGTCAGACACAGCCTGAGCCCCGACCTTCTGTCAGCCACCCAGATATAGGGCCCCGTATCCTGGAGGTGGGACCTGCTGTGGCCCGTGGCCATCATCTCTACCCAACCTGGGTATTCAGGCATCTGTCCCCAGACCTTACCTCAAAACACTTCCTATGGGGGAACCTGAAGCACAACAGAGTATCCCTCTTTCCACATGGTTGGAAACCTGGCTATTGGGATGGGTGCCCAACCCTCAGAGTGGGAGCCAGCTGCATGGCCCATGAGACCACGCCCACTCAGGAGGGCTGCCCTGGGCAGAAACAGGCATTGTGACCTTCAGCCTGAGATGGCTTTCAAACACGCCCCCTCACGAGCTGGACCAGGATCCCACAGAGAGGACCTGCCATGCCCTGAGGCCCAAACTATAACCATCAATGGGGTTCTCCAGGCGCCCGGGCACAGAAACTGTCTCTGGAATCCCTGTTTGGGCGGAATCCCTGAGAAAGAAAACAGCACTCTTCCCTTCATCCTGAAAGACACAAAACTCTTGGACCCGGGCAGAATCCCCAAAGAGGTAGAATCTCCCATGGAACCATGAGGGCACCTCTATATTCCATGATCATCTTAGACACACAATTCAGCAAGAAAAGCCTGTGCTACTGCCTTCCAGGCACCCAAACTTCAAATCCCAAGGAGCTGCCCTCAGGCTGTCCAGATAGGTCCTGCCATCCCCTCGCCCCTAACCCTAACCGAGTTTTTGTCTGCACACTTCTTTCCACAAAGCCCTGGCCCACATGCCCTCCAGGATGGGGCCTCCAGAACCACAGCACGGGACTGGGCCTTCCCTCCCAAAGGAAACTTTGCCCATCACAGTTGCCCAACCCCTCCAGATTAGGAGAAACCTGAAAGGCCCCTGAGCCCATCCCAATTTTGTAGGCCACTCTGGACAAAAATGCGCAGTCTGACACAGCCTAGGCACCTACCTCCAGGCGGACACACAGGTCAATGGCCCTTAGTCAGAAGATTGACTCTGACCTGGCCCTAGGACCTCATCAGAACCCTGGCTTAGGTTTTCAGGCATCTATCCCCAGAAGCCCGTTCTGGAATTCCACCACACAGTCCAACATGTGGTCCAGGAACCGCACCACAGAACCCCTCCTGTCCTCAGAAGGAAATCTTTCTCTTGGTGCCTGTGTCCAACCCTCGGGTTAGGAGAATCCTCCATGGCCCCTGAGCCTCCGCCACCTACTAAGGTCCCCCTGGCCGCCTACAAGCATTGTGACCCTTAAGCCTGAGAACCCCTGTCAACTCAGCCCCCTTTGACCTTCACCCCAGAGCCAGCAAATCGAACATGCCCTGTTCCTCTGCTGTAATGGGAATGCGATTGCCAGGGAATGGGATTTCCAGGCATCCATGCCGAGAGCTCTGCTATCCAATCATTCCATATGGGGGACCCTGGAGCCATTCAACCGGACACCCCTGTCCTGAAGAAGGACACGTTGTTGTTTGGAGCAGCTCACATCCCTCAGCATGGGAAAAAAATCCATGGCCTCTTGAGGCCACTCCTCCATTAGTCGGCCATCATGGACACAGAATCTAGCATGAGCGGACATGTGACACTCACCCTTACTCCAGTGCTGGAGATCTCGAATCAGCCGATGCACATTGGATCTGCTATGTGCTGAGCACTGACTGAATCGTAGCTTGTGTTTTCAGACTTCCGTCTTCACCATCCTGGCCTGAAAGCCCACCAGATTGGGAATTCTGAAAACACAATGCAGCCTCTGCCTGTGTGGGGTGTGTGGGCTAGACCTTTGGAGCCAGAAGTCTGAAAAGACAAACTCGGCTTAGGTTTGGGGCTGAGGGTATGGCAGGCCCGATCTACACACCGTGCTGGGAGCTCCTTGGGATATGAAGGAAGGGCGAGTGGGAGGCGGTCACTCCGGCTTTTGTCTCTGGATTTTGTGTCAAGGATGGCAGCGGGATGGAGGGGTGGCCTCGTGGGCCATGGATGTATCTTCCTCTCTGAGGATATGGCCCAGGTCCCAAAAGGTTGGGGTCATTCTGTGGGAAAGGAAGAGTTTTGTTTCTGCCTCAGGTGTCCCTATAAAAGAGGCATTCCAGAGCAGAGCCCTGGGTACGGCTGGAATCCTGACCTCTGTTTAGGATTGCGGGCCTAGGGACATAGCAAGCCCCATATGCGAGCTATTGGTCCAGCCACTGAGCGGCCTTACATGAACATGGGGCTCACGCTGAGGGTCACACTGCGTGTTTCTGCCCAAGGCGGCCCTCAATCGTGGGCATGGTTCATGGGCCATGCAGCATTCTCCTACCCTGAAGGTTGGACACCATGCCAACATCAAGGTTTCCTGCCATGTGGAAGGTGGAGCTCTGATTTGTGCATCAGGTTCCTCCCTGTGCAGGGATTGGATATAAGGTCTAGGTTCAGATGCCTGAAAACCCAGGTTGGCAAGAGATGACAGACTAAGGCCATGGCCGGTCTGATGTGCTGGGTGTGCAGCCAAATGTCTGGCTGTTTGTCAGGAGGTCTGGGATCAGGCTGTGTCAGACAGAGCATTTGTGCCCAGGGAAGCCTATGAAATTGGGGTGCGGTTGAGGGTCATGCAGTTTGATACTCATTTGGGTTTCTGAGAAGCCCCAGAGTTTGCATTCAGGTGGGCAGGCAAATTCTTGCATTGTGGCTCTGGAGTTCCCAATCTGGAGGGATTGTGGGCCAAGAGTGTGAGGATGTAAGTCTGAAAACAAAAGCTAGGGTTAGGTTTGGCCCGAGGGCAAGGCAGGCCCCCTCTGCAGAGGCTGATTCGAGATCTCCTGCATCTGAAGTCAGGGTGAGTATCAGACGTTGGTGGCCCCTTTTGAAGTGGTGGCCTCATGAGGCCATGGAGGTTTTCCCCCGCTGTGTGTTGTGAACTTCTCCAAACAGCAAGGGTTCCTTCTGTGGGACAGTCGAGTCCTTTTGGATGGCCCCAGAATGCCCCACGCGGAAAGATTCGAGAGCAGGGTTCTAAGCATGGGTGCCTGGACTGCCACCTCGCATTCTCATTGGCTCCTAGCGACAAGGTAGGTTCGATCTGCTGGCTCTGGGGTGAGCTCTCCAGGGGCCTGAGTTGAGTTGGACTCTCCTGACGATGGGGCATAATGTTTGTTTGTGTCCATGGAGAACCTGTAATGTGGCGGTGGCTCAGGGGCCCTGCAGGATTATCCTACCTAGAGGGTTCAACACAGCTCCAAAGAGCAAGCTTCCCATGTGGAGATGAGAGGTGTTCTGTTTGGTGCCTCAGGATAGCTCCATATGATGTTATTGGAAACGAGGCCTCAGAGGAGAGATGCTCATAAACCAAAGCTGGTGTTCTGATGAATGCCTTGGGGCCTATCCTGTTCAATCTTCTGTCTCTGGGGGCATCGATGTGCGGGTTTGAGTGGAGGTTGTAGGTCAGCTTGTCAGAATGTCCCTGTTGGTCCCGGGCAGCCTATACGATTGGTATGGCCTTGGGGCCTTGGAGGTTTCTCCTAATCTGTAGGGTTATGGCCAATGGAATGGGTACATTTTCCTTGGGGAGGGCAGGCAAAATCCTGTTGTGTGGCTCCAAGGGCCCCAGCCTTGGAGCTTCTGACATGTGAGTCCAGAAGTCTGAAAAAACAATCTCGGCTTAGGTTTGGGGCCGAGGGTATGGCAGAACTAATCTATAGACCATGATGGGAGCTCCTTGGGATATGAAAGAAGGGCGAGTGAGAGGAGGTTCCTCAGGCATTTGTCTCTGGATTTTGAGCAAGAATAGCCGTGGAATGGATGGGTGGCCTCATGGGCCATGGATGAGTCTCCCTGTCTGGGGATTTGGCCTGGCTCTGAAAATGTTGGGCTTATTCTGTGGGAAGAGGGAGTTCTGTTTTCTGCCTCTGCTCTCCCTGCAAAAGAGTGATTCCAGAGCAGAGCCCTGGGTATGGGTGGCTAGAAAACACTCACATCTGGTTAGGATTGGGGATATAAGGGCATGGCAAGTAGCATATGCGGGCTCTTGGTCCAGCCCCTGAGAGGCCTTACTTGATCACGGGGCTCACGCTGAGGGCCACACTGTGTGTTTCTGCCCAAGGAGGCCCTCAGTTGTGGGCGTGTCCTCATGGGTCATGCAGGTTTCTACTACCCTGAAGGTTGGACACCATGCCAACATCAAGGTTTCTTGCCCTGTGGAAGGAGGAGTTCTGATTTGTGCATCAGATTCCCCCCTGTACATGGATTGGAGATAAGGTCTAGGTTCCGATTCCTGAAAACCCAGTTTGGGAAGAGATGATGGACTAAGGCCATGGCCCATCTGATGTGCTGTGTGTGTGGCCAGCTGCCTGGGTGTCTGTCAGGAGGTCAGGGCTCAGGCTGTGTCAGACAGAGCAATAGTGCCCAGGGCAGCCTATGAAATTGGGGTGCGGTTGAGGGCCAAGCAGGTTGATCCTCATTTAGGTTTATGGGCAGCCCCATAGGCAACGTTTGCCTTCAGGTGGGCAGGCAGAGTCTTGTTCCCAATCTGGAGGGCTTCTGGGCCAGATGTGTGAGGACAGAAGTCTGAAAACACAAGGTAGAGATTGGTTTGGGGCTGAGGGCAAGGAAGTCCCCCGATGCAGAGGCTGAATCGAGATCTCCTGCATCTGGGTCAGGGCCAGGATGAGTATCATATGTTAGCTCAGGCTGGAGTTTGTGTCCATGATGGCCCCTTCATGAAGGGGTGGCATCCAAACTACAAGGGGTGGCTGCTCCAAACCACAAGGATTCCTCCTGCGGAACAGCCGAGTCTTTTTGTATGGCCCCAGGACACGTCATAGGGAAAGACTCGAAAGCAGGTTTCTAATGGCGGATGCCTGGACCTTCTTCCTCGCATTCCCATTGGCTCCTAGCGACAAGGCAGGTTCGATCTGCTGGTTCTGGGGAGAGCTCCCCAGGGGCTGTGTTGAGTTGGACTCTACTGAGGATGGGTAATAATGTGGGTTTCTGTTCATGGAGACCTTGCTCAAGGGCCCTTCAGCATTCTCCTACCCAGAGGGTTGGACACAGCCCCAAAGAGCAAGCTTCCCATGTGGAGATGAGAGGTGATCTGTTTGGTGCCTGAGGAAACCCCCATATGCCAGTATTCAAAACCAGGTCTCTGAGGAGAGACTCCTGGAAACCAAAGCTAGGTTTCCGAAGAGTGTCTAAGGGCCTGTCTCTGGGGACATCGGTGTGTGTGTCTGAGTGGAGGTGGTAGGTCAGCTTCTGTCAGAATGCTCCTGTAGGTACCGGGCGGCCTACATGACTTGTATGGACTTGGGGCCTTGGAGGTTTCTCTTAATCTGTAGGGTTGTGGCCAATGGAATGGGAACAGTTTCCTTGGAGGGGGGCAGGCACAGTCCTGCGGTGTGGCCCCAAGGACCCCAACATGGAGGGTCTGTGGACCAGGCCTGTGTGGCCAGAAGTCTGAAAAGACAAACTCGGCTTAGGTTTTGGGTCGAAGGTATGGCAGACCCGATCTACAGACCGTGACGGGATCTCCTTGGATTATGAAAGAAGGGCAAGTGCGAGGCGGTCAACCAGGCTTTTGTCTCTGGATTTTGTGTCAGGGATGGCCCTGGAATGGATGTGTGGCCTCATGGACCACGGACTAGTTTCCCTCTCTGGGGATTTGGTCCGGCTCCCAAAAGGTTGGTGTCACCATAAGATGAAACAAAACTAGAATAATTGGGATTCCAGAAGAAGAAGAAACAGAGAGGGGAGCAGAAGGTCTATTGGAGAGAATCATTGGAGAGAATTTCCCTAATATGGCAAAGGGAACAAGCATCAAAATCCAGGAGATGCAGAGAAACCCCCTCAAAGTCAACAAGAATAGGTCCACACCCCGTCACCTAATAGTAAAATTGACAAGTCTTAATGACAAAGAGAAAATCCTGAAAGCAGCCCGAGAAAAGAAGTCTGTAACATACAATGGTAAAAATATTAGATTGGCGGCAAACTTATCCACAGAGACCTGGCAGGCCAGAAAGAGCTGGCATGATATATTCAGAGCACTCAACGAGAAAAACATGCAGCCAAGAATACTCTATCCAGCTAGGCTATCATTGAAAATAGAAGGAGAGATCAAAAGCTTCCAGGACAAACAAAAACTGAAAGAATTTGCAAACACCAAACCAGCTCTCCAGGAAATATTGAAAGGGGTCCTCTAAGCAAAGAGAGAGCCGAAAAGTAGTAGATCAGAAAGGTACAGAGACAATATACAGTAACAGTCACCTTACAGGCTAATAATGGCACTAAATTCATATCTCTCAATAGTTACCCTGAATGTTAATGGGCTAAATGCCCCAATCAAAAACACAGGGTATCAGAATGGATAAAAAAACAAAACCCATCAGTATGTTGCCTTCAAGAAACTCATTTTAGACGCGAAGACACCTCCAGATTGAAAGTGAGGGGGTGGAAAACAATTTACCATGCTAATAGGCATCAGAAGAAAGCTGGGGTGGCAATCCTTATATCAGATCAATTAGATTTTAAGCCAAAGACTATAATAAGAGATGAGGAAGGACACTATGTCCTACTCAAAGGGGCTGTCCAACAAGAAGATCTAACAATTTTAAATATCTATGCCCCTAACGTGGGAGCAGCCAACTATATCAACCAATTAATAACAAAATCAAAGAAACACATCAATAATAATACAAGAATAGTAGGGGACTTGAACACTCCCCTCACTGAAATGGACAGATCATCCAAGCAAAAGATCAACAAGGAAATAAAGGCCTTCAATGACACACTGGACCCGATGGACATCACAGATATATTCAGAACATTTCATCCCAAAGCAACAGAATACACATTCTTCTCTAGTGCACATGGAACCTTCTCCAGAATAGATCACATCCTGGGTCACAAATCAGGTCTCAACCGGTATCAAAAGATTAGGATTATTCCCTGCATATTTTCAGACCACAATGCTCTGAAGCTAGAACTCAATCACAAGAGGAAAGCTGGAAAGAACCCAAATACATGGAGACTAAACAGCATCCTTCTAAAGAATGAATGGGTTAACCAGGAAATTAAAGAAGAATTGAAAAAAATCATGGAAACAAATGATAATGAAAACACAACAGTTCAAAATCTGTGGGACACAGCAAAGGCAGTCCTGAGAGGAAAATATATAGCGGTACAAGCCTTTCTCAAGAAACAAGAAAGGTCTCAAGTACACAACCTAACCCTACACGTAAAGGAGCTGGAGAAAGAAAAAGAAAGAAACCCTAAACCCATCAGGAGAAGACAAATCATAAAGATCAGAGCAGAAATCAATGAAATAGAAACCAAAAAAACAATAGAAAAAATCAATGAAACTAGGAGCTGGTTCTTTGAAAGAATCAATAAGATGGATAAACCCCTGGCCAGACTCATCCAAAAGAAAAGAGAAAGGACCCAAATCAATAAAATCATGAATGAAAGAGGAGAGATCACAACTAACACCAAAGAAATACAGACAATTATAAGAACATACTATGAGCAACTCTACGCCAAAAAATTGGACAATCTGGAAGAAATGGATGCATTCCTAGAGACATATAAACTTCCACAACTGAACCAGGAAGAAATAGAAAACCTGAACAGGCCCATAACCAGTAAGGAGATTGAAACAGTCATCAAAACTCTCCAAACAAACAAAAGCCCAGGGCCAGACGGCTTCCCAGGGGAATTCTACCAAACATTAAAGAAGAACTCATTCCTATTCTCCTGAAACTGTTCCAAAAAATAGAAATGGAAGGAAAACTTCCAAACTCATTTTAGGAGGCCAGCATCACCTTGATCCCAAAACCAGACAAGGATCCCACCAAAAAAGAGAACTACAGACCAATATCCTTGATGAACACAGACGCAAAAATTCTCACCAAAATACTAGCCAATAGGATTCAACAGTACATTAAAAGGATTATTCACCACGATCAAGTGGGATTTATTCCAGGGCTGCAGGGTTGGTTCAACATCCGCAAATCAATCAATGTGATAGAACACATTAATAAAAGAAAGAACAAGAACCATATGATACTCTCCATAGATGCTGAAAAAGCATTTGACAAAGTACAGCATCCCTTCCTGATCAAAACTCTTCAAAGTGTAGGGATAGAGGGCACATACCTCAATATTATCAAAGCCATCTATGAAAAACCCACTGCAAATATCATTCTCAATGGAGAAAAACTGAAAGCTATTCCGTTAAGGTCAGGAACACGGCAGGGATGTCCATTATCACCACTGCTATTCAACATAGTACTAGAAGTCCTAGCCTCAGCAATCAGACAACAAAAAGAAATTAAAGGCATCCAAATTGGTAAAGAAGAAGTCAAACTATCACTCTTCGCAGATGATATGATACTATATGTGGAAAACCCAAAAGACTCCACTCCAAAACTGCTAGAACTTGTACAGGAATTCAGTAAAGTTTCAGGATATAAAATCAATGCACAGAAATCAGTTGCATTTCTGTACACCAACAACAAGACTGAAGAAATAGAAATTAAGGAGTCAATCCCATTTACATTTGTACCCAAAACTATAAGATACCTAGGAATAAACCTAACCAAAGAGACTAAGATTCTATACACAGAAAATTGTAAAGAACTCATGAAAGAAATTGAGGAAGACACAAAAAAATGGAAAAATGTTCCATGCTCCTGGAATGGAAGAATAACTATTGTGAAAATGTCTATGCTACCTAAAGCAATCTACACATTTAATGCAATCCCTATCAAAATACCATCCATTTTTTTCAAAGAAATGGAACAAATAATCCTCAAATTTATATGGAACCAGAAAAGACCTCGAATAGCCAAAGGAATATTGAAAAAGAAAGCCAAAGTGGGTGGCATCACAATTCCGGACTTCAAGCTCTATTACAAAGCTGTCATCATCAAGACAGCGTGGTACTGGCACAAAAACAGACACATAGGGGCGCCTGGTTGGCTCAGTGGGTTAAAGCCTCTGCCTTCAGCTCAGGTCATGATCTCAGGGTCCTGGGATCGAGCCTCGCGTCGGGCTCTCTGCTCGGCAGGGAGCCTGCTTCCCCCTCTCTCTGCCTGCCTCTCTGCCTACTTGTGATCTCTCTGTCAAATAAATAAATTCTTAAAAACAAAACAAAACAAAACAAAAACAGACACATAGATCAGTGGAACAGAATAGAGAGCCCAGAAATCGACCCTCAACTCTATGGTCAACTCATCTTCGACAAAGCAGGAAAGAATGTCCAATGGAAAAAAGACAGCCTCTTCAATAAATGGTGCTGGGAAAATTGGACAGCCACATGCAGAAAAATGAAATTGGACCACTTCCTTACACCACACACGAAAATAGACTCCAAATGGATGAAGGACCTCAATGTGAGAAAGGAATACATCAAAATCCTTGAGGAGAATGCAGGCAGAAACCTCTTCGACCTCAGCCGTAGCAACATCTTCCTAGGAACGACGGCAAAGGCAAAGGAAGCAAGGGCAAAAATGAGCTATTGGGATTTCATCAAGATCAAAAGCTTTTGCACAGCAAAGGAAACCGTTAACAAAACCAAAAGACAACTGACAGAATGGGAGAAGATATTTGCAAACGACTTATCAGATAAAGGGCTAGTATCCAAAATCTATAAGGAACTTAGCAAACTCAACACCCAAAGAACAAACAATCCAATCAAGAAATGGGCAGAGGACATGAACAGACATTTCTGCAAAGAAGACATCCAGATGGCCAACAGACACATGAAAAAGTGCTCCACGTCACTCGGCATCAGGGAAATACAAATCAAAACCACAATGAGATATCACCTCACACCAGTCAGAGTGGCTAAAATTAACAAGTCAGAAAATGACAGATGCTGGTGAGGATGCGGAGAAAGGGGAACCCTCCTCCACTGTTGGTGGGAATGCAAGCTGGTGCAACCACTCTGGAAAACAGCATGGAGGTTCCTCAAAATGTTGAAAATAGAACTACCCTATGACCCAGCAATTGCACTACTGGGTATTTACCCTAAAGATACAAACATAGTGATCCGAAGGGGCACGTGTACCCGAATGTTTATAGCAGCAATGTCTACAATAGCCAGACTATGGAAAGAACCTAGATGTCCATCAACAGATGAATGGATAAAGAAGATGTGGTATATATACACAATGGAATACTATGCAGCCATCAAAAGAAATGAAATCTTGCCATTTGCGACGATGTGGATGGAACTAGAGCGTATCATGCTTAGTGAAATAAGTCAATCGGAGAAAGACAACTATCATATGATCTCCCTGATATGAGGACATGGAGAAGCAACATGGGGGGTTAGGGGGATAGGAGAAGAATAAATGAAACAAGATGGGATTGGGAGGGAGACAAACCGTAAATGACTCTTAATCTCACAAAACAAACTGGGGGTTGCTGGGGGGAGGTGGGATTGGGAGAGGGGGAGCGGGCTATGGACATTGGGGAGGGGAGGCGAACCATAAGAGACTATGGACTCTGAAAAACAACCTGAGGGTTTTGAAGGGTCAGGGGTGGGACGTTGGGGGAACAGGTGGTGGGTAATGGGGAGGGCACGTTTTGCATGGAGCACTGGGTGTTGTGCAAAAAGAAAGAATACTGTTATGCTGAAAAATTAAATAAAATGGGAAAAAAAAAGAAAAGAAATTCTAAAAAAAAAAAAAACCCTGAGACAGACAATTAGCCATCAGTTCAGTCATCTCTTTGCTAACAGATTTCATGTTCCACCTGGGCCCATTCCACTTCAGATGCCATGTTTTGCCGCCAGCAAGGGAGAGTTGCTAGGCAGTCCACGTTGGGGCAAGGAGGCAAGGAATTCCCCCAAACAAAGGGAGTTTCAGCAGCTGCTTGGGAATAATCTTTAAAGTCTCTGTCCCAAGTTAGACTAAACCCAGTTGGCTCCGGTTATAGCCCGTAACACACGAAATGAGTGAGGAAGAAGCCCCACATCTATTATGAGGTACAGAGAGACGAAAGTCCGAGTCCCCTTACTCTCTGCCTGTCCCATTCCCCCAAACACAACAAACAACACAGGAGACAACAAAAAGACAAGACAAATACACTGCAGATCCAGCGGTCCTGCCACCAGTGGGGTTTTCTAGGGGGACACAAACTCCCTGACCGCCCCAGGGGACTTGAACCTCCAATGACCGCCTAGGGGGATTCGAACACCCTGACTGCCTAGGGGGACTCAGACCCCCTGATGACCGCATAGGGAGAGTCGAACCCCCTGGTTACCATCTAGGGGGACACGAACCCCCCAGACAACCAAGGGGGACTCAAACCCCATGTCAATCTGCCAACAGAGGAATGGGGAATCCCTGCATCCACTCCAGCCCTGGGGAGCATAGCTGCATACAGCTTCTCCCCCGTGGGCCATACCCTGGATCTCCAAGCAGACAGACGCACAAGATCCCAACACCTCTGGAGGCTTTTCCCATAAAGTCCGATGCTGGCTCAGTTCTCGTTTTTTCATCCCGAGCGAGTCCCCACTGTTAGGGTCCCTGATCAAAGGAAGGAGACTGACACAAAGCGAAAAATCAAACAACGTTTTATTTCACACCAAGCACCGAAAATCAAACCGACCGGTTGGGTCCATTTCTTACGTAGTGGCGACAATGATGAAGACACCGCTCCCGATGACAAAGAGGCGAGGATGACGAGAACGTCAACCCTGATGACACAGATTCTGCTCCCCATGACCCACTCCAACAAGGCTGCTTCCCAGACTAGGCTGCTCTGGACGGGGCCACACTCTGGATGAACGCCACAACTGATGATGAAGAGACCGCTCCAGACCAGGCCGTTTTCTGATGAGGCCCCACACTGACAATGCTGCTCTCTGGAATGATGCCTCTCTGGCAAGGCCACAGCACTGGGCCTCAAGGCAAGTCATGGCAATGCCATGGTGAGGCCAGTCGCGGGTGGCACTGCTGCTCGGGGAGGCGAGGCCTTTCGTGGCGGTGCCACTCCCAGCAATGCTGCTCTCAATGCTCCCAATGATCCTGAAACTCCAATGCTCCCAATGAACCCGATGCTATCACTCCTACGACTACTCTAACAGCTCCCCATGGCTACTCTAATGGCTACTCTAACTCCTTCTACTACCCATCAGCATGAGGATCCCTGTCAACTCAGCCACCTGGGCACTTGCCCAAGAGCCATCAGATCAAAACTGCCAGATTTAGGCTTTTCTAACTGGGTTAGAATCTAGGCAGACATCCAGGTCAATGGCCCTGAGTCAGAAGATGGAACCTGACATGACCCTAGGACTTCAATGGAAACCTAGCTTAGAATAGAGGCATCTCAACAGAGGAAAGTTCTGGAATACATCTATATGGTCAAGAACTTGATCCCTGAGCCACAAAATAGAACACCCCCAGTTGCCAGGAGGCAACCTGGTTCTTTGGAGCTGGGTGCAAACCTCATGGGAGGATAATCCTACATGACGAATGAAACCCTGTGACATTCTAAGTTCTCCCTGAACACAAGCCAGCTTTGTGACCCATCAGCATGAGGCTCCCTGTCAATTCAGCGTCCTGGGCACTTCACCCCAGAGCCTTGTTCCTGGGCTGCAAGTGTAAGCTGTACTCAGCTTTCCAGACATTCATGTGGTGAACTCTGCCAACAAGTTTTTCCATTGGGGGACACTGGAGCCATCAAAATGGACTCCCCCTGTCCCACAGAAGGAAAGCTCGCTGGTTGGAACTGTTCACAAGCCCCAGCCTGGGAAAACCTCCATGGCCTCTTGAGGCCACCCCTCCATTCCTTGGCCATCATGGACACAAACACCAGCATGAGTGAACATCTGACACTGAACTGAACTGGCGATCATGCGTTCAGAATTCAGTCCTCACCCAACTGACCCACACACCCTCCAGATTGGGAATTCTGGAGCCACAATGCAGCTTTCTGGCTGCCATCCAGAAAGAATAAGGGCCCTATGGTTCTTCCCAGTATCCCCATGTAGGAGCAACCAGCACTGCAATAGACAGACCACCACCAATAACCAGGCTGCACTGTGCACTAATGCCCTGTCTAACCCAGCCTAAGGGCTGACTTCCAGTCACAGCCCAGGTATCGGGAGCCATCACCTGCAGGTGGGACCGGCCATGGCCTGAGGCTGTCATCTCTACCCAACCTGAGTGTTCATGCATCTGTGCCCTGACCATAGCTCAAATCCCAGCCTATGGGGGATCGTCAAGCACAAAAGAGCACTCCTCCTTCCCCATGGTCAGAAAAGCTTGCTGTGGGGATGGGTGTCTAACCCTCAGAGTGGGAGGTAGTTGCATGGCCCATGAGACCACGCACAACCAGGAGGTACACCCTGGTCACAAACAAGCATTGTGAAGATCAGCCTGAGCCTGCTTTCAAACAAGCCTCCTCGCTAGCTGAACTAGGAGCCCGCATATCAGGCCTGCCATGCCCCTAGGCCCAAATCCTCACCCTCATTCGTTTTCTCCAGGCACCCGGAACCCGAAGCTGACTCTGGAATCAGTGCTATGGCGGCACCCCTGAGACGGATAACAGCTCTCTTGCCTTCATCCAGAAAGACACCAAAGCCTTGGGAACTGTGCAAAATACCCCCCAGCTGCCAATTCTCCCATGGACCCATGAGGACAACTCTGCATTCCGTGAACAACCGAGACACACAACCCAGACAGAAAAGTCTGTGCTCCCACCTCCCCCTCGCCCTCATTTCAGATCCTGTGGCACTGTCCTCACTGTCTGCAGGTCAAGCCTGACATCACCTTGCCTGTCACACTAACTCGAGTTTGTGTTTGCAGACTTTTGCCCCAAAGCTCTGTCCCACAGGCCCTCCAGGATGGGGCCTTTGAAGCCACAGTGCAGGACTATGCCTGCCCTCTCAAAGGAAACTTGCCCATCACAGTTGCACAAACCCTCCAGATTGGAGACACCAGCAAGGACCCTAAGCCCACCCAATTTCATTGGCCGCTCTAGACAGAAATGCAGTCTGACACATGCCAGACACTTACATCCCGGCAGACATCCAGGTCAATGGCTTTGAGTCAGAAGATGGAAACAGACATGCCACTAGGATCTCAATGGAATCCTAGCTTATGTATGCAGGCAAATGTACCCAGAGGAAAGTTCTGGAGTATCTACCTATGTTCCAATTCCAAGTCCCTTATGCAAAAAACAACACACCTCCTGTCCCCAGAAGGCAACCTGGTCTGAGGTGCTGCGTAAAACTCTCGGGGGTGGAGAATTCTGCATGACGCTGGAGTTCCACCATGTAGTAAGGTCTCATGGGAAAAAATTAGCATTGTTATCCATCGGTTTGAGGCTCCCTGTTAACACAGCCCCCTGGCAATTCGCCCCAGAGCCACCAGATCGAAACTGCCTTGTTCCTGGGATGCAAGTGTAAGCTGAGCTGGGATTTCCAGGAGTCCATGTGGTCAGTTCTGCTACCAAGTCTTTCCATACGGGGGATCCTGAATCCATCAACATGGGCTCCCCCTGTCCTGCAGAAGGAAAGCTTGCTGTTCAGAGCAGTTCACAAGTCCCAGCCTGGGAAAACCTCCCTGGCATCTTGAGGCCTCCCCTCCATTTGTCAGGCAACATGGACACAAACTCCAGTGTGAGCGACCATCCGACACTCACCCTGACTCGGGTCCTAGAGATCTCGAGTCAGACGCTGAACATTAGAATTACCATGTGCTCGTCACTGAACTGAACCAGCCCTTGTGCGTTCAGATTTCCGTCCTCAACTTCATGGCCAGGAGGCCCTCCAGATTGGGAATTCTGGAGAGACAACACAGCCTTCTGCATGCCCTCCAGAAAGAAGAAGGGCCCTATGCGTTTGTCCAGAATCCCCAAGAGAGGATCCACCTGCATGGCTCTCGATGGCACCCCAATATCCTAGGCCGCAATGTGCACTAATGCTCTGTCTGACACAGCCTGAGCCCTGACCTCCCATCAGCCCCAAGGTAGCGGGCCCCATATCCTGAATGTGGGATGTGCCAAGACCAGAGACTCTCATCTCTACCCAACCTGGGTATTCAAGCATCTGTGCAAGACCATGAGTCAAATCCCAGCCTATGGGGGAACCTCAATCACAAAAGAACAATCCTTCCACATGGCAGGAAAAGCTTGCAGTGGGGATGGGGTCAAACCCTCAGTGTGGGAGCCATCTGCATGGCCCATGAGACACGCCAACATATTAGGGTGGCCCTGGACATAAAGAGACATTTTGACCCTCAGCCTGAGCCTGGTTTCAAACAAGACCCCTCTCTAGATGGACCAAGTGCCCGCCTAGCGGGTCTGCCATGCTGCTTGGCACAAATCCTCACCCTCCATCTCATTCTCAGGAAGCATGAACCCAGAAGCCGACTCTGGGATCCCTGATATGGCCCGACCCCTGAAACAAAAACAGGACTCTTTCCTTCCCCCCAAAAGATGCCAAACCCTTGGGAGCCAGGCAGAATCGCGACAGAGGCAGAATCTCCCACGGCCCCATGAAGCCACTCCTTATTTCCATGGCCACCGAGACACACAACCCTGACAGCAAAGACTGCGCTCCTGCCTCCCCATCCAACTAATTTCAGATCCTGGGGCACTGCCCTCAAATCTGCAGATTGGGCCTGCCATTACCTCGACCCTCACCCAACCTTAGATTGTGTTTGAAGACTTTTCTACACAACCATGGCTGACAGGCACTCCAGGATGCAGACTCTGGAGCCAAAGTGCAAGACCATGCCTTCCATCCCGATGGAAACCGTGCTCATCACAGTTATACAAACCCTCCAGATTGGGAGACACCTGCAAGGTCCCTGAGCCCACCAAGTTCATTGGCAGCTCTGGATAGGAATGCGCAGTCTGACACAGGCCAGACACCTACCTCTGGGCAGACACCCATGTCAATGGCCCTGAGTCAGAAGATGGAACCTGACGTGCCCTTAAGACCTCATTGGAAACCTAGGTGAGCTTTGCAGGCATCTGTCCCCAGAGGCATGTTCTGAAATACCTTCGCATGTTCCAACTCTTGGTCCCTGAGCCAAAAAACAGAAGACCTCCTATCCCTAGAAGGCAACCTGCCTCTTGAGAGCTGGTCCAACCATCAGCGGAGGAGAATCCTGCATGGCACCTGAACTCCCACCACATTCTAAGGTCTCACTGGACACAAGGCAGCATGGAGACCCATTAGCATGAGGCTCCCTGTCAACTCAGCCCCCAGGGTCATCGCCCCAGAGCCACCAGATCGAAACTGCATTGTTCCTGGGCTGCAAGGGTAAGCTGAGATGGGCTTTCCAGGCATCTATGTGGTGAGCTCTGCCACCAATTTTTTCCATATAGGGGAGCCAGGAGCCATCAGAACAGACTCTTCCTATCCCGGAGAAGGAAAGTTTGTTGTTCGGAACAGCTCATAAATTCCAGTCTGGGAAAATCTCCATGGCCTCCTGATGCCACCCCTCCATTCTTCAGTCACGATGGACAAAAACTCCAGTGTGAGCTACCATCTTACACTCACCAAGACTCAGATGCTGCAGATCTTGAGTCAGATGCTGAACACTGGAACTGCCATGCGCTTGGAACTGAACTGAACCGGTGCTTGTGTATTCTGGCTTCCGTCCTCTCCCTTCTGGCCCACAAGCACTCCAGATAGGGAATTCTGGAGCCACAATGCAGCCTTCTGCCTGCCATCGAGATAGAAGAAACCTATGGGTTTGCACAGAATCCCCACGTGAGGTCAACCTGCACAGCCCTCGACAGCACACTAATATGCTAAGCCTCCCTGAGCACTAATGCTCTGTCAGACACAGCCAGAGCCCCGAATTCATATAAGCTCCCAGGTAGCATGCTCCATATCCTGCAGGTGTGACCGGATATGGCCCGAGGCTTTCATGTCTACCCAACCTGGGTATTCAGGCATCTGTGCCCAGACCTTAGCTCAAATCCCGGCCAATGAGGAAACCTCAAGCACAACAGAGCACTACACCATACCCATGGCAGGAAAAGCTTGCTGTGGGGATGGGGGTCAAACCCTCATAGAGGGAGTCAGCTGCTTGGCCCTTTAGACCAGGCCCACACAGGATGGCCACCCTGGGCAAAAACAGGCATTGTGACCCTCATACTGAACCCGCATGTAAACAAGCCCCCTTGTTAGCTGGATTAGGAGACCACATATCAGGCCTGCCATGCCCATTACTCAAATCCTGACTCTCAGTCGGGTGCTCCAGGCGTCCGGACTCAGAAGTCGACTCCGGAATCCCTGCTATGGCCCGATACCTGACACGGAAAACATCACTGTTCCCTTCCCCGCAAAAGACACCAAAGCCTTGGGAGCTGGGCAGAATCCCAAGAGAGGCAGAATCTCCCATGGCCCCATGAGCCCACCCCTCCATTCCGTGTCCAACTGAGACATATAACCCAGACAGGAAAGCTTGCGTTCCCACCTCTCCATCGCCCTAATTTCAGATCCCGAGGCACTGACCTCATTGTCTGCAGATCGTGCCTGTCATCACCACGCCCCTAAACCTAACCCGAGTTTGTGTTTGCAAACTTTTGTCCCCATAGCCTTGGGCGACAGGCCCACCAGGATGGAGCCTCTGGAGCTACAGTGCAGGATGCTGCCTGCCCACCCGAAGTAAGCTCTGCCCGTCACATTTGCACAAACCCTCCAGATTGGGAAAAACCTGCACTGCCCCGGAGCCCAAAACAAATTCTTGGCTGCCTTGGAAAAATGTGCATTCGGACACAGGCCAGACACCTAGCTCCAGGCAGAGAGCCAGGTCAATGGCCCTGAGTCAGAAGATTGAACCTTACATACCCTAATACCTCAACGAAACCATAGCTTAGGTTTGACAGCATCTGCCTCCAGAGGCAAACTCTGGAATAACTACATATTTTCCACATTGATCCCAGAGCCACAAAACAGAACACCTCCCGTCCCCAGAAGGCATCCTGGCTCCTGGGAGCTGCGTCCAAACCAAGGGGAGGAGAATCCTGCATGGAGTCTAAGCCCCGCCACATTCTAAGGTCTCCCTGGACACAAGCCAGCATTGTGACTCATCAGAGTGAGTCTCCCTGTCACCTCAGACCCCAAGGGCATTTGATCCAGAGCCACCAGATCAAAACGGTCTTGTTCCTGGGCTGTAAGGCTAAGCAGACCTGGGCTTTCCAGGCATCCACACGGTGATTTCTGCTACAACATCTTTCCATATGGGGGACCCTGGTATCATCCAAATGGACTTCACATGTCCCACAGAAGGATAGCTTGCTGTTCGAAACAGCTCACAAGCCCCAGCCTGGGAAGACCAACATGGCCTCATGAGACCACCCCTCCACTCGTTGGCGACCATGGACACAAACTGCAGCGTGAGTGACCATCTGACACATGCCCAGACTCAGCAGCTGGAGATCTCGCGACAGATGCTGCACATGGAAATGCCATGTGGTCGGCACTGAAAGAAACCGGTACCTGTACGTTGAGGATTCCATCCTTACCCTCTTGGCCCGCCAGCCCTCCACATTGATCATTCTGGATCCACAACTCAGTCTTCTGCCTGCCCTCCAGAAAGAAGAAGTGCCCTAGGTGTCTGCCCAGAATCCGCACATGAGCATCAACCTGCACGGACCTCGCAGGTGCCCCAATATCCAAGGCGGCCCTGTGCACCAGTGCTCTGTCTGACACAGCTTGAGCTCCAACCCTCCATCAGGCCACAGGTAGTGGGCTCCATATCCTTCAGGTGGGATGTGCCAAGGCCAGAGATTGATACCTCTACCTAACCTCGGTATTCAGGCATCTGAGCCGAGACCATAGCTCAATTTCCGGCCTATGGGGGAACCTCAAGTATAAAAGAGCACTCCTTCTTCCCCACGACGGGTAAGCTTCCTGTGGGACTGGTGGTCTAACCTCGGAGTGGGAGCCAGCTGCATGGCCCATGAGACCACGCCCACCCTGAAGGGCTGCCCTGGCCACAAACAGACATTGTGACCCTCAGCCTGAGAACGCTTTCAAACCAGCCCCCTCGCTAGCTGAACCAGGCACCCACATATTGGGCGTGCTGTGCCCCTAGGCCCAATCCTCACCCTCGGACGTGTTCTCCAGGCATCTGGATCCAGAAACCGACCCTGGAATCCCTGCTATGGTGGGACCCCTGGACTGAAAACAGCTCTCTTCCCTTCTCCACAGAAGACAATAAACCATTAGGAGCTGGGCAGAATCCTCACAAATGTAGGATCTCCCATGGCCCCATGAGGATACCAGTACATTCCGTGGCCAATCGAGACACACAACCCAGACAGAAAAGCCTGTACTCCTGCCTCCCCGTCGAACTAATTTCAGATGCTGTTGCACTGCCTTTAAGTTCCATACATTGAGCATGCCATCACCTCGCCCAGAATCCTATCGTGAGTTTGTGTTTGCAGACTTTTGTCCCCAAAGCCCTGGCCAACAGACCCTCCAGAATGGGGCCTCTGGAGCCACTGCGCAGGACTCTGCCTGCCCACCTGGAGGAAGCTCTGCTGTCATATTTTCACACACACTCCAGATTGGGAGACACCTGCAATGCCCCTGAGCCCACCCCAATTCGTTGGCCACCTTGGAAAAAAGGCACATTCGGACACATGCCAGACACCTACCTCCAGGCAGACACCCAGGTCAATGGCCCTGAGTCAGAAGATGGAACCTGACATACCCCTTAGGACTTCAACAGAAACCTCGCTTAAGTTTGCAGGCATCTGCCTCCAGACTCAAACTCTTGAATACCTACATATGGTCCAACACTTGATCCTGGAGCGACAAAACAGAACACCTCCTGTCCCCAGAAATCAACAAGACTCTTGGGAGCAGCGTCAAACCCTCAGGGGAGGAGAATCCTGCATGGCGCCTGAGCTTCTGCCACATTCTAAGGTCTCTCTGGAAACCAGCCAGCATTGTGACTCATTAGAATGAGGCTCCTTGTCACCTCAGCCCCCTGGCACTTTGCCGAGAGCGATTAGATAAAAGGGCCTTGTTCCTGGGCTGGAAGGGTAAGCAGAGCTGGGCTTTCCAGGCATTTATGTGGCGACTTCTGCTACGATGTCTTTCCATATGGAGACCCTGGTGCCATCCAATGGACTCCCCCTGTCCCGCCGAAGGAAAGCTTGCTGTTCGGAGTGGCACACAGGCCTCAGACAGGGAAGTCTTCCATGACTTTATGAGGCCACCCCACCACTCGTCGGCCATCATGGACACAAACTCCAGCGTGAGCAACCATCTTACACATGACCTGATTCAGGTTCTGGCGATCTGGACTCAGATGGTGCACATTGGAACTGCCATGTGCTCAGCACTGAACAGGACCGGCACTTGTGTATTTAAATTCCATCTTCACCCTTTGACCCGTCAGCCCTACAGATTGTTCATTTGGGAGCCACAAAGCAGTCTTCTGTCTGCCCTCCAGCAAGAAAAAAGGCCCTAGGGGTCTGCCCAGAATCCCCACACCAGGATCAACCTGCACAGACCTCGACAGCACCCCAAAGTCCTAGGCCGCCCTGTGCACTAATGCTATGTCTGACACAGCCTGAGCCCTGACCTCCCTTCAGCCCCCCAGGTATCGGGCCCCATATCCTACACGTGGGACGTGCCAAGGTCAAAGACTGTCATTTCTACAGAACCTGGGTATTCAGGCGTCTGTGTCCAGACCATAGCTCAAATCCCGGCCTATGTGGGAACCTCAAGCATCAAAGAGAACTCCTTCCCCACGACAGGAAAAGCTTCTTGTCCGCAAGGAGGTCTCACCCTCAGAGTTGGAGCCATCTACATGGCCCATGAGACCACGCCCACACAGGAGGGCTGCCATGTCCACAAACATGCATTGTGAGCCTCAGCCTGAACCCACTTTCAAACCAGCCCCCTCGCAGGATGGAACAGGAGCCCGCATATCTGGCCTGACATGCCCCTAGACCCAAATCCTCACCTCTGTCGGGTTCTTCAGACTCCCGGACCCAGAAGCTGACTCTGGAATCCCTGCTATGGCGGGACCCCAGAGATGGAAATCATCACTCTTCCCTTCCCCCAGAAAGACACCAAACCCCTTGGGAGCTGAGCAGAATACTCACAGAGGCAGAATCTCCCATGGCTCCATGAGGATACTGCTACATTCCATGGCCAACTGAGACACAGAACCCAGACAGAAAAGCCTGCACTCCTGCCTACCCGTCTCCCTCATTTCAAATCCCACAGCACGGCCCTCATGGTCCACAGATAGGGCCTGACATCACCTCACCCACAACCCTATCCCGAGTTTGGGTTTGCAGACTTTTGTTCCCAAAGCCCTGGCTGACAGGACCTCCAGGCTGGGGCCTCTGGAGTCACAGCACAGGACTCTGCCTGCCCACCTGAAGGAAAATCTGCCCGTCACAATTGTACAAACTCTCCAGATTGGGAGACACCTGCAATACCCCTAAACCCACCCAAATTCGTTGGCCATCTTAGAAATAATGTGCCTTTGGACACACTCCAGACACCTACCTCCAGGCAGTCATCCAGGTCAATTGTCCTGAGTCAGAAGACAGAACTTAACATACCCCTAGGACCTCAATGGAACCCTACCTCAGGTGCAGGCATCTGTCTCCAGAGGCAAACTCTATAATACGTACATATGGTCCAAAACTTGATCCCTGAGCAACAAAACAAAACACCTTCTGCCCAAGAAGGCAACTTGGCTCTTGGGAGCTGCATCCAACCTGCAGGGGAGGAGAATCCTGCATGGCGGCTGAGTCCCCACCACATTGTAAGGTCTCCCTGGACACAAGAAAGCATTGTGACCCATCAGAATGAGTCTCCCTGTCAACTCAGCCCGCTGGGCCGTTTGCCCCAGAGCCACCATATTGAAACGGCCTTGTTCCTGGGCTTGAAGGGTAAGTGGAGCTGGGCTTTCCAGGCATCTATATGGTGACTTCTGCTAAGATGTCTTTCCAGGTAGGAGTCAAGATGGCGGAGAAGTAGCAGCCTGAGACTACATCAGGTAGCAGGAGATCAGCTCGATAGCTTATCTAAACATTGCAAACACCTACAAATCCAACGGGAGAGCAAAGAGAAGAAGAACAGCAACTCTAGAAACAGAAAATCAACCACTTTCTGAAAGGTAGGACTGGCGGAGAAGTGAATCTAAAACGACGGGAAGATAGACCGCGGGGGGAGGGGCCGGCTCCCGGCAAGCGGCGGAGCAACGGAGCACAAAATCAGGACTTTTAAAAGTCTGTTCCACTGAGGGACATTGCTCCAGGGGCTAAACCGGGGTGAAGCCCACGCGGGGCCAGAGTGGCCCCAGGCCCCGCAGGGTCACAGAAGGATCGGGGGTGTCGGAGTGTCGGAGAGCTCGCAGGTTTTAGAACAGAGAAGCCGGCTGGAGAGACAGAGCCGAGGACTAAACTCTCAGCTCGGGGTTACCTTGAACTGGTCGTGGGCTGGGTGAGCTCGGAGCGCGGCTAGAGGCTGGGGATACGGGAGTGATTGGGTGCTGTCCTCTGGGGACGCACTGAGGAGTGGGGCCCCAGGCTCTCGGCTCCTCCGGGCTGGAGACTGGGAGGCCGCCATTTTCATTCCCGTCCTCCGGAAATCTACGGAAAGCGTTCAGGGAACAAGCTCCCAAAAGCAAACCTGAGCCGATTACTTAGTCCGGCCGCCGGTAAGGGCGGTGCAATCCCGCCTCAGGCAAAGACACTTGAGAGTCACTACAACAGGCCCCTCCCCCAGAAGATCAACAAAATATCCAGCCAGGACGAAGTTCATCTATCAAGGAAAAAGCAGATTCAATTCCTAAGACAGCAGAGCAATTCCAGAGGAGGAGAAAGCAAAGCACGGAACTCATGGCTTTCTCCCCATGATTCTTTAGTCTTGCGGCTACTTCAATTTTTTTTTTCTTTTTTCAATTTTTTTTCTTTTTTCTTTTTTCTTCTTCTGCTAAATTTTTTTTAAACTTTTACCCTTTGCTTTTTTAACATTTTTTGACTAGTTCATCTAAATTTATATATTTTTCTTTCTTTTTTATATTTTTTATTTGTTTTATTTTTTAAATTTTTTTCTTTCTTTTTTTTTTTCTTTTTTTTTCAGAAGCTGTTTTTATCCCCTTTCTCCCCCCCCCACAATTTGGGGTCTCTTCTGATTTGGTTACAGTGCATTATTCCGGAGTCTTTGCCACCCTTTTAGTAGTTTAATTGCTCCTTCATATTCTCTTATCTGGACAAAATGACAAGGCGGAAAAAATCACAACAAACAAAAGAACAAGAGACAGTACCGAAGGCTAGGGACCTAATCAACACAGACATTGGTACTATGTCAGATCAAGAGTTCAGAATGACGATTCTGAACATTCTAGCCGGGCTCGAAAAAGGCATGGAAGATATTAGAGAAACCCTTTCTGGAGATATTAAAGCCCTTTCTGGAGAAATTAAAGAACTAAAATCTAACCAAGTTGAAATCAAAAAAGCTATTAATGAGGTGCAATCAAAAATGGAGGCTCTCACTGCTAGGATAAATGAGGCAGAAGAAAGAATTAGTGATATAGAAGACCAAATGACAGAGAATAAGGAAGCCGAGCAAAAGAGGGACAAATAGCTACTGGACCATGAGGGGAGAATTCGAAAGATAAGTGACACCATAAGACGAAACAACATTAGAATAATTGGGATTCCAGAAGAAGAAGAAACAGAGAGGGGAGCAGAAGGTCTATTGGAGAGAATCATTGGAGAGAATTTCCCTAATATGGCAAAGGGAACAAGCATCAAAATCCAAGAGATGCAGAGAACACCCCTCAAAGTCAACAAGAATAGGTCCACACCCCGTCACCTAATAGTAAAATTTACAAGTCTTAGTGACAAAGAGAAAATCCTGAAAGCAGCCCGAGAAAAGAAGTCTGTAACATACAATGGTAAAAATATTAGATTGGTGGCAGACTTATCCACAGAGACCTGGCAGGCCAGGAAGAGCTGGCATGATATATTCAGAGCACTCAACGAGAAAAACATGCAGCCAAGAATACTCTATCCAGCTAGGCTATCATTGAAAATAGAAGGAGAGATCAAAAGCTTCCAGGACAAACAAAAACTGAAAGAATTTGCAAACACCAAACCAGCTCTACAGGAAATATTGAAAGGGGTCCTCTAAGCAAAGAGAGAGCCGAAAAGTAGTAGATCAGAAAGGTACAAAGACAATATACAGTAACAGTCACCTTACAGGCTAATAATGGCACTAAATTCATATCTCTCAATAGTTACCCTGAATGTTAATGGGCTAAATGCCCCAAACAAAAGACACAGGGTATCAGAATGGATAAAAAAACAAAACCCATCAGTATGTTGCCTACAAGAAACTCATTTTAGACGCGAAGACACCTCCAGATTTAAAGTGAGGGGGTGGAAAACAATTTACCATGCTAATGGGCATCAGAAGAAATCTGGGGTGGCAATCCTTCTATCAGATCAATTAGATTTTAAGCCAAAGACTATAATAAGAAATGAGGAAGGACACTATATCCTACTCAAAGGGTCTGTCCAACAAGAAGATCTAACCATTTTAAATATCTATGCCCCTAACGTGGGAGCAGCCAACTATATCAACCAATTAATAACAAAATCAAAGAAACACATCAATAATAATACAATAATAGTAGGGGACTTGAACACTCCCCTCACTGAAATGGACAGATCATCCAAGCCAAAGATCAACAAGGAAATAAAGGCCTTCAATGACACACTGGACGAGATGGATATCACAGATATATTTAGAACATTTCATCCCAAAGCAACAGAATACACATTCTTCTCTAGTGCACATGGAACCTTCTCCAGAATAGATCACATCCTGGGTCACAAATCAGGTCTCAACCGGTATCAAAAGATTAGGATTATTCCCTGCATATTTTCAGACCACAATGCTCTGAAGCTAGAACTCAATCAAAAGAGGAAAGCTGGAAAGAACCCAAATACATGGAGACTAAACAGCATCCTTCTAAAGAATGAATGGGTTAACCAGGAAAATAAAGAAGAATTGAAAAAATTCATGAAAACAAATGATAATGAAAACACAACAGTTCAAAATCTGTGGGACACAGCAAAGGCAGTCCTGAGAGGAAAATATATAGCAGTACAAGCCTTTCTCAAGAAACAAGAAAGGTCTCAAGTACACAACCTAACCCTACACGTAAAGGAGCTGGAGAAAGAAAAAGAAAGAAACCCTAAACCCAGCAGGAGAAGAGAAATCATAAAGATCAGAGCAGAAATCAACGAAATAGAAACCAAAAAAACAATAGAAAAAATCAATGAAACTAGGAGCTGGTTCTTTGAAAGAATCAATAAGATTGATAAACCCCTGGCCAGACTCATCCAAAAGAAAAGAGAAAGGACCCAAATCAATAAAATCATGAATGAAAGAGGAGAGATCACAACTAACACCAAAGAAATACAGACAATTATAAGAACATACTATGAGCAACTCTACGCCAACAAATTGGACAATCTGGAAGAAATGGATGCATTCCTAAAGACATATAAACTACCACAACTGAACCAGGAAGAAATAGAAAACCTGAACAGGCCCATAACCAGTAAGGAGATTGAAACAGTCATCAAAACTCTCCAAACAAACAAAAGCCCAGGGCCAGACGGCTTCCCAGGGGAATTCTACCAAACATTTAAAGAAGAACTCATTCCTATTCTCTTGAAACTGTTCCAAAAAATAGAAACGGAAGGAAAACTTCCAAACTCATTTTATGAGGCCAGCATCACCTTGATCCCAAAACCAGACAAGGATCCCACCAAAAAAGAGAACTACAGACCAATATCCTTGATGAACACAGATGCAAAAATTCTCGCCAAAATACTAGCCAATAGGATTCAACAGTACATTAAAAGGATTATTCACCACGGTCAAGTGGGATTTATTCCAGGGCTGCAGGGTTGGTTCCACATCCGCAAATCAATCAATGTGATAGAACACATTAATAAAAGAAAGAACAAGAACCATATGATCCTCTCAATAGATGCTGAAAAAGCATTTGACAAAGTACAGCATCCCTTCCTGATCAAAACTCTTCAAAGTGTGGGGATAGAGGGCACATACCTCAATATTATCAAAGCCATCTATGAAAAACCCACCGCAAATATCATTCTCAAAGGAGAAAAACTGAAAGCTTTTCCGTTAAGGTCAGGAACACGGCAGGGATGTCCATTATCACCACTGCTATTCAACATAGTACTAGAAGTCCTAGCCTCAGCAATCAGACAACAAAAAGAAATTAAAGGCATCCAAATTGGTAAAGAAGTCAAACTATCACTGTTCGCAGATGATATGATACTATATGTGGAAAACCCAAAAGACTCCACTCCAAAACTGCTAGAACTTGTACAGGAATTCAGTAAAGTGTCAGGATATAAAATCAATGCACAGAAATCAGTTGCATTTCTGTACACCAACAACAAGACTGAAGAAAGAGAAATTAAGGAGTCAATCCCATTTACAATTGTACCCAAAACTATAAGATACCTAGGAATAAACCTAACCAAAGAGACTAAGAATCTATACACAGAAAATTATAAAGTACTCATGAAAGAAATTGAGGAAGACACAAAAAAATGGAAAAATGTTCCATGCTCCTGGATTGGAAGAATAAATATTGTGAAAATGTCTATGCTACCTAAAGCAATCTACACATTTAATGCAATCCCTATCAAAATACCATCCATTTTTTTCAAAGAAATGGAACAAATAATCCTAAAATTTATATGGAACCAGAAAAGACCTCGAATAGTCAAAGGAATATTGAAGAACAAAGCCAAAGTTGGTGGCATCACAATTCCGGACTTCAAGCTCTATTACAAAGCTGTCATCATCAAGACAGCGTGGTACTGGCACAAAAACAGACACATAGATCAGTGGAACAGAATAGAGAGCCCAGAAATCGACCCTCAACTCTATGGTCAACTCATCTTCGACAAAGCAGGAAAGAATGTCCAATGGAAAAAAGACAGCCTCTTCAATAAATGGTGCTGGGAAAATTGGACAGCCACATGCAGAAAAATGAAATTGGACCACTTCCTTACACCACACGAAAATAGACTCCAAATGGATGAAGGACCTCCATGTGAGAAAGGAATCCATCAAAATCCTTGAGGAGAATGCAGGCAGCAACCTCTTCGACCTCAGCCGTAGCCACATCTTCCTAGGAACAACGTCAAAGGCAAGGGAAGCAAGGGCAAAAATGAACTATTGGGATTTCATCAAGATCAAAAGCTTTTGCACAGCAAAGGAAACAGTTAACAAAACCAAAAGACAACTGACAGAATGGGAGAAGATATTTGCAAACGACATATCAGATAAAGGGCTAGTATCCAAAATCTATAAGGAACTTAGCAAACTCAACACCCAAAGAACAACCAATCCAATCAAGAAATGGGCAGAGGACATGAACAGACATTTCTGCAAAGAAGACATCCAGATGGCCAACAGACACATGAAAAAGTGCTCCACGTCACTCGGCATCAGGGAAATACAAATCAAAACCACAATGAGATATCACCTCACACCAGTCAGAATGGCTAAAATTAACAAGTCAGGAAATGACAGATGCTGGCGAGGATGTGGAGAAAGGGGAACCCTCCTCCCCTGTTGGTGGGAATGCAAGCTGGTGCAACCACTCTGGAAAACAGCATGGACGTTCCTCAAAATGTTGAAAATAGAACTACCCTATGACCCAGCAATTGCACTACTGGGTATTTACCCTAAAGATACAAACATAGTGATCCGAAGGGGCACGTGTACCCGAATGTTTATAGCAGCAATGTCTACAATAGCCAGACTATGGAAAGAACCTAGATGTGCATCAACAGATGAATGGATAAAGAAGATGTGGTATATATACACAACGGAATACTATGCAGCCATCAAAAGAAATGAAATCATGCCATTTGCGACGACGTGGATGGAACTAGAGCGTATCATGCTTAGTGAAATAAGTCAATCGGAGAAAGACAACTATCATATGATCTCCCTGATATGAGGACATGGAGAAGCAAAATGGGGGGGGGGGGGTAGGGGGATAGGAGAAGAGTAAATGAAACAAGATGGGATTGGGAGGGAGACAAACCGTAAATGACTCTTAATCTCACAAAACAAACTGGGGGTTGCTGGGGGGAGGTGGGATTGGGAGAGGGGGAGCGGGCTATGGACATTGGGGAGGGGAGGCGAACCATAAGAGACTATGTACTCTGAAAAACAACCTGAGGGTTTTGAAGGGTCAGGGGTGGGAGGTTGGGGCAACCTGAGGATTTTGAAGGGTCAGGGGTGGGATGTTGGGGGAACAGGTGGTGGGTAATGGGGAGGGCACATTTTGCATGGAGCACTGGGTGTTGTGCAAAAAGAATGAATACTGTTACACTGAAAAAAATAAATAAAATGAAAAAAAAAAAAAAGATGTCTTTCCATACTGGGGACCCTGGTGCCATCCAAACAGACTACCCCTGTCTTGCAAAAGTATAGCTTGCTGTTCAGAGCAGCTCACAAGCCCCAGCCTGGGAAGACCTCCATGGCCTCATGAGGCCACCCCTCCACTCATCGGCCTTCATGGACACAAACTCCATCATGTGCGACCATCTGATACATGCCCTGACTCCGGTTCTGGAAATCTCATGTCAGACGCTACACATTGAAAACGGCATATGCTCGGCACTGAACAGAACCGTCGCTTGTGTGTTCAGAATTCCGTCCTCACCCTCGTTGTCTGCACGCCATCCAGGTGGTTCATTCTTGAGCCCCAACGCAAGCTTCTTCATGCCCTCCTGAAAGAAGAAGTGCCCTTGTGGTCAGCCCAGAATCCCCACGTGAGGATCAACCTGCACGGACCTCAATGGTACCCCAATATCCTATTCCGCCAAGTGCACTAATGCTTTTCTTACAGAGCCTAGTCACGACCTCCCATCAGCCCCCCAGGGAACAGGCCCCATATCATGCACATGATCCCTGCCACAGCTAAAGATTGTCATCTCCACCCAACCTGGGTATTCAGGCATCTGTGCCCAGACCATAGCTCAAATGCCAGCCAATGGGGGGCCTCAAGCATAACTATTAATTCCCCACAATGGGAGAAGCTTGTTGTGGGGATGCGGGTCTATCCCTCAGAGTGGGAGCCAGCTGTGTGTCCCATGAGATCACGCCAAACCAGGCGGGCAGCCCTGAACACAAGCAGGCACTGTGATCCTCAGCCCGAGCTCGCTTTCAAACTATCCCCCTGGCTAGCTGTACCAGGAGCCCGCATAGTAGGCCTGACATGCCCGTAGGCCCAAATCCTCTCCCTCGGTCGGGTTCTCCAGGCACCCGGACCCAGAAGTTGACTCTGGAATCCCTGCCTTGGCGTGACCCCTGAGAAGGAAAACAGCACTCTTCCCTTCCCCATGAAAGACACCAAATCCTTGGGAACCAGGAGAATTATCACAGAGGTCGAATCTCCAATGCCCCATGAGACTACTGGTACATTCCATGGGTAACCGAGACAGAAAAGCCTGTGCACCCGCTTCCCTGTCTCCCTAATTTCAGAGCCCGGGGCACTTCCCTCATGGTCCACAGATCGGGCCTGCAATCACCTCGCCCCTAAACCTATCCTGTGTTTGTGTTTATCGACATTCTTCGCTAAATCCCTGGCCAACAGACCTTCCAGGATGGGGACTCTGGAGTCACAGTGAGGACTCTGCCTGGCCATCTAGAGGAAACTCTGCCCGTCACATTTGCACAAACCCTCCAGATTGGGAGATACCTGAAACTCTGCCCGTCACATTTGCACAAACCCTCCAGATTGGGAGATACCTGAATTCCCCCTGAGCCCACCCCAAATTTGTTGGCCGCCTTGGAAAAAAGGTGCATTCGGACACATGCCAGACACCTACCTCCAGGCAGACACCCATGTCAATGTCCGTGAGTGGAAGATGGAACCTGACATACCCATAGGACCTCAACGGACCCAAACTTAGGTTTGCAGATATCTGTCTCCAGAGGCAAACTCTGGAATACCTACATATGGTCCAACAGTTGATCCCTGAGCCACAAAACAGAACATCTCCTGTCCCCAGAAGGCATCCTGGCTATTGGGAGATGCGTCCAACCCTCAAGGAAGGAGAATCCTGCATGAAACCTGAGACCCCGCCACATTCTAAGTTCTCCCTGGACACAAACCAGCATTGTGACCCATCAGAATGAGGATCCCTGTCACCTCAGCCCCCTGGTCACTTTGCCCCAGAGCCACCAGATCGAAACGGCCTTGTTCCTGGTCTGGAAGGGTAAGTGGGACTGGACTTTCCACGCATCCAGGCGGTGTCTACTGCTGTGATGTCTTTCCATAAGGGGTTCCCTGGTGCCATCCTCATGGACTCCCCCTGTCCTAAAGAAGAAAAGCTTGCTGTTCGGAGCAGCTCACAAGCCCCAGCATTGGAAATACTCCATGGTCTCATGAGGCCACCCCTCCATTCGTCGGCCATCAAGGACACAAACTCCAGTGTGAGCAACCATCTGACATGTGCCCTGACTCAGGTGCTGGAGATCTCGAGTCAGATGCTGCATGAAGGAAATGCCATATGCTTGGCACTGAACTGAACCGGCTCTTGTGTATTCAGAATTCCATCCTCACACTCGTGGGCCGCATGTTCTCCAGATTTTTCATTTGGGAGCCCAATACAGGCTTTTGCCTGCCCTCCAGAAAGAAAAAGGGCCCTATGGATCTTCCCAGAATCCCTCCGTGAGGATCATGAGATCCATGAGACCATGTCCAACCAGGAGGGCCGCCTTGGCCATAAACAGGCATTGTGACCCACAGCCTGAGCTCGCTTTCAAACCAGCCCCCTTGCTAGCTGGACCAGGAGCCCGCATATCGGGCCTGACATTCCCCTAAGCCCAAATCCTCACCCTCGGTCTCATTCTCCAGGTGCGCAGACCCAGAAGCCAACTCTGGAATCCCTGCTATGGCGGGACCCCTGAGATGTAAAACAGCACTCTTCCCTTTCCCCTGAAAGACACCAAACCCTTGGGAGCCAGGCAGAACCCTCACAGGGGCCGAATCTCGCATGGCCCCATGAGGCTAGCGCTCCATTCTGTGGCCAACCGAGACACACAGCCCAGACAGAAAAGCCTGTGCTCCTGCCTCCCCATCGACTAATTTCAGATTCCGTGCCACTGCCCTCATGGTCCACAGATCAGACATGCCCTTACCTCTCCCCTATCCCTATCACGAGTTTGTGTTTGCAGACTTTTGTTCCCGAAGCCCTGGCCAACAGGCCCTCCAGGATGGAATCTCTGGAGCACAGCACAGGAATCTGCCTCCCCATCCAAAGGAAATTCTGCCCTTCACAATTGCACAGGAAGCCCTCGAGTTTGGGAAGTCTGGAGACCCAACGCAGCCTTCTCCCTGCCCTCCAGATAAAAGGACGGCCATATGGGTCTGCCCAGGATCCCCAAGTGAGCATCATCCTGCACGGCCCTAGATGGAACCCCAATATGCAGGCCTCACTGTGCACTAATGCTCTGTCTGACAGAGCCTGAGCCCTGATATTCCATCAGCCCCCCATAGAGTGGGCCCCACGCCCTGCTGATGGGACGGAAATAGGTCCGAGGCTACCATCTCTACCTAGCCTGGGTGTTCAGGCATCTGTGTCCAGACCATAGCTCAAATTCTGGCCTATGGGGGATCCTCAAGCACAAAACAGCACTTCTCCTTCCCCTTGGCAGTAAAAGCTTGTTGTGCGGATGGGGGTCAAACACTCAGAGTGGGAGCCAGCTCCATAGCCAGGAGACCACGACCACCCATGAGGGTAGCCCTGGCCACACACAGGCATTGTGACCATCAGCCTGATCAAGCTTTCAAAAGAGCCCCCTCATAGCTGCACCAGGAGCCCACATTTTGGGCCTGCCATGCCCCTAGGCCCAAATCCTAACCCTCGGTCAGGTTTTCTAGGCGCCCGGACCCAGAAGCCGACTCTGGAATCCCTGATATGGCAGACCTCTGAGATGGAAAACAGCTATCTTCCCTTCATCCATAAATTCACCAAAACCTTGGGAGCCATGCAAAATCCCCACAGAGGCAGAATCTCCCATGGACAAATAAGACCCCTCCATTCTGTTACCAACCGAGACACACAAACCATACTTAAAAGCCTGTGCTCCCTTCTTCCCATCGCACTAATTTCAAATCCCAATTCACTGCCCTCATGGTCTGCAGCTTGGGCTTGCCATCACCTTCCCCCTCACCCTAACCCAAGTTTGTGTCCAGAGTTTTCTCCCCAAAGCCCTGGCTGACAGGCCCTCCAATGGGGCATATATAGCCACAGCACAGGACTCTGCCTCTCATCTCGAAGGATATTCTGGCCGTCATAGTTGCACAAACCTTCTAGACTGGGAGACACCAGCAGGGTCCCTGAGCCCACCCCAAATTTGTTGGCCGCTCTGGACAGAAATGCACAGTCTGACACATGCCAGATGCCTACCTCCAGGCAGTCACCCACGTCAATGGTCCTGAGTCAGAAGATGGAAACTGACATGACCCTAGGACCTCAACAGAACCCTAGATTAACCTTGCAGGCATCTGCCTCCAGAGGCCAGTTCTGGAATTCCTACATATGATCCAACGATTGGACCCTGAGCCACAAAACAGAACACCTCCTTTCCCCAGAAGGAAACCTGGCTCTTGGGAGCTGTGTCCAACCCTCAGGGGAGGAGAATCCTGCATGGCGCCTGAGACCCCACCACATTCTATGGTATCCCTGGACATAAGCAATCATTGTGACCCATCAGCATGAGGTTCCCTGTAAACTCAGCTCCTGGGCCCTTGCCCCCAAGTGACCAGATTGAATCGGCCTTGTTCCTGGGCTGAAAGGATAAGCTGAGCTGGGCTTTCCAGTCATATATGCAGTGATCTCTGCATATATGAGCCATTAAAATGGACTCCCCTCTCCTGCAGAAGGAAAGCCTGCTGTTCAGAGCAGCTCACAAGCCCCAGCCTGTGAAAACCTTCATGGCCTCATGAGGCCACTTCTGTATTCGCCGGCTATCATAGATACAAACTCCATCGTGAATGACCATCTGACACTCACCCTGACTCAGGTGTTGGAGAGAGTGGAGAGCAGTCTCCTACTGTTAGGAATGAGACCGATGATGGCACTCCTGGTGGCACCGCTCCCCCACAAGGCCACTTCTTTTTAAAGATTTTTTTTTTAATTTATTTATTTTACAGACAGAGATCATAAGTAGGCAGAGAGAGAGGAGGAAGTAGGCTCCCTGCTGTGCAGAGAGCCTGATGCGGGGCTCGATCCCAAGACCCTGAGATCATGACCTGAGTCGAGGACAGAGGCTTAACCAACTGAGACACCCAGGTGCCCCACCATGAGGCCACTTCTGATGATGATGCTCCGGCAGTGCTGCTCCCCAGCGAGGCTTCTCCCCAGCTGGCGAGGCCACTGCCTAGCTGGCGAGGCCTCTGCCGGGCTGGCGAGGCCACTGCCCGGCAACCCGACAAACGCGGCTCCCGACAAACTGACAAACGCTGCTCCCGACAAACCAACAAACGCTGTTCCTGATGAACCGACAAAAGCTGCTCCTGATGAACCAACAAACCGACGTACGTTGCTCCTGATGAACCAATGAACACAAAAAAAAAAAAAAAAAAAAAAACAACCCCACACTACCTCACAAACTGACCTTCATAGGGATGGTGGAGCCCGGCCTACACACAGGTGGCCAATAGGACTGCAGCACACAGGGAAAGCTGCACAGTCACTCTTTTTCAGCAATACGGACGGCCAATAGAATTCCGATTTACCATAGTAAATATGTATGCACCCAACTGATTGGACGTCTCCATCCGGGTGGCCCGCCCCTATATCTGGGGTCTGCAAGCAAGATCCTCCGGGAGGGACAGGGTCAATCCAAGCCAACAACAAAAGGTCTCCCTCTGCCCAACCAGGCTCCTATATTAGGGGTCTGCCCAGAATCCCCACGTGAGTATCAACCTGCACGGACCTCGATGGCACCCCAATATCCTAGGCCTCCCTGTCCACTAATGCACTGTCTGACACAGCCTGAGACCCAACCTCCCATCAGCCCAGAAGGTAGTAGGCCCAATACCCTGCAGGCAGGACCTGCCATGGCCAGAGACTGTCACCTCTACCCGACCTGGGTACTCAGCCATCTGTGCCCAGACCACAGCTCAAATAGCGGCCTATGGGGGAACCTCAAACATAAAAGAGCACTCCTTCTTCCCTACGATGGGAATAGTTTGCTGTGGTGAAGGGGATCTATGGCTCAGTGTGGGAGCCAGCTGCATGGCCCATGTGACCACACACACCCAGGAGGGCCGCCCTGGCCACAAACAGGCATTGTGACTTTCAGCCTGAGCAAGCTTTCAAACCACCCCTGGCTAGCTGGGCCAGGAGTATGCATATCGGGCGTGACATGACCCTAGGTCCCAGTCCTCACCCTCAGTCGGGTTCTCCAGACGTCCAGACCCAGAAGCTGACTCTGGAATCCCTGCTATGGTGGGACACCTGAGATGGAAAAGAGCTCTCTTCCCTTCCCCCCGAAAGACACCAAACCCTTGGGAGCTGGTCGGAATTCTCACAGGGGCAGAATCTCCCATGGCCCCATGAGGCTACCACTACATTCTGTGGCCAACCGAGACACACAACCCAGACAGAGAAGCCTGCGCTCCCACGTCCACATAGCTCTCATTTAAGATTGCGTGGCACTGCCATCACTGTTTGCAGATAAGGCCTGAAATTACCTCGCCCCTAACCCTATCCCAAGATTGTGTTTGCAGACTTTTGTCCCCAAAGCCTTGGCCAACAGGCCTTCCAGGATGGGGCCTCTGGAGCCACAGAGCAGGACTTTGCTGCCCACCTGAAGGAAGCTCTGCCCATCATATATGCACAAGCTGACTTCTGCTATGACACCCTTCCATTTGGGGCATCCTGGTGCCATCAAAACGGACTCCCCATGTCCCACAAAAGAAAAGCTTCCTGTTGGGAGCATCCCACAAGCTCCCGCCTGGACAAGCACTATGGCTTCATGAGGCTACACCTCCATTCTTCGGCCAACATGGACACAAACTCCAGCGTGAGCTACCATCTGACACGTGCCCTGACTCCAGTGCTGGAGATCTGGAGTCAGAGGCTGCACATTGGAAATGCCATGTACTCAGCACTGAACTGAACCAGCGCTTGTGCGTTCAGATTTCCGTCCTCACTTTCCTGGCCCGCAACACCTCCAGATTGTTCATCCTGGAGCCACAGTGCAGTCTTCTGCCTGCCCTATAGAAAGAAGAAGGGCCCTAGGGTTCTGCCCAGAATCCCCACCTGAGGATAAACCAGCACAGACCTCGACAGCACCCCAACATCCTAGGCCGCCCTGTGCACTAATGCTCTGTCTGACACAGCCTGAGCCCCGACCTCCTATCAGCCCCCCAGGTAGCGGGCCCCATATCCTGCAGGTGTAGCCTGCCTTGGTCAGAGACTTTCATCTCTACCCAACCTGGGTATTCACCTGTCTGTGCCCAGATCATAGCTCAAATCCCAGTCTATGGGGAGAAACTAAAGCATAAAGAGCACTCCTCCTTCCCCACGACAGGAAAAGCTTGATGTGGGGATAGGAGTCTATACCTCAGGGTGGGAGCCAGCTGCCTTTTCCATGAGACCACGCCCACCCAGGAAGGCTGCTTAGGGCACAAACAGGCATTGTGACCCTCAGCCTGAGACCACTTTCATACCAGCCTCCTCGCTAGCTGGACCAGGAGCCCGCATATCGGGCCTGACATACCCCTAAGCCCAAATCCTCATGCTCGGTTGGGTTCTCCAGGTGACTGGGACCCAGAAGCGACCATGTAATCTCTGCTATGGCAGGGCCCCTGAGACGGAAAACAGCACTCTTCGCTTCCCCAGTAAAGACACCTAAACCTTTAGAGCCCGGCAGAATCCTCACAGAGGCAGAATCGCCCATGGCCCCATGAGTCTACCGCTACATTCCATGGCCAACCGAGACACAACCCACACAAAAAAAGACTGCACTCCCACCTTCCCGTCACCCTTATTTCGGATCCTGAGGCACTGCCCTATGGTCTACAGATTGGGCTGCCATCACCTCACCCCTGACAGTATCCCGAGTTTGTGTTTGCAGACTTGTCCTCAAAGCCCTGGGCGACAGACCCTCTAGGATGGGTCTCTAGAGCCACAGCACAGGACTCTGCCTGCCCACCTGAAGGGAACTCTGTCCGTCGCATTTGCACAAACCCTCCAGATTGGGAAACACCTGCAATGCCCTGGAACCCACCCCAAATTCATTGTCCGCCAAGGAAAAAAGGCGCATTCAGACACATGCCAGACACCTCCCGCCAGGGACACTCAGGTGAATGGCCCTGACTCAGAAGATGGATCCTGGCATACCCCTAGGACCACAACGGAACCCTAGCTGAGGTTTGCAGGCATCTGTCTCCAGAGGCAAACTCTGGAATACCTATTTATGGTCCAACACTTGATTCCTGAGCAACAAAACAGAACACCTCCTGTCCCCAGAATGAAACCTGGATCTTGTGAGTTGCATCCAACCCTCAGGGGAGGAGAATCCTGCATGGCACCAGAGACCCGCCACATTCTAAGGTCCCCCTGGACACAAACTAGCATTGTGACCCATCAGAATGAGGCTCCCTTTCACCTCAGCCCCCTGCGCACTTTGACCCAGTGCCACCAGATCGAAATGGCCTTGTTCCTGGGCTGGAAGTTTAAGTATTACTGGGCACAACAGGCATCCATGTGGTGACTTCTGCTACGATGTCTTTCCATACGGGCCACCCTGGTGCCATCAAAATGGACGCCCCCTGTCCCACAGAAGGAAAGCTTGCTGTTCGGAGCAGCTCACAAGCCCAGGACTGGGAGACTTCCATGGCCACATGAGGCCACTCCACCATTCGTCAGCCATCAAGGACACAAACTCCAGCGTGAGTGAACATCTGACACTTGCCCTGACTCAGGTGCTGGAGATCTCAAGTCAGACGCTTCACATTTTTAATGATATGTGCTCAGCACTGAACTGAATAGGCACTTGTGCATTCAGAGTTCTGTCTTCACCCTCGTGGCCCACAAGCCCACTAGATTGTTCATTCTGGAACCACAACGCTGTGTTCTGCCTGCCCTCCAGAAAGAAGTGCCCTAGGGCTCTGCCCAGAATGCCCACGTAAGGATCAACCTGAATGAACCTCGACGGCACCCCAAAGTCCTAGGCCGCCCTGTGCAATAATGCTCTGTCTGATACAGACTGAGAGCTGACCTGCCATCAGCCACGCATGTAGTGGGCCCCATATACTGAACGTGGGACTTGCCAAAGCCAGAGACTGTAATCTCTACCCAACCTGGGTATTCAGGCTTCTGTGTCCAGACCATAGCTCAAATCCTGGCCTATGGGGGAACCTCAAGCACCAAAGAGCACTCCCCTTCCTCATGACGGGAAAAGCTTGCTGTGGGGATGGGGGTCTAATCCTCAGAGTGGGAGCCAGCTGCATGGCCCATGAGACCACGCCCATCCAGGAGGGCTGCCCTGGACACAAACTGGCATTGTGACCCTCAGCCTCTGCCCGCTTTCAAACCAGCTCCCTCGCTACCTGGACCAGGGGCTCGCATATTGGGACTGACATGCCCCTTGGCACAAATCCTCACCCTTGGTCAGGCTCTCCAGGCGCCCGCACCTGGAAGCCAACTCTGGTATCCCTGCTATGGCGGTACCCATGAGACGGAAAACAGCACTCTTCCCTTCCCCTCAAAAGACACCAAAACCGTGGGAACCAGGCAGAATCCACGCAGAGGCAGAAATGCCCATGGACCGGTGAGGCTACCACTTCATTCTGTGGCCAACTGAGACACACAACCCAAACAGATAAGCCTGCACTCCTGCCTCCCCATTGCCCTCATTTCAGATCCCATGGCACTGCCCTCACTGTCCCTAGATCAGGCCTGCCATCACCTCACCCAGAAACCTATCCTGAGTTTATATTTGAGGATTTTTTTCCCCGAAGCCCTGGCTGACAGGCCCTCCAGGATGGGGGCTCTGGAGGCACAGCATAGGACTCTGAATGCCCACTCGAAGGAAACTCTGCCCGTCAATTTTGCACAAAGCCTCCAGATTAGGAGACAACTACAATGCCCCTGAGCCCACCCCAAATTCGTTGGCCACCTTGGGAAAATGGCGCATTCAGACACATGCCAGACACCTACCACCTGGCAGAAACCCAGGTCCATTGCCCTGAGTCAGAAGATGGAACCAGACGTAACCCTAGGACCTCAACGGAACCCTAGCTTAGCCTTGAAGGCATCTGCCTCCAGAGGCAAACTCTGGAATACCCAAATGTGGTCCAACACTTGATCACTTAGCCAGAAAACAGAACACCTCCTGTCCCCAGAATGCAACCTGGCTCTTGGGTGCTCTGTCCAAACCTCAAGGGCTGAGACTCCACATGGCACCTGAGCTCACGCCACATTCTAAGGTATCCCTGGACATAAGCCAGCATTGTGACCCATCAGAATGAGGCTCATTGTCACCTCAGTCCCTTGGGCACTTTGCCCCAGAGAAACCAGATCCAAACGGCCTTGTACCTGGGCTGGAAGGTTAAGTGGAGCTGGGCTTTCCAGGCATCCATTTGGTGACTTCTGCTTTGACGTCTTTCCATATGGGGGACCCTGGTGCCAAAAAAACAGACTCCCCCTGTCCCGCAGAAGGAAAGCTTGCTGTTCAGAGCAGCTCAAAGCCCCATCCTGGGAAGACCTCCATGGCTTCATGAGGCCACCCCTCCATTCGTCGGCCATCATGGACACAAACTCGAGCATGAGCAACCATCTGATACGTGCCCTGACTCAGATGCTGGAGATCTCAGTCAGACGCTGCACAGTGGAAATGCCATGTGTTCTGCACTGAACTGAACCAGCGCTGGTGCATTCAGAATTCCGTCCTCAGCCTCCTGGACCTCAAGAACACCAGATTCTTCATTTTGGAGCCACAACACAGTCTTCTGCCTGCCCTCCAGTAAGATGAAGTGCCCTAGGTGTCTGCCCAGAATATCCTTGTGAGGATCAACCTGCACGGACCTCGATGGCACCCCAATGTCCTAGGCCGCCCAGTGCACTAATGCTCTGTCCAACACAGCCTGAGTCCTGACCTCCCCTCAGCCCTCCAGGTAGCTGGCCCTATATCCTTCTGGTGGGACCTGCCATGGCCAGAGACTCTCATTTCAAGCAAACATGGGTAGTCAGGCATCTCTGCACAGACCATAGCTCAAATCCCTGCCTATGGGGGAATCTCAAGCATAAAAGAGCACTCCTCCTTCTCCATGATGGGAAAAGCTTGTTGTGGGGAAGGGGATCTAACCCTCAGAGTGGAAGCCAGCTGCATGGCCCATGAGACCACTCCCACCCAGGAGGGCTGCCCTGGACACAAACAGGCATTGTGACCCTCAGCCTCTGCCCGCTTTCAAACCAGCTCCCTCGCTACCTGGACCAGGGGCTCGCATATTGGGACTGACATGCCCCTAGGCACAAATCCTCACACCAGGTCGCGTTCTCCTGGCACCGGGACACAGAAGCTGACTCTGGAATCCCTGCTATAGCGGGAACACTGAGACAGAAAACAGCACTCTTCCCTTCCTCCCTAAAGAAACCAAACCCTTGGGAGTCAAACAGAGGCAGAATCTCCCATGGCCCCTTGAGGCCACCACTTCATTCTGTGGCCAACTGAGACACACAACCCAGACAGAAAAGCCTGCACTCCAGCCTCCCCATCACCCTCATTTCAGATCCCGTGGCACTGCCCTAACTGTCCCTAGATTGGGCCGGCCATCACCTCACCCAGAAACCTCTCCCAAGTTTGTGTTTGCAGACTTTTGTCCCTGAAGCCCTGGCCGACAGGCCTTCCAGGATGGGGCCTCTGGAGGCACAGCACAGGACTCTGAATGCCCACCCAGAGGAAATTCTGCCCGTCACTTTTGCACGGTGCCTACAATGCCCCTGAGCCCACCCCAAATTCGTTGGCTGCCTTGGAAAACAGGTGCATTCAGACACAGGCCAGAAACCTACCTCCAGGCAGAGACCCAGGACAGTGCCTTGAGTCAGAAGATAGGACCCCGGAGATGGAAAAAGCACTCTTCCCTTCCCCCTGAAATATACCAAACCCTTGGGAGCTGGGCCCCGTAAGGCTACCACTACATTCCATGGACTACCAAAACACAAATATGAGACAGAAAAGCCTGTGCTCCCGCCTCCCCAATGCCCTCATTTCAGATCCCACAGCAATGCCTTCACAGTCTGCAGATCGGGACTGCCGTCATCTCACCCCTAACCCTATCCAGAGTTTGGGTTTGCAGACTTTTGTACCCAAGTCCTGGCAGAGAGGCCCTCCAAGATGGGGCCTGTGGAGTCACAGTGCCAGTCTCTTCCTGCCCACCTGAAGGAAATTCTGCACGTCCAATTAGCACAAACACTCCAGATAGGCAGAAACATGCAATGCCGCTGAGCCCACCCCAAATTTGTTGGCCGCCTTGGAAAAAAGGTGCATCTGGACACACGCCAGACACCTACCTCCAGGCAGACACCCAGGTCAATGGCCCTGAGACAGAAGATCAAACATGACATACCCCTAAGACCTCAACAGAACCCTAGATTAGCCTTGCAGGCATCTGCCTCCAGAGGAAAACTCCGGAATACCTACATATGGTCCAACACTTGATCCCTGAACCACAAAACAGAACACCTACTGTCCCCAGAAGGCAACCTGGCTCTTTGGAAGCTGCGTCCAACCCTCAGGGGAAGAGAATCCTGCATGGCCCCTGAGCCCCCACCACATTCTAAGATCTCCCTAGACACAAGCCAGCATTGTGACCCATCAGAATTAGGCTCCCTGTCACCTCGGCACCTTAAGCATTTTGCCCCAGAGCCTCCAGATCCAAACGGCCTTGTACCTGGGCTGGAAGGGTAAGCAGAACTGGGATTTCCAGTCTTCCATGCGGTGACTTCTGCTACCACATCTTTCCCTATGGGGAACCCTGGTGCCATCCAAACAGACTCCCGCTGTGCCGCAGACGGAAAGCTTGCTGTTCAGAGCAGCTCAAAAGTCCCAGCCTGGGAAGACCTCCATGGCCTCATGAGTCACCCTTCTACTCGACGGCCATCCTGGACACAAACTCCAGCGTGAGCAAGCATCTGACACGTGCACTGACTCAGGTGGTGGAGATCTCGAGACAGACGCTGCACTTTGGAAATGCCATGTGCTCGGCAGTGAAAGGAACTTTGGGAGCCACAATGCATACATCTGCCTGCCCTCCAGAAAGAAGAAGGGCCCTAGAGATCTGCCCAGAATCCCCACGTGAGAATCAACCTGCACAGTCCTGGATGGCACCCCAATGTCCTAGCCCGCCCTGTGCACTAATGCTCTGTCTGACACAGCCTGAGCCCCGACCTCCCATCAGCCCCCCAGATAGCGGGCCCCATAGCCTGCACGTGGGTTGTGCCATGCCCAGAGACTCTCATCTCTACCCAACCTGAGTATTCAGGCATCTATGTCCAGACCATAGCTCAAATCCTGGCCTATGGGAGAACCTCAAGCATAAAGAGCACTCCTCCTTCCCTATGACAGAAAAGCTTGCTGTGGGGATGGGGGTCTAACCCTCAGAGTGGGAGACAGCTGCATGGCCCATGAGACAATGCCCACTCAAGACGGCCGCCCTGGCCACAAACAGACATTGTGACTCCCAGTCTGTGCCCACTTTCAAACCAGCTCCCTCTCTAACTGGAACAGGTACACACATATTGGGCCTGACATGCCACTAGGCCCCAATCCTCATCTTCGGTAGGGTTATCCAGGCGCATGGATCCATAAGCCGAATCTGGAATCCTAGCTATGGCGGGCATCCTGAGACGAAAACGGCACTCTTTCCTTCCCCCTGAAAGACACCAAACCTTTGGGAATCGGGCAGAATCCTCAGAGAGGCAGAATCTCCCAAGTCCCCATGAGGCTACTGCTACATTCTGTGGCCAGCTGAGACACACAATCCTGACAGAAAAGCCTGCGCTCCTACATCCCCGTCGCCCTAATTTCAGATCCGGTGGCACTGCCCTCACGGTCTGCAGATCGGGATGCCATCACCTCGCCTAGAACCCTATCCTGAGTTTGTGTTTGCAGAATTATGTCCCCAAAACCCTGGTCTACGGCCGTCCAGGATGGGGCCTCTGGAACCACATCACAGGATTCTGCCTGCCCTCCCGAAGGAAACTCTGCCCATCACAGTTGCACAAACCCTCCAGATTGGGAGACACCTGCAAGGACCCTGAGACCACCCAATTCCGTTGGCCACTCTGGACAGAATTGCACAGTCTGATACATGCCAGACACATGCCTCCAGGTATGTGAGGATTCTGGGCAGACCCCTAGGGCCCTCCTTATTTCTAGAGGTCAGGCAGAGGACTGTGTTGTGGCTCCAGATTTAGCAATCTGGGGGCTTGTGGCTCAGGAGGGTGATGACGGAATTCTGAACGCCCAAGCGCTGGTTCAGTTTAAAGCCGAGTCCATGGCATTTCCAATGTGCAGCTTCTGACACACGATCTCCAGCACCTGAGTCAGGGCATGTGTCAGATGGTCGCTCACGCTGGAGTTTGTGTCCATGATGGCCAACGAATGGAGGGATGGCTTCATGAGGCCATGGAGGTTTTCCCAGGCTTGGGCTTTTGAGCTGCTCCGAACAGAAAGCTTTCCTTCTGAGGGACAGGGGGAGTCCATTATGGTAGCTCCAGGGTCCCCCATAGGGAAATATGTTGTAGCAGAAGTCACTGCAATCATGCCTGGAAAGCCCAGCTCAGCTTAGCCTTCCAGCCCAGGAACAAGGCCCTTTTGATCTGGTTGCACTGGGGCAAAGTGCCCAGGGGGTTGAGTTGACAGGGAGTCTCATTATGATGTGTCTCACTGCTAGATTGTGTCCAGGGAGTCCTTAGAATGTGGCTGGGCTCAGGCCCCTTGCAGGATTCTCCTCCCCTGAGGGTTGGACACAGCTCCCAAGAGCCAGGATGCCTTCTGGGGAAGGAGGTGTTCTTTTTTTTTTTGTCTCTGCGATCAAGTTTTGGATCATATGTAGGTATTCCAGAGCTTGCCTCTGGAGACAGATACCTGCAAACCTAAGCAAGGGTTTCATTGAAGTCCTAGGGTAAGTCAGGTTCCATCTTCTGACTCAGGGCCATTGACCTGGGTGTCTCCCTGGAGGTTGATGTCTGGCATGTGTCAGACTGCGCATTTCTGTCCACAGCGACCAACAAAATTGGGTGGGCTCAGGAGCATTGCAGTTGTCTGCCATTCTGCAGGATTTTTCAAATGTGATGGGCAGAGTTTCCTTCGTGAGGGCATTCAGAGTCCTGCACCGTGGCTTCAGAGGCCCCACCCGGGAGTGCCTGTCAGCCAGGGCTTTGGGGACAATAGTCTAAAACACAAACTCGGGTTTGGGGAGGGGCGAGGTGATGGCATACCGGATCTGCAGAACGTGAGGGCAGTGATTCGGGATCTGAAATTAGGGCAATGGGGAGGCGCGAGCACAGGCTTCTCTGTCTAGGTTATGTGTCTCAGTAGTCCAAAGAATGGAGGGATGGCCTCATGAGACCATGGGAGATTCTGCCTCTGTGGGGATTCTGCCTGGCTCCCAAGGTTTTGGTGTTTTTCGTGGGGAAGTGAAGAGTACTGTTTTCTGTCTCAGGAGTACAGACATAGCAGGGAATCTAGAGTCCTCTTTTAGGTCCGGGTGCCTGGAGAACCTGAACGAGGGTAAATATTTGGGACTAGGGGCATGTCAGGCCCGCTAGGCATGCTCTTGGTAAAACTAACAAGGGGGCTTGTTTGAAATCATCTAAGGATTAAGGTCACAATGCCTTTTTGTGACCAGGGCAGCCCTGATGGGTGAGCGTGGTCTCATGGGTCATGCAGCTGGTTCCCACTCTGAGGGTTTGACACCCACCACCCCAGGAAGCTTTTCCTGTCTTAGGGAATAAGGAGTTTTCTTTTGTGTTTGAGGTTAGCTGTAGGTTGCCATTTAAGCTAATGTCTGGGCATAGATACCTGATCACCCAGGTAGGGTAGAGATGACAGCCTAGGGCCATGGCCTCACCCACTGCACGATATGGGTTCTGCTACCTGTGGGGCTGACTGGAGATCGTGGCTCAGGCAGAGTCAGATAGAGCATCAGTGCACAGCACAGCCGAGGATATTGGTGTGCCGTCGAGGACCGTGCAGTTTTATCCTGACGTGGGGATTCTGGTCAGACCCAATGGGCCCTTCTTCATTTTGGAAGGCAGGTCGAAGTCTGCATTATGGCTCCAGAATTCCCAATCTGGTGGACATGAGGGGCAGTAGGTTGATGACGGAATACTGAACGCACCAGTGCCGGTTCAGTTCAGTGCCGAGCGCGTGGCAGTTCCAATATGCAGCATCTGAATTGAGATCTCCAGAACCTGAGTCAGGGCAAGTGTCAGATGGCCATTCGTGCTGGTATTTGTGTCCATGATAGCTGACGAATGGAGGGGTGGCGTCAATAGGCCATGGGAGATTCTTCCTCTGTGCAGAATTTGAATGGCTCCCAGTTTTGGTGTCTTTCTGGATGAAGGGAAGTGAGCTGTTTTCCGTCTCAGGGTTCCTGCCATAGCAGGGATTCCAGAGTTGGCTTCTGAGTTCAGGCGCCTGGAGAACATGACCGAGGGTGAAGATTTGGGCCTAGGGGCATGGCAGGCCGATATTTGGGCTCCTGGTCCAGGTAGCGAGGGAACTTGTTTGAAACCAGGCTCTGGCTGATTGTCACAATGCCTCTTTGTGCCCATGGCGGACCTGGAGGGTGGGCCTGGTTTCATAGGCCATGCAGCTGGCTCTCATTTTGAGAGTATGACCCCTATCCCCACAGCAAGCTTTTCCGGCCATGGGGAAGGAGGAGTGCTCTTTTGTGCTTGAGGATTCCCCCATAGTCTGGGATTTGAGTTATGGTCTGGGCACTGATCCCTGATCACCCAGGTTAGGTAGACATGACAACCTAGGGTCATGACCTGTCCCATCTGCAGGAGATGGCACCCACTACCTGGGTGGGGGAGGAGGTCGGGGCTCAGGCTGTGTCAGAGAGAGCATTAGTGCACAGTGCATCCTGGATTTTGGGGTTCCATCAATGGCCATGCAGTTTGATCCTCACATGGGGATTCTGGACAGACGCATAGGGACCTTCTTCTTTCTGGAGGGAAGGCAGAAGGTTGTTTTTTGACTCTAGAATTCCAAATCTGAATTGCGTGCAGGCCAGATGGATGAGGACGGAAATCTGAAAGCATAAGCACCAGTTCTGTTCAATGCCGAGCACATGGCATTTCCAATGTGCAGCGTCTGACTCGAGATCTCCAGCACCTGAGTCAGGGCGAGTTTTAGATGGTCACTCATGCTGCAGTTTGTGTCTATGATGCTAGATGAATGGAAGGATGACCTCATGAGGCCATGAAGGTTTTCCCAGACTGGGGTTTGTGAGCTGCTACGAACAGCAAGTGTTCCTTCTGCGGGATAGGGGGAGTTCATTTGGATGGCTCCAGGGTCCCCCATATGGAAAGACATGGTAGCAGAGCTCACCACATAGATGTCTGGAAAGCCCAGCTCAGCTTATCCTTTTAGCCCTGGAACAAGGCATTTTCAATCTGTGGCTCGGGAACAAGTGCCCTGGGGAGGATTTGACAGGGAGACTCATGTTGATGGGTCACCATGCTGGCTTGAGTCCCGGGATACCTTAGATTGTGGCTGGAACTCAGGCGCCATGCAGGATTCTCTTTCCCTGAGGGTTGGACGCAGCCTCCAAGAGCCAGTTTGCCTTCTGTGGATAGGAGGTGCTCTGATTTTTCGATCAGAGACCTAGCATTGGAACATATGTAGGTACTAATGTAGGGGCCTGGTTAGCCAGAGGAACTTATTTGTAAACCCAGGATATAGGGGCGGGCCAGGATAGATTGCCGTATCCAAGCAGTGGGGTGTGCATATATTAACTGTGGTAAGTTGAAATCTCATTGGCCACCTGTGTGTGGGCTGGGCTCAACCACATCCATAAAGGTTAGAATGTGAGGCTGGCAGGGAGGTGGGAGCAGTAGGAGGAGTTAGAATAGCCGTTAGAGAAGTAGAAGGAGTTAGAATAAATGTTAGAGAAGTAGGAGGAGTTACAATAGCCATTAGAGTAGTAGGAAGAGTTCGAGTAGCCCTTGGGAGCCATCAGGGTAGTCGTAGGAGTGATAGCGTCAGGGTCCTTGGGAGCGTCGGCGTTTCAGGATCATTGGGAGCATCGGAAGCGGCATTGCTGGGAGCAGCACCACCCCGAGCAGCACCACCACGAGCGGCCTAGCCTCCACAAGCAGCAGTGCCACCCGCGACCGACCTCGCCACGGCCCCGCCGTGAGCGGCCACACTGCCCTGAGCTGCGGCCTCGCCAGAGCAGCATCATTCTGGGGAGCGGCCTGGTCGGCGTGTTGCCTTGTAGGAATGCGGCCTGTTCCGGAGTGGCATCTTCATCATCGGTTGCGGCCTTTGTTCAGCGTGTGGCCTCATTCAGAGTGGCCACGTCTGGGGTGCAGCCTGGTCTGGAGAGACCCATCCACAGCGGCCTCATCTGGGGACCGGACCTGCTGGAGTGGCTTCATAGGGAGCAGTCTGTTCATCAGTGTTGTCGTCCTCGTCATCCTTGCATCTTTGTCATCAGGAGTGGCGTCCTCGCCGTCATTGCCTCTAGGTAAGAAATGGCCCCGACCCGTCAGTTTCAGTTTCCATGTTTGGCATGAAATAAAGCTTTGCTTTGTTTTTGCTTTGTGTCAGTCTTGCTTCTTTGTCATGGACCCTAAATTGGGGGCTCGCCCAAGATCAAACAATGAGAAATGAGCCAGCATCGGAATTTATGTGAAAAGCCTCCGGAGGTGTTGGAATCTTGTCCGTCTGTCTGTTTGGAGCTCCACAGTATGGCCCCCCGGGGACAACTGGATGCAGTCATGCACCCCAGGGCCGGAGTGGATGCTGGCACGACCCAACCATCTGCTGGTAGATCAATATGGGTTTCAAGTCCCCCTTGGTGGTTGGGGTGATCGAGTCCCCCTAGATGGTCAGGGTGTTTGAGTCACCCTAGGCCTAACCAAGGCATTTGAGTCCCCCAAGGCAGTCAGGGGATTCGCGTCCCCCTAGGCGGTCATCAGGGGTTTGAGCCCCCGAGGGAATCATTAGGGGTACAAGTCCCCCTAGGAGGTCATGGGGTTTGAGTCCCACTAGATAATCCCCACTGGGGGCAGTAGCGCTAGACCTGCAGTTTTCTTTGTCTTGTCTTTTTGTTGTCTGCTGTGTTGTTTGTTGCGCTTGGGGGAATGGGAAAGGCAGAGAGTAAGGGGACTCTGACTTTCCTCCCTCTGTTCCTAAAAATAGATGTGGGGCTTCTTCCTCACTCATTTTGTGTGTTAAGGGCTATAACTGGAGCCAACTGGGTTTAGTCTAACTTGGGACTGAGACTTTAAGTAATAATCCCAAACAGCTGCCCAAACTCCCTTTGTTTCAGGGAATTCCTTGCCTTCTCTGGCCCTACGTGGACTGCCTAGCCCCTCCCCCTCCCTGGCAGGAAAGCATGGCATCTGAAGTGGAATGGGTCCAGGTGCAACATGAAATCTGTTAGTAAAAAGAGATGACTGAACTAATGGTTAATTGTCTGTCTCAGGGTTTTAATGGGTAATTGTTAAAGTAGCTTTCAGAGTCTTTGGTAACCTGAAGCTTTGAAGTTTTGCTTGGATGACAAATGGATGAAGTGCTAGGGGGCTAGTTGCTGGAACTAGGTTTGTGCTTTTGAAGTCTGTTGGAAAACATGTTTTGTGGTTAACTTCTATTGCAACAGTTCATAATTGGTTAATATTTAGTCTTCACTAGAGACTGAGATGTTTCTAAGAAAATGTAAATGGTTTTCTTTGCTCACCTAGAATTGTAAATGAGATATCTTTGATTCATAAGGCTTTTCCTTGATATGCTAAGTTGCTCAGGAAGTACTGCTAAATCAATGATAAACCCTGGGTTATTTTGGGTAAATGCTGTAACTACTCCAGAGTTTCTATACATTTTCTAAAGTTTTAATGTTTTGATAAGGGTCATCATTTGATATATAACCATATCTATTCTGAGTTTTTTGTCATTTGTAATTGTTTTAATTCTCTTGTAAGATGAATTCTGCCTTAAGGAAATTCATATAGGAGATTTCAGGAAAAAATACGGTTCTTTGACATGTTGAAATCCTGGAACGGCATTTCCAGAAGTAAAAGTTGAAATCGCACTAAACCAAAACTAGTACAGTGACTCAAGGTAAGAATGAGTCTCCAGGAGCTTTCCTTAGAAAGGCTCATTGAAGCCTATAAAATGTATAGCCCGATTGACCCTGAGACACCCAAAAATCAGAGGGCAGTGAATCTTGCTTTTGCCAGTCAGTCAGCCCCAGATATAATGAGGAAACTTCAGTAAATTGAAGGATGTGAAGGGAAGAATCTGATTGAGCTATTGGGAATAGCAGAAAAAGTGTTTAAGAACAGGGATGCACAGGAGGATGAAAAACAGACCAAAAGTTGGTTAAGGTTTTGGCATGACATGAGATAGTTAGGAGATAGTAAATGGAACGAAAAGCCTAAGCCCAGAGAAGGTAGGTGGGAAGACATATATTCAGATCAATGTGCTTACTGTAAGGAAAAAGGACACTGGGCCAGGGAGTGCCCCAAAAGGAAGACAGCAATGCTGGCCACCAGAGTATAAATTGAAGTGGAGGGGAAATCAATAGATTTTTTTGGTGGACACACGATCCCAATTTTCATCATTACTTAAACCTATGGGAAAACTATCTGGAGAGGAAGTTTGGGTACAAGGAGCTAATGGCACAGCGAGACATTAATGGACAACAGAAAGGACTTTAAATTTGGCCTCAGGAGTAGTGAAACATCGATTTTTGGTCCTCCCTAATGCCCCATATAACTTGATGGGAACTGATCTCCTCCATAAGTAATGAGCTGTCATTCAGTTCTTGGAAGTAGACATGACTAACTTTGAGAAAACACAATGTACAGATGCTTATGGCAGCAGTAGATGAATACCTCCTTTACGAGCCAGTCTCAAAACCAGAGGAGACAAAGGCGGGGAAACTTCTCCAAATCCTACAGGTCGAGTTTCCCGAGGTATGGGCAGAAGGGCTTGGCCAGGGGACAAATTCCAGCAGTGGTACAATTAAAGGCGATGGCTATGGCTGTTCACGTTCAGCAGCACCCCCTTCCCCGGGAAGCAAAGGAAGGGATCAGAAAGCATATTAACCACCTCTGAGGAGACACGATCCTAGTTCCTTGCAAATCTGCATGAAACAAATCTTTGCTGCCCATCAAAGTGGCCGAGAATGGGGAGTACTGACCCGTTCAGAACTTGTGTAAACTTAATAAACAAGTTGAATGTATCCACCCAATGGTGCCTAACTCTGATACCCTACACTCCATCCTGGGGCCCAAAAGAACTGTGTATACCATCTTAGATCTCAAGGATGCATTTTTCTGCATATCTTTAGCAAGGGAATCTCTACCCCTTTTTGCTTTTGTGTGGTCCGACCCACAGGAAGTATTCCAAGTCCAGCTCACCTGTACAAGACTTCCCCAAGGATTCTATAATTCTCCCACGATTATTTTTTGATGAGGCACTACACGAGGGTTAGCGTGAGTACAGAACCTCCAACCCAATAGTCACTCTCCCACAGTATATTGATGAATTGCTAGTAGTCGCTGAGTACTATGATTCATGATGGTGGGGGATGAGAGCTCTCTTACAGACTCTGCAGGAAAAGGGTATCGGGTGTCAAAAAAGAAATCACAGCTCTGTCAGAGCCATGCCACAAATCTCAGATTTGATCTCCACAAGGGAGTGCATTCACTGGGTCCAGGAAACAGGTGATCACACAATACCCCCGCCCCACCACGTTCGGACAAGTCAGGGAGTTTCTTGGATGGTGGGATTCTGTAGGCTGTGAATAGTGCAGTTTGTGGAGATTGTCCAACCTCCCTACAACCGGGCTAAAGAGGGGGGTCACTAAGATAGAATGGACAGCTGAGGAAGAGGAGCATTTCAGGAATTACTAACAGCTGTACTGAGTTCACTGTCATCCCAGATTTTACCAAGCGATTCCACTTGTATGTGCAAAAAAAAATGTAGGGGTGGCCAAAGGAGATTTGACTCAGAATGTGGGGCCTTGACAAACGCCAGTAGCCTATCCTAGCAAGAAACTAGATCCATTAGTGGCTGGATTCCCCTCTTGCCTCTGCATAATTGCTGCCATGGCCCTCCTGGTCAAGGATGCAAGTAAATGAATTTGGGTCAAAATCTCATCTTGACCACCACCCATGCGATTGAGGGCCTTCTCTGGACTCCACCAGACTGATGGATGACAAACGCCTGAGTGACCAGAAATCAGGTGCTCCTCCTCAATGAACCAAGAGTGACCTTCCGGTTCCTGGCAGTGCTAAATCCAGCCACGCTGCTGCCAGAGGTGCTGGCTGACCACCCACATGGCTGTGGGAGGTCCTAACCCAAGTTACAGGAATAAGGCCAGATCTCAGAGACATTCTCCTCCCGGATGCCGAGATGACTCTGTTCGCAGATGGGAGTAGCTACATGCTCAATGGAAAGAGGAATGCGGGGGCTGCGGTGGTTTCTCCTGAGCAGAAACTGGACAGCAGCCCTGCCACATGGACCTTCAGCACAAAATGCGGAACTGATTGCACTCACTAAGTCACTGCACATGGCCAAAGGTAAAACGGCCAACATATATATGGGAAGCAGGTATGCCTTTGTAAGTTTCCATATTCATAGGGCTATTTATAAAGAAAGGGGCCTATTAACAGCAGAAGGAAAAGGAATTAAAATCACAGGAGAAATATTGGCTCTCCTCCATGCTATTTGGGACCCAAATGAGGTGGCTGTTATGCATTGCCCCGGACCTCAAAAGGGGACTGATCTGATTTCAAAAGGAATCCAATTAGCAGATCAAGCCGCAAAGCAAGCAGCCCGAGAAACAGTGCAAGAACTGGTTACACTCCCGGCTCCACCCTTCCCAGAATAACCGAAACAATTCAGAATAAGTTTTAAAGTATTTACAGAAATGGGTTAAATTGGCCTATGAAGGGGACTGGGCTAAGACTGAAGCAGGAAAAATAATTCTTCCTCGAAGACTAGGCAAAAAGTTAGTAGACCAGATACATCAGGGTACTCATTTGGGGATACGCAAACTCAAGGAGCTTATAGGAAAGCAGTTCCAGGTTTCTAAATTAGGGTGTATGGTTCAGGATGTAGTTGATAGATGTGCTCAATGCCAGGCAGTTAATGTGGGAAGAACTAAAATTTGAAGAGGGAAGAGAGAAAGAGGTAAGGAACCAGGAATTTATTGGGAAATAGATTTTACAGAAATGAAACCTGGAAAATATGGGCACATGTATATGTTAGTTTTTGCAGATACATTTTCAGGCTGGGTAGAGGCTTTTCCCGCCAAATATGAGATGGCAGGAGTGGTAATCAAAAAGCTACTAGAAGAAGTAATTCCTAGGTTTGGGCTGCCTCTCGCAATCGGGTCAGACAATGGCCCTGCATTTGTGAGTTCAGTCTCACAGGCCTTGGCCAAGACCGTGGGCACTAATTGGAAACTACATTGTGCCTACCGGCCCCAGAGTTCCAGGCAAGGAGAGAGAATGAACCGGACTCTTAAAGAGACCTTGACAAAACAAATTCTGGAGACTGGCAGTGGATGGGTGAATCTCCTTCCTTTCACCCTCCTCAGGGCACGATGTACACCCTATTTAAGCAAGGTGACCCTATTTGAAATAATGTTTGGCAGACCCCCCTCTCTGTCCTCGAATACAAGAGGTTGTCCTAACAGAAATGTCTGATAAGTCTGTACTCCAGTCACTGTAGGCATTACAGTCTGTCCTAAAAAAGCCCTCTCAGGGATCTGGATTGCCCACACTGGGACAGAGATGGTGGTGGTACCACATCCTTTCAAACCTGGGGACTTGGTTTGTATACATCGTTATCTAGGGGGAAACTTGGAGCCTTGCTGGAAGGGACCATTTACTGTAAAATAGAGGGCATTAGAGGCTGGATTCAGGTGGGTCACGTCAAACTAGCCAAGGACGAGCACGCCCTCCAGATGGAAGCTGCAGTTGACAGACCCCGATGACCATTGACTAAAGCTAAATCGAATAAAAACTGTTAGTTTATTGTTGCTCTTATTGTTACCTGTTTATGTAAAATATAGGTGGGAAATTAGATGAACGGAATTAGGAAAAAAAATGGAAAAGGTTATACAAAGCATTTAATGGCTAACTCATCAGTTGACTGTGCACTACTGTTACTTTTTGGCCCCTGTATTATAAACTCCCTTATGTCATTTGTACCAAAGGAAATTGGAGCGATAAAAAAGTTAGTCTTACATGCTCCATATAACCCCCTTACAACAGGAGAACATAGAACTGGCTGAAAAGTGAATGATTTGACTAATTTCCAAAGAAAAGGGGGGAATGTAGGGGTCTGGTTAACCAGAGGTACTTACTTGTAAACTCCGGATATAGGGTCGGACCATGCCAGATAGCCGTATCCAATCTTTGGGGTGCACATATATTAATTGTGGTGAGTTGAAATCTCACTGGCCACCTGTGTGTGGCCCGGGCTCAACCACCTCTATAAAGGTTAGTCTGTGAGGCTGGGGGGTGGGGAGAAGTAGGAGGAGTTAGAATAGCCATTAGAGAAGTAGGAGGAATTGGAATAGCCATTAGAGAAGTAGGAGGAGTTAAAATAGACGTTAGAGTTGTAGGAGCAGTTACAGTAGTCTTTAGAGTAGCCGTTGGGAGCCGTTAGGGTAGTTGTAGGAGTGATAGCGTTGGGGTCATTGGGAGCATCGGAGCTTCAGGATCATTGGGACCATCAGGAGGGTCATTGCTGGGAGCTGCCTGCCCCGAGCAGCCGCGCCACCACAAGAGGCCTCGCCTCCCCAAGCAGCAGCGCAGCCCGTGACCCGCCTCATGTGGCCCCCCAAGACTGGCCTCGCTGCCCTGAGGCGCAACCTCTCCTGAGCGGAGTCATTCCGGGGAGCTGCATCATAGGCATGCGGCCTCATCGGAGAGTGGCCTGGTCCAGAGTGGTCTCTTTATCATCTGGTGCGGACTTCGTCCAGTGTGTAGCCTCGTCTACAGCGGCCTCATCTGGGGAGTGGCTTTGTCAGAGTGGCCTCATGGGGAGGGTAGTCTGTGTCATCAGGGTTGTCGTCCTCATCATCCTCGCTTCTTTGTCATTGGGAGCGTCGTCCTCATCGTCGTCGCTACACGTAAGAATTGGCCCTTAACTGTCTGTTTGATTTTAGATGCTTGGCATGAAATAAAGCTTTGCTTGATTTTCGCTTTGTGTAGTCTCATAACATTGATCATGGACCCTTACACTCCAAAACTTTCCTCTGGGGACAGAAGCCTGCAAACCTCAGCTAGGGTTCCGTTGAGTTCCTAGGAGCATGTCATTTTCCATCTTCAGACTCAGGGCCATTTACTTGGGTGTCTGCCTGGAGGTAGGTGTCTGGCATGTGTCAGATGAGCATTTCTTTCCAGAGAAGCCAAGGAATTTGGGTGGGCTCAGGGTCCTTGCAGTTGTCTCCCAATCTGGAGGGTTTGTGCAAATGTGAGGGTCTGAGTTTCCTTTGGGAAGGCAGACAGAATCCTGTGCTGTGGCTCCAGAGGCCCCATCCTGGAGGGCCTCTTGGCCAGGGCTTTAGGGACAAAAGTCTGCAAACACAAACTGGGGTTAGGGTTAGGGATGAGGTGATGGCAGGCCCAAACTGGAGACCATGAGGGCAGAGCCTCAGAAACTGTAATTAGGGCTATGGGGAGGTGGGAGTGCGGGCTTATCTTTCTGGGATGTGTCTTGCTAGGCCACAGAATGAGGGGTGGACTCAAGGGCCCATGGGTGATTCTGCCAATGGAGGGTTTTTCATGGCTCCCAAGGTTTCAGTGTATTTCTGGATGAAGGGAAGAGAGATGTTTTCCATCTCAGGAGTCCCTCCATAGCAGTGATTCCAGAGTCTGCTTCTGGGGCCAGGCACCTGGAGAACCCAACCAAAGGTGAACATTTGGCTTAAGGGCATGGCAGGCCCGATATGCGGGTTCCTGGTCTGGCTAGCGAGGGGCCTTTTTGAAAGCAGGCTGAGGTTTATGGTCAAAATGCCTGTTTTTGCCAAGGCGGCACTCCTGTGTGGGTGTGGTCTAATGGGCCATGCAGCTGACTCCCACACTGAGGTTTGGACCCCTATCCCAAAAGCAAGCTTTTCCAGCTGTGGGGATGGAGGAGTGCTCTTTTCTGCTTGAAGTTCCCCCATAGGCGGCATTTGAGTTATGATCTATGCACAGATGCCTGAACACCCAGGTTCAGTAGAGATCACAGCCTCGGGCACTGGCTGGTCCCACCTGCAGGACATGGCGCCCGTTCCCTGGGGGCTGACTGGAGGTCGGGGCTCAGGCTGTGTCACACAGAGCATGAGTGCACAGTGCGGTCTGCATATTAGGGTTCCGTCGAGGGCCATGTAGGTTGATCCTCACATGTGGATTCTCGGCAGCTCATAGGGCCCTTCTTCTTTCTGGAGGGCAGGAAGAAGGCTGCGTTGTGGCTTCAGAATTCCCAATCTGGAGGGCTTTCATGTCAGAAGGGTGAGGACGGAAGTCTGAATGCACAAATGCTGGTTCAGTACTTTGCCGATTACATGGCAGTTCCATTGTACAGTGTCTGACTCGTGATCTCAAACCCCTGAGTCAGGGCGAGTGTCGAATGGTCGCTCACACTGGAGTTTGTGTCCATTATGCCTGATTAATGAAGGGGTGGCCTCATGAGGCCATGGAGGTTTTCCAAGGCTAGGGCTTGTGATCTGCCCCGAATAGAAAGCTTTCCTTCTGTGGTACAGGGGGGGTCTGTTTTAGAGGATGCAGAGTCCCACATATGGAAAGACATGGTAGCAGCGCTCACCAAATAGATTCTGGAAATCCCAACTCAGCTTATCATTTAGCCCAGGAACAAGGCATTTTGGATCTGGTGACTCTAGGGTAATTGGCCAGGGGACTCATTTGACAGAGAACCTCATGCTGATGGGTCAAAATGCTGGCTTGTGTTCAGGGAGAGTTTAAAATGTGGCGGGGGCTGAGGCGCCATGCAGGATTCTTCTCCCCTGAGGGTTGGTCGCAGCTTCCAAGTGCCAGGTAGTCTTATGGGGAGAGGAGGTGTTCTGTTTTGTGGCTCAGGGATCAAGTATTGGACCATATGTATGTATTCCAGAACGTTCATCTGGGGACAGATGCCTGCAAACCTCAGCTAAGGTTCTGTTGATGTCCTAGGGGCATGTCAGTTTCCTTCTTCTTTCTCAGGGCCATTGACCTGGGTGTCTGCCTGGAAGTAGGTGTCTGGTATGTGTCAGACTGCGCATTTCTGTCCAGAGCGGTCAACGAAATTGGGTGGGTTCAGGGGCCTTGCAGGTGTCTCCCAATCTAGAGGGTTTGTGCAACTGTGATGGGCAGAGTTTCCTACGGGAGGGCAGGCAGAGTCCTGCACAGAGGCTCCATGCACCTCACCCTGGAGGGCCTGCCGGCCAGGGCGTTGGGGACAAAATTCTTCAAAACACATATTCGGGTTAGGGTGTGGGGGGACGTGATGGCAGGTCCGATCTGCAGACTATGAGGGCAGTGGCTCGGGATCTGAAATTAGGGCAACCGGGAGTGAGAGTGCAGGCTTTTCTATTTCGGTTGTGTGTCTCGGTTTGCATGGAATGGATGGGTGACCTCATTGGTCCATGGGAGATACTGCCTCAGTGGGGATTTTTCATGACTCCCAAGGTTTTGTTGTCTTTCTGGATGAAGGGAAGAGAGCTGATTTCCTTCTCAGGGGTCCCACCATAACAGGGATTCCAGAGTCGCCTTTGGGTCTGGGCACCTGGAGAATATGACTGAGGGTGAGGATTTGGGCCTAGGGGCATGTCAGGCCCGCTATGCGGGCTCCTGGTCCAGCTAGCAAGGGGGCTGTTCTGAAAGTGTGCTCAGGCTGAGGGTCACAATGCCTATTTGTGGCCAGGGCATCCCTCCTTATTGGGCATGGTTCATAGGCTATGCAGCTGGCTCAAACTCTGAGGGTTAAACCCCCATCCCCACAGCAAGCTTTTCCCATCGTGGGGAAGGAGGAATGCTCTTTGATGCTTGAGGATCCCCATAGGCTGGGACTTGAGCTATGGTCTGGGCACAGACGCCTGAATACCCAGGCTGGGTAGAGATGACAGTTTCATGTCTTGGTACGTTCCACCTGCATAATATGGGGACTACTACTACCTGGGAGGCTGATGGGAGGTTGGGGCTCAGGCTTTATCAGACAGAGCATTAGTGCACAGGGCGGCCTTGGATTTTGGGGTGCCGTCCAGTTCCTGCAGGCTGATTCTCACGTGGGGATTCTGGGCAGGTCCCTAGGGATATTCTTCTTTTTGGAGGGCAGGCAGAAGACTTTTTGGGGCTCCCAAATGAACAATCCGAATGGCTTGCAGGCCAGGAGAGTGAGGGCAGAATTCTGAACGCACAACCGCTGGTTCAGTTCAGTGCCTATCTCCTGGCATTTCCAATGTGCATCGTCTGACCCGAGATCTCCAGCACCTGAGTCAGGGCACTTGTCAGATCTTCGTTCTCGCTGGAGTTTGTGTCCATGTTGGCCGACTAATGGAGGGATGGCTTCATGAGGCCATGGAGGTTTTCCCAGACTGGGGCTTGTGAGCTGCTCCGAACAGCAAGCTTTCCTTCTGCGGTACAGCAGGAGTCCATTTTGATGGCACCACATTCCTCCATATGAAAAGACGTTGTAGCTGATGTCACCACGTGGATGCCTGGAAAGCCCAGCTCAGCTTCCCCTTCCAACGAAGGAAAAGGCCATTTGGATCTGGTGGCACTGGAACAAATTGCTCAGGGGGCTGTGGTCACAGGGAGCCACATTCAGATGGGTCACAATGCTGGTTTGTGTCCATGGAGGCCTTAGAGCGTTTGGAAGCTCTATCGCCTTGCAGGTTCTCCTCCCCTGAGGGATGGACACAGCTTCCAAGAGCCAGATTGCCTTCTGGGGACAGGATATGTTCTGTTTTGTGGCTCAGGGATCAAGTGTTAGACCATATGTAGGTATTCCAGACATTGCCTCTGGAGGCAGAAGGCTGAAAACCTAAGCTAAGGTTCCTTTGTGGTCCTAGGTGTATGTCAGGTTGCATCCTCTGTCTCAGGGCCATTGACCTGGGTGTCTGCCTGGTGGTAGGTGTCTGGCATGTGTCAGAATGCGCCTTTTTTCCAAGGTGGCTGACGAATTTGGGGAGGCCTCAGGGGCATTGCAGATTTCTCCCAATCTGGAGGGTTTGTGCAAATGTGATGGCAGAGTTTCCCTCTAGTGTGCAGGCAGAGTCCTGCACTGTGTCTCCAGAGGCCCCATCTGTCGGGGCAGGCCAGGCCAGCTAGATGGAGATGGCCAATCAGTGGGGCATGTATATTTTTACTGAGGTGAGTTGCACTCCCATTGGCCACCTGTGTGTGGGTCGGGCTCAACGACCTCTATAAAGGCTGGTCTTTGTGCCTGGGGGTAGCAGGAGGTGTTAGAGTAGGGGTTAGCAGGAGCCGTTAAAGTATCCATTTGGGGAGCCATTGGGAGTCGTTAGGGTAGTTGTAGGAGTGGAAGTGTCGGGGTTGTGGAGAGTGACAGTGACCTTTTCGTCATCAGGACCATCGGTAGCATCATTGCTGGGAGCCTCGCTGCCTTGAGCAGAGGTCCCGCCGGGAGTAGCCTTGTCAAGAGCAGCATTGCTGGGAACCTGGTCGCCCCGAGCAGCAGCGCCACCAGGAGCGGCCTTGTCAGGAGAAGAATTGCTGGGAGCCTCCTCCCGGGTAGCGTCCTCATCTGCAGCGGCTTCACCACTCCAAGCAGCAGCGCACCCAAGTAGCGGCGCTGTCACTAGATGGTCGGGGAGTGGCCCCATCTGCAGCGGCCTTGTCCCAGGGAGTGGCCCTGTCCGGATCTTCCTCATCGCAAGCAGCCTCGGCCTGGAGAGCAGCCTCATCTGCAGCGGCCTCGCCACCCTGAGAAGCGGTGCTGTGGAGATTGGCCTCACCACCCGAGCAGTAGCGTTGTCACTAGGCGGTCAGGGAGCGGCCTCCTCAGGAGCGGCCTCATCACAGGGAGCGGCCTCTTATGGAGTGGCTTCTCGCCCCGAGCAGCAGTGCCGCCATGAGCAGCTATGCCACTGGAGCAGCAGTGCTGTCACTAGATGGTTGGGGAGCACCCTTGTCAGGAGCGGCCTTATACCAGGGAGAAGCCCCATTGGCAGCGGCCTTGTCGTGAGCGGCCTCATGCAGAGCATCCTCATTGGCAGTAGTGCCACTGCTCGTGCTGTCACCAGTCCAGGGAGTGGCCCCATGAGGAGTGGCCTCATCCGGAATCAGCCTTGTTGGCAGTGGCCTGGTCATGAGCAGCCTCGTCAGGAGTGGCCTTGTCCCAGGTACGGCCTGTGATACAGTGAGGGTGAGGCAGGGAGCCTCCAGGAGGGACCCCAGGGCAAGGAGGCGGTGACCCTCAGCACCTACTGGTCTGTCCTCTAAATCTGATTCTCGGGCTCAAGATGCCTTTACCAGTCCATCTCATATTCGGTTGGGGTCTACTTATGGGACCACCAAGCAGAGAGACCGCCCTGATCCTTCCCCTTTCCTCTATCCCCCTCATCTTCCCTTTACCTCACCAGTACTGTCTGCACCAATGCTGCCTCTCTGGGATGTTGCTCTATCAGATGGGAGAGGGCGCCCCCACCTAAGCTATATCTCTTTCTCCTCTTCTGACATCTATAACTGGAACACCTATCACAAATCCTTTTCTGTCTACCCTCAGGATTTAATTAGTCACTTGGAGACTGTTTTTCTTACCCACCAACCTACCTGAGTGGATATTCAACAGCTCATTATGGCTCTCTTTAACGTGGAAGAGAGGGATCGCATCATGTGAGAGACCAAAAGGGGATAATCGAGAGATTTGGCAGGGACCTCGATCCCCGCTGAATGGAAGACTCCTGCCCAAGGAAACCCCATGACTGGGATCCAAATTGTGATGAAGGTAAGGAGAGCTTATGTTTCTACCACCAGGCTCTACTGGGAGGCCTCTGTGCAGCTGCAAGGATACCCATAAATTTATCCAAAATTAGTATGGAGACTCAAGGTAAGAATGAGTCTCCAGGAGCTTTCCTAGAAAGGCCAATTGAAGCCTATAAAATGTATAGCCCAATCGACCCTGAGGCACCCGAAAATCAGAGGGCAATGAATCTTGTGTTTGTTAGTCAGTCAGCCCCAGATATAAGGAGGAAACTTCAGAAAATCGAAGGATTTGAAGGGAAGAATCTGACTGAGTTAGTGAGAATAACAGAAAATGTCCTTAACAACAGGGATGCACAAGAGAATGAACAACAGACAAAAAGCTGGTTACGGTTTTGGCATTACATGAGGCGGGGAGGAAACAGGTTGGGGATAGTAAATGGAAGGAAAAGCCTAAGCACAGAGAAGGCAGGCAGGAAGACTTAGAATTAGATCAGTGCACTTACTGTAAAGGAAAAGGACATTGGGACAGGGATTGCCCCAAAAGGAAGACAGCAATCCTCACCATCAGTGACTAAAAGGGCCATGGTTCGGAGCCTCTCCCGGAACCTTGGGTAAAAATAGAAGTGGAGGGGAAATCAGTTGATTTTTTGGTGGACACAGGAGCCCAATTTTCATCATTACTTAAACCTATGGGGAAACTATCTGGAGAAGAAGTCTGGGTACAAGGAGCAAATGGCACAGAGAGACATAAATGGACAACAGAAAGGACTTTAAATTTGGCCTTGGGAGTAGTGAAACATCGATTTTTGGTCCTCCCTAATGCCCCATATAACTTGATGGGATGAGATCTCCTCCATATGTTAAGAGCTCACATTCAGTACTCAGAAGGAGATATGACTGTAACCTTGAGAAAACCCACTGTACAGGTGCTTATGGAAGCAGTAGATGAATACCTCCTTTATGGGCCAGTCTCAAATCCTGGTCAAGGATGCAAGCAAATTGAATTTGGGTCAAAATCTCATCTTGCCCACCACACACGCTATTGAGGGACTTCTTCGGACTCCACCAGGGCGATGGATGACAAATGCCTGAGTGACGGGGTATCAGGCCCTCCTCCTCAATGAACCAAGAGTGACCTTCCGGCCCCTGGCTGTGCTAAATCCAGCCATGTTGCTGCCAGAGGAGCTGGCTGACCACAAAGATGACAACGCAGAGGTCCTAACCCAAGTAGCAGGAATAAGGCCGAATCTCAGAGATATCCCCCTCCTGGATGACGAGATGACTGTTCACAGATGGGAGTTGCTACATGGTCAATGGAAAGAGGTATACGGGGGCTGCGGTAGTTTCTCCTGAGCAGAAACTCTGGACAGCAAACCTGCCACATGGAACTTCGGCACAAAAAGCATAACTGATTGCACTCACTAAGTCACTGCAGATGGCCAAAGGTAAAACCGCCAACATCTATACAGACAGCAAGTACGCCTTTGTTACTCTCCATATACATGGGGCTATTTATGAAGAAAGGGGCCTATTAATAGCACAAGGAAAAGGAATTAAAAACACAGGAGAAATATTGGCTCTCCTTCAGGGTATTTGGGACCCAAAAGATGGGGCCGTTATGCATTTCCCTGGACGCCAAAAGGAGACTGATCTGATTTCAAAAGGAAACCAGTTAGCAGATCAAGCCACGAAGAAAGCAGCCCGAGAAACAGTGCAAGAACGGACTACACTCCCGGCTCCAGCCCTACCAGAAAAACTGAACTATTCAGAAGAAGATTTAAAGAAGATTTAAAGTATTTACAGAAGGGGTTAAATTGGACTATGAAGGGGACAGGGCTAAGATTGAGGCAAGAAAAACCATTCTTCCTTGAAGACTAGGCAAAAAATTAGTAGACCAGATACATCAGTGTACTCATTTGGGTATACACAAACTTAAAGAGTTTATAGGCAAGCAGTTCAAGGTTACTAAATTAGGGCATATGGTTCAGGATGTAGTTGATAGATGTGCTCAGTGCTAGACAGTTAATGTGGAAAGAACTAAAGTGGGAAGAGGGAAAAGAGAAAGAGGTAAGGAACCAGGAATTTATTGGGAAATAAATTTTACAGAAATGAAACCTGGCAAATATGGAGTGGGTAGAGGCTTTTCCCGCCAAACATGAGACGGCAGATGTGGTAGCCAAAAAGATACTAGAAGAAATAATTCCTAGGTTTGGGCTGCCTCTCACAATTGGGTCAGACAATGGCCCTGCATTTGTGAGTTCAGTCTCACAGGCATTGGCCAAGGTCATGGGCACTAATTGGAAACTACATTGTGCCTACCGGCCCCAGAGTTCTGGGCAAGTAGAGAGAATGAACCAGACTCTTAAAGAGACCTTGACAAAACTAATTCTGGAGACTGGAGGTGGATGGGTGGATCTCCTTCCTTTTGCCCTCCTCAGGGCACGATGTTCACCCTACAAGCAAGGTGACCCCATTTGAAATAATGTTTGGGAGACCACCCACCATCCTAGAATACAAGAAGTTGTCCTGCAGAAATGACTGAACAGTCTGTACTCCAGTCACTGCAAGCATTACAGTCTGTCTTAATAAAAATCCCACTCAGGGATCCAGACTGCACACACTGGGATGGAGATGGAGGTGGAACCACATCCTTACCAACACGGGGACTTGGTTTGCTTATGTCACTATCAAGTGGGAAACTTGGAGCCTCACTGGAAGGGACCATTTACTGTTATCTTGACCATCCCCACGGCAGTAAAAGTAGAAGGCATTACGACTTGGATTCATTGCCAGTGTCCTCGTCCTGGGGAGTGGCCTCATCTGCAGATGCCTTGCCGCCCCAAGCAGCAGTGCCTCTGCGAGCAGCCTCACCACCCAAGCAGTGGCGCTGTCACTAGACGGTTGGGGAGCGGCCTCGTCAGGAGCGGCCTTGTCCTGGGGAGTGGCCCCGTCCAGAGTGGCGGCGTCCAGGGTGTGGCCTCATTGGCAGTGGCCTCGTCGGGAGCGGCCTCATCCAGAGTGGCCTCATTGCACTGCTGCTCGCGCTGTCACAATTCCAAGGAGTGGCCTCGTGAGAAGTGGCCTCATCCGGGGAGCAGCCTTGTTGGCAGCTTCCTCGTCCTGAGCTGCCTCGTCAGGAGCGGCCTTGTCTCAGGGATCAGCCTCTGGTACAGCGACGGTGAGGCAGGGAGCCTCCAGGAGGGACCCCAGGGCAAGGAGTCGGTGGCCCCCAGCAAGGCTCAGGCACCTACTGGTCAGTTTGATTTCTGATGCATAGTGCAAAATAAAGCTTTGCTTGATTTTTGCTTTGTGTCAGGCTCATTCCTTTGATCATGGACCCTAACACCATCCTGGAGGTCCTTTTGGCCAGGACTTTGGGGACAGAAGTCTAGAAACACAGACTCGGGATAGGGTTCTGGGCGACGTGATCGGAGGCCTAATCTACGGACTGTGAGGGCAGTGCCAGGGGATCTCAAATTGGTTCAAAGGTGAGTCCGGAGTACAGGCTTTTCTGTCTGGGTTTTGTGTCTCGGTTGGCCACAGAATGTAGCAGTAGCCTCATGGGGCCATGGGATATTCTGCCTCTGTGAGGATTCTGCCTGGCCCCGAGGGTTTGGTTTCTTTCAGGGAGAAGGGAAGAGTGTTATTTTCTGTCTCACAGGTCCCGCCATAGCAGGAATTCCAGAGTCGGCTTCTAGGTGAGGATTTGTGCTAGGGGGCATGTCAGGCCCTCTATGTGGGCTCCTGGTCCAGCTAGCAGGGTGCTGTTTTGAAAGCGGGTTCAGCCTAAGGGTCACAATGCCAGGGAAGCCCTCCTGAATGGGCGTGGACTCACTTTTGATGCAGCTGACTCCCACTCTGAGGGTTAGACCACCATCTCCACAGTAAGATTTCCCCATCGTGGGGAAGAAGGAGTGTGTTTTGATGTTTGAGTTTCCCCCAAAGGCTGGGATTTGAGCTATGGTCTGGGCACAGACATCTGAATACCCAGGTTGGGTAGAAATGCCAGTCTCAGGCCTTGGCATGTCCCACTGCAGGATATGGGGACCGCTACCTGGGGGGCTGATGGGAGGTCGGGTCTCAGGCTGTGTCAGACTGAGCATTAGTGCACAGGGTGGCCTAGGACATTGGGTGCTCACTAACGCTGGAGTTTGTGTTCATGATGGCCGATGAATGGAGGGGTGGCCTCAGAGGCCATGGAGGTCTTCCCAGGCTGGGGCTTGTGAGCTTCTCCCAACAGCATGCTTTCTTTCTGCTGGAAAGGGAAATCTGTTTGGAAGGTACCTGGGTCCACCAGATGGAAAGACGTCGTAGCAGAAGTCACCGCATGGATGCCTGGAAAGCCCAACTCCGCTTACACTTCCAGCCCAGGAACAAGGCCGTTTGGAAATGGTGACTCTGGGAAAAAGTGCCTGGGGACTGAGGTGACAGGGAGCCTCATTCTGATGGGTCACAATGCTGGCTTGTGTCCAGGGAGACCTTAGAATGTGGAGGGTCTCAGGCGCCAAGCAGAATTCTCTCCTCCCCTTAGGGTTGGAGGCAGCTCCCAAGAGCCAGGTTGCCTTCTGGGGACAGGAGGTGTTCTGTTTTGTGGCTCAGCGATCAAGTTTTGGACCATATGTAGGTCTTCCAGAGTTTGCCTCTGGAGACCGATGCCTGCAAACCTAAGCTAGGTTTCCATTGAGGTCCTAGGGTTATGTCAGCTTCCATCTTCTGACACAGGGAAATTGATCTAGGTGGCTGCCTGGAGGTAGGTGTCTGGCATGTGTCTAAATGCGCCTTTTTTCCAATGTGGCCAAAGAATTTGGGGTGGGTTCAAGGGAATTGCCGGTTTCCTCTAATCTGGAGGGTTTGTGCAAATGTGACAGGCAGAGCATCCTTCAGGTAGGCTGGTAGAGTCCTGCACTGTGGGACCAGAGGGCCCATCATTGAAGGCCTCTCAGACAGGGCTTCTGGGACAAAATCTGCAAATACAAACTCGGGATAGGGCTAGGGGCGAGGTGATGGCAGGCCCGATCTGCAGTCTGTGAGGGCCATGTCGCAGGATCTTAAATGAGGGCCACGGGGAGGCGGGAGCATAGGATTTCTGTGTGAGTTCTGTTTCTCGGTTGGTCACGGAATATAGCAGTAGCCTCATGGGGCCATGGGAGATTCTGCGTCTGTGAAGATTCTGCCCGGCTCCCAAAGGTTTGGTGTCTTTTGGGGGGAAGGGAAGAGTACTATTTTCTGTCTCAGGGGCCCTGCCAGAGCAGGGATTCCAGAGTTGGCTCTGGGTCTGGGTGACTGGAGAACACAACTGAGGGTGCAGATTGGGGCCTAGGGGCATCTCAGGCCTGATATGCGGGCTCCTGTTTCTGCTAGCAAGAGGGCTGGTTTGAAAGCAGGCTCAGGCTGAAGGTTAAAATGCCTCTTTGTGGCCAGGGCAGCCCTCCTGTGTTGCCATGGTTTCATGGACCATGTAGCTGGCTCCCACTCTGGGAGGTTAGACCCCCATCCCCACAGCAAGATTTTCTCCTCATAGGGAAGGCGTAGTGTCCTTTGATGCTTTGATGCTTGATGTTCCCCCATAGCCTGGGATTTGAGCTATGGTGTGGGCACAGACCCCTAAAAACCCAGGTTGAGTAGAGGTGACAGTCTATGGCCTTGGTACGTCCCATGTGCAGGATATGGGGCCTCCTCACTGGAGGGCTGATGGGAGGTCGGGGCTCAGGATGTGTCAGGCAGAGCATTAGTGCACAGGGCTGCGTAGGCATTGGGGTGCTGTCGAGGTCCATGCAGGTTGATACTCATGTGGGGTTTGTGGGAAGACCCCTTGGGCCCTTCTTATTTCTGGGGGGCAGAAGCCTGCACTGTGGCTCCTGAATGAAAAATCTGGAAGTCTGGTGGGCCAGAAGAGTGAGAATGGAATGCTGAATGCACAAGTGATGGTTTCTTTCAATGCCGAGGCCAGGGCATTTCCAATGTGTAGCGTCTGACTCGAGATCTCGAACACCCGAGTCAGGGCACGTGTTCAGATGGTCACTCACGCTGGAGTTTGTGTCCATGATGGATGACGAGTGCAGTGGTGACCTCATGATGCCATGGAGGTCTTCTAAGGCTGGGGGTGTGAGCTGCTCCGAACAGCAAGTTTTCCTTCTACGGGACAGGGGGAGTCCGTTTTGATGGTACCAGGTCCCCGTATGTAATGACGTCATAGCAGAAATAACCCCATGGATGCCTGGAAAACCCAGCTCCGCTTAACCTTCCAGCCCAGGTACAAGGCTGTTTCGATCTGTTGGCTCTGGGGAAAAGTGTCCAGGGGTCTGAGGTGTCAGGGATCCTCAGTCTGATATGTCAAAATGCTGGCTTGTGTCCAGGAAGACCTTAGAATGTGGCGGGGGCTATGTACCGTGCAGGATTCTCCTCCCCTGAGGGTTGGATACAGCTCCCAAGAGCCAGGTTGCCCTCTGGGGACAGGAGGTGTTCTGTTTTGTGCCTCAAATTTTTTGAATTTGAAAAACATTTTTCAAAAATGTTTTGTGGTATCAAGTGTTGGACCATATGTATGTTTTCCAGGGTTTGCCTCTGAAGGTGGATGCGTGCAAACCTATGCTAGGGTTTCATTCAGGTCCTAGGGTTATTTCAGGTTCCATATTCTGACTCAGGGCCATGGTCTTGGGTGTCTGCCTGGAAGTAGGTGTCTGGCATGTGTCTGAATGTGCCTTTTTTCCAAGGCGGCCAATGATTGGGTGTCACCCAATCTGGAGGGTTTGTGTAAATGTGGATGGGCAGCGATTCCTTAAGGTTCTGTGCTGTGGCTCCAGAGGGCCCATCCTGGTGGCCTGTCAGTCAGGGCTTTGGGGACAAAAGTCTGCAAACAAAAACTCAGCTTAGGGTTCTGGGCGAGGTGATGGGCGGCCCGATCTGCAGACCTGAGGGCAGGGTTGCAGGAACTGAAATGTGTGATTTCACACATGTGAAATGGGTGATGGGGAGACAGGAGTGCAGGCTTTTCTGTCTGGGTTGTTTGTCTTGGTTGGCTACGGAATGTAGTGGTATCCTCAAGGGGACATGGGAGATTCTACCTTTGTGAGGATTCTGCCCATCTCCCAAGGGTTTGGTGTCTTTCGGAGGGAAGAAAACAGTGCTGTTTTCTGTCTCAGGGGTCCTGCAAAACAGGGATTCCAGAGATGGATTCTGGGTCCGGGTGCCTGGAGAACACGACCGAGGGTGCTGATTGGGGCCTAGGGACATGTAAGACTCAATATGCGGGCTGCTGGTCCAGCTAACAAGGGGGATGGTTGGAAACCAGTCTCAGGCTGAGAGTCACAATGCCTGTTTGTGGCCAGGACAGCCCTACTATGTGGGCGTGGTCTCGTGGGTAACGCAGCTGGCTCCCACTCTAAGGGTTAGACCTCATCCCCACAGCAAACTTTTCCCATCGTTGGCAAGGAGGAGTGCTCTTTGATGCTTGAGGTTCCCCCATAAGCTGGGATTTGAGCTCTGGTCTGGGCAGAGACGCCTGAATACCCAGGTTGGGTAGAGGTGGCAGACTCTGGCCATAGCAGGTCCCACCTGCAGAATATGTGGCCCGCTACCTGGGGGTCTGATGGGAGGTCAGGGCTCAGGCTGTGTCAGACAGAGCATTAGTGCACAGGGTGGCCTTGGATTTTGGGGTGCTGTCCAGGTCCTGCAGGCTGATCCTCATGTAGGGATTCTAGGCAGACCCCTAGGGCCCTTCTTCTTTCTGGAGGTCAGACAGAAGGCTTCGTTAGGGCTCTGGAAAGAACAATCTAAAGGGCTTGCAGCCCAGGAGTTTGAGGACCAAATTCTGAACGCACAAGCGCTGGTTCCTTTCAGTGTCGGGGACATGGCATTCCCCTGTGGAGCGACTGACTCAAGATCTGCAGCACCTGAGTCAAGGCATGTGTCAGATGTTCGCTCACACTGGAGTCTGTGTCCATGTTGGCCGACAAATGGAGGTGTGGCCTCATGAGGACATGGAGGTCTTCCAAGTCTGGGGCTTGTGAGCTGGTCTGAACAGCAAACTTTCCTTCTGTGGGACAGGGGGACTCCGTTTGGATGGCACCATGGTCCCCCGTATCGAAAGACGTCATAGCAGAAATCACCGCATGGATGCCTGGAAAGCCCAGATCTGTTTACCATTCCAGCCCAGGAACACTACTGTTTTGTTCTGGTGGGTCTGGGGCAAAGGGCCAAGGTGGCTGTGGTGCCAGAGAGCCTCACTCTGATGGGTCACAATGCTGGCCTGTGTCCAGGGAGACCTTAGAATGTGGCAGGGGCTCAGGCGCCTTGCAGGATTCTCCTCCTCTAAGGGTTGGACGCAGCTCCTTAGAGCAAGGATGGTTTCTGGGGACAGGAAGTGTTCTGTTTTGTGGCTCAGGAATCAAGTGTTGGACCATATGTAGGTATTCCAGAGTTTATCTCTGGAGACAGATGCCTGCAAACCTAAGCTAGGGTTCTGTTGAGGTCCTTGGGTTATTTCAGGTTTGATCTTCTGACACAGGGTCATTGACCTGGGTATCTGACTTGAGGTAGATTTCTGGCCTGTGTCTGAATGCAGGTTTTTTCAAAGGCCGCCAAACAATTTGGGGTGGACACAGGGGCATTGCAGGTGTCTCCCAATATAGAGGGTTTGTGCAAATGTGGACGGGCAGAGCATCCTTCAGGTGGGCAGTCAGAGTCCTGCATTTTGGCTCCAGAGGCCACATCCTGGAAGGCCTGTTGGCCAGGGCTTTGGGGACCAAGATCTGCAAACACAAACTCAGAATAGGGTTAGGGTTGAGGTGATGGGAGGCCCTTTCTGCGGACTGTGGGGCCTGTGTCTCGGGATCTGATATTAGGGCCATAGGAAGGCAGAAGTTGTGTTGTGGATCCTGAATGAACAATTGGAAGGCTGATGGGCCAGGAGGGTGAGGACGGAATTCTGAATGTACAAGTGCCAGTTCCGTTCAATGCCGAGCACATGGCATTTCCAATGTGTAGCCTCTGTCTCGAGATCTCCAGCTCTTGAGTCAGGGCACGTGTCAGATGGTCACTCACGCTGGAGTTTGTGTCCATGATGGATGACCAGTGCAGTGGTGGCCCCATGAGGCCATGGATGTCTTCACAGACTGGGGATTGTGAGCTGCTCCGAACAGCAACTCTCCTTCTGCAGGACAGGGGAGTCTGTTTTGATGGTACCAGGTCCCATCCCCTGTATGGAATGACGTCATAGCAGAAGTCACCGCAAGGATGTCTGGAAAGCCCAGTTCCACTTAGACTTCCAGCCCAGGAACAAGGTCTTTTCGATGTGGTGGCTCTGGTGCAAAGTGACCAGGGGTCTGAGGTAACAGGGAGCCTTATTCTGATGGGTCACAATGCTGGCTTGTGTCCAGGGAGATATTAGAATATGACGGAGGCTCAGGTGCCATGCAAGATTCTCCTCCCCTGAGGTTTGGACACAGATCCAAAGAGCCTGATGGCCTTCTCAGGACAGGAGGTGTTCTGTTTTGTGACTGAGGGATCAAGTGTTGGAACATATGTAGGTATTCCAGAGTTTGCCTCTGGAGGCAGATGGCTGCATACCTAAGCTAGGGTTCTGTTGGGGTCCTAGGGGTATGTCAGGTTCCATCATCTGATTCAGGGCCATCGACCTGGGTGTCTTCCTCAAGGTAGGTGTCTGGCATGTGTCCGAATGCGCCTATTTTCCACGATGAACAACGAATTTGGGGTGGTCTCGGGGGCATTGCAGGTGTCTCCTAATATGGAGGTTTTGTGCAAATGTGAAAGGCAGAGTTTTCCTTGGGTTGGCGGGCAGAATCCTGCGCTGAAGCCCCGATACTCCCCTTGACATGAGTGACACAGGGCTGGGTTATTGTCTCTGAAATCAGAAGGAGTCCAAAGGAAATATCATATGGCGTCACTCATATGTGGCCCAAGAGGTGAACCATGGACATGATTAAAAGCATGGGAAAACAGAAAGAAGTCAGATAGGGAAACAAACCAGGAGAGACTCAGAACTCTGAGAACCAAGCTGAGGGTTACAGAAGGATGAGATGTGCCAGGAATGAGTTTACTGGTTCATGGTATCGAGGAGGTGTGGAATATATGCTGTTGATGAGCACTCACTGGTATATGCAACTAAAGAATCAGAGAACCCTATCTCACAAAAGTATGAGGGATGAAAGGCTGGCTTCCCGAACAAAAGAAAAAGTATTGAAAAGAAAGAAAAACAGGTCGTTTCCCATGTAGATGAAGAAAGAAAGAGGCAAGGAATGAAGTTCAGTTTTATTATCTTACTGATAAAAATGGTATGCAATTGGTTTCCTATGAGGTCCTTATCTGAATTGGGTCTTTGGACATTGCAAATTAGATTCTTCCCTCTTCCCACACTTTGGGAATAGATGAGAAGATGCAGCATTGCCTTCATTAAATGTCTCGGAGTGTTGACCAGCAAATTGTTTTGACCTGGATTTTGGGGTATTGGGAGGTGTTTGTGGAATACTTCAAACAGTTTCATCATTACCTGAGACGTCAGATGTGTATGTTCATGACCTAATCTTGGTAGAGGGAATGTGTCTTGGAATTTATCATTTTCTCTCAGATATTGGATTTGTTGCCATACTTGTGCGTAGTGGACTTTTAGGTTAGGTTGTTTAGGAGAGTTTTGTCCTGAATGCTTTAATAAATTCTTGAGAGGTAAGAAGTTAACTTTTCCAGTTTTGTCAGTTTCTGACATTAATGCTTTTTTTCCTTAAGATAAGTTCTCTGAGGTTTGTTTCCATGAGTGCTACTCCTCATTAGCTCCCTAAATTCTGTGGGACTCTTTTAAGTGTGTGTGTGGGGGGGGGGGTATGGGAGAGAGGGTGTATTTCACAAAAGCTTAGAATATTTTAAGATATATGAAGCAGCTATTGTTTGGATCACAATTCACCTTCAAAAATATTAAAACTCATGTTCAATCTCGTTTGGCCACATTTCCTGCAACGAATGTCCCATTCAATCCTCTTTTTGAAACCCAGACTCTCCCTAACCTGACGTGGAAGAAACACTGTGTGCCCAGTTAGAGTCTCATTGTGTGTCCATTTTTCTTGCTTTTCACATGTTTCTTTCCTTCCATGAGTGAGTGAAAGCATATGTTCTTTTCTTTCTGTGACTGACAGATGGGCTGCAGCCCAATGCTCGCCATATTTCTGACACATGTGCAAGTTTCAAGATTCCTTTTTGCTTAAGGCTGGGTAAGAGTCTGTGGTTCATTGGGAGGAGAGGGAGATTGCAGAAATATCATGGGAGCTTGAGGCTTGTCTTCAGCCATCAACACAACAGGAAGATGACCACATCAATGGAACCATGACATCAATGACCCTAAAGCCTTGAAATCAAACTCAACAGCGAAAGAGAGAAGAAGTTGCAGAGACTTGGGAGAAGGGTGTAGACATGTCTTCAGGGAGAAGTGGACAGTTGCTGCTTCAGAGGGCAGGGAGCCATGGTCAAAAACAAAGGCCCAGGAGAGAGGAGCACACTGGGAACCCACAAGTTGAATGCTAACCCCTATCTGTTGGCATAGAAATGGAGATGGTCTGAATGGCACAATTACTTGCAACCAAAGGGTCTTGAGGCCCGGTATCTCAGATCAGCATGCTAGAGAGACACAGACTCCAGAGAACACTGTGTTTCTCCTGCAGAGCACACCAGCAAGCAACCGGGTGCAGACAGCCTGGAAACCATGATCAGAAACAATACTTGTTTGATTATTGTATCTTGCTGTGCATCCGTGATAGGCACTGTTCATGGAGATGCCTCGATGGGGGCAAAAGAATCTTGGGGTTCCACAACCATCAGCATAAAGCCCAAGTTAGTGGCCACGGACAGGACGGTGTGGACATTAGCTGCCTAACCTGCAATCACGTAGTCCCAACGCTGGAAACCTGTTGGGACTACCTTCCTAGGACACGTTGCTTAGTACCAGGAGAAAAGACCCTCCATTGGGGACTAGAAGAAAGCCCTGCCCACATCCTCTATCTTGACCACATCATTCAGCAGGCCTTAGTAATGTTGAGTGGGTTGAAAGACTCCTTTCATAGGCACCCCAGAGCCGACCAAGATAAACCTCACCATATTTGGTCCAGACAACAAACACTCCGAATGGCAGGCAATGAGTGCCTCTGCAGAGGACTGGCCCAGAAGAGAGTGGATAGCCACGCCCCAACACAGTGGCCATGACACATATACTGGAGACTCCATCAAGGTTCAGCCAGTGGCACTCCATGACATCTTCATCCTAAGGAAATTACTCTCAGGGTAGAAAACAGAAGGCACTTTTCAAATACAGAGAAGAATACAGAGACCTGAACTAATGCAACGATGGAAGAATCAATTGATGCCCAGGCAAAAGAACAAGAAATGCTCATGGGCAAGAAATCAAAGTGAAATCTGTACATGTCACATGCCAGGTGGAGGATTTCAGCAGCAGCCAGGATACTCGCTCTGGATCAGAAAAACATAGATGGAATCAGGGAGTTTCAGACCATAGGGATAAAGGTGGTAAAAAAAAAATAAATAAAATGAAGAGGCCCTTATGAAAAGATTTGTTAGCATGCTGGATGCAAAGTTCAGGAAGCTGGCAGAACCTGAGGATATAAAGAGGTACCTGGAATACAAGTACTGGGAAAAAAAGAAGCGAAGCAAAAGAGAGAAGGAAGAAGGATGGAACATGATAATGGGCATAGGGTAATCAGTAACTGCAATGAATGTCAATGGGTGCTTATTTTAGGAGACCTAGAAGAGAGTGAAAATAGTGGGCCCAACATTTCTTGGAGAAATCAGAGCTGCAAACATCCCTCATCTGCGCGCAGAAACAGAGATCCAGATTCTGAGGCACAGAGGACTCCCTGCCCCATCCACAGAAGCAGAGCAACACAAGACATAGTGTCATTCACCCTTCCAAATCTAGAAATGGAGGTATTCTCTTCACCCAAATATGCTTGGGAGAAGAGTGTTCCTAAAGCCAAATGCCTTACTTCGCGGTGACCAGCTATGCCAGCACTAGTAGCACGTTGTATACAGCAAGCCACAGCAGCCCAAGCAAAAACCCTATCCCCTGCAATTCTAAACAATAACAGAGCAGGAGTTCTGGTCTAGAACAATGAGGTGTTAAGAAGACAAAGATTGCGTCCAGGTGTGTCTCCATCAGTTCGGAAACGGCCTTCAGCTACTTTCCCCAGAAGGATAAGAGCCTCCTTATCCCAACCTCATTGGAATATCTCCCACCTCAGGTTCCCCACTCAGAGGCAAGTCTGCTTCTCCCTCTCCAACTCCCTCACTGATTACATTCTCGCTGTTTCTCTCTGTCCCATACATGCAAGCACATCGTTGAAAACAGCAGCAACAACGAGAAACGATAAGTATTGACTGGGACCAGAGCATGCTTTATTCAATATGGACCTATGCCCCTATGGAACGAAGCCAGGTCCAGAGCACTTCCCACCATCCTAAAATGCCAGACCTTGGCTTGAGCTCCCTTGGTTGTTATCCTCTTCTTCGTCTTCCTGCATCTCCCCACCAGCATGGAGCTTCCACTCTCTGTCCCGCTGCAATGGCCCCTTGTTCTCCCATTGTTCCTCCGCACCTGGCTCCTTTCGAACATGCCCATCATCCGCAACAGGCACTGTTTGTTTATCCCATGAAAACCATTATGGAATGAAAATGGGAGGCTTAAGGCAGCCTTGTGCTGCAACATCTCCATTTAGTTCCACAGAAGGAAGCTGTGCCACCCTGCGGGAATGCTCAGGGATCTTAGGCCGCTGAATCCTCTTCAAGGCATCCTTTTGTAGATACATGTTGTCTTCCTTAACCTGGCATGGAAACCTTTCCAATGGCTTCACATGGGCAATGGGGCTCCTCCACCAGGCTCCGTGCTTGCTCCTGTGGCTCCAAACTGATGAGTCCGTCCTGGGCCTAAGGTTCTAGGGCGTAGGGTCTGCCTTTGGTGCTCGGTCAGCTTGGAAGATGGGCAGGCCTTCTTGGTATGGTTACTGGAGATGCAAGACGAACTCGTGTCCTCACTGTTGAAGACAACAGACATGTCTTTGGCATGGTTGTGGATGTTCAATGAGGACTTTCCTCGAGTGGCCCTTTTCCTGGTCACAGGGTCCTGATTGGGTCAGAGAATCATGCACATGTGCGGAGCGTGGAGTTCCTGGCCTAAGGCTTGGTTGTAGTCTTGAGCATTTCTTGAATTTTCGGGGGTAAGATGAAATTGTGAATCCTTGCCCTTCTCAGGAGTGCAGAGGGCTGGAGGTGACAGTCCCGGCCAAAGACTTTAAATTCGCCCATGGAGAACATGACACCGACTCGCTTCGCAAACTGTCTTGGTGAAATACCCAGGACTCTCCAACGGTTTGGGAGGGCTTTGACACCTCCTAGCTGACCTATGACTAGGAAAGCCATGTGGAGTGATTAGACATGGTTTGGGGAGGAGTGGTTCCTAGGAGCTCAAAACATTGTGACGTCACAGAAGCTGACTTCACTGAAGCAGCAATCCCTCTCTCATGAGCTATGAGTCCTATGGCTTTAGGTAGGAAGCCCTGGAAAGACCAAAAAAGAGCCCTGATTGCCTACTCATGATCTCAGGTGGTCTCTACGGTTTCTTTCCCACTTCACCTTTGTATACAGAGAGAAAAGAACATGACACTCGGTGTACCATCCTTTCGGCCAACATTTCTCCAGATGAGCCAGGTGTTCCTATTTCCACTGGAACATCTGGAGATCTCAAACAGCACGGAGGCCTCTTGGGTATCATGAGATCTCTGGGAGGTTTGACATCCTATGGGTGAGAGCGTCCTTTCGTAGGTTCTTTTCACAATTTGTTCTAGGAAGAAGGGTCTTCCCTTGGGGTAGGTCAGCCTGAATGAGAAGGGAAGGAATAAGGGAAGGAAAGTCACATTTCAAGGAAACGTGCTAGGGCATGGATGCATTGTGCTGTCCATGTCCTGATCTGCTAGTATTCTGAAACACCAGTCCTAAGGGAGGAGGGCTCTGTCTACCTGAGTTTATCTGAAACACCTTTGCAAGGACTTCAAGGAGAGTGACATTCTGCATGATCGCTACTCCTGAAAGAAGAGCCCTGGACAGCGCACCTGTCATCATCAGTTAACGTTACATGCTGAGGTCTTGGAGAGCACCATGATCACCAAATCCCTTAATTCAGAGGAAACGGAACTGCCTAAATTGATGGCCTACCATGCCCACTCTAACCGAATTTTGGAAGGAGCTGAGATGCCATTCAATCGGATAAAGAAGGTATGGTCCATCCAGGCCACAGATGATACCTACGACATTGAGCGGGATGAAGCCCTGATACTCGCCTTGACATGGGTGACACAGGGCTGGGTTATTTTCAATGAAATCGGAAGGAGTCCAAGGGAAATATCATATGGTGTCATTCATATGTGGCCCATGAGGAATACCATGGAAATTAGTAGAAGTAAGGGAAAACGGAAAGAGAAGATGTCAGACAGGGAGACAAACCAGGAGAGACTCAGGACTCTGGGAACCAAACAGGGATACAGAAGGATGACACACGCCATGAATGAGGGAAGTGGTTCATGGTATGGAGGTGGTGTGGCATATATGCTGTTGATGAGCGCTCGGTTGTATATGCAACTAAAGAATCAGGGAACATCTGCACTGTGGCTCCAGAGGCCCTATTATGGAGGGCCTGTGGGCCAGGGCTTTGGGCACAAAAGTCTGCAAACACAAATTCCGAATAGGGTTAGGGGCGAGGTGATGGCAGGCCTGATCTTCAGACCTTGAGGGTAGTGCCGTGGGATATGAAATGAGGGCGATGGGGAGGCGGGAGCACCGGCTTTTCTGTCTGCCTTGTGTGTCTCAGTTGGCCTTGGAATGTAGCGATAGCCTCATGGGGCCATGGGGGATTCTGCCTCTGTGAGGATTCTGCCTGGATCCCAAGGGTTTGGTGTACTTCGGGGAAAAGGGAAGAGTTCTGTTTGCCATCTCAGGGTTCCCGCCATAGCAGGGATTCCAGAGTCAGCTTTGGGGTCTGGTTGCCTGGAGAACGTGACCAATGGGGAGGATTTGGGCAGATGGGCATGTCAGGCTCAATATGTGGGCTTATGGTTCAGCTGGGGAGGGGGCTGTTTTGAAATCGGGCTCAGGCTGAGGGTCATTAATGTCTGTTGTGGCCAGAACAGCCTGCCTGGGTGGGCGTTGTCTCATGGGCTATGCCACTGCCTACCACTGTGAGGGTTAGACTCACATCCCCACAGCAAGCTTTGCCTGTTGAGGGGAAAGAGGAGTGCTCTTTGATACATGAGGTTCCCCCATAGGCCGGAATTTGAGCTATGGTCTGGGCACAGACGCCTGATAACCCAGGTTGGGTAGAGATGACAATCTCTGTCCTTGGGATGTCCCATTTTCAGGATATGGGGAACGCTACCTGGGAGGCAGTTGGGAGGTTCTGGCTTAGGCTGTGTCAGACAGAGCATTAGTGCAAAGGGCAGCGTAGGACTTGGGGTGCCTTCGAGGTTCCTGCTGTTTGAAACTCACGTGCGGATTCTGCGCAGACCCCTAGGGCCCTTCTTCTTTCTGTAGGGCAAGAAGATAGTGTTGTGCCTCCCGACTGAACAGTCTGGAGGGTTAGTGGGCCAGGAGGTTGAGGACGGAATTCTGAATGCACAATTGCCAGTCCAGTTCAGTGCCGAGCACATGGCATTTCCAATGTGCAGCGTCTGACTTCAGATCTCCAGCACCTGAGACAGGGCACGTGTCAGATGATCGCTCAGCCTGGAGTTTGTGTCCATGATGACCGACGAGTAGAGGGGTGGACTCATGAGGCCATGGAGGTCTTCCCATGCTGGGGCTTGGGAGCTGCTTGGAACAGCAAGCTTTCCTTCTGCGGGACATGGGGAGTCCGTTTGGATAGCACCAGGGTCCCCCGTATGGAAAGATGTCAGAGCAGAATTCCCCGCAAGGATGGCTGGAAAGCCCAGCTCCGCTTACCCTTCCAGTCAAGGAACAAGGCTGTTTCGATCTGGGGGCTCTGGGGCAAAGTGCCCAGGGGGCTGTGGTGATGGAGATCCTCATTTTGATGGGTCACAATATTGGCTTGTGTCCTAGGAGACCATAGAATGTGGCGGGGGCTCAGGCGCCATGCAGGATTCTCCAACCCTGAGGGTTGGGCGCAGCTCCCAATAGCCATGTTGCCTTCTGGGGACAGGAGGTGTTCTGTTTTGTGGCTTAGGGATCAAGTGTTGGACCATATGTAGGTTATCCAGGGTTTGCCTCTAGATGCATATACCTGCAAAACTAAGCTTGGGTTCCACTGAGGTCCTAGGGTTATGTCAGGTTCCATCTTCTGACTCAGGGCCATAGACTTGGGTGTCTGGCTGGGGGTAGGTGTCTCACATGTGTCTGAGTGCTTTTTTTTTTCTAAGGCGCCAACGAATTTGGGGTGGCCTCAGCGGCACTGAAGCTGTCTCCCAATCTGGAGTGTTTGTGAAGATGTGACAGGCAGAGTTTCCTTCGGGTGGGCAGGCTGAGTCCTGTGCTGCGGCTCCAGAGGCAACATACTGGTGGGCCTGTCCGCCAGGTCTTTGTAGACAAAATTCTGAAAACACAGTCTCAGGATAGGGATAGCGGCGAGGTGATGGCAGGCCCGATCTGCAGACCATGAGGGCAGTGCAGTGGGATCTGAAATGAGGACGACAGAGAGGTGGGAGCACAGGCTTTTCTGTCTGGGTTGTGTGTCTCAGTTGGCCACGGTATGTAGCGGTACCTCATGGGGCCAGGGGAGATTCTGCCTCTGTGAGGATTCTGCCCAGTTCCCAAGGCTTTGGTGTCTTTTGGGGGGAAGACTACAGTGCTGTTTTCCGTCTCAGGATTCAAGCCATAGCAGGGATTCCAGAGTCCACATCTGGGTCCTAGCGTCTGAAGAACCAGACAGAGGGTGAGGATTGGGGCCTAGAGGCATGTCATGCCCAATATGCATGCTCCTGGTCCAACTAGCAAGGGGGCTGGTTTGAAAGCAGGCTCAGGCTGAGGTTACAATGCCTGTTTGTGGCCAGGGAAGCCCTCCTGGGTGGGTGTGCTGTCATGGCACATGCAGCTGGCTCCCACTCCAAGGGTTGGACCCCCATCGCCATAGCAAGCTTTTCCCGTCGTTTGGAAGGAGGATTGCACTTTGATGCTTGAGGTTCCCTCATATTGCGGGATTTGAGCTATCGTCTGGTCACAGACGCCTGAATACCCAGGTTGGTTAGAGATGAAGTATCTGGCCTTGGCAGTTTCCACCTGTAGGATATGAGGCTGACCACCTGGGGGGCTGATGGGAGTTTCTGGCTTAGGCTGTGTCAGACAGAGCATTAGTGCACAGGGCGGCTAAGACATTGAGAGTCCTTGAGGTCAGTGTTGTTTGATCCACATGTAGGGATTCTGAGCAGACCCCTAGGGCCCTTGTTCTTTCTGGAGGGCAAGCAGAAGAATGCATTGTGGCTCCCGAATGAACAATCAGGACAGCTGGCGGGCCAGGAGGGTGAGGACCGAATTCTGAATGCACAAGCGTGTGTTCAGTTCAGTGCCCAGCGCATGGCATTTCCAATGTGCAGCATCTGACTCAAGATCTCCAACACCTGAGTCAGGGCACGTGTCAGATGGTCGGTCACTCTGGTGTTTGTGTCGATGGCTGACGAGTGGAGGGGTGGCCTCATGAGGCTATGGAGGTCTTCTCAGACTAGGGCTTGTTTGCTGCTCCGAATATCAAGCTTTCCTTCTGCGGGACAAGGAGAGTCCGTTTGGATGGCACAGGGTCCCTCATCAGGAAAGACGTTGTAGCAGAAGTCACCAAATGGAAGCCTGGAAAGCCCATCTCTGCTGAGCTTTCCAGCCCAGGAACAAGGCCGTTTGGATCTGATGGCTGTGCGAAAAAGTGCCCAGGGTGCTGTTGTGACAGGGAGCCTCATTCTATTGGGTCACAATGCTGGCTTGTTTCCAGGGAGACCTTAGAATGTGGCGGGGACTCGGGTGCCATGCAGGATTCCCCTCCACTGAGGGTTGGACAAAGCTCTCAAGAGCCAGGTTGCCTTCAGGTTACAGGAAGTGTTTTGTTTTGTGGCTCAGGGATCAAGTGTTGGACCAAATATAGGTATTCCAGAGTTTGCCTCTGGAGAGAGATGTGTGCAATCCTAAGCTTCGGTTCCATTGAGGTCCTTGGCATATGTCAGGTTCCATCATCTGACTCAGGGCCATTTACCTGGTGTCCACCTCGAGGTAGGTGTCTGGCATATGTCTGAATGCGCCTTTGTTCCAAGGTAGCAAATGAACTTGGGTGGGATCAGGGGCATTGCAGGTGTCTCCCAATCTGGAGGGTTTGGGCAAGTATGACCGGCAGAGTTTCCTTTGTGTGGGCAGGCAGAGTCCTGTGCTGCAGCTCCAGAGGCAATATCCTGGTGGGTCTGTCTGCCAGGGCTTTGGGGACAAAAGTCTGCAAACACAAACTTGGTATAGGGCTAGTGGCGAGGTGATGACAGGCCCAATATGTGGACTGTGAGGGCAGTGCCACGGGATCTGAAATGAGAGCCATGGGGAGGCAGTAGCACAGGCTTTTATGTCTGGGTTGTGTGTCTCGTTTGACCACGGAATGTAGCGGTAGTCTCATGGGGCCATGGGAGATTCTGCCTCTGTGAATAATCTGCCCGGGTCCCAATGGTTTGGTGTCTTTCAGGGAGAAAGAAAGAGTACTGTTTCCCGTCTCAGGGGTCCCACCATAGCAGGGATTCCAGAGTCAGCTTTGGGGTCTTGTTGCCTGGAGAATCTGACTGAGTGTGAGGATTAGGGCCTAGGGTCATGTCACACCCGATAAGTTAGCTCCTGGTCCAGCTGGGGTTTGTTTGAAAGTGGGCTCAAGCTGAGGCACCCAATGCCTGTGTGTTCCCAGGGCAGCCCTCCTGGGTGGGCGTGGTCTCATGGGCCATGCAGATTGATCCCACTCTTATGGTTAAACCCCCATCCCAACAGCAAGCTTTTCCCATCGTGGGGAAGGAGGAGTGTTCTTTGATGCTAGAGGTTCCCCCATAGGCCAGGATTTGAGCTATGGTCTGGGTACAGACCCTTGAATACCCAAGTTGAGTAGAGATGACAGTCTCTTGCCTTGGCATGACCCACCTGCAGCATATGGGGCCCGCTACCTTGGGGGCTGATGGGAGGTCGGGGCTCAGGCTGTGTCAGACAGAGCATTAGTGCACAGGGCGGCCTAGGACATTGGGGTGCCTTTGAGGATCTAGCAGGGTTATCCTCACGTAGGGATTCTGGGCAGATACCTAGGGCACTTCTTCTTTCTGGAAGACAGGCAAAAGACTGCATTTTGGCTCCCAAATGAACAATCTGGAAGCCTTGCAGTTCAAAAGGATGAGGACAGAATTCTGGAAGCACAAGTGCCTGTCTGTTCAGTGCCGAGTACATGGCATTTCCAATATGCAGTCTGACTCGAGATCTCCTGCACCTGAGTCAGGCATGTGTTAGATGGCCACTCATGCTGGCGTTTGTGTCCATGATGGCCAATGAGTGGAGGGGTGGCCTCATGAGGACATGGAGGTCTTCCTAGGCTGGGGTTTATGAGCTGCCCCGAACAGCAAGCTTTCCTTCTGTGGGACGGGTGAGTCCTTTTGGATGGCAGTAAGGTTCCCCATATGGAAAGACGTTGTAGCAGAAGTCACCGCATGGATGCCTGGAAAGCACGGATCCGCTTAGCCTTCCAGCCCAGGAACAAGGATGTTTTGATCTGGTGGCTCTGGGCCAAAGTGCCCAGGGGTCTGAGGTGACAGGGAGCCTCATTCTGATGGGTCCCAATGCTGCATTGTGTCCAGAGAGACCCTAGAATGTGGCAGGGACTCAGACACCATGCAGGATTCTGCTCCCCTGAGGGTTGGACGAAGCTCCCAACAGCCAGGTTGCCTTCTGGGGACAGGAAGTGTTCTGTTTTGTGGCTCAGGGATCAAGTGTTGTACCATATATAGGTATTCCAGAGTTTACCTCTGGACATAGATGCCTGCAAAACTAAGCTAGGGTTCCGTTGAGGTCCTAGGGCTATGTCAGGTTCCATCTTCTGACTAAGGGCCATTGACCTGGGTGTCTGCCTAGAGGTTGGGGTCTGGACTGTGTCCCAAGGCGCCTTTATTCAAATTTGGCCAACGAATTTGGGGTGTTATCAGGGGCATTGCAGGTGTCTCCAAATCTGGACGTTTGTGCAAATGTGACGAACCGACTTTCCTTCCAGTGGGCAGGTAGAGCCCTGTGCTGCAGCTCCAGAGGCAACATCCAGGTGGGCCTGTCGGCCAGGGATTTGGGGACAAAATTCTGCAAACACAAACTAGGTATAGGGCTAGCGGCGAGGTGATGGCAGGCCCGATCTTAGGACAGTGAGGGCAGTGCCACGAGATCTGAAATGAGGTGATGGGGAGGCAGAGCGCAGACTTTTCTGTCTGGGTTGTGTGTCTCAGTTGGCCACAGAATGTGGCGGTAGTCTCATGGGGCCATGGGATATTCTGCCCCTGTGAGGATTCTTCCCGGGTCCCAAGGGTTTGGTGTCTTTCGGGGGAAAGGGAAGAGTGCTGCTTTCTGTCTCAGGGGTCCTCGCATAGCAGGGATTCCAGAGTCGGCTTGTGGGAACGGGCACATGGAGAACCATACAGAGGGTGAGGATATGGGCCTAGGGGCATGTCAGGCCCGATATATGTGTCCCTGGTCTAACTAGTGAAGGGTCTGTTTTGAAAGCGGGCTCATGAAGAGAGTCACAATGCCTGTTTGTGGCCAGGGAAATGATTCTGGTTGGGCATGGTCTCATGGGCCTTGCAGGTGGCTCCCACTCTGAGAGCTAGACCCCCTTCCCCACAGCAAGCTTTTCCCCTCGTGGGGAAAGAGGAGGGCTCCTTTATGCTTGAGGTTCCCCCATAGGCCAGGATTTGAGCTATGGTCTGGGCACAGACGCCTGAATACCCAGGTTGCATGGATATGACAATCTCTGGCCTTGGCATGACCCACCTGCTGTATATGGGGGATGCTACCGGGGGGCTGATGGGAGGTTGGGGCTCAGGCTGTGTCAGACAGAGCATTAGTGCACAGGGCAGCCTAGGGCATTGGAGTGCCATCGAGGTTCCTCAGGTTGATTCTCACGTGGGAATTCTGGGCAGACACCTAGGGGCCTTCTTCTTTCTGGTGGGCAGGCAAAAGACAGCATTGTGGCTCCCGAATGAACAATCTGGAGGGCTGGCAGGCCAGGGGGGTGAGGACGGAATTCTGAATGCACAGGTGCCGGTTCCGTTCAGTGCCGAGCACATGGCATTTACAATGTGCAGCATCTGACTAGATATCTCCAGCACCTGAGTCAGGGCATGTGTCATATAGTGGCTCACGCTGGAGTTTGTGTTCATGATGGCTAACGAGTGAGGGGTGGCCTCATGAGGCCATGGAGTTCTCCCCAGGCTGGGGCTTGTTTGCTGCTCCGAACAGCAAGCTAGCCTTCTTTGGGACAGGGAGAGTCCATTTGGATGGCATAAGGGTCCCCCATATGGAAAGATGTCGTAGCAGAAGTCACCACATGGATGCCTGGAAAGCCCAGCTTGGCTTACCATTCCAACCCAGGTACAAGTTCATATTGATCTGGTGGCTCTGGGGCAAAGTTCCCATGGGACTGAGGTGACAGGGAGCCTCATTCTGATGGGTCCCAATGCTCGCTTGTGTCCAGGGAGACCTTAAAATGTGGTGGAGGCTCAGGCGCCATGCAGGATTCTCCTCCCCTGAGGGTTGGACGCAGCTCCCAACAGCCAGGTTGCCTTCTGGGGAAAGGAGATTTTCAGAAAGTTTTTAGTTTTTTGTCTCTGGGATTATGTGTTAGAATATATGCAGGTTTTCCAGAGCTTGCCTCTGGAGACAGATACCTCCAAGCCTAAGCTCAGGTTTCATTGAGGTCCTGGGGTATGTCAGGTTCTATCTTCTGACTCAGGGCCATTGACCTGGGTGTCTGCCTGGAGGTAGGTGTCTGGCATGTGTCAAATATGCCTTTTTTCCAAGGCGGCCAACGAATTTGGGGTGGGATCTGGGGCATTACAGGTGTCCACTAATCTGGTGGCTTTGTGCAAATGTGACCAGCATAGTTTCCTTCAGGTGACAGGCAGAGTCCTTCACTGTGGCTACATTGGCCCTATCCTGGAGGGCCTGTCAGCCAGGGCTTTGCTGACAAAATCTGCAAGCACACACTCAGGATAGGTTTGGGGTGAGGGGATGGCCGGCCCGACCTGCAGACCTTGAGAGCAGTGCCGCCAGATATGAAATGAGGGTGACGAGGAGGAGAGAACGCAGATTTTTCTCTCTGGTTTGTGTGTCTCGGTTGGCCATGGAATGTAGTGGTAGCCTCATGGGACCGTGGTAGCTTCTGCCTCTGTGAGGATTCTGCCTGGATCCCAAGAGTTTGGTGTTTTTCATGGGGAATGGAAGAGTGCATTTTTCTGTCTCCGGGGTCCTGCCATAGCAGGGATTCCAGAGTCAGCTCCTGGTTTCGGGTACCTGAGATCCCAACTGAGGGTGAGGATTTGGGCCTAGGGACATGTCAGGCCCAATTTGCGAGCTCCTGCTTTAGCTAGCAAGGGGGCTGTTTTGAAAGCGGGCTCAGGCTGAGGGTCACAATGCCTGTTTGTGGCCAGGCCTCCCTCCTGGTTGTTCGTGGTCTCATGGGCCATGCAGCTGGCTCCTACTCTGAGGGTTATACCCACATCCCCACAGCAAGCTTTTCCTGTCGTGGGGAAGGAGGAGTGCTCTTTTATGCTTGATGTTCCCCCATAGGCCAGAATTTGAGCTATGATCTGGACACAGACACCTGAATACCCAGGTTAGGTAGAGATGACAGTCTCTGACCATGGCAGGTCCCACCTACAGGATATGGATCCCACTACCTGGGGGGCTGTTGTTACGTCGGGGCTCAGGCTGTGTCAGACAGAGCATTAGTGCACATGGCGGCCTAGGATATTGGGGTGACATCGAGGTCTGTGCAGGTTGATCCTCACGTAGGGATTCTGGGTAGACTCCTAGGGACCTTCTTTTTTTGGAGGGCAGGCAGAAGTCTCAGTTTTGGCTGCAGAATTCCCAACCTGGAGAGCTTGCTGACCAGAAGGCTGTGGACAGAAATCTGAATGCACAGGCTCCGGTTCAGTTCAGTACCAAGCAAATGGAGGTCCCAATGTGGAGCGTCTAACTCGAGATCTCCAGCACCCGAGTCAGGGAGAGTGTCAGATGGTCGTTCACGCTGGAGTTTGTGTTCTTGATGCCTGATGAATGGAGGGGTGGCCTCAGGAGGCCATGGATGTTTTCAAAGGCTGGGTTTGTGAGCTGCTCCGACACCATGCTTTCTTTCTGCGGGACATGGGGAGTCCGTTTTGATGGCTCCAGGCTACAGGGTACATATGGAAAGGTATGGTAGCAGAGCTCACTGCATAGATGTCTTGAAAGCCCAGCTCAGCTTATCCTTTCAGCCCAGGAACAAGGTAGTTTCGACCTGATGGCTCTGGGGCACTACCCCACGGGGACAGAGTTACAGGGAGCCTCATGCTGATGGGTAACAATGCTGGCTTGTGTCCAGGGATACCTTAGAACGTGGTGAGAACTCAGGCACCATGCAGGATTCTTCTCCCCTGAAAGTGGACGCATCTCACAAGAGCCATGCTGCCCTCTGTTGACAGGAAGTGTTCTCATTTGTGGCTGAGGGACCAAGCATCAGTTCATATCTAGGTATTCCAGAACCTGCCTCTGGGGACAGATGCCTGCAAACCTCAGCTAGGGTTCCGTTGATGTCCTAGAGGCATGTCAGTTCCATCTTCTGATTCAGCGCCATTGACCTGATTGTCTGCCTGGAAGTAGGTGTCTGGCATGTGTCAGAATGCAGGTTTCTGTCCAGAGCTGCCAACGGAATTGGGTGGGCTAAGGGTCATTGCAGGTGTCTCCTAATCTGGAGGGTTTGTGCAACTCTGACAGGCAGAGTTTCCTTCGGGAGGGCAGGCAGAGTCCTGGAGTCTCAGTCCAGGCTCTGGAGGCCACATCGTGGAGGGCACGTGGGCCAGGGCTATGGAGACAAAAGTCTCTAAACACAAACTCGGGTTAGGGGGAAGGGTAAGCTGTTGGCAGACAGGATCTGCAGACCATGAGGGCAGTGCCTCGGATCTGAAATTAGGGCGCTGGGGAGGAGGGACCCCATGCTTTTTTGTCTCGGTTCTGTGTCTCCGTTGGCCACAGAATTGTGGGGTGGCCTCATGGGTCCATGGGAGATTCTGCCTTTGTGGGGATTTTGCACTCTCCTAAGGTTTTGGTGTCTTTCTGGATGAAGGAAAGAGAGCTGTTTTCTGTCTCAGGGGTCTGCCATAGCACAGATTCCAGAGTCTGCTTCTGGGTCCTGGTGCCTGGAGAACATGACCAAGGGTGAGGGTATGGCCCCAGGGGCATGGCAGGATCGATATGCAGGCTACTGGTCCAACTAGCGAGGGGGCTTGTTTGGAAGCAGGCTTAGGTTACTGTGACAATTCCTGTTTGCTCCCAGGACGAACCTCCTGGATGGGTGAGGTCTGGCTCCCACTCTGAGGGTTTGACCCCCATCCCCACAGCAAGCTTTTCTAGCCATGGGGAAGAGGGAGTGCTCTTTTGTGCTGAGGTTCCCCCATAGGTTGGGATTTGAGTTATCATCTGGGCACAGAAGCCTGAACAACCAGGTTGGGTAGAGATGAGAGCCTTGGGCCATGGCCAGTCCTACCTGCAGGGGATGGTGCCCATTACATGGGGGGCTGAATGGAGGTCGGGCCTTAGGCTGTGTCAGACTGAGCATTAGTGCACATTGTGGCCTGGATATTGGGTTTCCGTCTAGGGCCGTGCAGGGTGATCCTGACGTGAGGATTCTGGGCAGACCCATATGTCCCCTCTTGTTTTGGAGGGCAGGCATAAGGCTTCATTGTGGCTCCAGACTTCCAAATCTGGAGGGCTTGTGAGCCAGGAGGGTGAGGACGGAAGTCTGAATGCACTAGTGCTTGTTTAGTTCAGTGCCGAGCATATGTCAGTTCCAATGTGTAGCATCGGACTCGAGATCTCCAGCACCAGAGTCAGGACGAGTTTTGTATGGTTTCTCACGCTGGAGTTAGTGCCCATGATGCCAAATGAATGGAGGGGTGGCCTCATGAGGCCATGGAGGTTTTCCCAGGCTGGGGCTTCTGAGCTGCTCCGAACAGTAAGCTTTCCTTCTACGGGACAGGGTGAGTTCCTTTTGATTGCTCCAGGGTCCCCATATTGATAGAAATGGTAGCAGAGCTCACCACATATATGTCTGGAAATCCCAGCTCAGCTTTATCCTTTCAGCCCAGGAACAAGGCTCTGGGCGATGTATCCAGAGGGCTAGTTGACAGGGAGCCTCATGCTGATGGGTCACAATACCGGTTTGTGTTCAGGGAGACCATAGAATGTGGTGATGGCTCAGACACCATGCAGGATTCTCCTCCCCTGAGGGTTGGCCAGTTCCCAGGAGCCAGATTCCCTTCTTAGAACAGGAGGTGTTCTGTTTTGTGGCTCAGGGAACAAGTGTTGGACCATATGTCGGTATTCCAGAACCTGCCTCTGGGGACTGATGCCTGTGAAATGCACCTAGCGATCCGTTGTGGTCCTAGGGGCATGTCAGTTTCCATCTTGTGATACAGGGACATTGAACTGAGTGTCTGCTTGGAGTTAGGTGTCTGGCATGTGTCAGAATGTGCATTTCTGTCCGAAGGAGCCAACGAAATTGGCTGGGTTCAGGGACCTTGCAGGTGTCTCCCAATCTGGAGGGTTTGTGCAACTATGATGGGTAGAGTTCCCCTTCAGGAGGGCAGGCAGAGTCCTGTACTCTGGGTACAGAGGCCCCATGATGGAGGGCCTGTCTGTCAGGGCTTTGGGGAAAAAAAGTATGCAAACACAAACTCAGGTTTGGGTGAGGGGCGATGTGATGGCAGGCCCCATAGGCAGGCAGTGATGGCAGTGTCTCTGGATCTGAAATTAGGGCAATGGGGATGCGGGAGGGCAGGCTTTTCTGTCTTGGTTGTGTCTCGGTTGTCCAAGGTTGGTGGGTTGGCCTCATGAGTCCATGGGATATTCTGCCTCTGTGGGGATTTTGCATGGCTCCCAAGGTTTTGCTGTTTTCTGGATCAAGGGAAGAGAGCTGTTTCTGTCTCAGGTGTCCCACCATAGCAGGGATTCCTGAGTCTGCTTCTGGGTTCAGGCGCCTGGAGAACCTGACCGAGGGTGAGGATTTGGGCCTAGGAGCATGGCAGGACCGATATGCGGGCTCCTGGCCCAGCTAGCGAGGGGGCTTTTTGAAAGCAGGCTCAGGTTATGGTGACAATGTCTGTTTATGCCCAGCGAGTACCTCCTCTGTGGGCGTGGTCTCATGGGCCATGCAGCTGGCTCCCAATCTGAGGGTTTGACCACCATCCCAACAGCAACCTTTTCTGGCTTGGGGAAGGAGGAGTGCTCTTTTGAGTTTGAGGTTACCCCATAGTACAGGATTGGAGCTATGGTCTGGGCACAGATACCTGAACACATAGGTTGGGTAGAGATGACAGCCTTGGGCCATGGGTGGTCCCACCTGCAGGGGATTTTGCCCACTACGTGGGGGGCTTACTGGAGGTCAGAGCTCTCACTGTGTCAGACAGAGCATTAGTGCACAGTGCGGCATGGATATTGTGGTTCTGTCTAGTGCTGTGCAGGGTGATCCTCACGTGGGGATTCTAGGGAGAACCATAGTACCATTCTTCTTTCTGGAGGGCAGGCAGAAGGCTTCGTTGTGGCTCCTGAATTCCCAATCTGGAGGGCTTGCAGGCTAGGAGAGTGAAGACGGAAGTCGGAATGCATAAGCGCTGGTTCAGTTCAGTGCCGAGCACATGCAGTTCCAGTGTGCAGCGTCTGACTCCAGATCTCAACACCTGTGTCAGGGCGAGTGTTGTATGGTTTCTCACACTGGAGTTTGTGTCCATGTTGCCCGATGAATGGAGGGGTGGCCTCATGAGGCCATGGAGGGTTTCTCAGGCTGGGTCTTCTGAGTTTCTCCAACAGCAAGCTTTCCTTCTGCTGGACAGGAAGAGTTCATTTTGATGATTCCAGGGTTCCCCATATGGAAAGACTTTGTAGTAGAGCTCACCTCATAGATGTCTGAAATCCCAGCTCAGCTTATCCTTTCATCCTAGGAACAAGGCGTTTTTGATCTGGTGGCTCTCGGGTAAAGTGTGCAGGGGGCTGAGTTGACAGGGAGCTTCATGCTGATGGGTCACAATGCTGGCTTGTGTCCAGGGAGGCCTTAGAATGTGGTGGGGGCTCAGGCACCATGCAGCATTCTCCTCCTCTGAGGGGTGGACGCAGCTCCCAAGAGCCAGGTTGCCTTCGGGGGACAGGAGGTGTTCTATGTTGTGGCTCAGGGACCAAGCGTTGGATGATATGTCAGTATACCAGAACCTGACTCTGGGGAAAGATGCCTGCAAAAGTCATCTGGGGTTCCATTGAGGTCCTAGTGGCATGTCTGTTTCTATCTTCTGTCTCAGGGCTATTGACCTGGGTGTCTGCCTGGAGGTTGGTGTCTGGCATGTTTCAGACTGTGTATTTCTGTTCAGAGCGGCCAACGAAATTGGGTGGGCTCAGGGTTCTTTCAGGTGTCTGCCAATCTGGAGAGTTTGTGCTACTGTGACGGTCAGAGTTTCCTTCTTGAGGGCAGGCAGAGTCCTGTGATGTGGCTCCAGATGTCCCATACTGGAAGGCGTGTCATCCAGGGTTTGGGGACTAAAGTCTTCAAACACAAACTCGGGTTTGGGTGAGGGGCGAGGTGATGGCAGGCAGCATCTGCACACCGTGAGGGCAGTGTCTTGGGATGAAATTAGGGGGGTGGGGAGGCATGAGCGCAGGCTTCTCTGTCTGGGTTTTGTGTCGGTTGGCCAAGGAATGGAGGGATGGCCTCATGGGGCCATGGGAGATTTTTCCTCTGTGGGGAATCTGCCTGGCTCCCAAGGTTTTTGTGTCTTTCATGGGGAAGTGAAGAGTGATGTTTCCTGTCTCAGGAGTACAGCCATAGCAGGGCATCCAGTGTCTGCTTCTTGGTCCTGGTGCCTGGAGAACCCGAACGAGGGTAAAGATTTGGGACTCGGGGCATGTAAGGCCCGCTAGGTGGGATCCTGGTAAAGCTAGCCAGGGGGCTTGTTTGAAATCATCTCAGGATTAGGGTCACAATGCCTTTTTGTGACCAGGGCAGCCATCATGGGTGAGCGTGGTCTCATGGGTCATGCAGCTTGCTTCCACTCTGAGGGTCAGACACCCACCCTCCCAGCAAGCTTTTCCTGACTTAGGGAATCAGGAGTGCTCTTTTGTGTTTGAGATTCCCTCATAGGCTGGGATTTGAACTAAGGTCTGGGCACAGATGCCTGAACACCCAGGTACGTTAGAGATGACAGCCTTGGGCCATGTCCGTTCCCCCTTGCAGGATATGGAGTCAGCAACCTTTGGGGCTGACGAGGTCATGAATCAGGCAGAGTCAGATAGAGCATCAGTGCACAGTGCAGCCAAGGATATTGGGGTGCCGTCAAGGGCCGTGTAGGTTGATCCTCACGTGGGGATTTTGGTCAGACCCAATGGGCCCTTCTTCATTTTGGAAAGCAGGTCAAAGTCTGCGTTGTGGCTCCAGAATTCCCAATTTGGCAGGAATGAGAGCTAGAGGTTGATGACAGAATTCTGAATGCACCAGTGCCAGTTCAGTTCAGTGCCGAGTGCATGGCAGGTCCAATATGCAGCGTCTGAATCGAGATATCCAGCACCTGAGTCAGAGCAAGTGTCAGATGGTCGCTCATGCTGGTGTTTATGTCCATGATGGCTGACGAATGGAGGGGTGGCCTCAGGAGGCCAAGGGAGATTCTGCCTCTGTGTGGAATTTGCATGGCTCCCAAGGTTTTGGTGTCTTTCTGGGTGGAGGGAAGAGAGATGGTTTCCATCTCAGGGTTCTCGCCATAGCAGGGATTCCAGAGTTAGCTTCTGGGTTTGGGCACCTGGAGAACCCGACCTAGGGTGTGGATTTGGGCCTAGGGGCATGGCAGAGCAATATTTGGGCTCCTGGTCCAGCTAGCGAGGAGACTTGTTTGAAAGCAGTTTTAGGCTGATGGTCACAATGCCTGTTTGTGTCCAGGGCGGGCCTGCTGGGTGTGCCAGGTCTCATCGGCCATGCAGCTGACTCCCACTCTGAGGGTATGACCCCTATACCCACAGCAAGCTTTTCTGGCCATGGAGTAGGAAGAGTGCTCTTTTGTGCTTGAGGATTCCCCCATAGGCTGGGATTTGAGTTATGGTCTGGGCACTGATAACTGAACACCCGGGTTAGGTAGACATGACAGTCTAGGGCCCTGGCCGGTACCATCTGCAGGAGATGGCACCCGCTACCTGGGTCAGGGAGGAGGTCGGGGCTCAGGCTGTGTCAGACAGAGCATTAGTGCACAGTGCTTCCTGGATATTGGGGTTCCGTCAATGGACGTGCAGTTTGATCCTCACATGGGGATTCTGGGAAGACCCATAGGGCCCTTATCTTTCGGGAGGGCAGGCAGAAGGCTGTTTTATGGCTCTAGAATTCCAAATCTGGAATGCTTGTGGGCCAGACGTGTGAGTACGGAAATCTGAAAGCACAAGCACCAGCTCCGTTCCGTGCCGAGCACACGGCATTTCCAATGTGCAGCGTCTGACTCAATCTCCAGCAACTGAGCATGGCGAGTTTTGGATGGTCACTCATGTTGCAGTTTGTGTCTATGATGCTAGATGAATGGAAAGGTGACCTCATAGGCCATGAAGGTTTTCCAAGGCTGGAGCTTGTGAGCTGCTCTGAGCAGCAAGCTTTCCTTCTGTGGGATTTGGGGAGTTCGTTTGGATGGCTCCATGTCCCCCCATATGGAAAGACATGGTAGCAGAGCTCACCACATAGATGTCTGGAAAACCCAGCTCAGCTTTTCCTTTTATCCAAGGAACAAGGCAGTTTCTATCTGGTGGTGCTGGGACAAGTGCCCGGGGGATGATTTGACAGGGAGACTCATGCTGATGGGTCACCCTGCTGGCTTGTGTCCCAGGAGACCTTAGAATGTGGCGGGAGCTCAGGCGCCATGCAGGATTCCCCTCCCCTGATGGTTGGACACAGTTTCCAAGAGCCACCTTGCCTTCTGTGGATAGGAGGTGCCCTGATTTTTCGATAAAGCACCTAGCGTTGGAACATATGTAGCTACTAATGTAGGAGGTTGGTTAGCCAGAGGAACTTACTTGTAAACCCCGGATATCGGGGCAGGCCAGGCCAGATTGCTGTATAAAATCAGTGGGGTGCACATATATAACTGTGCTGAGTTGAAATCTCATTGGGCACCCGTGTGTGAGTCGGGCTCAACCACCTCTATAAAGGTTAGTTAGTGAGGCTGGCGGGGGGGGGCAGTAGGAGGAGTAGAATAGAATAGCCGTTAGAGAAGTAGAAGGAGTTAGAATAGCTGTTAGAGAAGCAGGAGGTTTTAGAATAGCTGTTAGAGAAGTAGCAAGAGTTAGAATAGCCATTATAGATGTAGGAGTTAGAATAGGCATTAGAGTATTAGGAGGAATTAGAGTAGCTGTTTGAGTAGCCATTGGGAGCCATTAGGGTAGTCCTAGAAGTGATAGTTTCGGGGTCGTCGGGAGTGTCGGAGCTTCAGGATCATCGGGAGCATCGGGAACGGCATTGTTGGGAGTGGACTCGCCCCATGCAGCAGCACCTCCATCAGCGCCCTCGCCTCCCCAAGCAGCAGTGCAGCCTGAGACCCGCCGTACCACGGCCCCGCTATGACCGACCTCACTGCCCCGAGCTGTGGCCTCTCCAGAAGGGCGTCATTCCAGGGAGTGGCTTCGTTGGCATGCTGCCTCATCAGAGTGAGGCCTCTGGAGCTGCCTCTTCATCATCAGTTGCAGCCTTCATCCAGCGTGTGACCTTGTCCAGAGCGGACTCGTCTGGGGAGCGCCCTGGTCTGGTGCAGCCTCATCCAGAGTGGCCTCGTCCACAGCAGCCTCAGCTTGAGAGCAGACCTTTTGTAGTTTCTTCATAGGGAGCAGAGTCTGTTCATCAGGGTTGTCATCCTCGTCATCCTCGCCTCTTTGTCAGAGGGAGCAGCGTCCTCATAGTCGTCCCCTCTATGTAAGAAAAGGCCCCAATTGGTCAGTTTGATTTTCGATGCTTGGCATGAAATAAAGCTTTGCTTGATTTTCGCTTTATGTCAGTCACGTTACTTTGTCATGGACCCTATCATTGGGGGCTCACACGGGATCAAAAAACGGGAACTAAGCCAGCATCGGAATTTATGGTAAAAGCCTCCGGAGGTGTTGGAATCTTGTCCATCTGTCTGGTTGGAGCTCCAGGGTATGGCCCACTGGGGACAAGCTGGATGCAGCCATGCTCCCTAGGGCTGGTGTGGATTCAGGGATGCACCATCCCTCTGCTGGTAAATTGATATGGGGTTCAAGTCCCCCTTGGTTGTTGGGGGGGTTCGAGTCCACCTAGATGGTCAGGGGGTTTGAGGCCCTCTAGATGGTCACCGGTGGGTTTGAGTACCCCTAGGCTGTCAACACTGGGTTTGAGTCCCCCTAGGGAGTCAGGGGATTCATGTCCCTCTAGGCGGTCATCGTGGGTTCGAGACCCGAGGGGAGAATCGGGGGTTTGAGTCCCACTGGCGGTCAAGGTGTTTGAGTATCCCTAGAAAATCCTCACCGGTGGCAGTACCTCTAGGCCTGTAGTTGTCTTTGTCTTGTCCTTTTGTTGTCTGCTGTGTTGTTTTTTGTGTTTGGGGAAATGGAACAGGCAGAGAGTAAGGGGACTCCGACTTTCGTCCTTCTGTTCCTCATAATAGATGTGGGCTTTTCCACACACATTTCGTATGTTAAGGACTATAACTGGAGCGAACTGGGTTTAGTCTAACTTGGGACAGAGACTTTAAGGAATATTCCCAAGCAGCTGCCGAAACTCCCTTTGTATTGGAGAATTCCTTGCCTTCTCTGGCCCGACGTGGACTCCCTAGCCCTTCCCTCTTGCTGGCAAGAAAGCATGGAGTCTGAAGTGGAATGGGCCCAGGTGGAACATGAAATCTCTTAGCAAAGAGATGACTGAACTGATGGTTAATTGTCTGTCTCAGGGTTTCAGTGGGTAATTGTTAAAGTAGCTTCAAGAGTCTTTGGTAACCTGAAACTTTGAAGTTTTGCTTGGATGACAAATGGGATGGAATGCTAGAGCGCTGGTTGCTGGAAATAGGTTTGTGCTTTTGAAATCTGTTGGTAAACATGTTTTGTGCTTAACTGCTATTGCAACAGTTCACAATTGGTTAATATTAAGTCTTCACTAGAGATTGAGATGTTTCTAAGAAAATGTAAATGGTTTTCTTTGCCCACCCAGAATTGTAAATGAGATCTCTTTGACTCATAAGGCTTTTCCCTGATATGATAAGTTACTCAGGACTTACTGCTAAATCAATCATAAACATTGGGTTACATTTGAGTAAATGCTGTAACTACTCCAGAGGTTCTATACATTTCCTAAAGTTTTAATTTTGATAAGGGTCATCATTTGATATTTAACCATATCTATTCTGAGTTTTTTGTCATTTGTAATTGTTTTAATTCTCTTATAAGATGAATTCAGCCTTAAAGGAAATTCATATGGGAGACTTTCAGAACAAATACAGTTCCTTGATATGTTGAAATCCTAGGACTGAATTTCCAGCAGTAAAAGTTGCACTCGCAGTAAACCAGGATTACTACGGTGACTCAAGGTAAGAATGAGTCTCCAGGAGCTTTCCTACAATGGCACATTGAGGCCTATACGATGTATACTCCGATCGACCCTGAGGCACCCAAAAATCAGGGGGCAGTGAATCTTGCTTTTGCCAGTCAGTCAGCCCCGGATATATGGAGGAAACTTCAGGAAATTGGAGGATTTGAAGGGAAGAATCTGATTGAGTTATTGGGAATATCAGACAAAGTGTTTAACAACAGGGATGCACAGGAGAATGAAAAACAAACAAATAGCTGTTTAAGGTTTTGGCATGACGTGATATAGGTAGGGGATATTAAATGGAAGGAAAAGCCTAAGTACAGAGAAAGCACGGGTGAAGACTTAGATTCAGATCAGCGTGCTTAGTGTAAGAAAAAAGGACACTGGGCCAGGGAGGGCCCCAAAAGTAATGCTGGACACCAAAGAAAAATTGAAGTGTAGGGGAAGTCAATTGATTTTTTTTTTTTTTTTTTGGTGGACACGGGAGCCCAGTTTTCATCATTACTTAAATCTATGGGATAACTATCTGGAGAGGATGTTTGGGTACAACGAGCAAATGGCACAGAGAGACATAAATGGACAACAGAAAGACTTTAAATTTGGCCTTGGGAGTAGTGAAACATCGATTTTTGGTCCTCCCTAATGCCCCCTATAACTCGAAGGGAAGAGATCTCCTACACAAGTTACAAGCTGGCATTCAGTTCTCAGAAAGAGACATGACTATAACCTTGAGACAACATATTGTACAGGTGCTTATGGAAGCAGTAGATGAATACATCCTTGTATTCATGAGCCAGTCTCAAAACCAGAGGAGCCAAAGTTGGAGAGCCTTCTCCAAGTCCTACAGGTCGAGTTCCTCAAGGTCTGGGCAGAAGGGAAGCCCCCTGGCTTGGCCAGGGGACAACCTCCAGTGGTGGTACAATTAAAGGCGATGGCTATGTCTGTTCACATTCTGCTGTACCCCCTTCCCTGGGAAGCAAAGGAAGGGATCATAAAACACATTAACCACCTCTGAGGAGACCCGATCCTAGTTCATTGCAAATTTCCATGGAACACACCATTTCTGCCCATCAAAAAGGCCAAGACTGGGGAGTACTGACCCATTAGGACTTGTGAGAATTTAATAAACAGGTTGAAGATATCCACCAGATGGTGACTAACCCCTATACCCTACTCTCCCTCCTGGGGCCCAGAAGAACCATGTATACCATCTTAGATATCAAGGATACATTTTTCTGCATATATTAAGCAAGGGAATCTCAACCCCTTTTTGCTTTTGAGTGGTCCGACCCACAGGAAGGATTCCAAGGCCAGCTCACCTATACAAGAATTCCCCAAGGATTCAATAATTCACCCACTATTATTTTTTGACGAGGCACTACACGAGGATTTGCTTGAGTACAGAATCTCCAATCCCGTAGTCACTCTGCTACAGTATGTTGCTGACTTCCTAGTAGCCATGAGGACTATGAGTCATGTATGCTGGGACGAGAGCTCTCTTCCAGACTCTGCAGGAAAAAGGGTATCAGGTGTCAGCAAAGAAAGCACAGCCCTATAAGAGCCATGCCACATATCTAAGCTTTGATCTCCACGAGATCATTCACTGCTCCAGGAATCAGGTGATCACCAGATAGCCCCGCCCCACCAGGTCCCGATAAGTCAGGGAGTTTCTAGGACGGTGGACTTCCTTCGGCTGTGGATACTGCAGTTTGAGGAGATTGCCCAACCTCCCTACTAATTGGCAAAGGGGGGGGGAGCTCACAATGATAGAGTGGACAGTTGTGGCAGAAGAAACATTTCTGGAATTACAAAGAGCTGTACTGAGTGCATTTGGCCATTCCAGATGTTACCAAGCCCTTCCACTTGTATGTGGATAAAAAATGCAGGGGTGGCCAAAGGAGTTTTGATTCAGATCCTGGGGCCTTGGCAAAGGCCAGTAGCCTATCTTAGCAGGAAACTAGATCCAGTACTGGCTGGATTCCCCTCTTGCCTCTGCATAATTGCTGCCACCGCCCTCCTGGTCAAGGATGAAAGTAAATTGAATTTGGGTCAAAATCTTATCTAGACCACCACCCATGCTTTTGAGAGCCTTCTCTGGACTCCACCAGACTGATGGGTGACAAACGCCTGAGTGACGGGGTATCAGACCCTCCTCCTCAAAGAACCAAGAGTGACCTTCCAGTTCCTGGGAGTGCTAAATCCAACCACGCTGCTGCCAGAGGAGCTGGCTGACCACCCACATGACTGTGGGAGGTCCTAACCCAAGTTGCAGGAATAAGGCCAGAGACATTCCCTTCCTGGATGCCGAGATAACATTCTTCACAGATGGGAGTTGCCACATGGTCAATGGATAGAGGTATGCGGGGGCTGCGGTAGTTTCTCCTGACCCGAATCTCTGGACATCAGCCCTGCCATATGGAACTTCGGCACAAAAAGCGGAACTGATAGCACTCACTAAGACACTGCAGGTGGCCAAAGGTAAAACTGTCAATATGTATATGGGCACCAGGTATGCCTTTGTTACATTCCATATTCATAGGGATATTTAAAAGGAAAGGGGTCTATTAACAGCAGATGGAAAAGGAATTAAAATCAGAGGAGAAATATTGGCTCTCCTCCAGGCTATTTGGGACCCAAAAGAGTTGGCCGTTATGTATTGCCTGGGACACAAATGGGGACTGCTCTGATTTAAAAAGGAAACCTATTAGCAGATCAAGCCGCAAAGCAAGCAGCCTGAGAAACAATGCAAGAACTGGATACACTCCCGGGTCTGGCCCTATCAGAAAAACCGAACAATTCAGAAGAAGATTTAAAGTATTTACAGAAATGGGTTAAATTGGACTATGAAGGGGCCTGGGCTAAGACTGAAGCAGGAAAAATAATTCTTTCTAAAAGACTAGTCAAAAAGTTAGTAAACCAGATACATCAGGGTACTCATTTGGGGATAAACAAACTCAAGGAGCTTATAGACAAGCAGTTCCAGGTTTCTAAATTAGGGCTTATGGTTCAGGATGTAGTTGAAAGATGTGGCAAAGCCTGGCAGTTAATGTGGGAAGAACTAAAATGGGAAGAGGGAAAAGGGAAAGAGGTAAGGTACCAGGAATTTATTGAGAAATAGATTTTACAGAATGAAACCTGGAAAATATGGGCAAATGTACATGTTAGTTTTTGTAGATACATTTTCAGGCTGGGTAGAGGCTTTCCCCGCCAATCATGAGACGGCATGAGTGGTAGCCAAAAAGCTACTAGAAGAAATAATTCCTGGGTTTGCGCTGCCTCTCACAATCGGGTCAGACAATGGCCCTGCATTTGTGAGGTCAGTCTCACAGGCATTGGCCAAGGCCGTGGGCACTAATTGGAAACTACATTGTGCTTACCTGCCCCAGAGTTCCGGGCAAGGAGAGAGAATGAACCGGACTCTTAAAGAGACCTTGACAAAACTAATTATGGAGACTGGTGGTGGATGGGTGGAACTCCTTTCTTTCTCATTCCTCAGGGCATGATGTACACTCTATTTAAGCAAGGTGAACCTATTTGAACTAATGTTTGTGTGACCCCATTCTCTCCTCAACTACAAGAGGTTGCCCTAACAGAAATATCTGATCACTCTGTACTCCAATCACTTCAGGCATTACAGTCTGTCCTAAAAAAAAGCCCACTCATGTATCTGGACTGTCCACACTTGGACGGAGACGGTCGTGGAACCACATCCTTACTAACCTAGGGGACTTGGTTTGGATGCATCTCTATGAAGGGGGAAATTGGAGCCTCTCTGGAAGGGACCATTTACTGTAAAAGTAGAGGGCATTAGAACCTGGATTCATGAGGGTCACATAAAACGAGCTAAGGATGAGGACGCCCCCCGAGATGGAAGCTGCAGTTGACAGACCCCGCTGACCATGGACTAAAGCTAAAACTAAAAAAACTGAGTTTATTGTTGCTCCTATTGTTACCTGTTCATGTAAAGTATAGGTGAGAAATTAGATGAACAGAATTAGGAAAAAAAATGGAAAAGGTTGTGCAAAGCATTTAATGGCTAACTCATCAGTCGACTGTGCACTACTGTTACTTTTTGGCCCCTGTATTATAACCTCCCTAATGTCATTTGTACCAAAGAAAATTGGACTGATAAAAAAGTTAGTGTTACATGCTCAATATAACCCCTTTACAACAGGGGAATATATAACTGGCTGAAATGTCAAGGATTAGACCAATTTCCTAAGAAAAGGGGGGGGGCATGTAAGGGCCTGGTTAGCCAGAGGAACTTACTTGTAAACCCCGGATATAGGAGCTGGACAGGCCAGATAGACGTATCCAATCAGTTGGGTGCACATATATTAACTGTGGTGACTTGAAATCTCATTGGCCACCTGTCTGTGGGCCGGGCTCAACCACCTCTATAAAGGTTAGTCTGTGAGGCTGGGAGGTGTGGAATTAGGGGGATTTAGAATAGCCATTAGAGAATTAGGAGGAGTTAGAATAGCCATTAGAGAAGTAGGAGGAGTTAGAATAGCACATAGAGTAGTAGGAGGAGTTAGAATAGCCATTAGAGTAGCCGTTGGGAGCTGTTATGGTAGTCGTAGGAGTGATAGCTTCGGGGTCGTCGGGAGCGTCAGAGCTTCAGGATCATTGGGAGCATCAGGAGCGACATTGCTGGGAGCTGCCCCACCCCGAGCAGCAGCGCCACCACGAATGGACTCGCCACCCCGAGCATCAGCGCAGCCCGCGACCCGCCTCACCATTGTACCATCGAGATTGGCCTTGCTGCCCCAAGGCACAGTCTCACCAGAGTGGCGTCATTCCTGGGAGCCGCATCATTGGCTTGCAGCTTGACGGAGAGCGGCCTGGTCCAGAGCGGCATTTTTATCATCGGGTATGGACTTCGTCCAGTGTGTAGCCTCATCCACAGTGGCCTTGTCTGGGGAGTGGCCTTATGGAGAGGAGAGTCTGTGTCATCAGTGTTGTCGTCCTCATCGTCCACACGTCTTTGTCATCGGGAGCGGGGTCCTCGTCATCGTTGCTAGACATAAGAAATGGCCCCGAACTGTCAGTTTGATTTTTGATGCTTGGCATGAAAAAAGCTTTGCTTGATTTTCGCTTTGTGTAGTCTAGTAACATTGATCATGGACCCTTACACTCCAACACCTTCCTCTAGGAACAGATGCCTGCAAAACTCAGCTAGGGCTCCATTGAGGACCTAGGGGCATGCCGTTTTCCATCTTCTGACTCAGGACCATTGACTTGGGTGTCTGCCTGGAGGTAGGTGGCTGGCATGCATCAGAATGTGCATTTTTGTCCAGAGCGGCCAAGGAAATTGGGTGGGCTCAGGGGCCTTGCAGGTGTCTCCCAATCTGGAGGGTTTGTGGAAATGTGACGGGCTTAGTTTCATTTGGGAGGGCAGACAGAATCCTGTCCTGTGGCTGAGAGGCCCCATCCTGGAGGGCCTGTTGTCCAGGGCTTTAGGGACAAAAGTCTGCAAATACAAACTGGGGTTAGGGTGAGGGGCGAGGTGAGGGCAGGCCCAATCTGCAGACCGTGAGGGCAGAGCCTCGGAATCTGATATTAGAGCGACGGGGAGGCAGGAGTGCAGGCTTTTCTTTCTGGGCTGTGTGTCTTGCTAGGCCATGGAATGGAGGCGTGGTCTCATGGGTTCATGGGAGATACTGACTCTGAGGGGATTTTTCATGGCTCCCAAGGTTTTGTTGTCTCTCTGGATGAAGGGAAGAGAGATGTTTTTAATCTCAGGGTTGCCTCCATAGAAGGGATTCCAGAGTGGGCTTCTGGGACCTGGCACCTGGAGAACCCCACCAAGGGTGAGCATTGGGCTCAGGGGCATGGCAGGCCCGATATGCGGGCCCCTGGTCCAGCTAGTGAGGGGCCTTTTTTGAAAGCAAGATCAGACTGATTGTCACAATGCCTGTTTGTGCCCAGGGCGGCACTCCTGGGTGGGCCTGGTCTCATGGGTCATGAAGCTGGCTCCCACACTGATGTTTGGACCCCCATGCCCACAGCAAGCTTTTCTGGCTGTGGGGAAGGAGGAGTGCTCTTTTCTGCTTGAAGTTCCCCCATAGGCGGGATTTGAGCTATAGTCGGGGCACAGATGCCTAAACACCCAGGTTGGGTAGAGATAACAGGCTGGGGCTATGCTGGTCCCACCTGTAGGTGATGGCACCCACTACCTGGGGGGCTGACTGCAGGTCAGGACTCAGGCTGTGTCACACAGAGCATTAGTGCACAGTGCAGCCTGGATATTGTGGTTCCGACTAGGGCTGTGTAGTTTGATTCTCAGATGGGGATTCTCGGCAGACCCGTAAGGCCATCCTTTTTTCTGAAGGGCAGGCAGTAGGATGCATTGTGGCTCCAAAATTCCCAGTCTGTTTGGTTTCAGGCCAAACGGGTTAGGATGGAAGTCTGAACGCAGAAGCACCAGTTCAGTTCAGTGCCGAGCACATGGCAGTTCCAATGTACAGCTCCTGACTCGACATCTCCAGCACCTGAGTCAGGGCGAGTGTCAGATCGTCGCTAATGCTGGAGTTTGTGTCCATGATGCCAGATGAATGTAGGGGTGGCCTCATGAAGTCATGGAGGTTTTCCCAGGCTGGGGCTTTTGAGCCGCTCCGAACAGCAAGCTTTAGTTCTGTGGGACAGGGGGAGTCTGTTTTAATGGCTTCAGGGTCCCCCATATGGAAAGACATGGTAGCAGAGCTCACCGCATAGATTTCTGGAAAGCCAACCTCAGCTTATGCATTCAACCCAGCAACAAGACAGTTTCGTTCCAGTGGCTCTGAGGAAAGTGCCCAGGGGGCTGAGCTGACAGGGAGCCTTATGCTATAGGGTCAAAATCCTGGCTTGTGTCCAGGGAGACCTTAGAATATGGCGGGGGATCAGGCGCCATGCAGGATTCTCTTCCCGTGAGTGCAGGATGCAGCTCCCAGGATCCAGGTTCCCTTCTAGGGAAAGGAGGTGTTCTGTTTTGTGGCTCAGGGACTAAGGGTTGCAACATATGTAGGTATTCCAGAACCTGCCTCTGGGGACAGATGCCTGCAAATCTCAGTTAGGGATCCATTGAGGTCCTAGGAGCATGTCAGATTGCATCTTCTGACTCAGGGCCATTGACCTTGGTGTCTGCCTGGATTTAGGTGTCTGGCATTTGTCAGACTGCATTTCTGTCCAGAGCGGCCAACGAAATTGGATGGGCTCAGGGGCCTTGCAGGTGTCTCCCAATCTGGAGGGTTTGTGCAACTGTGACGGGCAGAGTTTCCCACGGGAGGGCAGGCAGAGTCCTGCACAGAGGCTCCATATGCCTCATCCTGGAGGGCCTACTGGCCAGGGCATTGGAGATAAAATCTACAAACACAAACTCGGTTAGAATGAGGGGCGAGGTGATGGCAGGCCCATTCTGCAGACCATGATGGCAGTGCCTCGGGATCAGAAATTATGGCAACAGGGAGGCGGGAGTGCAGTCTTTTCTGTCTGGGTTGTGTGTTTGGGTTGGCCACGGAGAGATTCTGTGGCCATGAGAGATTCTGCCTCTGTCAGGATTCTGCCCGGTGCCCAAGGGTTTGTTGACTTTGGGGGGGAAGGGAAGAGTGCGGTTTTCTGTCTCAGGGTTCCCGACATAGCTGGAATTCCAGAATGAGCTTCTGGATCCGGGCACCTGGAGAACCCGACCGAGGGTGAGGATTGGGGCCAAAGGGCATGTCAGGCCCGATATGCAGGCTCCTGGCCCAGATATCGAGGGGTCTGTTTTGAAATTGGGATCAGGCTAAGGGTTACAATTCCTGTCTGTGGCCAGGGAAGCCCTCCTTGGTGGGCGTGGTCTCATGGGACATGCAGCTAGCTCCCACTCTGAGAGTTAGACCCCCATCCGCACAGCAAGCATTTCCCTTCGTGGGGTAGGAGGAGTGCTCATTGATGCTTGAGGTTACCCCATAGGCCGGAATTTGAGCTATGGTCTGGACACAGAGGCCTGAATACCCAGGTTGGGTAGAGATGACAGTCTCTGGCCTTGGCACGTCCCACATGCAGGATATGGGGCCCGCTACCTGGGGGGCTGTTAGGAAGTCGGGGATTAAGCTGTGTCAGACAGAGCATTAGTGCACAGAGCAGCCTAGGACACTGGGTTGCCTTCGAGTTCCGAGCAGTTGATCCTCACGTGGGGATTCTGGCAGACCCCTAGGGGCCTTCTTCTTTCTGGAGGGCAGGCAGAAGACTGCGTTGCAGTTCCAGAATGAACAATCTGGAAGGCTGCATGGCCAGGAGGCTGAGGGTGGAATTCTGAATGCACAAGCGCTGGTTCTATTCACTGCCAAGATCATGGCATTTTCATTGTGCAGTGTATGAGTTGTGGCTCCAGCACATTAGTCAGGGCTCGTGTCAGATGGTCGCTCACACTGGAGTTTGTGTCCATGATGGCCAACGAATGGAGGGGTGGGCTTATGAGGCCATGGAGGTCGTCTCAGGCTGGGGCTTGTGAGCTGCTCCAAACAGCAATCTTTCCTTCTGGGGGGCAAGCGAGTCAGTTTTGATGGAACCCCGGTTCCCTGTATGGAAAGACGTCATAGCAGACGTCACGGCATGGATGCCTGGAAAGCCCAGTTCTGCTTACCATTCCAACCTAAGAACAAGGCCATTTTGATCTGGTGTTTCTGGGGCAAAATATCCAGGGTGCTGAGGTGACAGTGAGCCTCATTCTGATGGGTCACAATGCTGGCTTGTGTCCAGGGAGACCTTATAATGTGGCAGGGGCTCTGGCGCCATGCAGGTATCTCCTCCCCTGAGAGTTGGACACAGCTCCCAAGAGCCAGGTTGCCTTCTGGGTGAGAGGTGTTCTATTTTGTGGCTCAGGGATCAAGTGTTGGACAATATGTAGGTATTCCAGAGTTTGTCTCTGGTGGCAGATGACTGCAAATCTAAGGTAGGTTTCCATTGAGGTCCTAGAGGTATGTCAGGTTCCATCTTCTGGCTCAGGGCCATTGACCTGGGTGTCTGCCTGGAGGTAGGTGTCTGGCATGTGTCTGGATGCGCTTTTTTTCCAAGGTGGCCAACGATTTTGGGGTGGGCTCAGGGGCATTGCAGTGGTCTCCCAATCTGGAGGGTTTGTGCAAATGTGACGGGTAGAGTTTCCTTTGGGTGGAGAGGCAGAGTACTGTGTTGTGGCTCCAGAGGCCCCCTTCTGTCCGGGAAGGCCAGGCCAGCTAGATAGAGACGTCCAATCAGTGGGGCATTCAAATATTTACTGAGTTGAGTTGCATTCCCATTGGCCACCTGTTTCTCGGCTGGGCTCAACCACCTCAATAAAGGGTGTTCCTTGAGCCTGTGGGGGAGAGGTAGCAGGAATTGTTAGAGTAGCGGGTAGCAGGGGCCGTTAAAGTATCCGTTAGGGGAGCCATTGGGAGCCATTAGGGTAGTGGTAGGAGTGGTCGTATCGGGGTTGTGTAGAGTGACAGCGCCCTTTTCGTCATCGGGAGCGTCAGGAGTGGTATTGCTGGGAGCCTCGCCACCCTGAGCAGTGACGCCACCGGGAGTGGCCTTTTCAGGAGCGGCATTGCTGGGAACCTCGTTGCCCCGAGTAGCGGCGCCGCCGGGAGGGGCCTTCTCAGGAGAGTCATTGCTGGGAGCCTCATCCCGGGGAGCGGCCTCATCTGCAGTGGCCTCACCCCAAGCAGCGGCACTGCCCAAGCAGCGGTGCTGTCACTAGTCCATCGAGTATCGGCCTCATCTGCAGCGGCCTCGTCCCGGGGAGTGGCCCTGTCTGGGGAGGGGCCTCGTCCAGGGAGCAGCCTTCTTGGCAGCAGCCTCATCGTGAGAGGCCTCATCAGGAGTGGACTCCTCAGGAGTGGCCTTCGTCCAGGAAGTGGCCTGTGGTACAGTGAGGGTGAGGCAGGGAGCCTCCAGGAGGGACCCCACGGCAAGGAGGCGGTGGCCCCCAACAAGGCTCGGGCACCTACTGGTCAGTTTGATTTCTGATGCACATTGTGAAATAAAGCATTGCTAGATTTTCACTTTGTGTAAGTCTTGTTCCTGTGATCACAGACCCCAACATTGGGGGCTTGATCTGGGATCAAACGACAAGAACTGAGCCAGCATTCGAATTTCTGGAAAAAGCCTCTATTGAGATCTTGTCTGTCTGTCTGGTTGTGGAGCTCCAGTGTATAGCCCACTGGGGAGAAGCTGGAAGCGGCCATGCTGCCCAGGGCTGGAGTTCATGCGGGATGCCCCATCTCTCTGCTGGTAGATTGACAGGGGGCTCGAGTCTCCCTAGGTGTATGGGAGTTCGAGTCCCCCTAGGCATATGGGGGGTTCGAGTCCCCCTAGACATAAGGGGGGGTTCGAGTCCCCTAGAAGGTCAGCCGGTTCGAGTCCCCCTAGACAGTTGGGGGGTAAAGAAAGCACCCACCAGTGTTAGGTACTGGGTAAGAATCTTTAGGCCTGCAGTTGTCTTTGCCTGGATCTTTTGCTGTCTGTTGTGCGGTTTGTTGTGTTTACAGGGGACCAAGGAAGTCCCCACCAGCAGCAGGCTCTGGATGGGGATTGCTGGGCCTATTGTTATCTCTGCCTTGTTTTTTTATTGTCTGTTGTGTTGTTTGTTGTATTTGGAGAAATGGGACAAGCAGGGAGTAAGGGACCTGTGACACCCCTAGGTCTTGTTCTCGAACATTTCAAGGATTTCCAAGGTAAAGGAACTCAGTCAGGTGACAAGGTTTACCCGCGAAAACTAAAAAACACTCTGTCAATTAGAGTGGCCCACTTTCTCCACAGGGTGGCCACCGGAAGGAACACTTGCTTTGGCTCAGATCTATTCTATCCTGAGTGAGGTGTTTGATCTACATCGAGACCAAATACCATACACTGTGGCCTGGCGATATCTGATAGAAGAGCCACCGTCATGGCTCAAGTCCCACATTCCCCCTGCTAATGAAACCATCTATCTTCCTCTAAGGCAGGTCAGACCACCAAAACCAGAACAGACATATGAGGGGGAGCCAGGGAAGAAGACCGTCCTACCTCCATCGGATGTGGAGGATGTGGAATTCCCCCCCTTCTTTATCTATCCCCTAAATCTGACTCTCGATCCCGAGTTGCATTTACCAGTCCATCTCATACGCAGTCGGGATCTACCTATGGGACCACCAAGCAGATAGACCGTCCTTATCCTGCCCCTTTCCTCCTTCCCCCTCATCCCCCTTTTACTTCACCAGTACTGTCTGCACCAGTTATACCTCTCTGGGAAGTTGCTCTACCAGATGTTAGAAGGCGCCCCCACCTAAGCTATATCTCTTTCTCCTCTTCCAACATCTATAACTGGAAGACCCGAAACACATCCTTTTCTGTCTAACCTCAGGATTTAATTAGTCTCTTGGAGACTGTCTGGGAAGAAGGGATGCCCCCTGGTTTGGCCAAGAAACAACCTCCAATGGTGGTACAATTAAAGGCGATGGCTACGGCTATTCACGTTCGGCAGTACCCCCTTCCCTGGGAAGCAAAGGAAGGGATCAGAAAACACATTAACCACCTCCGAGGAGATAGGATTCTAGTTCCTTGCAAATCTCCATGGAACACACCTTTGTTCCCCATCAAAAATACCAAGATTGGGATTACCAACCTTGTGGGTAGTTATTATTTTTAGACGAGGCACTACACGAGGATTTGCATGAGTAGAAACTCCAACACAGGAGTCACTCTGTTACAGTATGTTGACTTGCTGATAGTCGCTGAGGACTATGAGTCATGCTTGTGGGGGACAAGAGCTCCCCTAGAGACTGTGCAGGAAAAAGGGTATTGGGTGTCAGCAAAGAAACTGTCATCTGTAGCCAACCTGGGAATTCAGGCGTCTGTGCCCAGACCTTAGCTCAAATCGTGGGCTATGGTGGAATCTCAAGAATAACAGAGCACTCCCCCTACCCCACGATGGGAAAAGCTTGCTGTGGGGATGGGGGTGTACCCTCAGAGTGGGAACCAGCTGCATGGCCCATGAGACCACGCCCACCCAGCAAGGCTGCCTTGGCCTCAGACAGTCATTGGGACACTCAGCCAGAGCCCAATTTCAGACCAGCCCCCTCACTAGCTGGACCAGGAGCCAGCATATCGGGCATAACATGCCCCTAGGCCCAAATGTTAAACCTCAGACGGGTGCTTGTACTTTCGGACTTCCGTTCTCACTCGTCTGGCCCGCAAGCACTCCAGATTGTGAATTCTAGAGCCAAAAAAACAGCCTTCTGCCTGCCCTCCGGAAAGAAGGGCCCTATGGGTCTGCTCAGAGTCCCCATGTGAGGATCAAACTGCACGGCCATTGATGGACCCCAATATCCAGGAAGCACTGTGCACTAATGCTCTGTCTGACACAGCCTGAGCCCTGACCTCCTCCCTGACCCAGGTAGCGGTTGCCATCTCCTGCAGATGGTACCGGCCAGGGCCCTAGGCTGTCATGTCTAACTAACCTGGGTATCAGTGCCCAGACCATAACACAAATCCCGGCCTATGGGGGAATCCTCAAGCACAAAAGAGCACTCCTCCTTCCCCATGGATGGAAAAGCTTGCTGTGAGTATAGAGACCATACCCTCAGAGTGGGAGGCAGCTGCATGGCGCATGAGACAACTCCCACCCAGCAGGTCTGCCATGGGCACAAACAGGCATTGTGACAATCATCCTGAGCCTGCTTTCAAACCAGCTCCCTTGCTAGATGGACCAAGAGCCCGTATATCAGGCCGACCATGCCCCTAGACCTTAATCCTCAACCTCAGTCAGGTTCTCCAGGCGCCCATACCCAGAAGCCAAAGTTGAATTGCTGCTATTGCGGGAACCCTGAGATAGAAAACAACTCTCTTCCCTTCATCCAGAAAGGTACCAAAACTGGGAGCCATGCAAATTCTGCACAGAGGCAGAATATGACATGGCCTCTTGAGGCCACCCCTCCATTCTTCAGCCATCATGGACACAAACACCAGCATGAGCGACCATCTGACCCTTGCCCTGACTCAGGTGCTGGAGATTTCCATTCAGACACTGCATATTAGAACTGCCATGCGCTCCGCACTGAACTGAACTGGCACTGGTGCATTCAGAATTCCATCATCAACCTCCTGGCCCGCAGGCCTGCCAGATTGGGAATTCTGGAGCCACAACACAGACTTCGACCTGCCTTCCAAAATGAAGAAGGGCCCAATGGGTCTGACCAGAATCCCCACATCAGGATCAAACTGCACGGCCCTCGATGGCACACCAACATCCTTGGCTGCGCTGTGCACTGATGCTCTATCTGTTCTGCCTGAGCCATGACGTCCAGTCAGCCCCACAGGTAGCAGACCCCTTATCCTGCAGGTGGGATATGCCAAGGCCAGAGAGTGTCATCTATACCAACCTGGGTATTCAGGCGTCTGTGCCCAGACCATAGCACAAATCCCTGCCTATGGGGGAACCTCAAGATCAAAGAGCACTCCTCCAGCCCCACAGTGGGAAAAGCTTGTTCTGGGAATTTTGGTCTAACCCTCAGAGTGGGAGCCAGCTGCATGGCCAATGAGAGCACGTCCAGCATGGAGGGAGGCCCTGGACAAAAACAGGCATTTTTAGCCTAATCCTGAGCCCGCTTTCAAACCAGTGCCTCGCTAGCTAGAACAGGAGTCTGCATATCAGTCCTGATATGCCCCTAGGCCCAAATCCTCACCATCGGACACATTCTCCAGAATACAGGACCCAGAAGCCGACTCTTGAACCCCTGCTATGGAGGGACCCCTAGAGATGGTAAACAGAACTCTTCAGTTCCCCGAGAAAGACACCAAACCCTTGGGAGCTTGGCAGAATCCTTACAATGGCAGAATCTCCAATGGCCCCATGAGGCTAGTCCTACATTCCGTGGCCAACTGAGACCCACTACCCAGAAAAAAATGCCTGCGCTCCTGCCACCCCATCGCCCTTATTTCAGATCCTGCAGTATTGACCTTATGGTACACCGATCGGGCAGGATATCTCCTCGCCCAGAACCCTATCCCGAGTTTGTGTTTGCAGGCTTTTGTCCCCGAAGCCCTGACCGACAGGCCATCCAGGATGGGGCCTCTGGAGCCACAGCGCAGGATTCTGCCTGCCCACCCAAAGGAAACTCTACCTGTCACATTTCCATAAACACTCGAGATTGGGAGACATGTTCAATTCCCCTGTACCAACCGCAAATTCGTTGGCCGCCTTGGAAAAAGTGCATTCAGACCCATTCCAGACATCTACCTCCAGGCAGACACCCATGTCAATGGTCCTGAGTCAGAAGATGGAACCTGACATGCCCTTAGGACCTCAATAGAACCCTCGCTTAAGTTTGCAGGCATCTGCCTCCAGAGGCAATCTTGGGAATACCTGCATATAGGCCAACACTTGATCCCTGAGCCACAAAACAGAACACCTCCTGTCCCAAGATGACAACCTGGCTTTTGGGAACTGAGTCGAACCCTCAGTGGAGGAGAATACTGCATGGCGCCAGAGCCGCAGCCACATTCTAAGGTCTCCCTGGACACATGCCAGACTTGTGACCCATGAGAATGAGGCTCCCTGTCAACTCAGGCCCTTGTCACTTTGCCCCAAACCACCATATCCAAATGGCCTTGTTCCTGGCCTGTAAGGCTAAGCAGAGCTGGGCTTTCCAGTCATCCATGCGGTGAATTTTGCTATGACATCTGTTCATATGGGGGACCCTGGTGCCATCCAAATGGACTCCGACTGTCCCACAGAAGGGAAGCTTGCTGTTCGGAGCAGCTCCCAAGCCCCAGGCTGGGAACAAACCCATGGCCTCAGGAGGCCACCTCTCTACTTTTCAACCATCATGGACACAAAGCCCAGTATGAGTGACCATCTGACACGTGCCCTGACTCAGGAGCTAGAGATCTCGAGTCAGACGCTGCACATGGGAAATGCAATGTGCTCGGCACTGAGTGGAACCGGCACTTGTGCATTCAGAATAACATCCTCACCCTCTTGCCACGCAAGCCATCCAGATTGTTCGTTTGGGAGCCACAACGCAGACTTCTGCCTGTGTCCAGAAAGAAGAACTGCCCTAGGGGTCTGCGCATAATCCCCATGTGAGGATCAACCTTCAAGGACCTCGACCACACCCCACTGTCCTAGGCTGCCCTGTGTACTAATGCTCCCTCTGACACAGCCAGAGCCCCGTACTCCATCAGACCACCAGGTAGCGGGCCCATTATCCTGCACATGGGATGTGCCAAGGCCTAAGACAGTCATCTCTACCTAAACTGGATATTCAGGAATCTGTGCACAGACCGTAGCTCAAATCTCGGCCTATGGGGGAACCTCAAGCATCAAAGAGCACTCCTCCTTCCCCACGATGGGAAAAGCTTGCTGTGGGGATGGGGTCTAACCCTCAGAGTGGGAGCCAGCTGCATGGCCCATGAAAGCACGCCCAGCCAGGAGGGCTTCCCTGGGCACAAACAGGCATTGTGACCCTCAACCTGAGCAGGCTTTCAAAGCAGCCCCCTCGCTAGCTGTACCAGGAGCCTGTATATTGTACCTGACATGCCCCTGTCCCAAATATTCACCCTTGGTCAGGTTCTGTAAACGCCCGGACCCAGAAGCCAACTCTGGAATCCCTGCTATTGCAGGACCCCTGAGACAGAAAACATCACTCTTCCCTTCCCCCCAAAAGACACAAAACCCTTGGTAGCTCGGCAGTACCCTATTAGAGGTAGTATCTCCAATCGCCCCATGAGGCTACTGCTACATTCTGTGGCCAACCGAGATGCACAAACCAGACAGAAAAGCCTATGCCCCTGCCTCCCCGTCGCCCTCATGTCCGACCCTGCCACACTGCCATCACGGCCCGCAGATCAGGCCTGCCATCACCTCGCCCAGAACCCTATCCCGAGCTTGTGTTTGCAGACTTTTGTCCCCAAAGTACTGCTTGACATGCCCTCCTGGAAGGGGCCTCTGGAGCCACAGCATAGGATCTGCCTGTCTCCACAAAGGAATCTCTGCCAGTCACATTTGCACATACTCTCCACATTGGGAGACACCTGCAATGCCCCTGAGCCGACCCCAAATTTGTAGGCCGTCTTGGAAAAAAGGCACATTCAGTCAAAGGCTGGACACCTACCTCCAGGCAGACACCCAGGTCAATGGCTCTGAGTCACAAGTTGGAACTTGGCATACCCGTAGGACCTCAACAGAACCCTAGCTTAGGTTCACAGGCATCTGCCTCCAGAGGCAAACTCTGGAATACATACATATGGTCCGACACTTGATATCTGAGCCCCAAAACAGAACACCACCGGTCCCCAGAAGGCTACCTGGCTCTTGGGAACTGATTCCAACCCGCAGGGGAGTAGAATCCTACATGACGCCTGAGCCCCCGCCACATTCTATGGTCTCCCTGGACACAAGCCAGCATTGTGACCCATCAGAATGAGAGACTCCCTGTCACCTCAGTCCCCTGGGCACTTTGCCCCAGAGCCACCAGATCAAAACGGACTTGTTCGTGGCAGGAAAGCTAAGCGGAGCTGGGCTTTCAAGGCAACCATGCAGTGACATCTGCTATGACGTCTTTCCATATGGGGGAACTTGCTGCCATCCAAACAGACTACCCCTGTCCTGCAGAAGGAAAGCTTGCTGTTCAGAGCATCTCACAATCCCCAGCCTGGGAAGACCTCCGTGGCCTCATGAGGTCACCCCTCCACTCGTTGTCCATCGTGGACACAAATTCCAGGGTGAGCGACCACCTGACACGTGCCCTGACTCAGGTGCTGGAGATCTCTAGTTAGACGCTGCACATGGGAAATGCCATGTACTCGGCACTGAACGGAACGGGCACTTGTGCGTTCAGAATTCCATCCTCACCCTCTTGGCACGCCAGTCTTCAGGATTGTTCATTCGGGAGCCACAACACAATCTTCTGCCTGCCCTGCAGAAAGAAGAAAGGCCCTAGAGGTCTGCCCAGAATCCCCACGTGAGGATCACCCTTCTGGAACCTCAGCGGCAATACAATTTCCTAGGCTGCACTGTGCACTAATGCTCTGTCTACACAACCTGAGAACCGACTTCCCATCAGCACCGCACACAGAGGGCCCCATATCCTGCAGGTGGGATTTGCCAAGGTAGAAACTCTCATCTCTACCCTACCTGGGTATTCAGTGGTCTGTTCCCAGACCATACTCAAATTTGGGCCTATGGGGGAACCTCAAGCATCAAAGAGCACTCCTCCTTCCTGACGACTGGAAAAGCTTGCTGTGGGGATGGGGTCTAAACCTCAGAATGGGAGCCAGCTGCATGGCCCATGAGACCACACCCACACAGAATGGCTGCCCTGGCCACAAACAGGCATTGTGACCTTCAGGCTGAGGCTGCTTTCAAATCAGCCCTCTCGCTAGCTGGACCAGGAACCCGCATATCGGGTCTGACATGCCCTTAGGCCCAAATCCTCAACCTTGGTCAGGTTGTCCAGGCGCCTGGACCCAGAAACTGACTCCAAATCCCTGCTAAGGCAGGACCCATGAGACAGAAAACAGCACTGTTCCCTTTCTCCCGAAAGTCATCAAACCTTTGGGAGCCGGGCAGAATCCTCAAAGAGGCAGAATCCCCCATTGCCTCATGATGCTACCGCTACATTCCGTGGCCAATCGAGACACACAACCCAGACAGAAAAGCCTGCCATCCCGCATCCCCATCACCCTCATTTCAGATCCTGCGGCACTGCCCTCACGGTCCGCAGATTGGATTTGCCATCATCTGGACCAGAACCCTATCCCGAGCTTGTGTTTTCAGACGTTGTCCCCCAAAGCCCTGGCCAACAGGCCCTTTAGCATGGGGCCTCTGGAGCCACAGTGCAATATTCTGCCTGCCCACCAGAAGGAAACTCTGCCCGTCACATTTGCACAAACGCTCCAGATTGGGAGATACCTGCAATGCCCCTGAGCCCAACCCAAATCGTTCGCCACCTTGGAAAAAACGTCCATGCCAGACACCTACCAGGCACACACCAAGGTCCATGGCCCTGAGTGAGAACATGGAACCTAACATACCATTAGGACCTCAACGGAACCCTAGCTTAGCCTTGCAGGCATCTGCCCCCAGAGGAATCTCTGGAATACCTACATATGTTCCAACACTTAATCCCTGAGCTACAAAACAGAACATCTTCGGTCCCCAGAAGGCAACCTGGCAGTTGGTAGCTATGTCCAACCCTCAGGGGAGGAGAATCCTGCATGGCACCTGAGCCCCCGCCACATTCTAACGTTTCCCTGGACACAAGCCAGCATTGTGACCCATCAGAATGAGGCTCCCAGTCAACTCATCCCCTGGGCCCTTACCCAGAGCCACCAGATCAAAATGGCCTTGTTCCTGGGCTGGAAGTCTAAGCGGAACTGGGATTTCCAGGCATCCATGCAGTGACTTGTGCTATGATGTCTTTCCTTATGGGGGACCCTGGTGCCATCCAAACGTACTTCCCCTGTCCCGCAGAGGGAAAGCTTGCTGTTCGGAGCAGCTCTCAAGCCCCAGCCTGGGAAAATTCCCATGGCCTCATGAGGCCACCCCTCCACTCTTCGGCCATCATGGACACAAACTCCAGTGTGAGTGACCATCTGACACGTGCCCTGACTCAGGTGCTGGAGATATGGAGTGAGACGCTGCACATTGGAAATGCCATGTGCTCCACACTGAACCCTTGGGAGCTGGGCTGAATCTACACAGAGGCAGAATCTCCCATGGCCCCATAAGTCTACCGCTACATTCTGTGGTCAACCGAGACACACTACCCAGACAGAGAAGCTTGCGTGCCTGCATCCCCATAGTTCTCATTTAAGATAGCACAGCACTGCCCTCATGGTCTGCAGATCGTGCCTGCCATCACCTCGCCCCTAACCCTATTCTGAGTTTGTGTTTGCTGACTTTTGTCCCCAATGCCCTGGCTGACATGCCCTCTTGGATGGGGTCTCTAGAGCCACAGCGAAGGACTCTGCCTGCCCAACCAAAGGAAACTCTGCCCATCACTTTAGGGGTGGGCCAGGCCAGCTAGATAGAGACGGCCTATTGTGGGCCATGCATATATTTACTGAGGTGAGTTGCAATCCCATTGTCCACCTGTGTGGGCCAGGCTCAACCACCTCTATAAAGGCTGGTCTGTGAGGATGCGGGGCGGGGGTAGCAGGAGTACTTAGAGTAGCCGGTAGCAGGAGCCGTTAGGGTAGCCATTAGGGGAGCCATTGGGAGCCATTAGGGGAGTGGTAGGAGTGGTAATGTTGGGGTTGTGGAGAGTTACAGCGCCCTTTTCGTCATTGGGAGCATCAGGAGAGGCATTGCTGGGAGCCTTGCTGTCCCAAGCAGTGGCGCCCCCAAGCGGCCTCGCCACCCAAGCAGTGGCGATGTCACTAGAAGGTCGGAGATTGGCCTCGTTGGCAGCGGCCTCGTCTTGAGCAGCCAAATCAGGAGCGGCTTGTAGTACAGTGAGGGTGAGGCAGGGAGCCTCCAGGTGGGACCCCAGGGCAAGGAGGCAGTGGCCCCCAGCAAGGCTCAGGCACCTATCAGTCAGTTTGATTTCTAAGACATGGGGCTCAGGCTTCAACCGGTCAGTGTGGTTGCTGATGCATGGCACGAAATAAAGCTTTGCTTGATTTTCGCTTTGTGTCAGTCTCGTTCCTTTTATCATGGACTCTAAGAGTCACATTTGCAAAAACCGTCCAGATTGGGGGATACCAGCAATGCCCCTGAGCCCACCCCAAATTCGTTGTCCACCTTGGAACAAAGGTGCATCCATACACAAGCAGACACCTACATCCAGGCAGACACCCAGGTCAAAGGACCAGAGTCAGAAGATGGAAAATGACATACCCCTAGAACCCCAATGGAGCCCGAGCTTAGGTTTGCAGCATCTGCCTCCAGAGGGAAACTCTGCAATACCTACATATGGTCCACACTTGTTCCCAGAGCCACAAAAGAGAACACCTCCTGTCCTAGAAGACAAGCTGGCTCTTGGGAGCTATGACCAACCCTCAGGGGAGGAGAGAATCCTGCATGGCACGTAGCCAGGTCCAGAGCACCTCCCACAATCCTAAAATGCCAGACCTTGGCTTTGAGCTCTCGTGCTTGTTCTCCTCTTCTTCCTCTTCCTGCATCTCCCCACCAGCATGGAGTTTCCACTCTCTGTCCTGCTGCAATGACCCCTTGTTCCCCCAGTGTTCCTCCTCACCTGGATCTTTAGCACATACCCATTATCTGGAACAGGCACTGTTTCTTTATCCCATGAAAACCACTGGGGAATGAAAATGGGAGGCTTAAGGCAGGCTTGTGCTTCAACATCTCCTTTTAGTTCCACAGAAGGAAGCTGCACCACCCTATGGGAATGCTCAGGGATCTTAGGCTGTTGAATTCTCTTCAAGTCATCCCTTTGTAGATACAGGTTGCCTTCCTGATACTGGCATGGAAGCATTTCCGATGGCTTCACATTGGAATGTTTCTCCTCCACCAGGGTCCATGATTGCTCCTGTTGGCTTCAAACCGATGAGTCTGTCCTGGGCCTAAAGTTCTAGGGTGTAGGGTCTGTCTTTGGAGCTTGGTCAGCTTGGAAGATGGGGAGGCCTACTTGGTATGGTTACTGGAGATGCTAGAGGAACTCGTGTTCTCGCTGTTGAAGACTACAAGCATGTCTTTGACATGCTTGTGGGTGTTCACTGGAAGCTTTCCTCAGGTGGCCCTTGTCCTGGTCACAAGGTTCCTGATTGGGTCGGAAGACCATGCACATGTGCAGAGCGTGGAGTTCCTGGTATGAGGCTTGGTTATGGTTCTGACCATTTCTTGACCTTTTGGGGTAAGATGGAATTGTGGATCCTTGCACTTCTCAGGATTGCAGAGGGCTGGTGATGACAGTCCCTGCCAAAGACTATAAATTCAGCCATGGAGAAGGTGACACCAACTTGCTTTGCAAACTGTCTTGGTGAAATACCCAGGAGGCTCCCACGGTTTGGGAGGGCTTTAGCAGATCCTGGCTGACCCATGACTACTAAATCCATGTGGAGTGATTAGACATGGCTTGGGGAGGAGTGGTTGCGAGGAGCTCAAGACTTTGTGACATCACAGAAGCAGACTTCACTGAAGCAGCAATCCCTCTCATGAGCTATGAGTCCTATGGCTTTAGGTAGGAAGCCCTGGGAAGGACCAAAAAAGAGCCCTGATTCCCTGTTCATTTACTCAGGTGGTCTTTGTGGTTTCTTTCCCACTTCACCTTTCTATTCAAAGAGAAAAGAACATGACAATCTGTGAACCATCTTTTCAGCCAACATTTCTCCAGAGAGAGCCAGGTGTTCCTATTTCCACTGAAATGTCTAGAGATCTCAATCAACAGGGAGGCCTCTTGGGTATCATGAGATCTCTGGGAGGTTTGACATCCTCTGGGTGATATCGTCCTTTCGTAGGTTCTTTTCACAATTTGTTCTAGGGAGAAGGGTCTGTCTTTGGTGCTTGGTCAGCATGGAAGATAAGGGAAGGAATAAGGGAAGGAAAGTCACATTTCAAGGAAACGTGCTAGGGCATGGATGCATTGTGCTGTCCGTGTCATGATCTCCTGGTATTTTGAAACACCAGTCCTAAGGGAGGAGGGCTCTGTCTACCTGACTTTACTGAAAAACCTTTGCAAAGGCTTCTAGGAGAGTGAGATTCGGCATGATTGCTACCCTTGAAAGAAGATCCCTGGACAGCACACCTGTCATCATCAGTTAATGTTACATTCCAAGGTCTTGGGGACAGCCATGTTGACCAACTCTCTTAATTCAGAGGAAAAGGAACTGCCTAAATTGATAGCCTTCCATGCATACTCTAGCATAACTGTGGAAGTAGCTGAGATGCCCTTGAGTAGGCTACTGGATAAAGAAGGTGTGATCCATCCAGGCCACAGATGATACCTCTGATGTGCTTTGGCTCCAGAGGCCCCATCCTGGAGGGCTTTTCATCCAGGGCTTTGGGGACAAAAGTCTTCAAACACAAACTTGGTATATGGTTCTGGGCGAGGTGATCACCGGCCTGATCAGCGGACTATAAGGGCAGTGCTGTGGGATCTGAAATGTGGGCGACAGGGAGGCGGGAGCACAGACTTTTCTGTCTAGGTAGTGTGTCTCTATTGGCCACGGAATGTAGCGGTAACCTTTTGGGGCCATGGGAGATTCTGCCTTTGTAAGGATTCTGCCTGTCTCCCAAGGGGTTGGTGTCTTCTGGGGATAAGGGGAAAATGCTGTTTCCGTCTCAGGGGTCCCGCCATAGCAGGGAATCCAGAGTTGGCTTTTGGGTCCAGGCGCCTGGAGAAACCCACTGAGGGTGAGGATTTGGCGCTAAGGGCATGTCACGCATGACAGGAGGGCTCCTGATCCAGGTAGTGAGGGGGCTGGTTTGAAAGCGTGTTCAGTCTGAGACTCCCAATGCCTGTGTTGCCAGGGCCACAATCCTTGGTGGGCGTGGTCTCATGGGTCATGCAGGTGGTTCCCAATCTGGGGGTTAGACCCCCATCCTCACGTCAATCTTTTCCCATCGTGGGGAAGGAGGAATGCTCTTTGATGCTTGAGATTCCCCCATAGGCTGGGATTTGTGCTATGGTCTGGGCACAGACCCCTCAATACACAGGTTGGGTACAGATGACAGTCTCTGGCCTTGGCACATCCCACCTGAAGGATATGAGGCCCTCTACCTGGGGGGCGATGGGATGTCAGGGCTCAGGCTGTGTCCCGATAGAGCATTAGAGCTCAGGGCGTCCTAGGACATTGGGGTGTGATCAAGGACCGTGCATGCTGATCCTCACTTGGGGATTCTGGGCAGACCACTAGGGCCCTTGTTCTTTTTGGAGGGCAGGCAGAAAACTACACTATGACTCCCGAATGAAAAATGTGGAGGGCTGGCAGGACAAGAGGGTGAGGACGGAATTCTGAACGCACAAGCAGTGGTTCAGTTCAGTGCCGAGCACAGAGCATTGCCAATGCGCAGCGTCTGGCTCGAGATCTCCAGCACCTATTCAGGGCACGTGTCAGATGGTCTCTCATGCTGGAGTTTGTGTCCATGATGGCCAAAGAGTAGAGGGGTGGCCTCATGAGGCCATGGAGGTCTTGCCAGGCTGGGGTTTGTGAGCTGCTGAAGAGCATGCTTTCCTTCTGCGGGACAGTAGGAGTCCATTTGGATTGGAGCAGGGCCCCCCACATGGAAAGACGTCGTAGCAGAAGTCACCGCATGGATGACTGGAAAGCCCAGCTCTGCTTAGACTTCCAGCCCAGGAACAAGGCCTTTTTGATCTGGTGGCTCTGGGGCAAAGTGTCCATGGGGCTGAGGTGACAGGGAGCCTCATTCTGATGGGTCACAATGCTGGCTTGTGTCCAGGTAGATCTTAGAATGTGGCAGTGGCTCAGGTGTCATGCAGGATTCTCTCCTCCCCTGAGGGTTGGACGCAGCTCCCCAGAGCCAGGTTGTCTTCTAGGACAGGAGGTGTTCTGTTTTGTGGCTCGGGGATCAAGTGTTGGACCATATGTAGGTATTTCAGATTTTCCCTCTGGAAGCAGATGCTGCAAACCTAAGCTCGGGTTCTTTTGGGGTCCTAGGGGTATGTCAATTTCCATCTTCTGACTCTGGTCCATTGACCTGGGTGTCTGCATGGAGATAGGTGTCTGGCATGGGTCCGAATGCACCTTTGTTCCAAGGCGGCCAAAGAATTTGGGGTGGGCTCAGGGGTATTGCAGGTGTCTCCCAATGTGGAGGGTTTGTGCAAATGTGACCAGCAGAGTTTCCTTCGGGTAGACAGGCAGATCCTACGCTGTGGCTCCAGAGGCCCCTTCCAGGAGGGCCTGTTGACCAGGGCTTCAGGGACAAAAGTCTGCCAAAACAAACTCGATATAGGGTTCTGGGTGAGGTGATGGCAGGTCCAATCTGCGGACCGTGATGGTACTGCGGCGGGGTCGGACATGAGGGCAATGGGGAAGGAGGGGCATAGGCTTTTCTGCCTGGGTTGTGTGTCTTGGTTGGCCACAGGATGTAGCAGTAGCCTCATGGAGCGATGAGGAATACTGCCTCTGAGAAGATTCTGCCGGGCTGCCAAGGATTTGGTGTCTTTTGGGGGGAAGGGAAGAGTGATGTCCCTGCCATAGCAGGGATTCCAGAGTCGGCTTCTGGGTCCGGGCGCTTACAGAACCCGACCAAAGGTAAATATTTGGGACAGGGGCATGTCAGGTACAATATACGGGCTCCTGGTACAGCTAGCGAGGGGGCTGTTTTGAAAGCCTGCTCAGGTTGAGGGTCACAATGCTGTTTGTGGCCAGGACAGCCCTCCTGGCTGGGCGTGCTCTCTTGGGCCATGCAGCTGGCTCCCACTCTGAGGGTTAGACCCCATCCCCACAGCAAGCTATTCCCATCGTGGGGAAGGAGGAGTGCTCTTTGAGACTTGAGGTTCCCCCATATGCCAGGATTTGATCTATGGTCTGTGCACAGACGCCTGAATATCCAGGTTGGGTAGAGATGGCTGTCTTAGGCCTTGGCATATCCCAAGTGCCAGATATTGGGCCCACTACCTGGGGGGCTGTTGGAGGTCAGAGCTCTGGATGTGTCAGACAGAGCATTAGTGCACAGGGCAGCCTAGGACAATGGGGTGTGGTCGAGGTCCTTGAAGGTTGATCCTCACATGGGGATTCTGGGCAGAACCCTAGGGCAGTTCTTCTTTCTGGAGGGTAGGCAGAAGGCTGCGTTGTGGCTCCCAAATGAACAATCTAGATGGCTTGCGTGGCAAGAGGGTGAGGATGTTATTCTGAACGCACAAGTGCCGTTCCATTCAGTGCCGAGCCTTGGCACATGGCATTTCCCATGTGCAGCCTCTGACTCGAGATCTTCAGCACCTGAGTCAGGGCACGTGTCAGATGGTTGCTCATACTGGGGTTTGTATCCATGATGGCCAATGAGTGGAGAGGTGGCCTCCTGAGGCCATGGGTTTGTTCCCAGCCTGGGGCTTGGGAGCTGCTCCGAACAGCAAGCTTCGCTTCTGTGGGACAGTGGGAGTCAATTTGGATGGCACCAGGGTCCCCCATATGGACAGATGTCGTAGCAGAAGTCACCACATGGATGCCTGAAAGCCCAGTTCCGCTTAGCCTTCCAGGCCAGGAACAAGGCCATTTGGATATGGTGGCTCTGGGGCAAAGTGACAAGGGCCTGAGGTGACAGGGAGCCTCATTCTCATGGGTCACAAGGATAGCATGTGTCCAGGGAGACCTTAAAATATGGCTTAGGCTCAGGCGCCATGCAGTATTCTCCTCCACAGAGGCTTGGACACAGCTCTCAAGACCCAGGTTGCCTTCTCGGGATAGGTGGTGTTCTATTTGTGGCTCAGGGATCAAGTGTTGGGCCATATGTAGGTATTCCAGAGATTGCCTCTAGAGGCAGATGCCTGCAAACCTAAGCGAGGGTTCCGTTGCGGTCCTAAGGGCTTGTCAGGTTTCAACTTCTGACTCAGGGCCATTGACCTGAGTGTCTGCCTGGAGGTAGAGGTCTGGCATGGGTCCAAATGCACCTTTTTCCAAGTCAGCCAATGAATTTGGGGTGGGTACAGGGGAATTGAACTTGTCTCCCAATCTGGAGGGTTTGTGCAAATGTGACGGGCAGAGTTTCCTTTTCGTGGGCAGACAGAATCCTGTGCTGTGGCTCCAGAGGCCCCATCCTGGACGGCCTGTAGGCCAGGGCTTCAGAGACAAAAGTCTGCAAACACAATCTTGGGATAGGGTTCTGGGCAAGGAGATGCCCTGCCTGATCAGCGGACCATAAGGGCAGTACCACGCGATCTGAAATAAGGGCGATGGGGTGGCGGGAGCACAGGCTTTTCTGTCTGGGTAGTGGGTCTCGGTTTGCCATGGAATGTAGGGATAGCCTCATGGGGCCATGGGAGATTCTGCCATTGTAAGAATTCTGCCCGGCTGCCAAGGGTTTGGTGTCTTTCTGGGGAAACTGAAGAGTGCTGTTTTCCATCTCAGGGGTCCCTCCATAGCAGGGGCTCCAGAGTCGGCTTCTGGGTCCGGGCTCCTGGAGAATCTGACTGATGGTGAGGATTTGGGCCTAGGGGCATATCAGGCCCAATATGCGGGCTCCTGGTCCAGCTAGTGAGGAGCTGGTTTGAAAGTGGGCTCAGGATTAAGTTCACAGTGCCTCTTTTTGTCCAGGGCCGCCCTCCATAGTGGGTGTGCTCTCATGGGCCATGCAGCTGGCTCCCACTCTGAGGGTTAGACCCCCATTCAAACAACAAGCTTTTCCCATTGTGGGGCAGAAGGAGTGCTCTTTGATCTTGAGGTTCCCCCATAGGCCGGGATTTGTGCTATGGTCTGGGCACAGATGCCTGAATACCCAGGTTGGTGTAGATGACACTCTCTGGCCTTGGCACATCCCACCTTCAGGATACTTGGCCCGCTACCTGGGGGGCTGATGGGAGGTCGGGGCTCAGGCTCTGTCAGAGCATTAGTGCCCAGGGCAGCCTAGGACATTGGAGTGCCATCGAGGACCGTGCAGATTGATCCTCATGCAGGGATTCTGGGCAGACGCCTAGGACCCTTCTTCCTTCTGGAGGGCAGGCAGAAGAAAGCGTTGTGTTTCCCGAATGAACAGTCTACTGGTCTTGTGGTCCACGAGGGTGATGACGGAATCTGAACTCACAAGTGCTTGGTCAGTCAGTGCCGAGACATGGCATTAAAAATGTGCAGCATCTGACTCGAGATCTCCAGCAACTGAGTCAGGGCATGTGTCAGATGTTCGTTCACGCTGTAGTTTGTGTCCATGATGGCCGATGAATGGAGGGGTGGCCTCATGTGGCCATAGAGGTCATCCCAGGCCTGGGCTTGTGAGCTGCTATGCAGGATCCTCATAACGCTTGCGAGGGGGCTTTTTTGAAATCATCACAGGACTAGGGTCATGATGTCTCTTTGTGACCAGGGAAGCTCTCATGGGTGAGTGAGGTCTCATGGGTCACGCAGCTGGCTCCCACTTTGAGGATTTGACACCCACCCAACTCCAGCAAGCTTTTCCTGACTTAGGGAATCAGGAGTGCTCTTTTGTGCTTGAGGTTCCCCCATATGCTGGGATTTGAGCTAAGGTCTGGGCACAGATGCCTGAACACCCAGGTAGGGTAGAGATGACAACCTCAGGCCATGGCCGCTCCCCCCTGCAGGATAAGGGGTCTGCTACCTGTGGGGCTGACTGGATGTCGTGGCTCAGGCAGAGTCAGATAGGATATCAGTGCACAGCGCAGCCAAGGATGTAGGTGTGCCATGGAGGGCCGTGCAGTTTGATCCTCACATGGGGATTCTGGCCATTCTTCATTTGGGAGGCATTCTTTATTTTGAAGTCTGTATTGTGGCTCCAGAATTCCCAATCTGGCAGGCATGTGAGCCTGGATGTTGATGACGGGATTCTGAATGCACCAGTGCCAGTTCAGTTCAGTGCGGAGCGCATGGCAGTTCTAATATGCAGCGTCTGAATGGAAATCTCCAGCACCTGAGTCAGGGCAAGGGTCAGCTGGTTGCTTATGCTGGTGTTTGTGTCCATGATGGCCAATGAATGGAGGGGTGGTCTCAAGAGACCATGTCATATTCTGCCTCTGTGCGGAATTTGCATGGCTTCCAGTTTTGGTGTCCTTCTGGATGAAGGGAAGAGAGCTGTTTTCCGTCTCAGGGTTCCCACCATAGCAGGCATTCCAGAGTCGGCTTCTGTGTTCGGGTGCCTGGAGAACCGGACTGAGGATGAGGATTTGGGTCTAGGGGCATGGTAGGCCCGATATGTGGGCTCTTGGTCCATCTAGCGAGGGGGCTGGCTTGAAAGCAGGCTCAGGCTGATTGTCACAATGCCTGTTTGTGCCCATGGCGGACCTGCTGAGTGGGCGTGGTCTCATGCGCCATGTAGCTGGCTCCCACTCTGAGGGTACAGCCCCTATCCCCACAGTAAGCTTTTCTGGCCATGGGGAAGGAGGAGTGCTCTTTTGTGCTTGAGGATTCCCCCATAGGCCGGGATTTGAGTTATGGTCTGGGCACTGATACCTGAACACCCAGGTTAGTTAGACATGACAGCCTGGGGCCCTGGCCAGCAGGAGATGGCACCCGCTACCTGGGTCAGGGAGGAGGTCGGGGCTCAGGCTGTGTCAGACAGAGCATTAGTGCACAGTGCTTCCTGGATATTGGGGTCCGTCAATGGCCGTGCAGTTTGATTCTCACAGGGGGATCCTGAGAAGGCCCATAGGGCCCTACTTTCTGGAGGGCAGGCAGAAGGCTGTTTTTGGCTCTAGAATTCCCAATCTGGAGTGCTGCGGGCCAGATGGGTGAGAACAGAAGTCTGAAAGCACAAGCACCGGTTCCGTTCCATGCCGAGCAGATGGCATTTCCAATGTGCAGCGTCTGACTCGAGATCTCCAGCACCTGAGTCAGGGCGAGTTTTGGATGGTCGTTCACTCTGCAGTTTGTGTTTATGATACTAGATGAATGGAAGGGTGACCTCATGAGGCCATGAAGGTTTTCCAAGGCTGGGGCTCCTGAGCTGCTCTGAACAGCAAGCTTTCCTTCTGCAGGATAGGGGGAGTTTGTTTGGATGGCTCCATGGTCCCCCATATGGAAAGACATGGTAGCAGAGCTCACCACATAGATGTCTGGAAAGCCCAGCTCAGCTTATTCTTTCATCCCAAGAACAAGGCAGTTTCGATCTGGTGGCTCTGAGACAAGTGCCCAGGGGATGATTTAACAGGGAGAGTCATGCTGATGGGTCACCCTGCTGGCTTGTGTCCCAGGAGACCTTAGAATGTGTCAGGAGCTCAGGCGCCATGCAGGATTCTCCTCCCCTGAGGGTTGGACACAGCTTCCAAGAGTCAGCTTGCCTTCTGGGGATAGGACCTGCTCTTATTTTTGGATCAGGGACCCAGCGTTGGGACATATGTAGGTACTAATGTAGGGGTCTGGTTAGCCAGAGGAACTTACTTGTAAACTCCGGATATAGAGGCGGGACAGGCCTGACTGACGGATCCGATCAGTGGGTTGCGCATATATTAACTGTGCTGAGTTGAAATCTCATTGGCCACCTGTGTGTGGGCCAGGATCAACCACCTCTATAAAGATTAGTCTGTGAGGCTGGCGGTGGGGGTGGGGTGGGCTGGGAGCAGTAAGAGGAGTTAGAATAGCCGTTAGAGAAGTAGGAGGTTTTAGAATAGCCATTAGAGAAGGAGGAGGAGTTAGAATAGCCATTAGATTAGTAGGAGGAGTTAGAGTAGCCATTAGAGTAGCCATTGGGAGCCATTAGGGTAGTAGTAGGAGTGATAGCGCCGGGGTCGTCGGGAGCAAAGGAGCGTCAGGATCATCAGGAGCATTGGGAGCTTCATTGCTGGGAGCAGGTCCGCCCCGAGCAGCAGCACCACTGTGAGTGGCCTCGCCTCCCCGAGCAGCAGCGTCATCCGCGATCTGCCACGCCACGGTCCTGCCATGACTGCCTCGCTGCCCCGAGCTGCGGCCTCTCCAGAGCGGTGTCATTCCGGGGAGCTGCCTCTTTGGCATGCTGCCCCATCGGTATGTGGCCTGGTCCAGAGCGGCCTCTTCATCATCGGTTGCGGACTTCATCCAGCGTGTGTCCTCATCCAGAGTGGCCTCGTCTGGGGAGTGGTCTGGTCTGGAGCGGCCTCATCCAGAGCATCCTCGTCCACAGCGGCCTCGTCTGGGGAGTGGCCCTGTTGAAGTGGCTTCATAGGGAGCAGAGTCTGTTTGTCAGGGTTGTCATCCTCGTCATCCTCGCCTCTTTGTCATTGGGAGCAGCGTCCTTATTGTTGTCGCCTCTACGTAAGAAATGGCCCCAACTGTCAGTTTGATTTTTGATGCTTGGCGTGAAATAAAGCTTTGCTTGATTTTTGCTTTGTGTCACTCTCATTCCTTTGTCACGGTCCCTAACATTGGGGGCGCGCCAGGGATCAAAAAACAAGAAATGAGCCAGCATCGGAATTTATGGGAAAAGCCTCTGGAGGTGTTGGAATCTTGTTCATCTTTCTGGTTGGAGCTCCAGGGTAAGGTCCACCGGGGGCAATCTGGATTCAGCCATGCTCCCCAGGGCTGGAGCCGATGCGCAGATGCCCCATCCCTCTGCTGGTAGATGGACATGGGGTTAGAGTCCCCTTTGGCGGTCAGGGGTGTTCGAGTCCACGTAGATGGTCAGAGGGTTCGAATCCCCGTAGACGGTCACCAGGGGTTTCGAGTCCCCCTAGGCAGTCATGGGGGGTTGGAGCCCCCGAGGGTGTTATTGGGGGTTCGAGTCCCCCAAAGCGTTGAGGAGGTTTGAGTCCCCCTAGAAAATACCCAGCATTGGCAGTACCGCTAGGCCTGCAGTTGTCTTTGTCTTGTCTTTTTGTTGTCCGCTGTGTTGTTTGTTGTGTTTGGGGGAATGGGTCAGGCAGAGAGTAAGGGGACTCAGACGTTCGTCTCTCCATTCCTCATAATAGATGTGGGGCTTCTTTATCACTCATTTCCTGTGTTAAGGGCTATAACTGGAGCCAACTGGGTTTAGTCTAACTTGGGACAGAGACTTTAAGTAATATTCCCAAGCAGCTGCCGAAACTCCCTTTGTTTCGGGAAATTCCTTGCCTTCTCTGGCCCTACGTGGATTGTCTAGCTGCTCCCTCTTGCTGGCGGGAAAGCATGGGGTCTGAAGTGGAAGGGGCCCAGGTGGAAGGTAAAATCTGTTAGCAAAGAGATGACTGAACTGATGGTTAATTGTCTGTCTCAGGGTTTTAGTGGGTAATTGTTAAAGTGGCTTTCAGAGTCTTTGGTAACCTGAAGCTTTGAAGTTTTGCTTGGATGATAAATGGGATGAAATGCTAGGGCACTGGTTGTTGGAACTAGGTTTTTGCTTTTGAAATCTGTTGGTAAACATGTTTTATGCTTAACTGCTATTGCAACAGTTCACAATTGGATAATATTTAGTCTTCACTAGAGATTGAGATGTTTCTAAGAAAATGTAAATGGTCTCTTTGCTCACCCAGAATTGTAAATGAGATCCCTTTGACTCACAGGCTTTTCCCTGATATGCTAAGTTACTCAGGAAGTACTGCTAAATCAATGATAAACCTTGGGTTACATTTGGATAAATGCTGTAACTACTCCTGAGCATCTATACATTTTCTAAAGTTTTAATGTTTTGATAAGGGTCATCATTTGATATTTAACCATATCTATTTTGAGTTTTTTTGTCATTTGTAATTGTTTTAATTCTCTTATAAGATTAATTCAGCCTTAAAGGAAATTCATACGGGAGATTTTCAGAACAAATATAGTTCCTTGATACATCAAAATCCAGGAAATTAATTTCCAGAAGTAAAAGTTGCACTTGCAGTAAACCAGAATTAGTACGGTGACCCAAGGTAAGAATGAGTCTCCAGGAGCTTTCCTAGAAAGGCTCATCGAGGCCTATAAAATGTGTAGCACAATCGACCCTGAGGCACCCGAAAAGCAGGGGGCAATGAATCTTGCTTTTGCCAGTCAGTCAGCCCTGGATATAAGGAGGAAACTTCAGGAAATTGAAGGATTTGAAGGGAATAATCTGATTGAGTTATTAGGAATAGCAGAAAAAGTGTTTAAGAACAGGGATTCATAGGAGGATGAGAAACAGACAAATAGCTGGTTAAGGTTTTGGCATGACATGAGATAGGTAGGGCATAGTAAATGGAAGGAAAACCTAACCACAGAGAAGGCAGGTGTGAAGACTTAGATTCAGATCAGTGTGCTTACTGTAAGGAAAAAGGACAGTGGGCCAGGGAGTGCCACAAATGGAAGACAGCAATGCTGGTCACCAGAATAAAAATTGAAGTGGAGGGGAAATTAATTGATTTATTTGGTGGACACAGGAGCCCAGTTTTCATCATTACATAAACCTATGGGAAAACTATCTGGAGAAGAATTCTGGGTGCAAGGAGCAAATGGCACAGCGACACACAAATGGACAACAGAAAGGACTTTAAATTTGGCCTCAGGATTAGTGAAACATCAAATTTTGGTCCTCCCTAATGCCCCATATAACTTGATGGGAAGAGATCTCCTCCACAAGTTACGAGCTGGCATTCCATTCTCGGAAGTAGACATGATTGTATCCTTGAGACAACACCCTGTTTAGCTGCTTATGGCAGCAGTAAATGAATACCTCCTTTATAAGCCAGTCTCTAAACCAGAGGAGACAAAAGCGGGGAGACTTCTCCAAATCCTACAGGTCGAGTTTCCCGAGGACTGGGCAGAAGGGTAATCCCCTGGCTTGGCTAAGGGACAACCTCCAGTGGTGGTAAAATTATAGGCGATGGCTATGGCTGTACCCATTCGGTAGCACCCCCTTCCGCAGGAGGCAATGGAGGAATCAGAAAGCACATTAACCACCTCTGAGGAGACTGTATCCTAGTTCCTTGCAAATATCCATGGAATACACCTTTGCTGCCTGTCAAAAAGGCCAAGACTGGGGAGTACTGACCTGTTCAGGACTTGTGGGAAGTTAATAAATGGGTTGAAGATATCCAAAAGATGGTGCCTAAATCCTATACCCTATGCTCCCTCCTGGGACCCCAAAAAATGTGTATACCATCTTAGATTTCAAGGATGCATTTTTCTGCATATCTTTAGCAAGAGACTCTCAACCCCTTTTTGCATTTGAGTGGCCCAACCCACAGGAATGGATCCAAGGCCAGCTCACCTGGACAAGACTTCCCCAAGGAAAAATTGCGGGGAGGTCCTAACCCAAGTTGCAAGAATAAGGCCAGATCTCAGAGACACTCCTGCCTCAGATACCGAGATGGCTCTGTTCACAGATGGGAGTAGCTACATGGTCAATGGAAAGAGGTATGTGGGTGCTGCTGTAGTTTCTCCTGAGCAGAAACTCTGGAGAGCAGCCCTGCCACATAGAACTGCTGCACAAAAAGCGGAACTGATTGCACTCACTAAGGCACTGCAGATGGCCAAAATGGTTATATTCTGGCTCAGTTCTACCAGAAAAAATGAACAATGCAGAAGAAGATGTAAACTATTTACAGAAATCGGTTAAATTGGACTAGGAAATGGACTGGGCTAAGACTGAAGCAGTAAAAATAATTCTTCTTCAGAGACTAGGCAAAAAGTTAGTAGACCAGATAAATCATGGTACTCATTTGGGGATATGCAAACTCAAGGAGCTTATAGGCAAGCAGTTCCACGTTTCTAAATTAGGGTGTATGTTTCAGGATGTAGTTGATAGATGTGCTCAATGCCAGGCAGTTAATGTGGGAAGAGCTAAAATGGGAAGAGGGAAAAGAGAAAGAGGCAAGGAACCAGGAATTTATTGGGAAATAGATTTTACAGAAATGAAACCTGGAAAATATGGGCACAAGTACATGGTAGTTTTTGTAGACAGTTTTTCAGGTTGGGTAGAGTTTTTCCCGCCAAACATGAGATGGCAGGAGTAGTAGCCAAAAAGCTACTAGAAGAAATAATTCCTAGGTTTGGGCTGCCTCTCGCAATCGGGTAGGACAATGGCCCTGCATTTGTGAGTTCAGTCTCACAGGCATTGGCCAAGGCCGTGGGCACTAATTGGAAACTACATTGTGCCTACCGGCCCCAGAGTTCTGGGCAAGTAGAGAGAATGAACTGGACTCTTAAAGACCTTGACAAAACTAATTCTGGAGACCGGTGGTGGATGGGTGGATCTCCTTCCTTTCTCCCTCATCAGGGCATGATGTACACCCTATTTAAGCAAGGTGACCTCACTTGAAATGATTTTTGGGAGACACCCACCCCCGTCTTCTACTACAAGAGTTTGCTCTAGCAGATTGACTGATCAGTCTGTACTCCAGTAACAGCAGGCATTACAGTCTGTCTTAAAAAAAGCCCACTCAGGGATCCGGACTACCCACACTGGGATGGAGACAGAGGTGGAACCACATCTTTACCAACCTGGGGACTTGGTTTGGATGCATCGCTATCATGGGGGAAACTTGGAGCCTCGCTGTAAGGGACCATTTACTGTAAAAGTAGAAGGCATTAGGGCCTGGATTCATGCGGGTTACATCAAATGAGCCAAAGAGAGGATGCCCCCAGAGATGGAAGCTGCAGTCGACAGACCCCGCTGACCATGGAGTAAAGCTAAGACTAATAAACTGTGAGTTTATTGTTGCTCCTATTGTTACCTGTTTATTTAAAGTATAGGTGGGAAATTAGATGAATGGAATTAGGGGAAAAATGGAAAAGGTTATACAAAGTGTTGAATGGCTACCTCATCTGCCGATTGTGCACTACTGTTACTATTTGGCCCCTGTATTATAAACTTCCTAATGTCATTTCTACCAACAGAAATTGGAGCGATAAAAATGTTAGTCTTACATGCTCAATATAACCCCCTTACAACAGGAGTACATAGAACTGGCTGAAAAGTCAAGGATTTGACTAATTTCCAAAGAAAAGGGGAGAATGTAGGGGCCTGGTTAGCCAGAGGAACTTCCTTGTAAACCCCAGATATAGGGGCGGGCCAGGCCAGATAGCCGTATCCAATCAGTGGGGTGTGCATATAGTATCAGTGGTGATTTGAAATCTCATTGGCCACCTGTGTGTGGGCTGGGATGAACCACTGCTATAAAGGTTAGTCTGTTAGGCTGGCAGGGAGGGGAGAAGTAGGAGGAGTTAGAATAGCCATTAGAGAAGTCAGAGGAGTTAGAATAGACGTTAGAGTAGTAGTAGGAGTTAGAATAGCGGTTAGAGTAGCCATTGGGAGCTGTTAGGGTAGTCGTAGTCGTAGTCGTAGGGTAGTGGTAGGAGTGATAGTGTTGGGGTTGACGGGAGCATCAGAGCTTCACGGTCATTGGGAAATCGGGAGCGGCATTGCTGGGAGATGCACCACCCCGAGCAGCAGTGCCGCCACAAGCGGCCTCACCTCCCTGTGCAGCAGCGCCGCCCATGACCCGCCTGGATGCAGACCCCCCACGCCTGGCCTCGCTGCCTGAGCCACAACCTCACCAGAGTTGCGTCATTCTGAGGAGCGGCCTTGTTGGCATGCAGCCTTGTTGGAGAGCAGCCTGGTCTGGAGCGGCCTCTTCATCACCAGGTGCCGACTTCATCCAGCATGTAGCCTCATCCAGAGCGGCCTCTGGAACGGCCTTGTCCAGAGTGGCCTCGCCACAGCGGCCTTGTCTGGGAAGCTGCCTTGTCGGAATGGCATCATGGGGAGCAGAGTCTGTGTTGTCAGGTTGTCGTCCTCAGCATCCTCGCCTCTTTGTCATCGGGAGCGGCGTCCTCGTCGTCACTCTATGTAAGAAACCACCCTGACCTGTCGGTTTGATTTTCAATGCTTGGTATGAAATAAAGCTTTGCTTGATTTTTGTTTTGTGTAGTCTTTTTCCTTTGATCATGAACCCTAAGACTCTGAAACATTCCTCTGGGGACAGATGCCTGCAAAGCTCAGCTAGGGTTCTGTTGAGTTCCTAGGGTCATGTCAGTTTCCATCTTTGACTCAGGGCCATTCTCCTGGGTGTCTGCCTGGAGGTATGTTTCTGGCATGTGTCAGAGTGCACAATTCTGTCCAGAGCAGCCAACAAAATTGGGTGGGCTCAGGGTCCTTGCCAGTGTCTCCCAATCTGGAGGGTTTGTGCAACTGTGATGGGCAGAGTTTCCTTCAGGAGGGAAGGCAGAATCCTGTGCTGTGGTTCCAGAGGCCACATCCTGTAGAGCCTGTCAGCCGGGGCTTTGGGGACAAAAGTCTGCAAACACAAATTCGGGATAGGGTTCTAGGCAAGGTGATGGCAGGCTCGATCTGCAGACCGCGAGGGCAGTGATACAGGATATGAAATGCAGGCGATGGGGAGGCAGGAGCGCAGGCTTTTGTGTTGGGGTTGTGTGTCCCAGTTGGCCACAGAATGTAGTGGTAGCCTCACGGGGCCATGGGAGATTCTGCCACTGTAAGGATTCTGCCTGATTCCCAAGGGTTTGGGTCCTTTGGTCAGAAGGGAAGAGTGCTGTTGTTGTCTCAGGGTTCCCGCAATAGCTGGGATTCCAGAGTCGGCTTCTGGGTCCATGTGCCTGGAGAACCCAACCGAAGATGAGGGTTGGGGCCTAGGGACATGTCAGGCCCAATATGCGGGCTCCTGCTCCAGCTAGCGAGGGGGCTGGTTTGAAAGCGAGCTCAGACTGAGGGTCACAATGCCTATTTGTGGCCATGGCAGCACTCCTGTGTGGGCATGGTCTTATGGACCATGCAGCTGGCTCCCACTCTGAGGGTTAGACACCCATCTCCCAGCAATCTTTTCCCATCGTGGGGAAGGACGAATGCTCTTTGATGCTTGAGATTACCCCATAGGCTGAGATTTGAGCTATGGTCTGGGCACAGACGCCTGAATAACCAGGTTGATGTAGAGGTGACAGTCTCTGGCCTTGGCATGTCCCACCCGCAGGATATGGGGCCTGCTATCTAGGGGGCTGATGGGAGATCGGGGCTCAGGCTGTGTCAGACACAGCATTCGTGCACAAAGCGGCCTTAGGTATAGGGGTGCCATTGATATTCCTGCAGTTTGATCCTCACGTGGGGATTCTGTGCAGAACCCTAGGGCCCCCTTCTTTCTAGAGGACTGGCAGAAGGCAGCATTGTGGCTCCCGAATGAACAATCTGAGGAGTCGCAGGCTAAGAGGGTGAAGACGGAATTCTGAATGCAAAAGTGCCGGTTTTGTTCAGTGCCGAGCACATGGCATTTCCAATGTGCAGTGTCAAACACCTGAGTCAAGGCACGTGTCAGATAGTCGCTCATGATGGTGTTTGTGTCCTTTATGGTCGCCAAGTGGAGGGGTGGCGACATGAGGCACAGAGTTCTTCCCAGAATGGGGCATGTGTGCTACTCCAAACAGCAAGCTTTCCTTCTGCGTGACAGGGGGATTCCTTTTGGATGGTACCAGGTAATCCATATGGACAGACGTCGTAGCAGAAGTCACCACTTGGATGATTAGAAATCCCAAATCTGCTTACCCTTCCAAGGCAGACACAAGGCAGGCATGTGAGACATAGTGCCAGGGGGGTGAGGTGACAGGGAGTCTCATTCTGATGGGTCACAATGCTGGCTTGTGTCCAGGGAGACATTATAATATGGCAGGGGCTCAGGCCCCATGCAGGATTCTCCTCCCCTGGGGGTTGGATGCAGCTCCCAAGAGCCAGGTTGCCTTCTGGTTACAGGAGGAGTTCGGTTTTGTGGCTCATGGATCAAGTGTTAGACCATATGTAGGTGTTCCAGAGTTTGCCTCTGGAGGCAGATGCCTGCAAACCAAAGTGAGGGTTCCGTTGGGGTCCTAGTGGTATGTCACGTTCCATCTTCTGATTCAGGGCCATGGACTTGTATGTCTGCCTAGAGGTAGGTGCCTGGCATGTGTCTGAATGAGCCTTTGTTCCAAGGCAGCCAACGAATTTGGGGTGGGCTCAGGGGCATTGCAGTAGTCTCCCAATCTGATGGGATTGTGCAAATGTGATGGGCAGAGTTTCCTTGGGGTGGGCAGGCAGAGTCCAGCACTGTAACTCCAGAGGTAACATCCTAGTGGGCCTGTTGGCCAGAGTTTCCTGGGTGGGCATTGCTGAGCTCATGGCATTTCCAATGTGCAGCGTCTGACTTGAGACCTCTAGCACCTGAGTCAGGGCACGATTCAGATGGTAGCTCATGCTGGCGTTTGTGGCCACGATGGCCAACAAATGGAGGGGAAGCCACATGAGGCCATGGGGTTTTTACCAGGCTGGGGCTTGTGTGCTGCTCCAAACAGTAAGCTTTCCTTCTGTGGGACAGAGGGAGTCCGTTTTGATGGCACAAGAGTCCACCCTATGGAAAGATGTCATAGCAGAAATCACTGCATGGATGCCTGGAAACCCAGCTCTGCTTACCCTTCCAGCCCAGGAACAAGGCTTTTTTATCTGGTGACTATGGGGCAAAGTTCCCAGGGGGCTGAGGTGACAGGGAGCTTCCTTCTGATGGGTCACAATGCTGGCTTGTTTCCAGGGATAACTTAGAATGTGGTGGGGCTCACGTGCCATGCACGTTTCTCCAGCCCTTAGGGTTGGATGCAGCTCCAAGATCCAGGTTGCCTTCTGGGAACAGGAGGTGTTCTGTTTTGTGGCTAAGGGACAAGTGTTGTACCATCAGTGTGTATTCCAGAGTTTGCCTCTGGAGAGAGATGCCTGCAAACCTAAGTTATGGTTCCGTTGTGGTCCTAGGGGTATGTCAGGTTCCATCTTCTGACTCAGGGCCATTGACCTTGGCATCTGCATGGAGGGAGTTGTGCTTATGCGCCTTTTTCCCAAGTTGGCCAACAAATTTGGGGTAGGCTCAGGGACATTGCAGATGTCTTCCAATCTGGAGGGTTTGTGCAACTGCGACGGGCAGAGTTTCCTTCGTGTGGGCAGGCAGAGTCTTGTGCTGTGTCTGTAGATACCCATCCTAGAGGGCCTGTCATTCAGGACTTTGGGGACAACAATCTGCAAACACAAATTCAGGATACTGTCAGGAGCGAGGTGATGGCATCCCGATATGTAGACAGTAGGGCAGTGCCTCGGGACCCAAAATGAGGGTGACGGGGAGGCGTGAGTGCAGGCTTTTCTGTCTGGGTTGTGTGTCTCGGTTGGCCACAGAATATAGCAGTAGCCTCATGCGGCTATGGGAGATTCTGTCTCTGTGAGGATTCTGCCTGGATCTAAATGTTTAGTTGTCTTTCCGGGTGAAGGGAAGAGTGCTATTTTCCATCTCAGGGGTCCCGCTATAGCAGGGATTACATGGTCGGCTTCTAGGTCCGGGCACCTGGAGAACCCAACTGAGGGTGTGGATTTGGGCCTAGGGGCATGTCAGGTCTGATATGCAGGCTCCTGCTCCAGCTAGTGAGGGGGATGGTATGAAAGTGGTCTCAGGGTGAGGGTCACAATGCCAGTTTGTGGCCAAATCAGCCTTCCTGGGTGGGTTGGTCTCATGGGATATGCAGGTAGCTCCAACTCTGAGGTATAGAACCCATCCCCACATCACACTTTTACCATCTTGGGGAAGGAGGAGTACTGTTTTGCTTGATTTTCTCCCCATAGACCGGGATTTAAGCTATGGTTTGGGCACAGACAGGTGAATACCCAGGTTGGTCAGAGATGAGTCTCTGGCTATGGCAGGTCAGACCTGCAGGATTGGGGCCCGCTACCTAGGGGGCTGATGGGAGGTCAGGGCTCAGGCTGTGTCAGACAGAGCACTAGTGCACAGGACGGCATAGGATATTGGGGTGCCGTCGAGGTCCGTGCTGGTTTATCCTCAGGTGGGGATTCTGGGAAGACCCCTAGGGCCATTCTTTCTGGAGGGCAGGCAAAAGACTGCACTGTGGCTCCAGAATGAACAATCTGGAGGTGTTGTGGACAGGAGAGTGAGGAAGGAAATCTGAATGCACAGGCGCTGGTTCAGTTCAGTGCTGAGTACATGGCATTTCCAATGTGCAGCCTCTGACTCCAGATCTCCAGCAATTGAGTCAGGGCACATGTCAGATGGTAGCTCACGCTGGAGTTTGTGTCCATGTTGGCTGAAGAATTGAGGTGTAGCCTCATGAGGCCATGGAGCTTTTCCTGTCTGGGACTTGTGGGATGCTCCAAACAGCAAGCTTTCCTTCTGCGGGACATGGGGAGTCTGTTTTGATGGCACCAGTGTGCCCCATATGGAAGGACGTCATAGCAGAAACCACCTTGTGCAAAAGTGATGGGCAGAGCTTCATTTGGGTGGGCAGCAAAGTCCTGCGCTGTGGCTCCAGAGGCCCCATCCTGGAGGGCCTGTCGGCCAGGGCTTTGGGGACAAAAGTCTACAAACACAAACTCCGGATAGGGATCAGGGTGAGGTGATTTCAGGCCCGATCTGCAGACCATGAGGGCAGTGCCACACGATTTTAAATGAGAGCTATGGGGACGCGGGAGTGCAGGCTTCTCTGTCTGGGTTGTGTGTCTCGGTTGGTGACAGAATGCAGTGGTAGACTCATGGGGCCATGGGAGATTCTGCCTCTGTGAGGATTCTGACCGGCTCCCAAAGGTTTGGTGTCTTTCAGGGGGAAGGGAAGAGTGCTCTTTTCCGTCTCAGGCGTCCCACCATAGCAGGGATTCCAGAGTCAGCTTCTGGGTCCGGTCATCTGGGAAACCCGACCAAGGGTGAGGACTGGGATGTAGGGGCATATCAGGCCCGGTATGTGGGCTCCTGGTACAGCTAGCCAGGGGTGGTTTGAAAGCAGGCTCAGGCTGAGAGTCACAATGCCTGTTTGTGGCCAGGGTGGCCCTCCTGGGTGGGCGTGGTCTCATGGGCCATGCAGCTGGCTCCCACTCTGAGCATTAGATGCCCATCACCACAGCTAGATTTTCCCGTCATGGGGAAAGAGGAGTGTTCTTTATGTTTGACGTTCCCCCTTAGGCCATAATTTGAGCTGTGGACTGGGCACAGACGCCTGAATAACCAAGTCGGGTAGAATTGACAGTCTCTGGCCATGGCAGGTCCCACCTGCAGGGTATTAGGTATCCCCCACTACCTGCTGGGCTGATGGGAAGTCGGGGCTCAGGCTGTGTCAGACAGAGCATTAGTGGACAGGGTGGCCTAGGATATTGGGGTGCCATCGAGGTCAGTGCAGGGTAATCCTCACGTGGGGATTCTGGGCAGACGTCTAGGACCCTTCTTCTTTCTGGAGGGCAGGCAAAAGCCTGTGTTGTGGCTCCAGAGTTCCCAATCTGGAGGGCTTGCAGACCAGGAGGGTGAGGATCGATTTCAGATGGCAGAAGCGCCAGTTCATGTCAGTGCCAAGCACAGGGAAGTTCCAATGTGCAGCTTCTGACAAGAGATCTCCAACTCCTGAGTCACGGCGGGTGTCAGATGTTCGCTCATGCTGGAGATTGTGTCCATGATGGCCGGCGAATCGAAATGTGGCCTCATTAGGCCATGGAGGTTTTCCTAGGCTGGGGCTTGTGAGCTGCTCTGAACAGCAAGTGTTCCTTCTGTGGGACAGGTGGAGTCCAGTTTGATGGCTCCATGTTTCCTCCATATGGAAAGACATGGTAGCAGAGCTCACCACATAGATGTCTGGAAAGCCCAGCTCAGCTTATCCTTTCAGCCCAGGAACAAAGCCGATTCGATCTGGTGGTTCTGGGGCAAGGGCCCAGGGGCTGATTTGACAGGGAACCTCATCCTGGTGGGTCACAATGCTGGCTTGTGTCCTGGGAGACCTTAGAATGTGGTGGGGGCTCAGACACCATGCAGGATTCTCCTCCCCTGAGGGTTAGACGCAGCTCCCAAGAGCCAGGTTGCCTTCTGGGGACAGGAGGTGTTCTGTTTTGTGGCTCAGGGTCCAAGCATTGCATCATATGTAGGAATTCCAGAACCTGCCTCTGGAAGCAGATGCCTGCAAGGCTATGCCAGGGTTCTGTTGAGGTCCTAGGGTCATGTCAGTTTCCATCTTCTGACTCAGGGCCATTGACATGGTTGACTGCCTGGAGGTAGGTGTCTGTCATGTGTCAGACTGCACATTTCTGTCAAGAGCGGCCAACGATATTGGGGTGGGCTCAGGGACCTTGCTGGTGTCTCTCAGTCTGGAAGGTTTGTGCAAATATGATGGCCAGAGTATCCTTCGAGATGACAGGCAGAGTCCTGCACTGTGGCTCTATATGCCCCATTCTAGAGGGCCTGTCAGCCAAGGCTTTGGGGACAAATGTCTGGACAAAAATTCGGGTTAGGGTGGGAAGGAAAGGATGGCAGGCCCGATCTGCAGACCATGAGGGCACTGCATCGGGGTCTGAAATTAGGGTGATGGGGAGGCGGGAGCTCAGGCTTTTCAGTATGCGTTGTGTGTCTCGGTTGGTAATGGAATGGAGGAGTGGCCTTTTTGGTCCATGGGAGATTCTGCCTCTGTGGGGATTTTGCACGGCTCCCAAGGTTTTGGTGAATTTCTGGATGAAGGGAAGAGAGCTGTTTTCCGTCTCAGGGGCCCGCCATAGCAGGGATTCCATAGTGGGCTTCTGGGTCCGGGCGCCTTGAGAAGCCGACCGAGGTCAAGGATTTGGGCCTAAGGGCATGGCAGGCCCAATGTGCACACCTGGTCCAGCTAGTGATGGGGCTTGTTTGAAAGCAGGCTCAAACTGATGTCACAATGCCTGTTTGTGCCCAGGGTGGACCTCCTCAGTGGGCCTGTTGTCATAGGCTATGCAGCTGGCTCCCACTCTGAGGGTGTGTCCCCCATCTCCACAGCAAGCTTTTCCAGCCTTGGGGAAGGAGGAGTGCTCCTTTGTGCTTGAAGTTCCCCCATAGGCCAGGATTTGATATATGGTCTGGGCACAGATGCCTGAACACCCAGGTTGGGTAGACATGACAGCCAGGGGCCATGGCCAGTCCCACCAGCAGGAGATCACACCCACTAACTTGGGGGCTGACTGGAGATTGGGGCTCAGGCTGTGTCACACAGAGCATTGGTGCACAGTCGGCCTGGATGTTGGGGTACCATCTGGTGCCGGGCAGTTTGGTCCTCACACGGGAATTCTTGGCTGACCCATAGGACCCTTCTTGTTGGGGTCAGGCAGAAATCTGCGTTGTGGCTCTAGAATTCCCAATTTGGAGGGCTTGGTGGTCCGGTGGGTGAGGACGGAAGTCTGCAAGCACAAGCGTCATTTCTTTTCAGTGCAGAGCACATGGTCGTTCCAATGTGCAGGGTCTGACACGAGATCTCCAGCACCTGTGTCAAGGTGAGTGTCGGATGGTCGCTCACACTGGAGATTGTGTGCATGATGCTAGATGAATGGAAGGGTGGCATCATGAGGCCCTGGATGTCTTCCCAGGCTGGGGCTTGTGAGCTGCACTGAACAGCAAGCTTTCCTTCTGAAAGACAGGGGGAGTCCATTTTGATGGCTCCATGTTTCCCCCATATGGAAAGACATGGTAGCAGAGCTCAACGCATAGATGTCTGGAAAGCCCAGCTCAGCTTATCCTCTCAGCCCAGGAACAAGGCAGTTTCGATCTGATGGCTCTTGGGCAAGTGCCCAGGGGGCTGAGTTGAAAGGAGCCTCATACTGATGGGTAACCATGCTGGCTTGTGTCCAGGGAGACCTTAGAATGTGGCAGGAGCTCAGGCGCCATACAGTATTCTCCTCCCCTGAGGATTGGATGTAGCTCCCAAGAGCCAGGTTGCCTTCTGGGGACAGGAGGTGTTCTGTTTTTTGGATCAGGGACCTAGTGTTTTAACATATGTAGCTACTAATGTAGGGGCCTGGTTAGCCAGTGGAACTTAGTTGTAAACCCTGGATATTGGGGCAATACTGACCAGACTGTCTTTTCCAATCAGTGGGGAGTGTATTTATTAAATGTGGTGAGTTGAAATATTATTGGCCACCTGTGTTTTGGCCATGCTCAACCACCTCTATAAAGGTTAGTCTTGAGTATGGTGAGGGGGGGATAATTAGGAGGAGTTAGAATAGCCATTAGAGAATTAGAAGGAGTTAGAATAGATTTTAGAGAAGTAAGAGGAGTTAGATATGCCGTTAGAGAAGTAGAAGGAGTTATAAAATCTGCTAGATAACTAGAAGGAGTTAGAGTTGCTATTAGAGTAGCCATTGGGAGCCATTAGGGTAGTCCTAGGAGTGATAGCTTCGGGGTTGTCGGGAGTGTCGGAGCTTCAGGATCATCGGGAGCATTGGGAGTGGAATTGCTGGAAGTGCGCCCGCCACAACCCGCCTCGATGCCCCTAGCTGTGGCCTCACCAGAGCAGTATCATTCCGGGGAGCGGCCTCATCAGTGTGCAGCCTTGGAGTATGGCCTGGTCTGTAGCGGACTTTTCATCATTGGTTGCAGCCTTCATCCTGTGTGTGGCCTCGTCCAGAGCGATCTCAACCACTCTGGGGAGCGGCCATGTCGGAGTGGCGTAATGGGGAGCAGAGTCTGTGTCATCAGGGTTGTTGTCCTCGTCATCCTTGCCTCTTTGTTATCAGGAGCAGCGTCCTCGTCATTGTCGCCTCTACATAAGAAATGACCCCGACCGGTCAGTTTCATTTTAGATTCCTGGTGTGAAATAAAGCTTTGCTTGATTTTTGCTTTGTGTCACTCTCATTCCTTTGATCACGGACCCTAACATTGGGGCCTTGCCTGGGAACAAACAACGAGAACTGAGCCAGCATCATAATTTATGGGAAAAGCCTCCGGAAGTTTTGGGATCTTGTTTGTCTCTCTGGTTGGAGCTCCAGGGTATGGCCGACCGGAAAGAAGCTGGATGCAGTTATGCTCCCCAGGGCGGGAGGGGATGCGGGGATGCCCCATTTCTCTGTTGGTAGATCAACATGGGGTTCAAGTCCCCCTGGGCGGTCAGGGGGGTTCGTGTCCCCTAAGGTGGTCAGGGAGTTCGAGTCCCCCTAGATGGTCATCAGGGGGTTCGAATCCCCCTAGGCGGTCACCAGGGGGTTTGAGTCTCCCTAGGCAGTCAGGGGATTCACGTCCCCCTAGGGAGTCATTGGGGCTTTGAGTCCCCTGAGGCGGTCATTGGATGTTCGAGTCACCCTAGGAGGTCAGGGGGTTTGAGTACCCCTAGAAAATCCCCCTGGTGGCAGGACCACTGGGCCTGGATTTGTCTTTGTCATGTCTTTTTGTTGTCTGATCTTTGTTCATTGTGTTTTGGAATGGGACAGGCAGAGAGTAAGGAGAATCTGACTTTCATCCCTCTGTTCCTTATAATAGATGGGGGCTTCTTCCTCATTCATTTCCTGTGTTAAGGGATATAACTGGAGCCAACTGGGTTTAGTCTAACTTGGGACAGAGACTTTAAGTAATATTCCCAAGCAGCTGCTGAAACTCACTTTGTTTCAGATAATTCCTTGCCTTCTCTGGCCCTACGTGGATTGCCTAGCCCCTCCTTCTTGCTGGCGGGAAAGCATGACGTCTGAAGTGGAATGGACCCAGGTGGAAGATGAAATCTGTTAGCAAAGAGATGACTGAACTGATGGTTAATTGCCTGTCTCAGAGTTTTAGTGGGTAATTGTTAAAGTAGCTTTCAGAGTCTTTGGTAACCTGAAGCTTTGAAGTTTTGCTTGGATGACAAATGGGATGAAGTGCTAGGGCGCTGGTTGCTGGAACTATCTTTGTGCTTTTGAAATCTGTTGGTAAACATGTTTTGTGCTTAACTGCTATTGCAACACTTCACAATAATTAGTCTTCACTAGAGATTGAAATGTTTCTAAGAAAATGTAAATGGTTTTCTTCGCCCACCCAGAATTGGAAATGAGATCTCTTTGACTCATAAGGCTTTTCCCTGATATGCTAAGATATTCAGGTAGTACTGCTAAATCAATGATAAACCTTGGGTTACATTTGGGTAAATGCTGTAACTACTCCAGAGGTTCTATACATTTCCTAAAGTTTTAATGTTTTGATACGTGTCATCATTTGATATTTAACCATATCTATTTGGAGTTTTTTGTAATTTGTTATTGTTTTAATTCTCTTTTAAGATGATTTCCGCCTTAAAGGAAATTCATATAGGAGACTTTCAGAACAAATACGGTTCTTTGACATGTTGAAATCCTGAAAATGAATTTCCAGAAGTAAAATTTGCACTCGCAGTCAACCAGAATTAGTACGGTGACTCAAGGTAAGAATGAGTCTCCAGGAGCTTTCCTAGAAAGGCTCATTGAGGCCTATAAAATGTATAGCCCGATCGACCCTGAGTCATCCGAAAATCAGGGGGCAGTGAATCTTGCTTTTGTCAGTCACTCAGCCCCGGAAATAAGGAAGAAACTTCAGGAAATTGAACGATTTGAGGGGAAGAATATGATTTAGCTATTGGGAATAGCAGGAAAAGTGTTTAAGAACAGGGATGCACAGGAGGATGAAAAACAGACTAAAAGCTCGTTAAAGTTTTGGTATGACATGAGATATGTAGGGCATAGTAAATTGAAGGAAAATCCTAAGCACAGAGAAGGCAGGGGTGAAGACTTAGATTCAGATCAATGTGCTCACTGTAAGGAAAAAGGACACTGGGACAGGGAGTGCCCCAAAAGGAAGACGGCAATGCTGGCCACCAGAGTAAAAATTGAAGTGGAGGGAAGTCAATTGATTTTCTTCGTGGACACTGTAGCCCAATATTCATCATTACTTAATCCTATGGGAAAACTATCTAGAGAGGAATTAGAGGTAGCAGGAGCAAATGGCACAGCGAGACATAAATGGACAACAGAAAGGAGTTTAAATTTGGCCTCGGGATTACTGAAACATCAATTTTTGGTCCTCCTTAATGCCCCATATAACTTGATGGGAAGAGATCTCCTCCTCAGCTTACGAGCTGGAATTCCGTTCTTGGAAGTAAACATGACTTAACCTTGAGACAACACACTGTACAGGTGCTTATGGCAGCATTAGATGAATACCTCCTTTACGAGCCAGTCTCAAAACCAGAGGAGACAAAGGTCACAAGTCTTCTCCAAATCCCACATGTCGAGTTTCCTGAGGTCTGGGCAGAAGGGAAGACCCCTGGCTTGGACAGTGGACAACCTCCAGTGGTTGTTCAATTAAAGGTGATGACTATGGCTATTCATGTCGGCATCACACCCCTTCCCCGGGAAGCAAAGGAAGGGATCAGAAAACACAACCACCTCTGAGGACACGCGACTCTAGTTCCTTGCAAATCTCCATGGAACACACCTTTGATGCCCATCAAAAGGCCGAGACTGGGGAATGCTTACCCGTTCAGGACTTCTGAGAAGTTAATAAACAGGTTCTAGATATCCACCCAATGGTTCCTAATCCCTATACCCTACTCTCCCACCTGGGCCCCAAAACAACTGCATATACCATCTTAGATATCAAGAATGTGTTTTTCTGCATATCTTTAGCAAGGGATTCTCAACCCCTTTTTCCTTTTGAGTGGTCCGACACACAGGAAGGATTCAAAGGCCAGCTGACCTGTACAAGACTTCCCAAGGATTCAATAATCCACCCCCCATTATTTTTTGACAAGGCACTACACGAGGATTTGCAAGAGTACAGAACCTCCAACCCCGTAGTCACTCTGCTACAGTATGTTGATGACTTCCTAGTAGCCGCTCATAACTATGAGTCAGGTTTGTGGGGGATAAGAGCTCTCTTATGGATTTTACAGGAAGGACGGTATCGGGTGTCAGCAAAGAAAGCACAGCTCTGTCAGAGCCATGCCACATATATAGGCTTTGATCACCACGAGGGAGTGCGTTCAACTGTCTGGGTCCAGAAAATAGGTGATCACACGTTACCCCCGCCCCACCACGTCCCATCAAATGAGGGAGTTTCTTGGATGGTGGGTTACTGTAGGCTGTGGATACTGCGGTTTGTGGAGATTGCCCAACCTCCCTATGAACTGGCAAAAGGGGGCTCACTATGATAGAGTGGACAGCTGAAAGAGAAAGAGCATTTCAGGAATTGCAAACAGCTGTACTGAGTGCCTCAGCATTGGCCATCACAGATGTTGCCAAGCCCTTCCACTTGTATGTGGATGAAAAAGCAGGGGTGGCCAACAGAGTTTTGACTCAGACTCTGGGGCCTTGGCAAAGGCCAATAGCCTATCTTAGCAAGAAACTAGATCCAGTAGTGGCTGGGTTCCCCTGTTGCCTCTGCATAATTGCTGTCCCAGCCATCTTAGTCAAAGATGCAAGTAAATTGACTTTGGGTCAAAATCTCATCTTGCCCACCACCCATGCTATCGAGGGCCTTCTCCGGACTCCCCCAGGCCGATGGATGACAAACACCTGAGTGACGGGGTATTCCTCCCTACTCCCCAATGAACCAAGAGTGACTTTCTGGCCCCTGGCAGTGCTAAATCCATCCACGCTGCTGCCAAAGGAGCTGGCTGACCACCCACATGACTGCAGGGACGTGCTAATTCAAGTCGCAGGAATAAGGTCGGATCTCAGAGACATTCCCCTCCAGGATGCCAAGATGATTCTGTTCACAGATGGGAATAGCAACGTGGACAATGGAAAGAGGTATCTGGGGGGCTGTGGTGGTTTCTCCTGAGCAGAAACTCTGGACAGCAGCCCTGCCACATGGAACTTTGTCAAAAAAAGCAGAACTGATTGCACTCACTAAGGGCCTGCAGATGGCCAATGGTAAAACCGCCAACATCTATACAGACAGCAGGTACGCCTTTGCTACTCTCCATATACATGCGGCTATTTATAAAGATGGGGGCCTATTAACAGCACAAGGAAAAGGAATTAAAAACAGAGGAGAAATATTGGCTTGCCTCCAGGCTATTTGGGGCCCAAAGAGGTGGCCGTTATGCATCGCCTGGGACACCAAAAGGGGACTGATCTGATTTCAAAAGGAAACCAATGAGCAGATCAAGCTGCAACGCAAGCAGCTCGAGAAACCGTACAAGAGTTAGTTACACTCCCGGCTGTAGACTTACCAGAAAAACCGAAGTATTCAGAGGAAGATTTAAATTATTTACAGAAGTGGGTTAAATTGGACTAAGAAGGGGACTGGGGTAATACTGAAGCAGGAAAAATAATTCTTCCTTAAAGACTGGGCAAAAAGTTAATAGACCTAATACATCAGGGTACTCATTTGGGGATATGCAAACTCAAGGAGCTTATAGTCAAGCAGTTCCAGGTTTCTAAAATAGGCTTTATGGTTCAGGATATAGTTGATAGATGTGCTCAATGCCAGGCAGTTAATGTGGGAAGAACTTAAATGGGTAAGGTTCCTTACCTAAAAGAGGTAAGGAATGAGGAATTTATTGGGAAGTAGATTTTACAGAAATGAAACCTGGAAAATATGGGCACAAGAACATATTAGTTTTAGTAGATATGTTTTCAGTCTGGGTAGAGGCTTATCCTGCCAAACATGAGACGGCAGGAGTGGTAGCCAAAAAAACTACTAGAAGAAATAATTCCTAGGTTTGGGCTGCCTCTTGCAATCAGGTCAGACAATGTCCCTGCATTTGTGAGTTCAGTCTCACAGGCATTGGCCAAGGCCATGGGCACTAATTGGAAACTACATTGTGCCTACTGGCCCCAGAGTTCCAGGCAAGTAGAGAGAATGAACCGGACTCTTAAAGAGATCTTGACTAAACTAATTCTAAGACAGTAGGTGGATGGGTGGATCTCCTTCCTTTCTCCCTTCTCAGGGCACGATGTACACCATATTTAAGCAAGTTGACCCCATTTGAAATAATGTTTGGAGAAATGCCCTCTCCGGCCTCAACTACAAGAGGTTGCCCTAGCAGAAATGGTTGATCAATCTGTACTCCATTCACTGCAGTCATTATAGTCTGTCTTAAAAAATAGCCCACTCAGAGATCCGGACTGCTCACACAGGAACAGTGACGGCGGTGGAACCACAACCTTACAAACCTGGGGACTTGGTTTAGATACATAGCTACCAGGGGGGAAATTGCACTACTGTTATTTTTTGGCCCCTGTATTATAAACTCCCTAATGTCATTTGTACCCAAGAAAATTAAAAAAATAAAAAAGTTAGTCTTACATGCTCAATATAACCCCCTTACTACATGTGGAAATAGAACTGGCTGAAAAGTCAAGGATTTGACTAATTTACAAAGAAAAGGGGGGAATGTAGGGGCCTGGTTAGCCAGAGGAACCCTCTTGTAAACCCCGGATATAGGGTCGGGCCAGGCCAGATAGCCATATCCAATCAGTGGGCTGCACATATATTAATTGTGGTGAGTTGAAATATCACTGGACACCTGTGTGTGGGCCAGCCTCAACCACCTCTATAAAGGTTAGTCTGTGAGGCTGGGTGGGGGGGGGAGTAGTAGGAGGGGTTATAATAGCCTTTATCAAAGTAGGATGAGTTAGAATAGCCATTAGAGAAGTAGGAGGAGTTAGAATAGACTTTAGAGAATTAGGAAGAGTTAGAATAGCCATTAGAGATGTAGGAGCAGTTAGAATAGCCACTAGAGTAGTAGGAGGAGTTAGAGTAGCTATTAGAGTAGACATTGGGGCCATTAGGGTAGTTGAAGGAGTGATAGCGTCGGGGTCGTTGGGAGCGTTCGGAGCTTCAGGATCATCGGGACCATCGGGAGCGGCATTGCTGGGACGTGCCTCGACCCAAGCAGCAGTGCCACCACGAGCAGCAGCACAGCACAAGACCCGCCTCACTGTGGCCCTGCCGAGACTTGCCTCGCTGCCCCGAGGCCCAGCCTCACCAGAGCGGTGTCATTCCAGGGAGCCACATGCGGCCACATCAGACAATGGCCTGATCTGGAGCGGCATCTTTATCATTGGGTGCAGACTTCTTCCCACGTGTAGCCTCGTCCACGTGGCCTCATCTGGGGAGCGGCCTTGTCAGAGTGGCGTCATGGGGAGGAGAGTCTGTGTCATCAGGGTTGTTGTCCTCGTCATCCATGCTTCTTTGTCATTGGGAGTGGTGTCCTTGTCATTGTTGCTAGATGTAAGAAATGGCCATGAACTGTCGGTTTGATTTTTGATGCTTGGCACAAAATAAAGCTTTGCTTGATTTTCACTTTGTGTAGTATCGTAACATTCATCATGGACCATTACACTCCAAATCTTTCCTCTGGGGACAGATGCCCAATGAAATTGGGAGGTCTCGGGTCCTTCGAGGTGTCTCCCAATCTGGAGGGTCTGTGCAACTGTGACGGACATAGTTTCTTATGGGAGGACAGGCAGAGTCCTGTGCAGAGGCGCCAGACAACCCATCCTGGAGGGCCTGTCAGCCAGGGCCTTGGGGAAAAATGTCTGAAAACAAAAATTTGGGTTAGAGTAAGGGGTAAGGTGATGGCAGCCCCAATCTGCAGACTGTGAGGGCAGTGCCTCAGGATCAGAAATTAGGGCGACAGGGAGGCAGGAGTGCAGGCTTTTCTGCCAGGGCTGTGTGTCTGGCTTGGCCTTGGAATGGAGGGATGGCCTCCTGTGGCCATGAGAGATTCTGCCTCTGTGAGGATTCTGCTTGGTGCCCAAGGTTTTGGTGTTTTTTGTGGAGAAAGGAAGAGTGTGGTTTGCCATTTCATGGGTCCCGCCATACCGGGAATTCCTGAGTCAGCTTCTGGATCTGGGCACCCAGAGAACCCAACCGAGGGTGAGGATTTGGGACTAGGGGCATGTCAGGCCCGATATGCGGGCTCCTGGTCCAGCTACAGAGGGGGCTGGTTAGAAAGCAGGCTCAGGCTAAGGGTCACAATGCCTGTTTTGGCCAGGGCAGCAATCCTGGGTGGCTGTGGTCTCATGGACCTTGCAGCTGGATCCCACTTGAGGTTTAGACCCCCATCCTCACAGCAAGCTTTTACCTTTGTGGGGAAGGAGGAGCGCTCATTGATGCTTGAGGTTCCCCCATAGGCCGGTATTTGAGAAATGGTCTGGAACCCAGGTTGGGTAAAGATGACAGTCTCTGGCCTTGGCAAGTCCCACTTGCAGGATATGGGGCCCGCTAGCTGGGAGGCTGTTGGGAGGTCGGGGCTCAGGCTATGTCAGACAGAGCATTAGTGCACAGGGTGGACTAGGACATTGAGGGTCCTGTAAGGGCCTGGTTGGCCAGAGGGAGTCATTTTGTGTTTAAGTAGTGAATTTAGATTGACCCCACCCCTCCCAGTGGAACTTACTTGCAAAGCCCAGATCCAAGGGCAGGTCGGGCCAGGTGAAGACATCCAGTCAGTGGGGAGCACATATATCTACTAGGGTAAATTGAAATTCAATTGGACACCTCTGCATTGCCTAGCAATTTTTTTGTCTGTGTGGGAGACCTAGCATGACTGTGCAGTTTTCTCTGTGTATTGCAATCCCATTGGCCACCTGTGTGTGGGTTGCCTCACCCACCTCTATAAAAGCTGGTCTGTAAGGCTGCAAGGGCTATAGCAGGAGTCAGAGTAGCCAGTATGGGAGCCATTGGGAGCAGCCTCATCAGCCTCAACGCCTCGAGCAGCAGCAGCAGCAGCACCGCTGCAAGCGGCCTTGCCCCCGAGCTGTAGCACCAGCAGCATCAACCCCGCCACAAGGGACCTCACTGCCCCGAGCACTAGCACCAGCAGCAGCAGCGCCGCCACGAGTGGCCTCGCCACCCCAAGGAGTAGCACAAGCGGCAGCAGCACTGCAGCGAGTGGCCTCAATGCCTCAAGCAGTGCCACCGCCAAGAGCAGCCTCTCAGGAGCAGGCAGTGCAGCCTCATCAGGAGCGGCATTGCTGAGAGACTCGTTGGCTGCGGCCTCGTCCAGGGAGTGGCCTCGCTGGGAGAGGCCTATGGTACAGTGAGGGTGGGACAGAGAGCCTCCAGGAGGGACCCCAGGGCAGGGAGGCGGTGGCCCCTACAAGGCTCAGGCACCTACTGGTCAGTTTGGTTTCTAAAGCATGGGCCTCGGGCAACCTACTGGTCAGTTTGGTTTCTAATGCATGGGGCTCGGGCACCTACCATCAGTTTGGTTTCTGATGCATGGCGTGAAATAAAGCTTTGCTTGATTTTCTCTTTGTGTCAGTCTCGTTCCTTTGATCATGAACCCTAATATTGGGGGCTCGTCCAGGATCAAATGACGAGAACTAAGCCGGCATCAGAATTTCTGGAAAAAGCCTCTATTGAGATCTTCTTGTCTGTCTGGTTGCAGAGCTCCAGGGTATAGCCAACTGGGGAGAAGTTGGATGCGGACATGCTCCCCAGGGTTGGAGTGGATGCGGGGATGCCCCATCCCTCTGCTGGTAGATCAACAGGGGTTTCGAGACCCCTGGGCTGTCGGGGCGCTCAATTCCCCCTAGATGTACAGGGGGTTAGAGCCCCCTAGACCTATGGGGGTACAAGTCCCCCAAGACGGTCGGGGCGATCGAGTCCCCTAGGCATATGGGGTGTCCAAGTACCCCTAGACGGTCCGGGGGTAAAGAAATCTGCCACCAGTGGAAGGCTCTGGGTAAGAATTGTTGGGCCTGCAGTTGTCTTTATCTGGTTCTTTTGTTGTCTGTTGTGTAGTTTGTTGTGTTTGCAGGGGACCAAGAAATTCGCCACAAGCAGCAGGCTATGGATGAGTATCGCTGGGCCTGTGGTAGTCTCTGCCTTGTTTTTTTTTTAGTGTCTGTTGTGCTGTTTCTTCTATTTGGAGAAATGGTACAAGAAGGGAGTAAGGGACCTGTGACACCCCTAGGTCTTGTTCTTGAACATTTCAAGGATTTCCAAGTTAAAGCCACTCATTCAGGTGACGAGGTTTATCTGGGAAAACTAAGAATACTCTGTCAATTAGAGTGGCCCACTTTCATCACAGGGTGGCCGCCAGAAGGAACATTTCCCTTGGCTCAGATCTATTCTAGCCTGAGTAAGGTCTTCGAATTACATCGAGACCAAATCCCGTACATTGGGCCTGGCGATATCTGATAGACGAGCCACTGTCATGGCTCAACTCCCACCTTTCCCCTGCTAATGAAACCATCTCTCTTCCTCTAAGGCAGGTCAGAGCACAAAAACCAGAACAGAGAGATGAAAGGGAGCCAGGGAAGAAGACTGTCCTAACTCCATCAAATGTGGAGGATGTGGAATCCCCCCCCCCTTTACCTATCCTCTAAATCTGACTCTCGGTCTCAAGTTGCCTTTACCAGTCCATCTCATACGCGGTCAGGGTCTACCTATGGGACCACCAAGCAGAGAGACCGCCCTGATCCTTTCCCTTTCCTCTATCCCACACATCCTCCATTTACCCCACCAGTACTGACTGCGCCAATGCTGCCTCTCCGTGAGGTTGCTCTACAGGATGGGAGAGGGCACCCCCACCTAAGCTATATCACTTCTGACATCTATAATGGGAAGACACAACACAAATCCTTTTCTGTCCACCCTCAGGAATAAATAGTCTCTTGGAGACTGTTTTTCTTACCCACCAGCCTAAATGGGTGGATATTCAACAGCTCTTTATGGCTCCCTTTAACATGGAAGAGAGAGATCGCACCATGTGAGAAACCCATAAGGTGATAAGCAAGAGACTTGGCAGGGACCTCGATCCACGCCGAATGGAAGACTACTGCTCAAAGGAACCTCCTGACTGGGATCCCAATTTCGTTGAAGGTAAGGAGAGCTTACATTTCTACCGCCAAGCTCTACTGGGAGGCCTCCGTGCAGTTGCAAGGAGACCCATAAATTTATCCAAAATTAGTATGGTGACTCAAGGTAAGAATGAGTCTCCAGGAGCTTTCCTAGATAGGTTAATTGAAGCCTATAAAACGTATAGCCCGGAGGAGTCAAGATGGTGGAGAAGTAGCGGCTGAGACTATATCAGGTAGCACGAGATCAGCTCAATAGCTTATCTAAACATTGCAAACACCTACAAATCCAACGGGAGATCGAAGTGAAGAAGAACAGCAATTCTAGAAACAGAAAATCAACCACTTTCTGAAAGGTAGGACTGGCGGAGAAGTGAATCTAAAATGACAGGAAGATAGACCGCGGGGGAGGGGCCGGCTCCAGGCAAGCGGCGGAGTAATGGAGCACAAAATCAGGACTTTCAAAAGTCTGTTCCACTGAGGGATATTGCTCCAGAGGCTAAACAAGGGTGAAACCCACGCGGGGTCGGCGTGGAACCAGGTCCCACAGGGACACAGAAGGATCAGGGGTGTTGGAGTGTCGCAGAACTTACAGGTATTAGAAAAGAGATGCTGGCTACAGAGACCGAGCCGAGGACTGAACTCTCAGCTCGGGGTTACCTTGAACTGGTTGCAGGCTGGGTGAGCTCGGAGCGTGGCTAGAGGCTGGGGATACAGGAGTGATTGGGTGCTGTCTTCTGGGATGCACTGAGGAGTGGGGCCCCAGGCTCTCAGCTCCACCGGGCTGGAGACTAGGAGGCCATCATTTTCATCCCAGTCCTCCAGAACTCTCCAGAAAGCATTCAGGGAACAGAAGCTCCAAAAAGAGAACCCGAGCGGATTACTTAGTCTGGCCCCCGATAATGGTGGCGCAATTCCACCTCGGACAAAGACACTTGAGAGTCACTACAACAGTTCCGTCCCCCAGAATATTAACAAAATATCCAGCCAGGACGAAGTTCATCTATCAAAGAAAGCAGGTTCAATTCCTAAGACAGCAGCGGAATTCCAGAGGAGGGGGAAGCAAAGCATGGAACTCATGGCTTTCTCCCCATGATTCTTTAGTCTTGTGGTTAATTCAAATTTTTTTTTCTTTTTTCAATTTTTTTACTTTTTTTCTTCTTCTCCTAAATTTTTTAAAACTTTTCCTATTTCTTTTTTCTTTCTTTTTTTTTTTTTTTTAGGAAATAAATGTTTATTTATTTATTTTTTCAGCATAACAGTATTCATTGTTTTTTCACAACACCCAGTGCTCCATGCAAAACGTGCCCTCCCTATTACCCACCACCTGTTCCCCCAACCTCCCACCCCTGACCCTTTGAAACCCTCAGGTTGTTTTTCAGAGTCCATAGTCTCTTATGGTTCGCCTCCCCTTCCAAATTATTTTTTATAAACATATAAGGTATTTTTTATCCCCAGGGGTACAGGTCTGTGAATCGCCAGGTTTACACACTTCACAGCACTCACGATAGCACATACCCTCCCCAATGTCCATAACCCCCTCCCCCTCTCCCAACCCCACCTCCCCCCTGCAACCCCAAGTTTGTTTTGTGATCCTTTTTCCTTTTTAACGTTTTTGACTAGTTTATCAAAATATATATATATACTTTTCTTACTTTTTTATATTTTTCTTTATTTGTTTTATTTTTTAAAAGTTTTTTCTTTTTTTTTATGAACCTCTTTTTATCCCCTTTCTCCACCCCACAATTTGGGGTCTCTTCTGATTTGGTTACAGCGCATTTTTCTGGGGTCTTTGCCATGCATTTAGTATTTTATTCGATCCTTCATATCCTCTTACCTGGACAAAATGACAAGGCGGAAAAAATCACCACAAACAAAAGAACAAGAGGCGGTACCAATGGCTAGGGACCTAATCAACACAGACATTGGTAATATGTCAGATCAAGAGTTCAGAATGACGATTCTGAACATTCTAGCCGGGCTCGAATAAGGCATGGAAGATATTAGAGAAACCCTCTCTGGAGAGATAAAAGCCCTTTCTGGAGAAATTAAAGAACTAAAATCTAACCAAGTTGAAATCAAAAAAGCTATTAATGAGGTACAATCAAAAATGGAGGTTCTCACATGCTAGGATAAATGAGGCAGAAGAAAGAATTAGTGATATAGAAGACCAAATGACAGAGAATAAAGAAGCCGAGCAAAAGAGGGACAAACAGCTACTGGAACACGAGGGGAGAATTCGAGAGTTAAGTGACACCATAACACGAAACAACATTAGAATAAGTGGGATTCCAGAAGAAATGAAAGAGAGAGGGGAGCAGAAGGTCTATTGGAGAGAAATATTGGAGAGAATTTTCCTAATATGGCAAAGGGAACAAGCATCAAAATCCAGGAGGTGCAGAGAACCCCCTCAAAGTCAAAAAGAATAGGTCCACACCCCGTCACCTAATAGAAAATTTACAAGTCTTAGTGACAAAAAGAAAATCCTGAAAGCAGCCCAGGAAAAGAAGTCTGTCGCATAAAATGGTAAAACTATTAGATTGACAGCAGACTTATCCACAGAGACCTGGCAGGCCAGAAAGAGCAGGCGGGATATATTCAGGGCACTAAACGAGAAAAACATGCAGCCAAGAATATTCTATCCAGCTAGGCTATCAATGAAAATAGAAGGAGAGATAAAAAGCTTAAAAGACAAACAAAAACAGAAAGAATTTGCAAACACCAAACCAGCTCTACAGGAAATATTGAACGGGCTCCTCTAAGCAAAGAGAGAGCCTAAAAGTACTAGATCAGAAAGGTACAGAGACAATATACAGTAACAGTCACCTTACGGGCTAATAATGGCACTAAATTCACATCTCTCAATAGTTACCCTGAATGTTAATGGGCTAAATGCCCCAATCAAAAGACACAGGGTATCAGAATGGATAAAAAAACAAAACCCATCAATATGTTGCCTACAAGAAACTAATTTTAACGCGAAGACACCTCCACATTTAAAGTGAGGGGGTGCAAAACAATTTACCATGCTAATGGGCATCAGAAGAAAGCTGGGGTGGCAATCCTTATATCAGATCAATTAGATTTTAAGACAAAGACTTTAATAAGAGATGAGGAAGGACACTATGTCCTACTCAAAGGGTCTGTCCAACAAGAAGATCTAACAATTTTAAATGCCTATGCCCCTAACGTGGGAGCAGCCAACTATATATACCAATTAATAACAAAATCAATGAAACACACCAATAATAATACAATAATAGTAGGAGACTTGAACACTCCCCTCATTGAAATGGATAGATCATCCAAGCAAAAGATCAACAAGGAAATAAAGGCCTTAAATGACACACTGGGCCAGATGGAGATCACAGATATATACAGAACATTACATCCCGAAGCAACAGAATACACATTCTTCTCTAGTGCACATGGGACATTCTTCAGAATAGATCACATCCTGGGTCATAAATCAGGTCTTAACTGGTACCAAAAGATTAGGATCATTGCCTGAATATATTCAGACCACAATGCTCTGAAGCTAGAACTCAATCACAAGAGGAAATTTGGAAAGAACCCAAATACATGGAGACTAAAAAGCATCCTTCTTTTTTTTTAAGATTTTATTTATTTATTTGACATAGAGAGATCACAAGTAGACAGAGAGGCAGGCAGAGAGAGAGAGGGAAGCAGGCTCCCTGCCGAGCAGAGAGCCCAATGCGGGGCTTGATCCCAGGACCCTGAGATCATGACCTGAGCCGAAGGCAGCGGCTTAAGGCACTGAGCCACCCAGGTGCCCAGCATCCTTCTAAAGAATGAATGGGTCAACCAGGAGATTAAAGAATTGAAAAAATTCATGGAAACAAATAATAATGAAAACACAATGATTCAAAATCTTGGGGACACAGCGAAGGCAGTCCTGAGAGGAAAATATATAGCACTACGAGCCTTTCTAAAGAAACAAGAAAGGTCTCAAGTACACCACCTATCCCTACACCTAAAGGAGCTGGAGAAAGAACAAGAAAAAAACCCTAAACCCAGCAGGAGAAGAGAAATCATAAAGATCAGAGCAGAAATCAATGAAATAGAAACAAACAAAAAAAAAAATAGAAAAAAATCAATGAAGCTAGGAGCTGGTTCTTTAAAGAATCAATAAGATTGATAAACCCCTGGCCAGACTCATCCAAAAGAAAAGAGAAAGGACCCCAAAAAATAAAATCATGAATGAAAGAGGAGAGATCACAACTAACACCAAAGAAATACAGACAATTATAAGAAATAAGACAATTATAAGAACGCCAACAAATTTGACAATATGGAAGAAATGGATGCATTCCTAGAGACATATAAACTATCACAACTGAAACAGGAAGAGATAGAAAACCTGAACAGGCCCATAACCAGTAAGGAGATTAAACAGTCATCAAAAATTTCCAAACAAACAAAAGCCCAGGACCAGAGGGCTTCCCAGGGGAAATCTACCAAACATTTAAAGAAGAACTAATTCCCGTTATCCTGAAACTGTTCCAAAAAATAGAAATGGAAGGAAAACTTCCAAACTCATTTTATGAGGCCAGCATCACCTTGATCCCAAAACCAGACAAGGATCCCACCAAAAAAGAGAACTACAGACCAATATCCTTGATGAACACAGATGCAAAAATTCTCACCAAAATACTAGCCAATAGGATTCAACAGTACATTAAAAGGATTATTCACCACGACAAATTGGGATTTATTCCAGTGCTGCAGGGTTGGTTCAACATCCGCAAATCAATCAATGTGATAGAACACATTAATAAAAGAAAGAACAAGAACCATATGATACTCTCAATAGATGCTGAAAAAGCATTTGACAAAGTACAGCATCCCTTCCTGATCAAAACTCTTCAAAGTGTGGGGATAGAGGGCACATACCTCAATATTACCAAAGTCATCTATGAAAAATCAACACAAATATCATTCTCAATGGAGAAAAACTGAAAGCTTTTCCATTAAGGTCAGGAACATGGCAGGGATGTCCATTATCACTACTGCTATTCAACATAGTACTAGAAGTCCTGGCCTCAGCAATCAGACATTAAAAGGAAATTAAAGGCATCCAAATAGTCAAAGAAGAAGCCAAACTATCACTCTTCACAGATGATATGATACTATATGTCGAAAACCCAAAAGATTCCACTCCAAAACTGCTAAAACTTGTACAGGAACTCAGTAAAGTGTCAGGATATAAAATCAATGCACAGAAATCAGTTGCATTTCTGTACACCAACAACAAGACAGAAGAAAGAGAAATTAAGGTGTCAATCCCATTTACAATTGCACCCAAAACTATAAGATACCTAGGAATAAACCTAACCAAAGAGGCTAAGAACCTATATGCAGAAAACTATAACGTACTCATGAAAGAAATTGAGGAAGACACAAAGAAATGCAAAAGTGTTCCATTCTCCGGGATTGGAAGAATAAATATTGTGAAAATGTCTATGCTCCCTAAAGCAATCTACACATTTAATGCAATCCCTATCAAAATACTATCCATTTTTTTTTCAAAGAAATGGAACAAATAATCCTAAAATTTGTATGGAACCAGAAAAGACCTTGAATAGCCAAAGGAATATTGAAAAAGAAAGTCAAAGTTGGTGGCATCACAATTCAGGACTTCAAGCTCTATTACAAAGCTGTCATCATCAAGACAGCATGGTACTGGCACAAAAACAGACACACAGATCAATAGAACAGAATAGAGAGCCCAGAAATCGACCCTCAACTTTATGGTCAACTCATCTTCGACAAAGCAGGAAATAATGTCCAATGGAAAAAAGACAGCCTCTTCAATAAATGGTGCTGGGAAAATTGGACGGCCACATGCAGAAAAATGAAATTGGACCACTTCCTTACACCACACATGAAAATAGACACAAAATGGATGAAGGACCTCAATTTGAGACAGGAATCCATCAAAATCCTTGAGGAGAATGCAGGCAGCAACCTCTTCAACCCCAGCCGCAGCAACATCTTCCTAGGAACATCGGCAAAGGCAAGGGAAGCAAGGGCAAAAATGAACTATTGGGATTTCATCAAGATCAAAAGCTTTTGCACAGCAAAGGAAACAGTTAACAAAACCAAAAGACAACTGACAGAATGGGAGAAGATATTTGCAAACGACATATCAGATAAAGGGCTAGTATCCAAAATCTATAAGGAACTTAGCAAACTCAACACCCAAAGAACAAACAATCCAATCAAGAAATGGGCAGAGGACATGAACAGACATTTCTGCAAAGAAGACATCCAGATGGCCAACAGACACATGAAAAAGTGCTCCACGTCACTCGGCATCAGGGAAATACAAATCAAAACCACAATGAGATATCACCTCACACCAGTCTGAATGGCTAAAATTAACAAGTCAGGAAATGACAGATGCTCGTGAGGATTTGGAGAAAGGGGAACCCTCCTAAAATGTTCCTGGGAATGCAAGATGGTGCAACCACTCTGGAAAACAGCATGGAGGTTCCTCAAAATGTTGAAAATAGAACTACCCTATGACCCAGCAATTGCACTACTGGGTATATACCCTAAAGATACAAACATAGTGATCCAAAGGGGCACGTGCACCCGAGTGTTTATAGCAGCAATGTCTACAATAGCCAAACCATGGTAAAAACCTAGATGTCCATCAACAGATGAATGGATAAAGAAGATGTGGTATATATACACAATGGAATACTGTGCAGCCATCAAAAGAAATGAAATCTTGCCATTTGTGATGGCGTGGATGGAACTAGACTGTATCACGCTTAGTGAAATAAGTCAATTGGATTAAGATAACGATCATAGTATCTCTCTGATATGAGGAGGTGGAGATGAAACATGGGGGGTTAGGAAGATAGGAGAAGAATAAATGAAACAAGATGGGATTGGGAGGGAGACAAACCATAAATGACTCTTAATCTCACAAAACAAACTGGGGGTTGCTGGGGGGAGGTGGGATTGGGAGAGTGGGAGGGGGCTATTGACATTGGGGAGGGTATGTGCTATCGTGAGTGCTGTGAAGTGTGTAAACCTGGCGATTCACAGACCTGTACCCCTGGGGATAAAAATACATTATATGTTTATTAAAAAAAAAAAAAATTTGGAAGGGAAGGCGAACCATAAGAGACTATGGACTCTGAAAAACAACCTGAGGGTTTTGAAGGGTCAGGGGTGGGAGGTTGGGGGAACAGGTGTCGGGTAATGGAGAGGGCACGTTTTGCATGGAGCACTGGGTGTTGTGCAAAAACAATGAATACTGTTACGATGAAAAAATAAATAAAATGGAAAAAAAATATTTTCTAATATACATATGGAGTTAAACTTCAAGGTAATCCTCTTTCCCCAATCAATGCTACCCCTATAGGTAAATGAATTTTTAATCCCCCTGTATCGTAGAAAATTGGAGTCCTTTAGCAAAGACATCATGAGACATCCAGGAAGAATCAAAATAATCTTCCTCACCCACACTGAGAATTTATAAGAACTCTCCCATCTTTTCCTTTCTGTGTATTTGTGTTTGTCCTGGCAGTATATAAATCTTATACTTGGTGTCCTTTTGATGAGATTCTTCCTTTTTGTTTTTTTTTTTGCTTATATATATATTTTTTTCTTCTCTTGTCATCTATATTTATCAGTCTTTCTGTTTGTCTTTGTTTGTTTCTATAGTTCATATATCTTACCTTGGGGCCCATTTGAGCTAAGCCTTCTTTTTTATCTTCCCTTTTGTTCCTGTCTCTCTCTCTCTCTCTGTCTTTTCTTTTTCTTTTTCTTTTCTTTTTTCTCTCATTTGCGTGGGCAATCCTGATGGCTCAGAATCGTTGCAGGTTGCACCTTGACTGCACCAGACTCGATATATCCAGCTACATCCATTCAGTCATCTCTCACCAAAATGACTAGGAGGAGGAATGCTCTACAGAAGAAAAATACAGAGGATGGACCTTCTGCAACAGAGCTAATGTCTATCGACATAGACAATACGTCGGAAAGGGAATCCAGGATAACAATTATCCAGGTAATAGCTAGGTTGGAGAAAGCCATTAATGACCAAAAGGAATTGATTAGGGCAGAACTGAAAACCACCAGGCATGATGTTCACAATGTTAGGGCAGAACTGAAAGCCACCAGGGATGATGTTCAAAATGCTCTCAATAAGTTCCAATCTAATCTAAATTCTCTAAAGGCTAGGGTAACTAAGACAGAAGATAGAATTAGTGATCTGGAGGACAAACAGAGAGAAAGGATCAGGAGGAAGCCTGGAACAAACAGCTCAGAAGCCACGAAAACAGAATCAGGGATATAAATGAAGCCATGAAACGTTGCAACGTCAGAATTATTGGAATTGCTGAAGGGGAGGAGAAAGAAAGAAATCTAGAAGATATAGTGGAACAAGTTGTCTATGAAAATTTCCCAATCTCACAAATGGAAAAAGCGTTCTTGTGCTAGAGACAGGACCCTCCCCCCCCCCAAGATTATAGATTCTCGAATGTCTTCGTGACACCTGATAATAAGAATGAAGAATTATAACTGTAGGCAGACCCTATTGAAAGAGGCTAGGATATAGAAGCTCCTTACCTACAGAGGAAAGCAAATTAGAATAACGTCAGACCTGTCAACAGAGACCTGGAAAGCCAGGAAGGGTTGGCAAGATATATTCAGGGTACTAAATGAGAAGAACATGCAGCCAAGATTACTTTATACAGCAAGACTGACATTCAAAATGGATGGAGAGATAAAGAATATTCAAGACCGACAAGGCTTAAAAGACTATGCAACCACCAAGCTGACACTGCAAGAAATTTTAAGGGGGGTTCCATAAAAGAGAAAAAATCCTAAAAATATCATTTAACAGAAATATAGAGACAATCTACAGACAGAAAGACTTCAATGGTAACACGAAACTGGAGATCAATCACAAGGAAAAGTTCAGAAGGAACTCAAACACCTGGATGCTAAAGACCACCTTGCTTAAGAATACTTGGATCAACCAGGAGATCAAAGATGAACTTAAACAATTCATGGAAACCAAGAAGAATGAAGACACTTCGGTCCAAAACATATGGGATACAGCAAAGGCGGTCCTAAGGGAGAAATACATAGCCATCCAAGCCTCCATCAAAAAAATTGAAAAATCCAGAATACAACAGCTGTCTATACACCTAAAAGAGCTGGAAATCCAACAACAAATCAAACCAACTCCACACATAAGAAGGCAAATAATCCCTTTAGAGCAGAGATCAATGAGGTGAAACCAGAGATATAGAAGAACGTATCAATGAAACCAGAAGCTGTTTTTTTTTAAAGAATCAAAAAGATTGATAAGCCATTGGCCCCACTAATCCTAAAGAAAATAGAGAAAGCCCAAATTAATAAAATTATGAATGAAGAGGGAGAGATTACAATGAACACCAAGGAAGTAGAAACAATCATCAGAAGTTATTATCAACAGTTACATGCCCATAAGCTAAACAACCTAGATAAAATGGATGCATTCCTGGAAAACTATAAACTCCCAAAATTGAACCAGGAAGAAATTGACAGTACAGACAGAATGTTGATATCCAGGATCTATAAAGAACTCCTCAAACTCAACACACACAATACAGATAATCATATCAAAAATTGGGCTGAAGATATGAAAAGACAATTATCCAATGAAGACATACAAATGGCTATCAGACACAAGAAAAAATGTTCATTATCACTACCCATTAGGGAGATACAAATTAAAACCACATTGAGGTACCACCTTACACCAGGTAGAATGGCCAAAATTAGCAAGACAGGAAACAACATGTGTTGGAGAGGATGTTGCGAAAGGGGAACCCTCTTACACTGTTGGTGGGAATGCAAGTTGATGCAGCAATTTTGGAAAACAGTGTGTAGATTCCTCACGAAATTAAAAATAGCGCTTCTCGGGGCGCCTGGGTTGCTCAGTGGTTTAAGCCACTGCCTTCAGCTCAGGTCATGATCTCAGGGTCCTGGGATCGAGTCCTACATCAGGCTCTCTGCTCAGCAGGGAGCCTGCTTCCCTCTCACTCTCTCTGCCTGCCTCTCTGTCTACTTGTGATCTCTCTCTGTCAAATAAATTTAAAAAAAAATAGCGCTTCCCTATGACCCTCCAATTGCACTACTGGGCATTTACCCCAAAGATACAGATGTAGTGAAAAGAAGGGCCATCTGTACCACAATGTTTATAGCAGCAATGACCACGGTCACCAAAATGTGCAAGGAACCAATATGTCCTTCAACAGACGAATGAATAAGGAAGATGTGGTCTATATACACGATGGAGTATTATGCCTCCATCAGAAATGATGAGTACCCAACTTTTGTAGCAACACAGACGGGACTGGAAGAGAATATGTTGAGGGAAATAAGTCAAGCAGAGAGAGTGAATTATCATATGCTTCCACTTATTTGTGGAGCATAACAAATAACATGGAGGACAATGGGAGATGGAGAGGAGAAGGGAGTTGAGGGAAAATGGAAGGGGAGGAGAACCATGAGAGACTATGGACTGTGAAAACAACCTGAGGTTCTTCATGAACCAGGGGATGGGAGTTTGGGGGAGCAAGGTGGTGGGTATAAGGGAGGGCACATATTGCATAGAGCACTGGGTGTGGTGTAAAAAACAATGAATACTGTTACGCTGAAAAGAAATTTTAAAAAAAGGAGAAAATGAGGTGTGAAGAAGACAAAGATTGTGTCCTTGGGTGTCTCCATCACTTCAGAGATGGCCTTCAGCTCAGCTGTTGGTCCCAGGCTCATTGGATATTCTCCCACCTCAGGTTCCCTGCTCAGAGGCAAGTCTTCTTCTCCCTCTCCAGGTCCCTACCTGATTATGATCTCTCTGCCTCTCTCTGTCAAATACATGCATTAACATCGTGGAAAAACAACAAAAACAAAAACAACAACAACAACAAAAACAGTTGATAAGGATTGACTGGGGACAGAGGATGGTTTATTGAATTTGGACCTATATCCCTATGAAGTGCAGCCAGGTCCAGAGCACCTCCCACCATTCTAATATGACAGTCATTTCTTCTGAGCTCCCTTGTTCTCCTCTTTTTATGTTCCCGCATCTATGCATGAACATGGAGCATCCACTGTCTGTCCCACTGCAATGGCCTATTTTTCTCCCATTTTTCCTCCTCACCTGGCTTCATTAGAATATGCCCAACTTCCGCAACAAATGGGCACTGTTTGTTTATCCCATGAACACCTTTGGGAAATGGAAATCGGAGGGTTAAGGCAGGCTTGTGCTGCAATATCTCCAGTCAGTTCCACAGAAAGAAACTGCATTACTGTGAGGGAATGCTCAGGGATCGTACGCCATTGAATTCTCTTCAATGTGTCCTTTGTAGATAAATGTTGTCTTACTTAAACTGACACAAAAGACTTTCTGATGGCTTCACGTGGACAATGGTTCTATTCGAACATGCCCCATGCTTGCTCCTGTGGCCTCCAAACAAAGGAGTCTGACATGGGCCTAAGGATCTAGTGTATAGGGTCTGCCTCTGGTGCTTTGGCAGCTTGGAAGATGGTGAGGTTTTCTTGGCATGATTTTGGAGATGCTAGAGGAATTCGTGTCCTCATTGTTGAAGACTCCAGACATATCTTTGGAATGGTTGCGTGTGTTCACTGTGAGCTTTCCTCGATGGCCCTTTTCCTGGTCAGAAGAGTCCTGTTTGCGTGGGAGGACCATGCACATGTGCTGGGCATGGAGTTCATCGCCTGAGGCTTGGTTTTAGTCTTGACTCTTTCTTGACCTTTCTTGTGTAAGACGGAATTGTGGATTCTTGCCTCTCTCAAGAGTTCAGAGGGCTGGTGGTGACAGTCACGGCCAAAGACTACAAATTCAGCTATGGAGAATGTGACCCAGACTTGCTTTGCAAACTGTCCTGATGAAATACCCAGGAAGCTCCAGCGGTTTGGGAGGGCTTTGGATCCTCCTGACTGATCCATGACTACACCAGTCAGATGGAGTCATTAACGGTTGTTTGGGGAAGAGTGGATTCTATGACTTAAAGCTTTGTGATGTCACAGAAGCTGACTTCGCTGAAGCAGCAATCCCTTTCTCATGACCTATGTGTGCTATGGCTTAGGTAAGAAGACTTGGCAAGGACAGAAAAAAAGCCGTGCTAGCCTGATCATGAACTCAGATGGTCTTTTATATTCCTTTCACACTTCCCCTTTCAATACCAAGAGAAAATTAAATGACGTTCCATGTACCATTATCGAGGCCAACATTTCTCCAGAGAGAGCATGGTGTTCAATTTTCCACTGCAATTTTAGAGATCTCAATCAACAAGAAGTCCTCTTGGCTAACATTAACTCTCTGGGAGCTTTGACATCCTATGGCTGAGAACGACCTTTCTTAGCTTCGTTTCCCGATGGGTTCTAGGGTATAGAGTCTGCCTTTAGTGCTCGGTCAGATTGGAATATAAGGGAAAAAATAAGGGAAGGAATGTCACATGTCCAGGAAAAGTGCAAGGGATTGGATGCATTGTGCTGTCCATGTCCTCATTTCCTAATGCTCTGAAACACCAGACCTAAGGGATGAGGGCTCTGTCTACCTGACTTTACCTTAAACACCCTTGCAAAGACTTCAAGGAGAGTGACATTCTGTATTATAATTACCCCTGAAGGAAGAGCCCTGGACAGCCCTCCTTGTTATCATTAGTTAACACTACATTCTGTGGTCATGAGGGTGCAGTGATGACCAACTCTCTTTATTCAGAGGAAAATATACCGCCTTCATTGATGGCCTGCCATGACCACTTTAGCAGAACTGAGGAAGGAGCCAAGATGTCCTTCCAAAGGCTAATTGATAAAGAAGGTGTGGTCCATCCAGGCAACAGTGTTGGTCTCCACCATTTGGGAGGATGAAGCCCTGATACATGCCTTGGAATGAGTGACACAGGACTGGGCTATTCTCAGTGAAAAAGGAAGCAGTCCAAGGAAATATCATATGTCTTCACTCATTTGGTACATGAGGAATACAATGGATATTAGTAGAATCAAGGGAAAACGGAAGGAGAAGAAGTCAGAAAGGGAGACAAACCAGGATAGACTCAGGACTCTGGGAACCAAGCTGAGGGTGACAGAATGATGAGGCATTCCAGGAATGAGGGAACTGGCTAATGGGTATGGAGGAGGTGTGGAATATATGATGATGAGCGCTCGGTGGTATATGCAACTAAATAATCAGGAAACACTATGTCAAAAACTTCTGATGGATGAATGGCTGGCTTCCCAAATATAAGAAGAAATATGGAAAAGAAAGAAAAACAGGCCGTTTCACACATAGGTGAAGAAATAGGAAATAAATGACTCCCACAAGAGTCAGCCCTGGGGACTCCATGAGCTCTTCTTCCTGAGGAAGAAGACTTCCTGAGGAAATTAACCTCAGGGTAGAAAACAGAATGCGCTTTTTGAATACAGAGAAGAAGACAGAGACCTAGAACAAAAGCAACAATGGAAGAATCAATTCATGCTGAGGGATGAAGGTGATAAAAAAAAAAATAAGAGGCCCTGATGAAAAAATTTTTATGAGACTGGAAGCAAAGTCCAGCAAGCTGGCAGAACCAGAGGATCCAATGAGTTACCTGGAAGACAGGTACCGGAAAAAAATTAAGTAATGCAATGGAGGGAAAGAAGAATGATGGATAAAGAAGGTGTGGTCCATTTAGGCAACAGAGTATGCCTCCCCTATCAGGGAGGATGAAGCCCCGATACTCGGCTTGACATGAATGCCACAGTACTGCATTATTTTCAATTAGAAAGGCAAGCAAACCAAGAGAAATATCATATGGCTTCACTCGTAAGTGGCACATGAGGAATACCATGGACATTAGTAGAAGCAAGGAAAAACAGAAGGAAAAGAAGTCGGAAAGAGAGATAAACCAGGAGAGACTCAGACTCTGGGAACCAATCTGAGGGTTACAGAATGATGAGACATTCTGGGAATGAGGGAACAGGTTAATGGGTATGGAGGAGGTGTGGCATATATGATGATGGCACTCGGTGGTCTATGCAACCAAAGAATCAGTGAACTCTATGTCAATAATGTATGATGGGTGAAAGGCTGGCGTCCCGAACATAAGAAAAAATATTGAAAAGAAAGAAAAACAGGCTGTTTCACATGTAGATGAAGAAAGAAAAAGAAAAGAAATGAATTATAGTTTTATTAAATTACTGATGAAATTGGTATGCAATTGGTTTCCTATAAGGTCCTTATCTGAATTGGGTATTTGAACATTGTAAGTTAGAGTCTTCCCTCTTCCTATATTTTGGGAATGAATGAGAAGAGCTGACATTGACTTCCTTAAATGTCTCAAAGTGTGAACTAGGAAATTGTTACGAACCTGGCTTTTTGTGTGTTGGAAGGTGTTGAGGACTGCTTCAAATGCTTTCATCATTAGCTGAGATGTCAGATTTTTATGTTTCATGACCTAGTCTTGGTAGTGGGTATGTGTCTTGGAATTTTCCTTTTCTCTCAGGTATTGGATTTACTGGCATACTTGTGGGTACGGGTCTTTTAGTTTAGGTTGTTTAGGAGAGTTTAGTCCTGAAAGCTTTAATTAATTCTTGATAGGTAAGGAGTTATATTTTCCACTTTGGTCGTTTTCTAACTTTGATTCTTTGTGCTTTTTTCCTTTATGGTATTTTCTCTGAGGTTTGCTTCCATGAGTGCTATTCCTCACATTGCTATCTAACTTTGGTGTGACTCTTTTACGTGTGTGTGGGTGTGTGTTTCACAGAATGCTTAGAATGATGTCTTAGTAGATATGAAGCTGCTCTTTTTTGGATTACAATTCACCTCCAAACGGAATGGAAACTCACTTTACATCTCATTTAGCAATATTTAATGGAATGAATGTCCCTTTTAATCGTCTTTTAGAAACACAGATTCTAACTAACCTGCCTTGGAAACAACACTAAGTTTTGTGTGCCCGGTTAGAGTCCCAATGTCTGTATAATTTTCTTATTTTTCACGTGTTTCTTCACTTCCCTGAAGGAGTGAAATCGTATGCTAATTGTCCTTTTAGACTGACAGATGTGACACGACACAATACGCATCACCTTTCTGCCACATGTGGCAAGGGGCAAGAATTCCTTCTTGCTTATGGCTGGGTAAGAATGTGCATTGCATTTGAACGACAGGGAGATGTTAGAAGTGTCTGGGAGCTCCAGGCTGGTCTTCAGCCATAAACACAACAGGAAGATCACCACATCAATATAAACATGGCTTCAATGGACCTGAAGCCTAGAAATCACACGCCACAGTGAAAGAGAGAAGTTGCAGAGAACATGGGAGAAGGGTATAGACAAGGCTTAGGGGAGAAGTGGATGATTTGTGTTTCAAAGGGAGGGGACAATGACCAAATAACAAGGCCCAGGAGAGAGGAGCCCACTGGGAGCCCACAAGTTGAATGTTGACACATAGATGTTGGCAGAGCAAATGAGAATGTCTGAATGGATCCAGTTTTTGCAACCAAAGGTTCATGAGGCCCAACAGTTTGGGAGAGCTTTGGCACCTCCTGGCTTACCCATGACTACTAAAGCCAAGTGGAGTGATTAGACATGGTTTGGGGAGGAGTGGTTGCTAGGAGCTCAAAATTTTGTGACATCATAGAAGCTGACTTCACTGAAAGCAGCAATCTTTCTCTCATGATCTATGAGTCCTATGGCTTTAGGTAGGAAGCTCTGGGAAGGACCAAATAAAAGCCCTGATTGCCTGCTCATGAACTCAGGTGGTCTTTGTGGTCTCTTTCCCACTTCACCTTTTGATACAAAGAGAAAAGAACATGACATTTGCTGTACCATCCTTTTGGCCAAGATTTCTCCTGAGAGAGCCAGGTGTTCCTATTTCCACTGCAATGTCTAGAGTTCTCAATCAACAGGGAGGCCTCTTGGGTATCATGAGATCTCTGGGAATTTTGAAATCCTATGCATGAGAGTGTCCTTTCGTAGGTTCTTTTCCCAATTTGTTCTAGGGAGAAGGGTCTGCCCTGGGTGTTTATTCAGCTTGGAAGATAAAGAAGGAATAAGGAAAGGAAAGTCACATTTCAAGGAAACGTGCTAGGGCATTCATGCATTGTGCTGTCCATGTACTGATCTCCTAGTATTATGAAACAGCAGTCCTAAGGAATGAGGGCTCTGTCTTCCTGACTTTACCTGAAACACCTTTGCAAAGGCTTCAAGCAGTGTGACATTCTCCATGATCGCTACACCTGAAAGAAGATCCATGAACAGCACACCTGTCATCATCAGTTAACGTTACATGGCGAGGTCATAGGATGAGCCATGTTGACCAACTCTCTTAATTCAGAGCAAAAGGATCTGCCCAGATCGATGGCCTGCCATGCCCACTGTAGCAGAACTGTGGAAGGAGCCGATATGCCGTTAATTAGGCTACTGGATAAAGAAGGAGAGGTCCCTCCAGGCCACTGATGATACCTCCGAATCTGTGCTTTGGCTTCCAAGGCCCCAGTATGAAGGGCCTGTCAGCCAGGGCTTTGGCAACAAAAGTCTGCAAATACAAACTCGGAATAAGGTTAGGGGCAAAAGTGATGGCAGGCTCAATCTGCGGACCTTGAGAGCAGTGCTGTGGGATATGAAATGAGGGCGATGGGGAGGCAGGAGTGCAGGCTTTTCTGTCTGCGTTATGTGTCTCAGTTGGCCTCAGAATGTAGCGGTAGCCTCATGTGGCCATGGGAGATTCGGCCTCTGTGAGGATTCTGCCCGGCTCCCAAGGGTTTGGTGTACTTCGGGGGAAAGAGAAGAGTGCTATTTTCCGTCTCAGGGGTCCCGCCATAGCAGGGTTCCAGAGTCAGCTTGTTGGTCTGGGCGCCTGGAGAACAAGACCGATGGTGAGGATTTGGACTGAGGGGCATGTCAGGCCCTATATGCGTGCTTCAGATCCAGCTAGCAAGGGGGCTGTTTTGAAATTGGGCTCAGGCTGTGGGTCACAATGCCTCTTTGTGGCTAGGGCAGCCCGCCTGGGTTGGCGTGTTCTCATGGGCCATGCAGCTGCCTCCCACTCTGAGGTTTAGACCCTCCTCCCCACATCAGGCTTTCCCCATCTTGAGGAATGAGGAGTGCGCTTTGATGCTTGAGGTTCCCCCATAGGCCAGAGGGAAGCACATGTGCAGTGTGTTGTCTCAAGGTTACAATCATGTCTCCTTCTGAGAACTGAATGCCAGAACGTACCTTGTGGAGATCTCTTCCCATCAAGTTATATGGGGCATTAGGGAGGACCAAAATTTGATGTTTCTCTACTCCCGAGGCCAAATTTAAATTCCTTTCTCTTGTCCATTTATGTTTCACTGTGACATTTGCTACTTGTACCCAAACTTCCTCTACAGATAGTTTTCCCATAGGTTTAAGTAATGATGAAAATTGGGCTCCTGTGTCCACCAAAAAAATCAATTGATTTCCCCCCCACTTCAATTTTTACTCTGGTGTCCATAATTGCCATCTTCCTTTTGGGGCACTCCTTGGCCCAGTGTCCTTTTTCCTTACAGTAAACACACTGATCTGAATCTAAGTCTTCCCACATGCCTTCTCTGTGCTTAGGCTTTTCCTTCCATTTACTCTCCTCTACTACCTCACGTAATGCCAAAACCTTAACCAGATTTTGGTCTGTTTTTCATCCTCCTGTGCATCCCCACTCTTTTTTATTTGTTTATTTACAGCATAACAGTGTTCAATGTTTTGGCATCACACCCAGTGCTCCATGCAGTACGTGCCCTCCCTATTACCCACCACCTGGTTCCTCAACCTCCCACCACCACCCCGACCCTTCAAAACCCTCTGGTTGTTTTTCAGAGTCCATAGTCTCTCATGGTTCATCTCCCCTTCCAGTCTCCCTCAACTCCCTCTCCTCAACATCTCCCAATGTCTTCCATGTTATTTGTTATGCTCCACAAATAAGTGAGACCATATGATACTTGACTATCTCTGCTTGACTTATTTCGCTCAGGATAATCTCTTCCAGCCCGGTCCATGTTGCTACAAAAGTTGGGTATTCATCCTTTCTGATGGAGGCATAATACTCCATTGTGTATATGTACCTCATCTTCTTTATCCATTCATCCGTTGAAGGGCATCTTGTTTCTTTCCACAGTTTGGCGACCGTGGCCATTGCTGCAATAAACATTGGGGTACAGATGGCCCTTCTTTTCACTACATCTGTATCTTTGGGGTAAATACCCAGCAGTGCAATTGCAGGGTCATAGGGAAGCTCTATTCTTAATTTCTTCAGGAATCTCCACACTATTCTCCAAAGTGGCTGCACTAACTTGCATTCCCACCAACAGTGGAAGAGGGTTCCCCTTTCTCCACATCCTCTCCAACACACGTTGTTTCCTGTCTTGCTAATTTTGGCCATTCTAATTGGTGTCAGGTGGTATCTCAATGTGGTTTTAATTTGAATCTCCCTGATGGCTAGTGATGATGAACATTTTTTCATGTGTCTGATAGCCATTTGTATGTCTTCATTGGAGAAGTGTCTGTTCATATCTTCTGCCCATTTTGTGATAGGATTATCTGTTTTGTGTGTGTTGAGTTTGAGAAGTTCTTTATAGATCCTGGATATCAAACTTTTGTGTGTACTGTCATTTGCAAATATCTTCTCCCATTCCGTGGGTTGCCTTTTTTGTTTTGTTAACTGTTTCCTTTGCTGTGCAGAAGCTTTTGATCTTGATGAAGTCCCAAAAGTTAATTTTTGCTTTTGTTTCCTTTGCATTTGGAGACATATCTTGAAAGAAGTTGCTGTGGCTGATATCGAAGAGGTTACTGCCTATGTTCTCCTCTAGGATTCTGATAGATTCCTGTCTCACGTTGAGGTCTTTTATCCATTTCGAGTTTATTTTTGTGTACGGTGTAAGAGAATGGTCGAGTTTCATTCTTCTACATATCGCTGTCCAGTTTTCCCAGCACCATTTATTGAAGAGACTGTCTTTTTTCCATTGAATATTTTTTCCTGTTTTGTCGAAGATTATTTCACCATAAAGTTGAGGGTCCATATCTGGACTCTCCACTCTGTTCCACTGGTCTATGTGTCTGTTTTTATGCCAGTACCACGCTGTCTTGGTGATCACAGCTTAGTAGCAAAGCTTGAAATCGGGTAACGTGATGCCGCCAGTTTTGTTTTTGTTTTTCAACATTTCCTTAGCAATACGGGGTCTCTTCTGATTCCATACAAATTTTAGGATGATTTGCTCCATCTCTTTGAAAAATATCAGTGGAATTTTGATCGGAATGACATTAAAATTATAGATTGCTCTAGGCAGTATAGACATTTTAACAACGTTTATTCTTCCAATTCAAGATCATGGAACAGTCTTCCATCTTTTTGTGTCTTCTTCAATTTCTTTCATGAGTGTTCTGTAGTTCCTCGGATACAGGTCCTTTAAGTCTTTGGTTAGGTTTATTCCCAGGTATCTTATGGTTCTTGGTGCTATAGTAAATGGAATCAATTCTCTAGTTTCCCTTTCTGTATTTTCATTGTTAGTGTATAAGAAAGCCACTGATTTCTGTACATTGACTTTGTATCCTGCCACGTTACTGAATTGCTGTATGAGTTCTAATAGTTTGGGGGTAGAGTCTTTGGGGTTTTCCATATAAAGAATCATGTCATCTGCGAAGAGAGAGAGTTTGACTTCTTCCTTGCCAATTTGGATACCTTGTATTTCTCTTTGTTGTCTGATTGCCGTTGCTAGAACTTCTAATACTATGTTGAACAAGAGTGGTGAGAATGGGCATCCTTGTCGTGTTCCTGATCGTAACGGGAAGGCTGCAAGCTTTTTCCCATTGAGGATGATATTTGCTGTGCGTCTTTCATAGATAGGTTTTATGAAGTTCAGGAATGTTCCCTCTATCCCTATACTTTGAAGCGTTTTCATCAGGAACGGATGCTGGATTTTGTCAAATGCTTTTTCTGCATCAATTGAGAGGACCACGTGGTTCTTCTCTCTTCTCTTATTGATTTGTTCTATCACATTGATTGATTTGTGAATGTTGAACCAACCTTGCAACCCAGGGATGAATCCCACCTGGTCATGGTGGATAATCTTTTTAATGTGCTCCTGGATTCTGTTTGCTAGGATCTTGTTGAGAATCTTTGCATCCATATTCATCAGTGATATTGGTCAGAAATTCTCCTTTTTTGTAGGGTCTTTGCCTCATTTGGGGATCAGGGTAATGCTGCCTTCCTAAAAAGAGTCTGGAAGTTTTCCTTCTGCTTCAATTTTTTGGAAGAGCTTCAGGAGAATTGGTGTTATTTCTTCTTTGAAAGTTTGGTAGAATTCCCCAGGGAATCCGTCAGGTCCTGGGCTCTTCTTTTTTGGGAGGTTTTTGATCAATACTTCAATCTCGTTACTAGATATTGGTCTATTCAGGTTGTCAATTTCTTCCTGGTTCAATTTTGGGAGTTTGTAGTTTTCCAGGAATGCATCCATTTCCTCTAGGTTGCTTAGCTTATTGGCATATAACTGTTAGTAATAATTTCTGATGATTGTTTCTATTTCCCTTGGTGTTAGTTGTGATCTCTCCCTTTTCATTCATCATTTTATTAATTTGGGCTTTCTCTCTTTTCTTTTGGATTAGTGTGGCCAATGGTTTATCGATCTTATTGATTCTTTCAGAAAACCAGCTTCTAGTTTCATTGATACGTTCTACTGTATCTCTGGTTTCTACCTCATTGATCTCTGCTCTAATCTTGATTATTTCCCTTCTTGCATGTGGAGTTGGTTTGATTTGTTGTTGATTCTCCAGTTCTTTAAGGTGTAGAGACAGCTGGTGTATTCTGGATTTTTCAATTTTTTTGAGGGAGGATTGGATGGCTATGTATTTAACCCTTAGAACCGCCTTTACTGTATCCCATAGGTTTTGGACCGAAGTGTCTTCATTCTCATTGGTTTCCATGAATTCTTTAAGTTCATCTTTGATCTTCTGGTTGATCCAAGCATTCTTAAGCAAGGTGGTCTTTAGCTTCCAGGTGTTTGAGTTCCTTCTGATCTTTTCCTTGTGATTGAGTTCCAGTTTGAAAGCATTGTGATCTGAGAATATGCAGGGAATAATGTCAGTCTTTTGGTATCAGTTGAGTCCTGCTTTGTGACCCAGTATGTGGTCTATTCTGGAGAAAGTTCCATGTGCACTTGAGAAGAATGAGTATTCTGTTGTTTTAGGGTGGAATGTTCTGTATATGTCTATGAGGTGCATCTGGTCCAATGTTTCATTCAATGCTCTTATTTCTTTATTAATTTTCTGCTTCGATGATCTGTCTATTTCTGAGAGAGGCATATTAAGATCTCCTACTATTATTGTATTCATATCAATATGACTCTTTATCTTGATTAATAGTTTTCTTATGTAATTGGGTGCTCCCATATTGGGGGCATAGATATTCACAATTGTAAGATCATCTTGGCGGATAGTCCCTTTAAGAATTAGGTAGTGTACTTCTGTATCTCTGACTACAGTCTTTAGTTTAAAATCTAATTTATCTGATATGAGAATCACTACCCTGGCCTTCTTTTGAGGCCCATTGTCATGAAAGATGCTTCTCCATCCCTTCACTTTCAGTCTGGGTGTATCCTAAGTTTCAAAATGGGTCCCTTGTAGACAACATATGGATGGGTCCTGTCGTTTTATCCAATCTGCAACCCTGTGTCGTTTTATGGGTGCATTTAGGCCATTCACATTGAGAGTGATTATTTTTTTTATGTATTTTTTTTTCATTTTATTTATTTTTTCAGTGTAACAGTATTCATTCTTTTTGCACAACACCCAGTGCTCCATGCAAAATGTGCCCTCCCCATTACCCACCACCTGTTCCCCCAACCTCCCACCCCTGACCCTTCAAAACCCTCAGGTTGCCCCAACCTCCCACCCATGACCCTTCAAAACCCTCAGGTTGTTTTTCAGAGTCCATAGTCTCTTATGGTACGCCTCCCCTCCCCAATGTCCATAGCCCACTCCCCCTCTCCCAATCCCACCTCCCCCAAGGAACCCCCAGTTTGTTTTGTGAGATTAAGAGTCATTTATGGTTTGTCTCCCTCCCAATCCCATCTTGTTTCATTTACTCTTCTCCTATCCCCGTAGCCCCCCATGTTGCTTCTCCATGTCCTCATATCAGGGAGATCATATGATAGTTGTCTTTCTCTGATTGACTTATTTCACGAAGCATGATACGCTCTAGTTCCATCCACGTCATCGCAAATGGCATGATTTCATTTCTTTTGATGGCTGCATAGTATTCCATTGTGTATATATACCACATCTTCTTTATCCATTCATCTGTTGATGGACATCTAGGTTCTTTCCATAGTCTGGCTATTGTAGACATTGCTGCTATAAACATTCGGGTACACGTGCCCCTTCGGATCACTATGATTGTATCTTTAGGGTAAATACCCAGTAGTGCAATTGCTGGGTCATAGGGTAGTTCTATTTTCAACATTTTGAGGAACCTCCATGCTGTTTTCCAGAGTGGTTGCACCAGCTTGCATTCCCACCAACAGTGGAGGAGGGTTCCCCTTTCTCCACATCCTCGCCAGCATCTGTCATTTCCTGACTTGTTCATTTTAGCCATTCTGACTGGTGTGAGGTGATATCTCATTGTGGTTTTGATTTGTATTTCCCTGATGCCGAGTGACGTGGAGTACTTTTTCATGTGTCTGTTGGCCATCTGGATGTCTTCTTTGCAGAAATGTCTGTTCATGTCCTCTGCCCATTTCTTGATTGGATTGTTTGTTCTTTGGGTGTTGAGTTTGCTAAGTTCCTTATAGATTTTGGATACTAGCCCTTTATCTGATAAGTCGTTTGCAAATATCTTCTCCCATTCTGTCAGTTGTCTTTTGGTTTTGTTAACGGTTTCCTTTGCTGTGCAAAAGCTTTTGATCTTGATGAAATCCCAATAGTTCATTTTTGCCCTTGCTTCCCTTGCCTTTGCCGTTGTTCCTAGGAAGATGTTGCTACAGCTGAGGTCGAAGAGGTTGCTGCCTACATTCTCCTCAAGGATTTTGATGGATTCCTTTCTCACATTGAGGTCCTTCATCCATTTGGAGTCTATTTTCGTGTGTGGTGTAAGGAAGTGGTCCAATTTCATTTTTCTGCATGTGGCTGTCCAATTTTCCCAGCACCATTTATTGAAGAGGCAGTCTTTTTTCCATTGGACATTCTTTCCTGCTTTGTCGAAGATGAGTTGACCATAGAGTTGAGGGTCAATTTCTGGGCTCTCTATTCTGTTCCACTGATCTATGTGTCTGTTTTAGTGCCAGTACCATGCTGTCTTGATGATGACAGCTTTGTAATAGAGCTTGAAGTCTGGAATTGTGATGCCACCAACTTTGGCTTTCTTTTTCAATATTCCTTTGGCTATTCGAGGTCTTTTCTGGTTCCATATAAATTTTAGGATCATTTGTTCCATTTCTTTGAAAAAAATGGAAGGTATTTTGATAGGGATTGCATTAAATGTGTAGATTGCTTTAGGTAGCATAGACATTTTCACAATATTTATTCTTCCAATCCAGGAGCATGGAACATTTTTCCATTTTTTTGTGTCTTCCTCAATTTCTTTCATGAGTACTTTATAATTTTCTGTGTATAGATCCTTGTCTCTTTGGTTAGGTTTATTCCTAGGTATCTTATAGTTTTGGGTACAATTGTAAATGGGATTGACTCCTTAATTTCTCTTTCTTCAGTCTTGTTGTTGGTGTACAGAAATGCAACTGATTTCTGTGCATTGATTTTATATCCTGACACTTTACTGAATTCTTGTACAAGTTCTAGCAGTTTTGGAGTGGAGTCTTTTGGGTTTTCCACATATAGTATCATATCATCTGCGAAGAGTGATAGTTTGACTTCTTCTTTACCAATTTGGATGCCTTTAATTTCTTTTTGTTGTCTGATTGCTGAGGCTAGGACTTCTAGTACTATGTTGAATAGCAGTGGTGATAATGGACATCCCTGCCGTGTTCCTGACCTTAACGGAAAAGCTTTCAGTTTTTCTCCATTGAGAATGATATTTGTGGTGGGTTTTTCATAGATGGCTTTGATGATATTGAGGTATGTGACCTCTATCCCTACATTTTGAAGAGTTTTGATCAGGAAGGGATGCTGTACTTTGTCAAATGCTTTTTCAGCATCTATTGAGAGGATCATATGGTTCTTGTTCTTTCTTTTGTTAATGTGTTCTATCACATTGATTGATTTGCGGATGTTGAACCAACCCTGCAGCCCTGGAATAAATCCCACTTGATCGTGGTGAATAATCCTTTTAATGTACTGTTGAATCCTATTGACTAGTATTTTGGCGAGAATTTTTGCATCTGTGTTCATCAAGGATATTGGTCTGTAGTTCTCTTTTTTGGTGGGATCCTTGTCTGGTTTTGGGATCAAGGTGATGCTGGCCTCATAAAATGAGTTTGGAAGTTTTCCTTCCGTTTCTATTTTTTGGAACAGTTTCAAGAGAATAGGAATTCGTTCTTCTTTAAATGTTTGGTAGAATTCCCCTGGGAAGCCGTCTGGCCCTGGGCTTTTGTTTGTTTGGAGATTTTTGATGACTGTTTCAATCTCCTTACTGGTTATGGGCCTGTTCAGGTTTTCTATTTCTTCCTGGTTCAGTTGTGGTAGTTTATATGTCTCTAGGAATGCATCCATTTCTTCCAGATTGTCCAATTTGTTGGCGTAGAGTTGCTCATAGTATGTTCTTATAATTGTCTGTATTTCTTTGGTGTTAGTTGTGATCTCTCCTCTTTCATTCATGATTTTATTGATTTGGGTCCTTTCTCTTTTCTTTTGGATGAGTCTGGCCAGGGGTTTATCAATCCTATTGATTCTTTCAAAGAACCAGCTCCTAGTTTCATTGATTTTTTCTATTGTTTTTTTGGTTTCTATTTCATTGATTTCTGCTCTGATCTTTATGATTTCTCTTCTCCTGCTGGGTTTAGGGTTTCTTTCTTGTTCTTTCTCCAGCTCCTTTATGCGTAGGGTTAGGTTGTGTACTTGAGACCTTTCTTGTTTCTTGAGAAAGTCTTGTACTGCTATATATTTTCGTCTCAGGACTGCCTTTGCTGTGTCCCACAGATTTTGAACTGTTGTGTTTTCATTATCATTTGTTTCCATGAATTTTTTCAATTCTTCTTTAATTTCCTGGTTAGCCCATTCATTCTTTAGAAGGATGCTGTTTAGTCTCCATGTATTTAGGTTCTTTCCAGCTTTCGTCTTGTGATTGAGTTCTAGCATCAGAGCATTGTGGTCTGAAAATATGCAGGGAATAATCCTAATCTTTTGATACCGGTTGAGACCTGATTTGTGACCCAGGATGTGATCTATTCTGGAGAAGGTTCCATGTGCACTAGAGAAGAATGTGTATTCTGTTGCTTTGGGATGAAATGTTCTGAATATATCTGTGATGTCCATCTGGTCCAGTGTGTCATTTAAGGCCTTTATTTCCTTGTTGATCTTTGGCTTGGATGATCTGTCCATTTCAGTGAGGGGAGTGTTAAAGTCCCCTACTATTATTGTATTATTATTGATGTGTTTCTTTGATTTTGTTAATAATTGGTTGATATAGTTGGCTGCTCCCACGTTAGGGGCATAGATATTTAAAATTGTTAGATCTTCTTGTTGGACAGACCCTTTGAGTAGGATATAGTGTCCTTCCTCATCTCTTATTATAGTCTTTGGCTTGAAATCTAATTGATCTGATATAAGGATTGCCACCCCAGCTTTCTTCTGATGCCCATTAGCATGGTAAATTGTTTTCCACCCCCTCACTTTAAATCTGGAGGTGTCTTCGCGTCTAAAATGAGTTTCTTGTAGGCAACATACTGATGGGTTTTGTTTTTTTATCCATTCTGATACCCTGTGTCTTTTGATTGGGGCATTTAGCCCATTAACATTCAGGGTAACTATTGAGAGATATGAATTTAGTGCCATTATTAGCCTGTAAGGTGACTGTTCCTGTATATTGTCTCTGTACCTTTCTGATCTACTACTTTTCGGCTCTCTCTTTGCTTAGAGGACCCCTTTCAATATTTCCTGTAGAGCTGGTTTGGTGTTTGCAAATTCTTTCAGGTTTTGTTTGTCCTGGAAGCTTTTGATCTCTCCTTCTATTTTCAATGATAGCCTAGCTGGATAGAGTATTCTTGGCTGCATGTTTTTCTCGTTGAGTGCTCTGAATATATCATGCCAGCTCCTTCTGGCCTGCCAGGTCTCTGTGGATAAGTCTGCCGCCAATCTAATATTTTTACCATTGTATGTTACAGACTTCTTTTCTCGGGCTGCTTTCAGGATTTTCTCTTTGTCACTAAGACTTGTCAATTTTACTATGAGGTGACGGGGTGTGGACCTATTCTTGTTGACTTTGAGGGGGGTTCTCTGCATCTCCTGGATTTTGATGCTTGTTCCCTTTGCCATATTAGGGAAATTCTCTCCAATGATTCTCTCCAATAGACCTTCTGCTCCCCTCTCTGTTTCTTCTTCTTCTGGAATCCCAATTATTCTAATGTTGTTTCGTCTTATGGTGTCACTTATCTCTCGAATTCTCCCCTCATGGTCCAGTAGCTGTTTGTCCCTCTTTTGCTCGGCTTCCTAATTCTCTGTCATTTGGTCTTCTATATCACTAATTCTTTCTTCTGCCTCATTGATCCTAGCAGTGAGAGCCTCCATTTTTGATTGCACCTCATTAATAGCTTTTTTGATTTCAACTTGGTTAGATTTTAGTTCTTTCATTTCTCCAGAAAGGGCTTTAATATCTCCAGAGAGGGTTTCTCTAATATCTTCCATGCCTTTTCGAGCCCGGCTAGAATGTTCAGAATCATCATTCTGAACTCTTGATCTGACATAGTACCCATGTCTGTGTTGATTAGGTCCCTAGCCTTCGGTACTGTCTCTTGTTCTTTTGTTTGTGGTGTTTTTTTCCGCCTTGTCATTTTGTCCAGATAAGAGGATATGAAGGAGCAAATAAACTACTAAAAGGATGGCAAAGACCCCGGAAAAATGCGCTGTAACCAAATCAGAAGAAACCCCAAATTGTGGGGGGGAGAAAGGGGATAAAAACAGCTTCTGAAAAAAAAAGAAAAAAAAAAAGAAAGAAAAAAATTTAAAAAATAAAACAAATAAAAATTATAAAAAAGAAAGAAAAATATATATATATTTAGATGAACTAGTCAAAAAATGTTAAATAAAGGGGTAAAAGTTTAAAAAAAATTTAGCAGAAGAAGAAAAAAAAAAGGAAAAAAAAATTGAAAAAAGAAAAAAAAATTGAAGTAGCCGCAAGACTAAAGAATCATGGGGAGAAAGCCATGAGTTCCATGCTTTGCTTTCTCCTCCTCTGGAATTGCTCTGCTGTCTTAGGAATTGAATCTGCTTTCTCCTTGATAGATGAACTTCGTCCTGGCTGGATATTTTGTTGATCTTCTGGGTGAGGGGCCTGTTGTAGTGACTCTCAAGTGTCTTTGCCCGAGGCGGGATTGCACCGCCCTTACCGGCGGCCGGACTAAGTAATCGGCTCTGGTTTGCTTTTGGGAGCTTGTTCCCTGAACGCTTTCCGTAGAGTTCCGGAGGACGGGAATGAAAATGGTGGCCTCCCAGTCTCCAGCCCGGAGGAGCCGAGAGCCTGGGGCCCCACTCCTCAGTGCGCCCCCAGAGGACAGCACCCAATCACTCCCGTATCCCCAGCCTCTAGCCGCGCTCGGAGCTCACCCAGCCCGCGACCAGTTCAAGGTAACCCCGAGCTGAGAGTTTAGTCCTCGGCTCTGTCTTTGCAGCCGGTTTCTCCGTTCTAATACCTGCGAGCTCTCCGACACTCCGACACCCCCGATCCTTCTGTGATCCTGCGGGGCCTGGGGCCACGCTGGCCCCACGTGGGCTTCACCCCGGTTTAGCCCCTGGAGCAATGTCCCTCAGTGGAACATACTTTTAAAAGTCCTGATTTTGTGCTCCGTTGCTCCGCCGCTTGCCGGGAGCCGTCCCCTCCCCCCGCGGTCTATCTTCCCGTCGTTTTAGATTCACTTCTCCGCCAGTCCTACCTTTCAGAAAGTGGTTGATTTTCTGTTTCTAGAGTTGCTGTTCTTCTTCTCTTCGCTCTCCCGTTGGATTTGTAGGTGTTTGCAATGTTTAGATAAGCTATCGAGCTGATCTCCTGTTACCTGATGTAGTCTCAGTCTGCTACTTCTCCACCATCTTGTTGCCTTTGAAGTCTTTCTGTCCGTCGATTGATTCTATATTTCTGTTCAATGATATTCTTAGGATTTTTTCTCTTTTATAGGACCCCCCTTAATATTTCCTGCAGTGTCGGCTTGGTGGTTGCACAGTCTTTTAAGCCTTGCCTGTCTTGGAAACTCTTTATCTCTCCATCCATTTTAAATGTCAGTCTTGCTGGATAGAGCATTCTTGGTTGCATGTTCTTCTCATTTAATGCTCTGAATATATTTTGCCAGCCCTTCCTGGCTTGCCCGGTCTCTGTGCAAAGGTTTGACGTTATTCTAATGGTCTTTCCTCTGTATGTAAAGAGCTTCTTTGTCCTAGCTGCTTTTAAGAGGGTCTGTCTGAAACATAATTCCTCATTCTAACTATAAGGTGTCGTGAGGACTTTCGAGAATCTAAAATCTTGGGAGGAAATCTCTCTGCTTCTAGTACATGAACATTGTTTCCATTTGTGAGATTGGGAAAATTTTCATAGACAACTTCTTCCACTATATCTTCTAGACTTCTTTCTTTTTCCTCCCCTTCAGGGATTCCAATAATTCTGACGTTGGAACGTTTCATGGCATCATTTATTTCCCTGATTCTGTTTTCGTGGCTTCTGAGCTGTTTGTTCCAGGCTTCCTCCTGATCCTATCTATCTGTTTGTCCTCCAGATCACTAATTCTATCTTCTGTCTCAGTTACCCTAGCCTTTAGAGAATTTAGATTAGATTGGAACTCATTGAGAGCCTTTTGAACATCATCCCTGGTGGCTTTCAGTTCTGCCCTAAAATTGTGAACATCATCCCTGGTGGCTTTCAGTTCTGTCCTAATCAATTCTGTTTGGTCATCCATGGCTTTCTCCAACCTAGCTATTGCCTGGATAATTGTTAGTCTGAATTCCTTTTCTGACATATTGTCTATGTTGATAGCCATTAGCTCTGTTGCATAAAGCCTATCCTCTGTATTTTTCTTCTGGTGGGTATTCCTCCTCCTAGTCATTTTGGTAATAGATGACTGAACAGATGCAGCTGGACTTATGGATTGTGATGGAGTCAATGTGCACCCTGGAACGCTTCTGTGCAATCAGGATTCCCCACCCAAATGAGAGAAAAAAGAAAAGAAAAAGAAATAGAGAAGAAGAAAGAAAAAAAGGGGGAATGAAAAAAGGAAAAAGAGAGAGAGAGAGAGAGAGAGAGAGAGAGGGAAAAAAGGGAAGATAAAAGAGAAGGCTCAGCCCAAATGGGCCACAAGGTAAGATTTATGAAGTATACAAACAAAAACAGACAAACCAAAAGACTGATAAAAGTATATGACAAGAGAAAAAAATATATATATAGGCAAAAAAAAAGGGGGGAAGCACCTCATCAGAAAGAACCCCAAGTATAAGATTTATATATTATCAGGACAAACACAAATTCACAGAAACACTGACAGAAGGAAAAATTGGGAGAGTGGCTCTAAATTCTCAGTGTGGGTGAGGAAGTTTATTTTGATTCTTCCTGAAGTTATCTTGATGTTTTTCTTAAGGGACTCAACTTTCCTAAGTTACAGGGGTATTAGAAACTGGTTTGCCTATAGGGGTAGCATTGATTGGGGAAAGGGGATTACCTTGAAGTTTAACTCTATATGTATAGTAGAAAATAAAAATTAAAAAAGAATAAACTAGACTAAACTAAGTTAAAATTAACAAAGAACTAAAAAAATAGAAAAGCAAAAGAAAAACACGGGTGTATGTATCAAAAGTCAGGTTAGAAGGTTATTAAAGAATTTGATGTACTGGACATCTCAGTGTGGTGGTAAATAGGTTAAAAATTATCTGTATGTATTAAAAAAAATAACCAGAATATTGTAAAGAGTTAAAAATAAAAGTTGTATTTATGAAGTAGTGGTGGTTGTTCTCTTGTAGTCTTTTTTTTTTTTTCTTCCTTCCTGGTTGGTTTTCTGGGGGAAGGGCCTGCCACGTGGGTTTTCAGACAATGATGTTCCCTGAGTTAGGTCCTCCCGCTCCCCTCAAAGGGGTGGGCTCTGAGGAAACTGTTTTTTTCAGCCTTTTGTTCTCTGGGGGTTTTTATGTTCTTTCATCTGCTTTCTCTCGCCTTGACAGCTTTTGATGGTTTTGGGGGGTTTAGAGGAGAGCAAACTGCACCCTGACCTCCCTCTCAGAGAGAAGCCCCAGAATGTTTTGCAAAAACTGCTGTCGGAGTCGGTTCTGAGTCACTGTCCCTGGGGATGCAGGAGCTCCTCCTTGTACCCAAAACCAGGGCAGTGGTGGCTGTCTAGGCAGCTCCAGACTGCCAGAGAGTTTCCGAGCAGAGATCGCACACTGAGATTTTCCCGCTGTCCTGGGCTGGGAATGTCTGTTTTTTCCGGATGCCAGAGCTTCAGGCTAGCACCTATGAGCACCTATCCCAAGGGAGGGTGTGGGACGCGCACGTTTCAGGATTGCCCTCTGGCCAGGCTCCCAGCCCCTCACGGGAGACAGAACCCACTCATTCTCAGGCGCATTGGCATTCAGGCGCACTGGCGGCTCAGGGACGGAGACCTGATTTCTCCGCTGCACTGTCTCTGGCTCAGCACCAGGGGAGGCTGTCCTGGGTCCGGGGACTTAGGTCCCTGACCCTAACCGCCCAGGTTCCCACTATTACCCCCCGTGATCCTTTGCTCTTTGTTTTATGAGTGCTTTCAACCAGACTCCAAGTTAATGCTGGTCCCCAGATGAAGAGCACTCTCGTGTTGGGGTATTACTTTCCAATCAGTCACCTCTGGTGGCTCCCTCCCCCTTTTGTTTATCTTCCGATATCAGTCTGACGCTCCCAGTCTGCTTTACCTGCCACTGGCGTCTTTTGCTCCTGTAGAGATCCATACGTGTATAATTCTGATCTCAGGCTGATTTCATGGGTGGTCGGAGTTCTTTGGTAGGTAATCAGCTCACTTTAGGGTACATGTTGAAATGGTGCCTCCTCCTACTTCCCCGCCATCTTGACTCCCCCTCCATCCCCATTCTTAAACACCTTTTCTGCTATTCCCAATAATTCAATTAGATTCATCCCTTCAATTCCTTCAATTTCCTGAAGTTTCTTCCTTATATCTGGGACCAAGTGACTGGCAAAAACAAAATTCACTGCCCCCTGATTTTCGGGTGCCTCAGGGTCGATCATGCTATACATTTTATAGCCTTCAATGAGCCTTTCTAGGAAAGCTCCTGGAGACTCATTCTTACCTTGAGTCTCCGCACTAATTCTGGTTTAGTGCGACTGCAACTTTTACTTCTGGAAATTCAGTTCCAGGATTTCAACATATCAAAGAACCGTATTTGTTCTGAAAGTCTCCTATATGAATTTCCTTTAAGGCGGAATTCATCTTACAGGAGAATTAAAACAATTACAAATGACAAAAAGCTCAGAATAGACATGGTTAAATATAAAATGATGACCCTTATCAAAACATCAAAACTTTAGAAAATGTATAGAACCTCTAGAGTAGATACAGCATTTACCCAAATGTAAGCCAAGGTTCATCATTGATTTATCAGTACTTCCTGAGTAACTTAACATATCAGGGAAAAGTCTTTTTTTTTTCCATTTTATTTATTTTTTCAGCGTAACAGTATTCATTCTTTTTGCACAACACCCAGTGCTCCATGCAAAACGTGCCCTCCCCATTACCCACCACCTGTTCCCCCAACCTCCCACCCCTGACCCTTCAAAACCCTCAGGTTGTTTTTCAGAGTCCATAGTCTCTTATGGTTCGCCTCCCCTCCCCAATGTCCATAGCCCGCTCCCCCTCTCCCAATCCCACCTCCCCCCAGCAACCCCCAGTTTGTTTTGTGAGATTAAGAGTCATTTATGGTTTGTCTCCCTCCCAATCCCATCTTGTTTCATTTACTCTTCTCCTATCCCCCTACCCCCCCATGTTGCTTCTCCATGTCCTCATATCAGGATAAGTCAATCGGAGAAAGACAACTATCATATGATCTCCCTGATATGAGGTCAGGGAAAAGTCTTATGAATTAAAGAGATCTCGTTTAAAATTCTGGGTGGGCAAAGAATGCAATTTACATTTTCTTAGAGACATCTCAATCTCTATTGAAGACTAAATATTAGCCAATTGTGAACTGTTGCAATAGCAGTTAAACAAAAAACGTGTTTACCAACAGATTTCAAAAGCAGAAACCTAGTTCCAGCAACCAGCGCCCTAGCACTTCATCCCATTTGTCATCCAAGCAAAACTTCAAAGCTTCAGGTTACCAAAGACTCTGACAGCTACTTTAACAATTACCCATTAAAACCCTGAGACAGACAATGAACCACCAGTTCAGTCATCTCTTTGCTAACAGATTTCATGTTCCACCTGGGCCCATTCCACTGCAGACGCCATGCTTTCGTTCCAGCAAGGGGGAGTGGCTAGGCAGTCCACGTTGGGCCAGAGAAGGCAAGGAATTCCTGGAAACAAAGGGAGTTTTGTCAGTTGCTTTGGAATATTCCTTAAAGTCTCTGTCCCAAGTTAGACTAAACCCAGTTGGCTCCAGTTATAGCCCTTAACACACGAAATGAATGAGGATGAAGTCCCCATCTATTATGAGGAACAGAGAGACAAAAATCAGAGTCCCCTTATTCACTGCCTGTCCCATTCCCCCAAACACAACAAACAATACATAGACAACAAAAAGACAAGACAAAGACAACTGCAGGCCTAGCAGTCCTGCCACTGGTGGGGATTTTTTAGGCGGACTCAAACCTCCTGACTGCCTAGGGGGTTCGAACCCCCGATGACCTCCTCCAGGGACGTGAACACCCGACGACCGCTTGGGGGACACAAAACTCCTGATTTTGTAGGGGGATCAAAACCCCTGGTGAAAGCCTAGGGGGACTCTAATCCCCGGGTGACTGTCTAGGGGAACTCGAACCCCATCTGCCAACAGAGGAATGGGGCATCCCCGCATCCACTCCAGCCCTGAGGAGCATGGCTGCACCCAGCTTCTCTCCAGTGGGCCATACCCTGGAGCTCCAACCAGATAGACGAACAAGATCCTAACACCTCCAGAGGCTTTTCCTATAATTTCTGATGCTGGCTCAGTTCTTGTTGTTTGATCCCGGGCTAACCCTAATGTTAGGGTCTGTGATGAATGGAACGAGACTGACACCAAGTGAAAATCAAGCAAAGCTTTATTTCATACCAAGCGTCAAAAATGGAACCAACCATTCGGGGCCATTTCTTACGTTCGGGCGACGATGATGAGGACGCCACTCCCGATGACAAAAAGGCGAGGATGACAAGGACGACAATGCTGATGACAAAGACTCTGCTCCCCATGATGCCACTCTGAAGAGACCGTTCCCAAGATGAGGCCGCTCTGGACGAGGCCACACGCTGGACAAAGATCACAACTGATGATGAAGAGGCCGCTCTGGACCAGGCTGCTCTCTGACAAGGCCACACACTGACGAGTTGCTCCCCAGAATGATGCTGCTCTGGAGAGGCCGCAGTTCTAGGAAGCGAGGCGGGTTCAGCGAGGCTGGTTGCCAGCAATGCTGCTCCTCAGAGAGGCGAGGCCACACTTGGTGGTGCCACTCCCAGGAATGCTGCACCCAATGCTCCCGATGATCCTGAAGCTCGGACACTCCAGACTACCCCAAAGCTATCACTCCTATGACTACCCTAACAGCTCCCAATGGCTACTCTAATGGCGACTCTATCTCCTTCTACTACTCTAATGGCTATTGTAACTCCTTCTACTTCTTGAAGGCTGTTCTACCTCCTCCTTATTCTCTAAGGCTATTCTAACAACTCCTATTCTCTAACGGCTATTCTAACTCCTCCTACTTATCCCCCACCCCTGCCAGCCTCACAGACTAACCTTTATAGAGGTGGTTGAGTCCGGCCCACACACAGGTGGCCAATGAGATTTCAACTCAGGACATTTAATATATGCACGCCCCACTGATTGGATAAGGCAATCTGGCCAGTCCTGCCCCTATATCCGGGGTTTACAAGTAAGTTCCTCTGGCTAACCAGGCCCCCACATTAGTACCTACATATGTTTCAATGCTACGTCCCAGATCCAAAAAACAGAACACCTCCTGTCCCCAGAAGGCAACCTGGCTCTTGCGAGCTGTGTCCAACCCTCAGGGGAGGAGAATCCTGCATGGTGCCTGAGCTCCCGCCACATTCTAAGGTCTCCCTGCACAACATCTAGCATGGTGACCCGTCAGCATGAGGCTAGGTTCCTTGTCAACACAGACCCCTGGGCACTTGGCCTAGAGCCATCAGATTGAAACAGCCTTGTTCCTAGGCTGAGAGGATAAGCTGAGCTGGGCTTTCCCGACATCTATGTGGTGAGCTCTGCTACCATGTCTTTCCATATCGGGGACCATGGAGCCATCAAAACGTACTCCCCCTGTCCCACAGAAGAAAAGCTTGCTGTTCGCAGCAGCTCACAAGGCCCAGCCAGGGAAAACATCCATGGACTCATGATGCCACCCTTCCATTCATCTAGCAACTTGCACACAAACTCCAGCGTGAGCGACCATCTGACACTCGCCATGACTCAGGTGCTGGAGGTCTTGAGTCAGACGCTGCACATTGGAAATACCATGTGCTCGACCCTGAACAGAAACAGCGCTTTTGCGTGCAGACTTCCGTCCTCACCCTCCTGGCGAACAAGCCCTTCAGATTAAGAATTCTAGTGCCAAAACGCAGCCTTCTGCCCTCTCTCCAAAAAGAAAAATTTTCCTATGGGTCTGCCCAGAATCGCCATGTGAGGATCAACCTGCAAAGCCCTAGACGGAACCCCAATATACATGCTGACTATGCTCTAATGCTCTGTGTGACACAACCTGAGCCCCAACCTCCAGTCAGCCACCAAGATAGTGGGTGCCATCTCCTGCAAGTGAGACCGGCCATGGCCCAAAACTGTCATGTGTACACAACCTGGGTGTTCAGGAATCTGTGCCCAGACCATAGCTCAAATCCTGGCCTCTGGGGGAATCCTCAAGCACAAAGGAGGACTCCTCCTTCCCCACGGCTGGAAAAGCTTGCTGAGGAGATGAGGGTCACACTCTCAGAGTGGGAGCCAGCTGCATGGACTATGAGAACAAGCCCATCCAGGAAGTCCTTCCTTGGCATAAACAGGCATGTGACCATCAGCCTCAGCATGCTTTCAAACAAGTACCCTCACTACCTGGAATAGGACCCCACATTTTGGACTTGCCATGCCCCTAGTCCCAAATGCTCACCCTCGGTCGGGTTCTCCAGGTGCCCAGACCCAGAAGCTAACTGGAATCCCTGCTATGGATGGACCCCTGAGACGGTAAACAACTCTTTTCCCTTCATCCAGAAAGACACCAAAACCTTGGGAGCCATGCAAAATCCCCACTGAGTCAGAATCTCCCATTGACAATGAGGCCACCTCTCCATTCCATGGCCAACCGAGACACACAACCCAGACAGAAGAGCCTGTGCTCCTGCCTTCCATCGAACTAATTTCAGATCTCGAGGCACTGCCCTCACGGTCTGCAGATCAGGCCTCCCATCACCTCGCCCCTCACCCTAAACCGAGTTTGTGTTTGCAGACTTTTGTCCCCAAAGCCCTGGCCCACAGGACCTCCAGGATGGGGCCTCTTGAGCCACAGCCCAGGACTCTCCTCCCTGTCCAAAGGATATTCTGCTCTTCACAGTTGCACAAACCCTCCAGATTAGGAGAGACCAGCAAGGGCCCTAAGCCCACCCAATTTCGTTGGCCGCTCCAGTCAGAAATGCACATTCTGTCACATGCCAGACACCTACTTCCAGGAAGACACCCAGGTCAATGGCCATAAGTCAGAAGAGAAAACTGACATGCCCTTAGGATCTCAATGGAATCCTAGCTTAGGTTTGCAGGCATCTGTCCCCAGAGGAATGTTCGGAGTACTTACCTATGTTCTAACCCTATGTGCCTTATGCCAAAACAGCAAATCTCCGTCCCCAGAAGGCAACCTAGCTCTAAGGAGCTGCGTAAAGCCCTCAGGGGTGGAGAATTCTGCATGGCGCCGGAGCCTCCACCACATACTTAGGTCTCATGGTACACAAGCCAGCATTGTGATCCAATAGCTTGAGGCTCCCTGTCAACACAGCCCCCCAGGTTATTTGCCCCAGAGCCACCAGATTGAAATTGCCTTTTTCCTGGGCTGCAAGTGTAAGCTGAGCGGGATTTCCAGGCATCCATGTGGGGAGCTCTGCTACCAAGTCTTTCTATATTTGGGACCCTGAATCCATCAAAATGGACTCCCCCTGTCCCCAGATGGAAATCTTGCTGTTCGGAGCAGTTCAAAAGTCCCAGTCTGGGAAACCCTCCCTGGAATCTTGAGGCCTCTCCTCCATTCATCGGCCATCATGGACACAAACTCCAGCATGAGCGACCATCCGACACTTGCCCTGACTTGGGTCCTAGAGATATCTAGTCAGACACTGAACATTGGAAATACCATGCGCTCGTCAATGAACTGAACCAGCGCTTGTGGGTTCAGATTTCCGTCCTCAACTTCATGGCCAGCAGGACCTCCAGATTGGGAATTCTGAGAGACAACTCAGCGTTCTCATGCCCTCCAGAAAGAAGAAGTGTCCTATGGGTCCAGAATCCCTATGAGAGGATCCACCCGCATGGCCTTCGATGGCACCCCAATATCCTAGGCCGCTCTGTGCACTAATGCTATGTCTGAAACAGCCTGCCACTGACCTCCCATCAGCCCCCCAGGTAGAAGGCCCCATATCATGCAGGGGGGATGTGCCAAGGCCAGAAACTGTCATCTCTACCCAGCCTGGGTATTCAGGAATCTGTTCAGAGACCATCACTCAAATCCCGGCCTATGGGAGAATCTCAAGCACAAAAGAACAATTCTCCTTCCCCACTGCAGGAAAAGCTTGCTGTGGGGATGGGGTCAAACCCTAAGTGTGGGAGCCATCTTCATGACCCATGAGATCATGCCCACAATTAGTGTGGCCCTAAAAAGGCATTTTGACGCTCAGCCTGAGCCTGGTTTCAAACAAGTCCCCTCTCTAGCTGGACCAAGAGCCCACATAGCAGGCCTGCCAGCCCCTATGCACAAATCCACACCTTTGGTCTCATTCTCCAGAAGCACGAACCCAGATGCTGACTCTGGGATACCCGATATGGCTCAACCCCTGAGACTAAAACAGGACTCTTCCCTTCCCCCCAAAAGACACCAAAGCCTTGGGAGGTGGGCAGAATCCTGACAGAGGCAGAATCTCCCATGGCCCCGTGAGGCCACCCCTCCATTCCATGTCCAACCGACACACACAACCCAGACAGAAAAGCGAGCATTCCCACCTATCCATCTCCCTAATTTCAGATCATGATGCACTGACCTCATGGTCTGAAGATCGGGCCTGCCATCACCTTGCCCCTAAACCTAACCTGAGTTTGTGTTTGCAGACTTTTGTCCCCAAAGCCCTGGCCGACAGGTCCTCCAGGATGCAGACTCTGGAGCTACAGTGCAGGATTCTGCCTGCCAGCCCGATGGAAACTCTGCCCGACACAGTTGCACAAACCCTCCATATTTGGAGACACCTGCAAAGCCCCTGAGCCCACACCAATTTCGTTGGACACTCCAGATGAAAATGCTCAGTCTGACACATGCCAGACACCTACATGTAGGCAAACCTCCAAATTCTCCAGGTGCCTGGACCCAGAAGCCGACTCTGGAATCCCTGCTCAAGCGGGTCCCCTGAGACTGAAAACAGCTCTCTTCCCTTCATCCAGAAAGACACAAAAACCTTGTGAACTGTGCAAAATCCCCATAGAGGCAGAATCTCCAGTGGAACCATGAGGCAATCCCTCCATTCCGTGGCCTACAGAGACACACAACCCAGACAGAAAATCCTTTGATCCAGCCTCCTTGTCAACCTAATTTTAGATCCTGAGACACTGGCATCACAGTCTGCAGATGGGGCCTGCCATCCCATAGCCCCTCACCCTGTTCCGTGTTTGTGTTTGCAGACTTTTGTCTCCACAACCCTGTCCCACAAGCCCTCCAAGATGTGGCCTCTGGGCCACAGCGCAGGACTCTGCCTGCCCTCCCAAAGGAAACTCTGCCCGTCACAGCTGCACAAACCCTCCAGATAAGGAGACACCTGCAATGCCCCTTAGCCCACCCAATAGCGTTGGCCACTCTGGACAGATATGAGCAGTCTGACACATTCCAGACACCTACCTCCAGGCAGAGAGGTGACCCAGACTGGTCAAGGGCCCTGAGTCAGAAGATGGAAACTGACATGCCCCTAGGACCTCAACAGAACCCTAGCTGAGGTTTGCAGGCATCTGTCCACAGAGGCAGGTTCGGGAATACTTACATATGGACCAATACTAGGTCCCTGAGCCACAAAATAGAATATCTCCTCTCCCCAGAATGTAAACTTCCTCTTGGGAGCTGGTCAAACCCTCAGGAGAGCAGAATTCTGCATGGCGCCTGAGCCACCACCACATTCTAAGGTCTCCCTGGACACAATCCATTATTGTGACCCATCAGCATGAGGCTCCCTGTCAACTCAAACCCCTGGGCACTTGCCCCAGAGACACCAAATCGAAACTGCCTTGTTCTGGGATGAAAGGAGAATCAGAGCTGGGATTTCCAGACGTCTATGCGGTGAGCTCTGCTACCATGTCTATCCATATGGGGGACCCTGGAGCCATCAAAACGGACTCCCCCTATCCCAGAGAAGGAAAGCTTGCTGTTTGGAGAAGCTCAGAAACCCCAGCATGGGAAAACCTCCATGGACTCATGAGTCCACCCTTCCTTCATCGGGCATCTTGGAACAAACTCCAGTGTGAGTGACCATCCGACACTCACCCTGACTCAGGTGCTGGAGATCTTGAGTCAGACACTGCATATTGGAACCGAAATGTGCGCAGCACTGTAGTGAACCTGTGCTAGGGTGTTCAGACTTCCAGCCTCAACCTCTTGGGCTGCAAGCCCTCCAAATTGGAAATTCTGGAGTCAAAACTCAGCCTTCTGCCTGCCCTCCCAAAAGAAGAAGTACCCTATGGGTCTGCCCAGAATCCCCATGTGAGGATCAACTTGCCCAGTCCTAATGGAACACAAATATCCAGGATGCACTGTGCACAAATGCTATCTCTGACACAGCCTGAGCTCCGACCTCCAGTCAGCCACACAGGTAGTGGGTGCCATCTCCTGCAGGTGGGACTGGCCATGGCCCAATGCTGTCATCTCTACCCAACCTGGGCATTCAGACATCTGTGCCCGGACCATAGCACAAATCTCAGTCTATGGGGGAACCTCAAACACAATATAGAACTCCTCTTTCCCTTGGCCATAAAAGTTTGCTGTGGGGATGGGGGTCAAATCTTCACAGTGGGAGTCAGCTGCATGGCCCATGAGACCACGCCTAACCATTAGCTCTGCCCTGGGCACACCAGGCATTGTGACCATCAGCCTGAGCCTGCTTTCTAACAAGCCCCCTCTCTAGCTGGACCAGAAGCCCGCATATCATGCCTGCCATACCGCTAGGCCCAAAATCACACCCTCAATCGGGTTCTCCAGGAGCCCAGACCCGGAAGCCAACTCTGAAATCCCTGCTATGGTGGGAAGCCTGAGACGGAAAACAGCTCTCTTCCCTTCATCCAGAAAGACATCGAAACCTTGGGAGCTGTGCAAAATCCCCACAGAGTCAGAATCTCCCATGGAACCATGAGGTCACCCCTCCATCCTGTGGCCAATCAGGACAAACAACCCAGAAAGAAAATCCTGGGATCCCGCCTCCCCTTCACCCTAATTTCAGATACGAAGGCACGGTGCTCACAGTCTGGAGATCAGACCAGCCATCACCTCTCCCCTCACCCTAAATAATGTTGGTGTTTGCAGACATTTTACCCCAAAGCCCTGGCCAACAGTCCCTCCAGGATGGGGCCTCTGGAGCCACAGCGTAGGACTCTGCTTGCCCTCACGAAGGAAACACTGCCAGTCACAGTTACACAAATATTACAGATTGGGAGACACCTTCAGGGCCCCTGGCCCACCCAATTTTATTGGGTGCTCTGGATAGAAATGTGCAGTCTGACATATGCCAGAAACCTACCTCCAGGCAGACACCCAGGTCAATGGCCCTAGGTCAGAAGATGGAAACTGATATGCCCCTATGACTGCAATGGGACCCTAGCTGACATTTGCAGGCATCTGTCCCCAGAGGCAGGTTCTGGAATTCCTACATATGGTCCAACGCTTGGTCTCTGACCACAAACAGAACAACTTCTAAGGTCTGCCTGGACACAAGACAGTACTGTGACCCATCAGCATGAGGCTCCCTGTCAACTCAGGCCCCTAGGCACTTGCCCCTGAGACACCAGATCAAAACTGCCTTATTCCTGGGCTAAAAGGATAAGCTGAGCTGGGCTTTCCAGATACCTATGCGGTGAGCTCTGCTACCATGTCTTTCTATATGGGGGACTCTGGAGCCATCAAAATGGTCTCCCCTGTCCCACAGAAGGAAAGGTTGCTGTTCAGAGTAGCTCACAAGCCCCAGCATGGGAAAACCTCCATGGACTCATGAATCCACCCCTCCATTCATCGGGCATCATGGACACTCCAGTGTAAGCGACCATCCAACACTCGCCCTGATACAAGTGCTGGAGACCTCGTGTCAGATGCTGTACATTAGAACTGCCATGTGCTCAGCACTGAACTGAACCAGCTCTTGTGCGTTCAGACTTAAATCCTCACCCATCTGGCCCATAAGCCCTCCAGATTGGGAACTCTGGAGCCACAATGCAGCTTTCTCCCCACTCTCCACAAAGAAGAAGGCTCCTATGGGTCTGCCCAGAATCCCCATGTGAGGATCAACCTGCACGGCCTTAGACCGAACCTCAATATCCAGGTCGCACTGTGCACTAATCCTCTGTGTGACACAGTATTAGCCCCGACCTCCACTCAGCACCCCCTGGAGCAGCTGAAATCTGCTGCAGGTTGGACCAGCCATGGCCCGAGGCTGTCATCTCTACCCAACCTGGGTGTTCTTTCATCTGTGCCCACACCATAGCTCAAATAATGGACTATGGGGGCACCTCAAGCACAAAAGTGCACTGCTCCTTCGCCATCGAAGGAAAAGCTTGCTATGGATATGGGGGTCAAACCCTCAGAGTGGAGCGAGCTGCATGGTCCATGAGACCTCAGCCTCACAGGAGGTCCGCCCTGGGCACAAACAGGCATTTTCACCATAAGCCTGAGCCTAGTTTCAACAAGCCCTCTTGCTAGCTTGACCAGGACTCCCCATTACGGGCCTGCAATGCCCCTAGGCCCAAATCCTAACCCTCGGTCGGGTTCTCTAGGCACCCAGACTCAGAAGCAGGCTCTGGAATCCCCACTATGGTGGGTCCCCTGAGATGGAAAACAGCTCTCTACCCTTATCCAAAAAGACATCTAAACCTTGTGAGCCCTGCAAAATCCCCACAGAGGCAGAATATCCCATGGACGCATGAATCCACACCTCCATTCATGGCCAACCGAGACAAACAACTCAGACAAAACTGTGTTCCCGCCTCCCTGTCGCCCTAATTTCAGATCCCAAGACATTACCCTCATGGTCTGTAGATCTGACCTGCTATCACCTCACCCATCACCCTAACATGTGTTTGAATTTGCCGAATTTGGTCCCCAATGCCCTGGCCGACCAGCCCTCCAGGATGGGGCCTCAGGAGCCACAGCACAGGAATCTGCCTGCCCTCCTGATGGAAACTCTGCCCATCACAGTTGCACAAACCCTCCAGATTGGGAGACACCTGCAAGGCTGTGCCACCGCCACATCTAAGGTCTCCCTGGAAACAAGGCAGCATTGTGACCCAACCACATGAGGTTCCCTGTCAACTCAGCCACCTGGTCACTTGCCCCAGAGACACCAGATGGAACCTGCCTTGTTCCTGGGCTGAAAGGATAAGCTGGGCTGGGCTTTCCAGACATCTATACGGTAAGCTCTGCTAACATGTCTTTCCATATGGGGAACTATGAAGCCATCAAAATGGACTCCCCCTGTGCCAAAGAAGGAAAGCTTGCTGTACGTAACAGCTCACAAACCCCAGCCTGGGAAAATCTCCATGGCCTCATGAGGCCACCCCTCCATTCATCGGACGTCATGGACACAAACTCCATCATGAGCGAACATCCGACACTCGCCCTGATTCAGGTGCTTAAGATATCGAGTCAAACACTGCACATTTGAACTTCCCTGTGGTCGGCACTGAACTGAAGCAGTGCTTGTGCATTCAGATTTCCGTCCTCACTCCCCTGGCCCTGAAGCCCTCTAGATTGGGAACTCTGAATCCAAAAGGCAGCCTTCTGCCTGAACTCAAGAAAGAAGGGCCCTATTGGTCTTCCCAGAATCCCCATGTTTGGATAAAGCTGCACGGCCCCAGATGGAACCCCAATGTCTAGGCTTCACAGTGCACTAATGATCTCTCCGACACAGCCTGAACCTGACCTCCAGTCAGGCCAGAGGTAGCGGGCGCCATCTCTTGCAGATAGGATTGGCCATGGCCGGAGGCTGTCTTGTCTACCTAACCTGGGTGTCCAGGCACCTTTGCCCAGACCATAGCTCCAATCCCATCCTACGGGGAAACCTCAAGCACAAATATCACGCCCCCTTCCTCACAGCTAGAAAAGCTTGCTGTGGGGATGGGGGTCAATCCCTCAGAATGGGAGACAGCTGCATGGCCCTGTCGCCAACATTTCAGATCTTTTTTTTTAATTTTATTTATTTATTTGATGGAGAGAGAGATCACAAGCAGGCAGAGAGGCAGGCAGAGAGAGAGGAGGAAGCAGGCTCCCTGTGGAGCAGAGAGCCTGATGCAGGGCTCGATCCCAGGACCCTGAGATCATGACCTGAGCCGAAGGCAGCGGCTTAATCCACTGAGCCACCCAGGCGCCCCAACATTTCAGATATTGAGGCACTGCCCTCACGGTCTGCAGATCGGGCCTGCCATCACCTCACCCCTGACAGTATTCCAAGCTTGTGTTTTCAGATTTTGTCCCCAAATCCCTGGCCAACAAGCTCTCAAGGATGAGGCCTCTGGTGCCAAAGAGCAGGTCTCTGCCTGCCCACCTGAGGAAACTCTGCCCGTCACAGTTGCACAATGCTCCAGATTGGGAGACTCCTGCAATGCCCCTGAGCCCACCCCGAATTCACTGGCCACCTTGGAAAAAAGGCACATTCGGACACATCCAGACACCTTCCTCCAGGCAGACACCCTCCTCCAGGCAGACACCCAGGTCAATGTCCCTGAGTCAGACGATCGAACCTGACAAAACCCTAGGACCTCAACGGAACCCTAGCTTAGGTTTGTAGGCATCTGCCCCTAGAGGAAAACTCTGAAATATGTACATATGGTCCAACACTTGATCCCTGAGCCACAAAACAGAACACCTCCTGTACCTAGAAGACAACCTGGATCTTGGGACCTGCGTCCAACCTTCAGGGGCGGAGAATCCTGCATCGCGCCTGAGCCCATGCCACATCCTAAGGTCTCCCTGGGCTCAAGTCAGCATTGTGACCCATCATCAGGGGGATCCCAGTGACCTCAGACCTGGAGCACTTTGCCCCAGAGCCAAAAGAACAAAACCTCCTTGTTACTGGGCTGGAAGTGTAAGCAGAGCTGGGATTTCCAGGCATCCATGCGGTGATTTCTGCTATGACATCTTTCCATACGGTGGACCCTGGTGCCATCAAAACGTACTCCCTCTGTCCCGCAGATGGAAATCTTGCTGCTCGGAGAGATCACAAGTCCCAGCCTGGAATGACCTCCATGGCCTCATAAGGTCACCCCTCTATTCGTCGGCCATCATGGACACAAACAGCAGCATGAGCGACCATCAGACACGTGCCCTGATTCAGGTGCTGGGGATCTCGATTCAGATGCTGCACATTGGAAATGCCATGTGCTCGGCACTGTAATCAACCAGGGCTTCTGTGTTCAGAATTCCATCTTCACCCTCCTGTGCTGCAAGACCTCCAGATAGTACATTCAGGAGTCCCAAAGCAGTCTTCTGCATGCCATCCAGAAAGGAGAACGTCCCTAGGGTTTTGCCCACAATCCCCTATGAGGATCAACCTGCACGAACCTCGAAGGCACCCCAATATCCTAGTCTTCCCTGTCCACTAATTCTCTGTTTGACACAGCCTGAATCAAGATCTCCCATCAGCCTGCCAGGTAGCAGGCCATACCCTGCAGGTGGGACCTGTCATTGCCACAGACGGTGAACTGTACTCGACCTGGCTATTCAGGACTCTGTGCCCAGACACAGCTCAAATGACATCCGATGGCGGAACCTCAAACATAAAAGAGCACTCCTCCTTCTCCACAACACAAAAGCTTGCTGTGGGGATGGCGTTCTAAACCTCAGAGTGGGAGTCAGCTGTATGGCCCATGATACCACGCCCACCCAGGAGGGCCGCCATGGCCACAAACAGGCACTGTGACTCTCAGCCTGAGCCCACTTTCAAACCACCCCCTGGCTAGCTGGACAAGGATCCCGCATATCGGTCCTGGCATGCCCCTAGGACCCAGTCCTCAACCTCGGTCGGGTTCTCCAGACGCCTGAACCAAGAAGCCGACTCTGGAATCCCTGCTATGGCAGACCCGTGAGATGGAAAAGAGCACTCTTCCCTTCCCCCCAAAAGACACCAAACCCATCGGAGCTGGGCAGAATCCTCACAGAGGCAGAATCGCCCATGGCCCCATGAGGCTAATGCTACATTCCGTGGCCAACCGAGACATACAACCCAGACAGAGAAGCCTGTGCTCCCGCCTCCCCATCGCCCACATTTAAGATTGCACGGCACTGCCCTCATGGTCTGCAGATCGGGCCTGCCATCACCTAACCCCTAAACCTATCCAGAGTATCTGTTTGTACACTTTTATTCCCAAAGCCCTGGCTGACAGGCACTCCAGGAGGAAGCCTCTGGAGCCAAAACGCAGGACTCTGCCTGTCTACCTGAAGGAAGTTCTGCCTGTAACATTTGCACAAACACCCCCCCCCAGACTGAGAGACTCCTGCAATTCCCCTGAACAAACCCCAAATTTGTAGGCCGCCTTGGAAAAAATGTGCATTCAGACACAGGCCTGAGACCTACCTCCAGGCAGACACCCAGGTAAATGGCCCTGAGTCAGAAGATGGAAATTGACATAGCCCTAGACGGTCAAAGGAACCCTAGCTTAGGTGCAGGCATCTGTATCCAGAATAAAACTCTGGAATACCTACGTATGGTCCAACACTTGATCTCTGAGCCACAAAAGAGAACACATCCTATCCCAGAAGGCAACCTGGCTCTTGGGAGCTGCGTCCAACTCTCAGGGGAGGAGAATCCTGCATGGTGCCTGAGCCCCCGCCACATTCTAAGGTCTCCCTGGACACCAGCCAGCCTTATGACCCATCAGAATGAGCTCCCTGTCACCTCAGCTCCCTGGGCAACTTGGCACAGAGCTACCAGATCAAAACTGCTGTGTTCCTGGGCTGGAAGTGGAAGCGGACCTGAGATTTCCAGGCATCCATGCGATGACCACTGCTACAATGTCTTTCCACACGGGGGACCCTGGTGCCATCCAAACGGACTCCACCTGTCCCGCAGAAGTAAGCCTGCTGTTCAGATGATCACAGAAGCCCCAGCCTGGGAAGATCTCCATGGCCTCATGAGTCCACCCCTCCATTCGTCGGCCACCATGGACACAAACTCCAGCATGAGCAACCATCTGACACATGCCTTGACTCAGGTGTTGGAGATCTCGAGTCAGACGCTGCACATTGGAAATGCCATGTACTTGGCACTGAATTGCTCCGGCACTTGTGCGTTCAGAAATCCCTCCTCACCCTCCTGAGCCACAAGCCCTCCTAATTGTTCATTTGGGAGCCCCAACGCTGTATTCTGCCTGCACTCCAGAAAGAAGAAGGGCCCTAGGATTCGGCCCAGAATCCCCACGTGAAGATGAACTGGCACGGACCTTGACAGCACCCCAATATCCTTGGCCGTCCTGTGCTCTAATGTTCTGTCTGAAACAGCCTGCGACCAGACCTCCCATCATCCCCCCACATAGCAGCCCCATATCCTGCAGGTGGGACCTGCCATAATGAGAGACTCTCATCTCTACCCAACTTGGGTATTCAGGAGTCAATGCCCAGACCATAATTCAAATCCCAGGCTATGGGGGAAAATCAAGCAGAAAATAGCAGTCCTCCTTCCACACGATGGGAAAACTTGCTGTGGGGAAGGGGGTCTAACCCTCAGAGTGGGAGCCTGTTGTATGTCCCATGAGACCATGAACAACCCGGAGGGTTGCCCTAGCCACAAACAGGCATTGTGAGCATCATCTGAGCCCGTTTTCAAACTAGCCCTTCACTAGCTTGACAAGGGGCTGCATATCGGGTCTTACATGCCCCTAGGCCCCAATCCTCACCTGCTATGTTGGGACCCCTGAGACGGAAAACAGCACTGTTCCCTTCAACAACAAAAGACAGCAAGCCCTTGGGAGCCAGGCAGTATCCTCACAGAGGCAGAATCTCTCATTGCCCCATGAGGCTACATCTGCATTCTGTGGCCAACCGAGACGCACAACCCAGACAGAAAAACCTGTACTCCCTCTCCACGTCACCTTCATTTCAGATCCCATGTCACTGCCCTCATGGTCCAAGGATCAGGCCAGCCATCACCACGCTCTGAAGTCTATTTCGAGTTTGTGTTAGCAAAATTTTGTCCCCAAACACCTGGCCGACAAGCCCTCCAAGAAGGTGCCTATGGAGCCACAGCAGATGACTCTGTCTGCCCACCCAAAAGAAGCTCTGCCCTTCACAGGTAGCAGACTCCGTCTCCTGCAGGTGGGAGTGAGCATGGCCAGAGACTGTTGTCTCTACCCAACCTGTGTATTCAGGCATCAGTGTCCAGAACATAGCGCAAATCCCGGCCTATGGGGAACCTCAAGCATAAAACAACACTCCTCCTTCCCCACGATGGGAAAGTTTGCTGTGGGGATGGGGCTCTAACCCTCAGAGTGGGAGCCAGCTGCAAGGTCCATGAGTCCATGCCCACCCAGCAGGGCTGCCCTGGCCACAAACAGGCATTGTGACCCTAAGCCTGAGCCCGCATTCAAGCCATCCCCCTCACCAGCTTCACCAGGAGCCGACCTATCGGGTGTGACATGCCCCTAGGCCCAAATCCTCACCCTCGGTCGGGTTCTCCAGGCACCCGGAACCATGAGCCGACTCTGGAATCCCTGCTATGGCGGGACCCCAGAGACAGAAAACAGCACTCTTCCCTTCCCCCCAAAAAACACTAAACCCTTGGGAGGCGGGCAGAATCCTCAGATGGAGAACCTCCCATGGGCCCATGAGGCTACTGCTACATTTCGTGGCCACCCGAGACACACTACCCAGACAGAAAAGCCTGTACTCCCGCCTCCCCGTCGCCCTCATTTCAGATCCTGTGGCACTGCCCTTACGGTCTACAGATCGGCCCTGTCATGACCTCACCCCTCACAGTATCCCGAGCTTGTGTTTGCAGACTTTTGTCCCCAAAGCCATGGCCGACAGGCCCTCCAGGATGGGGCCTCTGGAGAAACAGTGCAGCACTCTGCCTGCACACCCAAAGGAAACTCTGCCCATCACAGTTGCACAACACTCCAGATTGGGAGACTCCTGCAATGCCCCTGAGCCCACCCCAAATTGATTGGCCGCTTTGGGAAAAAGGTGCATTCGGACACAGGCCAAAAACCTACCTCGAGGGAGAAAGCCAGGTCAAAGGCCCTGAGCCAGATAATGGAACCTGACAAATCCCTAGGACATCAACGGAACCATAGCTTAGGTTTTCAGGCATCTGTCTCCAGAGGCAAACCCTGGAATACCTATATATGGTCCAACACTTGATCCCTTAGCGACCAAACAGAACACCTCCTGTCCCTGAAGGCAACCTGGCTCATGGGAGTTGCGTCCACCCCTCAGGGGAGGAGAATCCTGCATGGCGCCTGAGCCCCTGCCACATTCTAAGGTCTCCCTGGACACAAGCCATCCTTGTGACCCATCAGAATGAGGATCCCTATCACCTCAGCCCCTTGGGCACTTTGCCCCAGAGCAACCAGATCAAAACGGCATTGTTCCTGGGCTGGAAGAGTAAGCAGACCTGGGATTTCCAGGCATCCATGTGGTGAATTCTGCTACGATGTCTTTCCAAATGGGGGACCTGGCTGCCATGCAAACGGACTCCCTCTTTCCCACAGAAGGCAAGCTTGCTGTTCGGAGCAGCTCACAAGTCCCAGCCTGGGACGAACTCCATGGCCTCATGAGCCACCCCTCCACTCGTCGGCCATCATGGACACAAACAACAGCGTGAGTGACCATCTGACACGTGCACTGACTCAGGTGCTGAGATCTCTAGTCAGATGCTGCACAGTGGAAATGTCATGTGCTCGGCACTGAAGTGAACTAGCGCTTCTGCATTAAGAATTATGTCATCACCCTCCTGGGCAGTAAGACCTCCAGATTGTTCATGCAGGAGCCCCAAAGCAGTCTTCTGCCTGCTCTCCAGAAAGAAGAACGGCCCTAGGGTTCTGGTCAGAATCCCCCCATCAAGATCAACCTGCAAGACCTCGACGGCACCCAATATCCTAGGCCGCCCTGTGCACTAATGCTCTGTCTGACACAATCTGAGCCAAGACCTCCCATCTGCCCGCCAGGTAATGGTCCCCATACCCTGCAGGTGGGACCTGCCATGGCCAGAGTCAGTCAATTCTAACCTACCTGGTTATTCAGGCATCTGTGCCCAGACCACAGCTCAAATCGTGGCCTATGGGGGAACCTCAAACATAAAAGAGCATCCTCCTTCCCCATGATGGGAAAATCTTGCTGTGGGGATGGTGGGCTAAACATAGGAGTTGGAGCCAGCTGCATGGCCCATGAGATCCCGCCGACCCAGGAGGGCTGCACTGATCAAACACAGACACTGTGACTCTCAGCCTGAGCCCGCTTTCAAAACACCCCCTGGCTAGGTAGACCAGGACCACGCATATCAGACCTGACATGCCCCTAGGCCCAGTACTCAGCCACGGTCGTGTTCCCCAGAAGCCTGGACCCAGAAGTCAACTCTGGAATCCCTGCTATGGAGGGACCTGTGAGACGGAAAAGAGTACGCGTATCTTCCCCCGAAAGACATCAAAACTTTCGGAGCCGGCAGAATCCTCACAGATGCAGAATCTCCCATGTGCCCTTGAGGCTAATGCTACATTCTGTGGCCAACCGAAACACACTAGCCAGACAGAGAAGCCTGGGCTCACTCCTCACCATCACCCTCATTTAAGATCGCATGGCACTGCCCTCCTGGTCCACCTCTGACATCACCTCACCTCTAACCCTATCCCGAGTTTGTGTTTACAGACTTTTGTCCCCAAAGCACTGGCCGACAGGCCCTCCAGTATGAGGCCTCTGGAGCCACAGTGCAGGACTCTGCCTGCCCACCCGAAGGAAGCTCTGCCCGTAACATTTGTACAAAACCCCTAGATTGGGAGACACCTGCAATAACCCTGAGCCAACCCAAAATTCGTTGGCCGCCTTGGAAAAAATGCGCATTCAGAAGCAGGCCAGAAACCTCGTCCAGGAAGACACCCAGGTCAATGGCCCTGAGTCAGAAGATGGAAACAGACATACCACTAGGACCTCAACAGAACCCTAGCTTAGGTGCAGGCATCTACCTCCAGCGGCAAACTCTGGAATACCCACATTAGATCCATCACTTGATCCCTGAGCCACAAAACAGAACACCTCTATTCCCCAGAAGGCATCCCGGCTCCTGAGAACTGCATCCAATCCTCAGGGGAGGAGAATCCTGCATGGCACCTGAGCCCCCGACAGAATCTAAAGTCTCCCTGGACACAAGCCAGCCTTTTGATCCATCAGAATGAGGCTCCCTGTCACCTCAGGCCCCTGTGGACTGTACCCCAGAGCAACCAGATCAAACGGCCTTGTTCCTGGGCTGGAAGTGTAAGCGGAGCTGGGCGTTCCAGGCATCCATTCAGTGAGTTCTGCTACGATGCCCTTCAGTATGGGGGACCCTGGTGCCATGCAAACAGACTCCCCCTGTTCCCCAGAACTAAAGCTGGCTGTTCTGAGCAACGCACATGCACAGACTGGGATGAACTCCATGGCCTCATGAGGCCACCCCTCCACTCGTCGGCCATCATGGACACAAACTCCAGTGTGAGGGTCCATCTGACATGTGCCCTGACTCAGGTGCTGGAGATCTTGAGTCAGATGCTGCACATTGGAAATGATATGTGCTCGGCACTGAAATGAACTGGCATTGTGCGTTCAGAATTCCATCCTCACCTCCCTGGACCGACAGCCCTCGAGATTGTTTATACAGGAGCCACAACGCCATCTTCTGTCTGCCCTCCAGAAAGAAAAGGGGCACTAGGGGTCTGCCCAGAATCCCAAAGTGAGGATCAACCTGGACGGACCTCGACGGTACTCTAATGTTCTAGGCTGCCCTGAGCACAAATGCACTGTCTGACACTGCCTGTGGCCCGACCTCCCATCAGCACCCCATATCCTGCAGGTGGGACGTGCCAAGGCCAGAGACTGTCATATCTACCCAAACTGGGTATACAGTCATCTGTGCCCAGATCATAGCTCAAATCCTGGTCTATGGGGGAACTTCAAGTGTCAAAGAGCACACCTCCTTCCCCACGATGGGAAAAGCTTGCTGTGGGATGGGGCTCTAACTCTCAGAGTGAGAGCCACCTGCATGGCCCATGAGACCACACCCACCCATGAGGGCTGCCCAGGCCACAAACAGGCATTGTGACCCTCAGGCTGAGCCCGCTTTCAAACCAGCCCCCTCGGGAGCTGGACAAGGACCCTCCATATCAGGACTGACATGCCCCTAGGCCCAAATCCTCACCCTCGATCGCTTTACCCAGTCACACGAACCCAGAAGCCGACTCCGATTCCCTGCTCTGGCGGGACCCCTGAGATGGAAAACAGAACTGTTCCTATCCCGCGAAAGACACCAAACACTTTGGAGCTGGGCAGAATCCACACAGAAGCAAAATATCCTATGGCCACATGAGGCTACCGCTACATTCCGAGGCCAACCGAGACACACACACAGACAGAAAAGCCTGCACTCCTGCCACCCCGTGCAACTCATTTCAGATCCCGGGGCACTGCCCCCACTGTCTGCAGATCGGGCCTGTCATCACCTCGCCCATAACCCTATCCAGAGTTTGTGTTTGCAGACTTTTGTCCCCAAAGCCCTGGCTGACAGGCCCCCCAGTATGGGGCCTCTGGAGCCCAAGCACTGCACTCTGCCTGCTCACAGAAGGAAGCTGTGCCAGTCACATTTGCACAAACCCTCCTTATTGGGAGGCAACTGCAATGCCCCTGAGCCCAAAACAAATTCGTTGGCCGACTTGGAAAAACGTGCATCCTGACACATGCCAGACACCTAGCTCCAGGGAGAAACCCAGGTCAATGGCCCTGAGTCAGAAGATGGAACCTGACTGACCCCTAGGACCACAATGGAACCCTAGCTGTGCTTGGCAGGCATCTGCCTCCAGAGGCAAAATCTAGAATACCTACATATGGTCCAACATTTGAACCCTGAGCCACAAAACAGAACACCTCCTGTCCCCAGAAGGCAACCTGGCTCTTGGGAGATGCGTCTAACTCTCAGGGGACGAGAATCCTGCATGGCGCCTGAGCCCCCACCACATTCTAAGGTCTCCCTGGACACAAGCCAGCATTGTGACCCATCAGAATGAGGCTCCCTGTCACCTCAGCCCCCTGAGCACTTTGCCCCAGAGCCAAGATTGAAACAGCCTTGTTCATGGGCTGGAAGAGTAAGCAGAGCTGGGCTTTCCAGGCATCCATGCGTTGACATCTGCAACGAAGTCTTTCCATACGGGGGACCCTGGTGCCATCCAAACAGACTCCCCTGTTCTGCAAAAGGAAACCATGCTGTTCAGAGCAGATCAAAGGTCCCAGCCTGGGAAGACCTCCATGGCCTCATGAGGCCACCCCTCCATTCGTCAGCCATCATAGACACAAACTCCAGCGTGAGAGACCATCTGACACGTGCCCTGACTCAGCTGCTAGAGATCTCGAGTCAGACGCTGTACATCGGAAATGCCATGTGCTCGGCACTGAACAGAACCTGCGCTTGTGCATTCAGAATTCGGTCCTCACCCTCCTGGCACTCACGACCTCCAGACTCTTCTTTTGCGAACCCCAATGCAGTGTTTTGACGGCCCTCCAGAAAGAAGAAGGACCCTAAATGTCTGTCCAGAATCCCCACGTGAGGATGAATCTGCACGGACCTCGATGACACCCCAGTATCCTAGGCCTCCCTGTGCACTAATGCTCTGTCTGACACAACCTGAGACCTGACCTCCCATCAGCCCCCCAGGGAACTGTCCCCATATCCTGCATTGGGCCCTGCCATGGACAGAGATTGTTATCTCTACCCAACCTTGGTATTTCGGCATCTGTGCACATACCATAGCTCAAATCCCAGCCAACGGGGGAACCTCTAGCGTAAAGAGCACTCCTCCTTCCAGATGATGGGAAAAGCTTGCTGTGTGTAATGGGGTCTATCCAGCTGAGTGGGAGCCAGCTGTTTGGCCCATGATATCACGCCCTCTGAGGAGTGCAGGCCTGAACACAAGCAGACATTGTGACCATCAGCCTGAACCCGCTTTCAAACCAGCCCCCTCGCTAGCTGGACCAGGAGCTTGCATATTGGGCTTAACATGCCCTTAGGGGGCGCCTGGGTGCCTCAGTGGGTTAAAGCCTCTGCCTTCGTCTCAGGTCATGATCCTGGGGTCCTGGGATCGAGCCCCACATCGGGCTCTCTGCTCCGCAGGGAGCCTGCTTCCTCCTCTCTCTCTGCCTGCCTCTCTGCCTAGTTGTGATTTCTCTCTGTCAAAAAAATAAAATATTTAAAAAAAAAAAAAACATGCCCTTAGGCCCAATCCACATCCTCGGTTGCGTTCTGCAGCCGCCCAGTCCCAGAAGCCAACTATGGAATGCCTGCTATAGTGGGAACCCTGAGACGAAAACAGCACTCTTCCCTTCCCCCCAAAAGACACCAAACCTGTAGGAGCCGGACAGAATCCTCACAGAAGCAGAATCTCCCATTGCCCCATGAGGGTACTGCTACATTCCGAGGCCAACCGAGACACCAACCCAGACAGAAAACCTGTGATCCTGCCTCTGTGTCGCCTCATTTCAGATCCTGCTGCACTGGCCTCATGGTCCCTAGATCGGGCCTGCCATCGCCTTGCCCAGAAACCTATCATGAGTTTGTGTTTGTGGACGTTTTTCCCAGAAGCCCTGGCCGACAGGCCCTCCAGGATGGGGCATCTGGAGCACAGCACAGGACTCTGAATGCCCACCTGAAGGAAACACTGCCCGTCACATTTGGACACGCCCTCCAGATGGGGAATCACCTGCAATGCCCCTGAGCACACCACAAATTCGTTGGCTGCCTGGGAAAAAAGGCGCATTCGGATATATGTCAGACACCTACCTCCAGGCAGACACCCAGGTCCATGTCCCTGAGTCAGAAGATGGAACCTGACTTACCCCTAGGACCTCAATGGAACCCTAGCTAGGTTTGCAGCCATCAGCCGCCAGAGGCAAACTCTGGAATACCTACATATGGTCCAACACTTGATACCTGAGCCACAACACAGAACACCTCCTGTCTCCAGAAGGCATCCTGGCGGTTGGGAGCTGTGTACAACCCTCAGGGGAGGAGAATCCTGCATGGCGCCTAATCCCCCACCACATTCTAAGGACTCCCTGGACACAAGCAAGCCTTGTGACCGATCAGAATGAGGCTCCCTGTCACCTTATCTCCCTGGGCACTTTGCCCCAGAGCCAGCAGATCCAAAGGACCTTGTTCCTGGTCTGGAAGGGTATGCGGAGCTGGTCTTTCCAGGTGTCCATGCGGAGACTTCTGCTACAACGTCTTTCCCAATGGGGAACCCCGCTGGCATCAAAACAGATTCCCCCTGTCCTGCAGGAGAAAATGTTGCTGTCCGGAGCAGAACACAAGCCCCAGCCTGGGAAAACACCCATGGCTTCAAGAGGCCACTCCTCCAATCATCGGCCATCATATACACAAACTCCAGCGTGGGCAACCATCTGACACGTGCTCTGATTCATGTGCTGGAGATCTCGAGTCAGACGCTGCACATTGCAAATGCAAGGTGCTCGGCACTGAATGGAACTGGCGCTTGTGCATACAGAATTGTGTCCTCAATTCCTGGCCTACCAGCCCTACATATTGTTCATTCGGTAGCCACAACACAGTCTTCTGCCTGCCCTCCAGAAAGAAGAAGTGCCATAGGGGTCAGCCCAGAATCCCCAAGTGAGGATCAACCTGCATGGACCTCGAAGGCACCCCAATTTCCTAGGCTTCCCTGTGCACTAATGCTCTGTCTGACACAGCCTGAGCCCCGACCTCCCATCAGTCCCCCAGATAGCTGGACCCATATCCTGCAGGTAGGACGTGCCAAGGCCACAGACTGTCATCTCTACCCAACCTGGGTATTTAGGCATCTGTGCCTAGACCATTGCTCAAATCCCGGCCTATGGGGGAACTTCAAGCATAAAAGAGCACTTCTCCTTCCCCACGTTGGGAACAGCTTGCTGTGGCGATGGAGTTCTAAATCTCAGAGCAAGAGCCAGCTGCATGACCCATGAGAACACGCCCACCCAGGAGGGCTGCTCTGGCCACAAACAGGCATTGGAGTCTCAACCTGAGCCTGCTGTCAAACCTGCCCCCTCGCAAGCTGGAACAAGAGTCCGCATATCAGGCCTGACATGCCCCTAGGCCCAAATCCTCACCCTTGGTCGGGTTCTCCAGACGCCTGGACCCAGATGCTGACTCTGGATTCCCTGCTATGGCGGGATACCTCAGATGGAAAACAGCACTCTTCCCTTTCCCCGAAAGACATCAAACCCTTAGGAAACTGGCAGGATGCTCACAGAGGCAGAATCTCCCATGGCCCCATGAGGCTAATATTCCATTCTGTTGTGAACCGAGACACACAACCCAGACATTAAAGCCTGCACTTCTGCCTCCGAGGCGCCCTCATTTCAGATCCCGTGGCACTGCCATCACAGTCCCTAGATCGGGCCTGCCATCACCTCGCCCAGAACCCTATCCTGAGTTTGTGCTTGTAGATTTTTGTCCCCAAAGCCCTGGACGACAGCCCCTCCAGGATGGGGCATCTGGAGGCACAGCACAGGACTCTGAATGCCCACCCAAGGAAACTTTGCCCATCACATTTGCACACACCCTCAAGATTGGGAGCCACCTGCTATGCCCCTGAGCACTCCCCAAATTCGTTGGCCGCCTTGGAAAAAATGCACACTTGGAAATATGTCAGACAATTACCTCCAGGCAGAGACCCAGGGCAATGGCCCTGAGTCAGAAGATGGAACGTGACATACACCTACGACCTCAACGGATCCCTAACATAGGTTTTCAGGAATCTGTCTCCAGAGGAAAACTCTTGAATATCTACATATGGTCCAACACTTGATCCCTGAGCCATAAAACAGAACACCTCCTATATCCAGAAGGCAACCTGGCTCTTGGGAGCTGCGTAAAACTCTCAGGGGAAGAGAATCCTGCATGGCGCCTGAGGTCCCGACATATTCTAAGGTCTCCCTGGACACAAGCCAGCATTGTGACCCATCCGAATGAGGTTCCCTGTCACCTAAGCCCCCTGGACACTTTGCCCCAGAGCCACCAGATCAAAACGGCCTTGTTCCTGGCCTAGAAGGGTAAGCGGAGCTGGGCTTTCCTGTTGTAGGGGCCTGTTTAGCAAAAGGAAGTTACTTGTAAACCCCGGATATAGAGGCAGGCCAGGCCGGATAGCCGTATCCAACCAGAGGGGTGTGCATATATTAACTGTGGTAAGTTGAAATCCCATTGGCCACCTGTGTGTGGGCCGGGCTCAACCACCACTATAAAAGATTGTCTGTGAGGCTGGAGAGAGAGTTTTGTTTGTTTTTTTTTTGTTGTTTTTTTTTTTGTTTTTTTGTTTTGTTTTTTTTTTTTTGTTTTGTTTTTAGCAGGAGGAGTCAGAGCAGCAGCAGCAGCAGCAGCAGCAGCAGCAGCAGCAGCAGCAGCAGCAGCATCACCGCGAGTGGCACCACCCTGAGCAGCAGTGGCAGCGGCGCCACCTTGAGCTGTAACACGAGCGGCGCGGTACCCCGAGGAGCAGAGCAGCGCCAGCGGCAGCAGTACCATCGCAAAATATCCCACCCTGAGCAGAAGCATCTGTAGCAGCAACAGCATCAGCGACGCCGTAAGCAGCCACGCCGTCTCGGGCAGTGCCACCAACAGGAAGCAGCTTCTCAGGAGCCAATGGTGCAGCCTTGCCGGGAGCGGCCTGTGGTACAGTGAGGGTGGGGCAGGGAGCCTCCAGGAAGGACCCCAGGGTCTGGGAGGTGGTGGTCCCCAGCAAGGCTCGGCACCTACTGCTTAGTTTGGTTTCTAATGCAGAGGGCTCGGCACCTATTGATAAGTTTGGTTTCGAATGCGTGAGGTGCGAGCACCTACCAGTCAGTTTGGTTTATAATGTGTGGGGCTCGGGCACCTAACAGTCATTTTGGTTTCTAATGCAGTTTGCTTTCTGATGCATGGCACGAAATAAAGCATTGCTTGATTTTCACTTTGTGTCAGTCTCGTTCCTTTGATAACAGACCCTAACACCAGGCATCAATGCGGTGACTTCTACTATGATATCTTTCCATATGGGGGACCCTCTTGCCTTCAAAACGGACTCCCCCTGTCCCACAGAAGGAAAGCTTGCTGTTCGGTGCAGCTCACAAGCCCCAGCCTGGGAAGAACTCCATGGCCTCATGAGGCCACCCCTCCATTCGTCGGCCATCATGGACACAAACTCCAGTGTAAGCGACCATCTGACAAGTGCCCTGCCTCAGACGCAGGAGATCTCAGATCAGACGGTACACATTGGAAATGCCATGTGCTCGGCACTGAATTGAACCAGCGCTGGTGCGTTCAGAATTCCGGTCTCACCCTCCTGGGACAAAAGCCCTCCAGATTATTCATTCAGGAGCCGCAATGCAGGCTTCTGCCTCCCCTCCTGAAAGATGAATGGCCCTTGGGGTCTGCCCAGGATCCCCACGTGGGGGTCAACCTGCATGGACCTCGAAGGAACCCCAATATCCTCAGCCGACCTGCGCACTAATGCTCTGTCTGACATAGCCTGACACCCAACCTCCCATTAACCTCCCAGGTTGCAACCCCTGCAGGGGGGACCTGCCATGGCCAGAGACTGTCATCTCTATCCAACCTGTGTTCTCAGGCATCTGTGCCCAGATCAGAGTTCAAATCCCGGCCTATGGGAGAAACTCAAGCAAAAAAGAGCACTCCTCTTTCCCCACGACGGGAAGAGCTTGCTGTGGGGATGGGGGTTTAACACTCAGAGTATGAGCCAGCTGCACGGCCCATGAGACCACGCCCACCCAGGAGGGCTGCCCTGGACACAAACAGGCATTGTGACTCTTATCCTGAGCCCCCTTTCAAACCAGCCACCTCGCTAGCTGGAACAAGAGCCCGCATATCGGGCCTGACATACCCCTAGACCTAAATCCTCACCCTTGGTCGGATTTCCAGGCGACAGGACCCAGAATCCAACTCTGGAATCCCTGCTATGGCGGGACCGCTGAGACGAGAACAGCACTCTTCCCCTAGTCGCAAAAGACAACAGTCCCTTGGGAGCCGGGCAGAATCCTCACAAAGGCAGAATCTCTCATGGCCCAATGAGGCTACTGCTGCCTCCATGGCCAAATGAGGCACACAAACCAGATAGAAAAGCCTGCGCTCCCGCCTCCCTGTCGCCACCATTTCAGACCCGTGTTACTGCCCTCAAGGTCCACAGATCGTGCCTGCCATCACCTCACCCCTAAACCTTAACAGAGTTAGGGGCATAGATATTTAAAATTGTTAGATCTTCTTGTTGGACAGACCCTTTGAGTAGGATATAGTGTCCTTCCTCATCTCTTATTATAGCCTTGGCTTAAAATCTAATTGATCTGATAGAAGGATTGCCACCCCAGCTTTCTTCTGATGCCCATTAGCATGGTAAATTGTTTTCCACCCCCTCACTTTAAATCTGGAGGTGTCTTCGCGTCTAAAATGAGTTTCTTGTAGGCAACATACTGATGGGTTTTGTTTTTTTATCCATTCTGATACCCTGTGTCTTTTGATTGGGGCATTTAGCCCATTAACAATCAGGGTAACTATTGAGAGATATGAATTTAGTGCCATTATTAGCCTGTAAGGTGACTGTTACTGTATATTGTCTCTGTACCTTTCTGATCTACTACTTTTCGGCTCTATCTTTGCTTAGAGGACCCCTTTCAATATTTCCTGTAGAGCTGGTTTGGTGTTTGCAAATTCTTTCAGTTTTTGTTTGTCCTGGAAGCTTTTGATCTCTCCTTCTATTTTCAATGATAGCCTAGCTGGATAGAGTATTCTTGGCTGCATGTTTTTCTCGTTTAGTGCTCTGAATATATCATGCCAGCTCTTTCTGGCCTGCCAGGTCTCTGTGGATAAGTCTGCCGCCAATCTAATATTTTTACCATTGTATGTTACAGACTTCTTTTCTCGGGCTGCTTTCAGGATTTTCTCTTTGTCACTAAGACTTGTCAATTTTACTATGAGGTGACGGGGTGTGGACCTATTCTTGTTGACTTTGAGGGGGTTTCTCTGCATCTCCTGGATTTTGATGCTTGTTCCCTTTGCCATATTAGGGAAATTCTCTCCAATGATTCTCTCCAATAGACCTTCTGCTCCCCTCTCTGTTTCTTCTTCTTCTGGAATCCCAATTATTCTAATGTTGTTTCGTCTTATGGTGTCACTTATCTCTCGAATTCTCCCCTCATGGTCCAGTAGCTGTTTGTCCCTCTTTTGCTCGGCTTCCTTATTCTCTGTCATTTGGTCTTCTATATCACTAATTCTTTCTTCTGCCTCATTGATCCTAGCAGTGAGAGCCTCCATTTTTGATTGCACCTCATTAATAGCTTTTTTGATTTCAACTTGGTTAGATTTTAGTTCTTTCATTTCTCCAGAAAGGGCTTTAATATCTCCAGAGAGGGTTTCTCTAATATCTTCCATGCCTTTTTCGAGCCCGGCTAGAATGTTCAGAATCGTCATTCTGAACTCTTGATCTGACATAGTACCCATGTCTGTGTTGATTAGGTCCCTAGCCTACGGTACTGTCTCTTGTTCTTTTGTTTGTGGTGATTTTTTCCGCCTTGTCATTTTGTCCAGATAAGAGGATATGAAGGAGCAAATAAACTACTAAAAGGGTGGCAAAGACTCCGGAAAAATGCGCTGTAACCAAATCAGAAGAGACCCCAAATTGTGGGGGGGAGAAAGGCGATAAAAACAGCTTCTGAAAAAAAAAGAAAAAAAAAAGAAAGAAAAAAATTCAAAAAATAAAACAAATAAAAATTATAAAAAAGAAAGAAAAAATATATATATATATTTAGATGAACTAGTCAAAAAACGTTAAAAAAGAAAAGGGTAAAAGTTTTAAAAAATTTAGCAGAAGAAGAAAAAAGAAAAAAGAAAAAAAATTGAAAGAAGAAAAAAAAAATTGAAAAAAGAAAAAAAATTGAAGTAGCCGCAAGACTAAAGAATCATGGGGAGAAAGCCATGAGTTCCGTGCTTTGCTTTCTCCTCCTCTGGAATTGCTCTGCTGTCTTAGGAATTGGATCTGCTTTCTCCTTGATAGATGAACTTCGTCCTGGCTGGATATTTTGTTGATCTTCTGGGGGAGGGGCCTGTTGTAGTGACTCTCAAGTGTCTTTGCCCGAGGCGGGATTGCACCGCCCTTACCGGCGGCCGGACTAAGTAATCGGCTTGGGTTCGCTTTTGGGAGCTTCTGTTCCCTGAATGCTTTCCGTAGAGTTCCGGAGGACGGGAATGAAAATGGCGGCCTCCTAGTCTCCGGCCCGGTGGAGTCGAGAGCCTGGGGCCCCACTCCTCAGTGCGCCCCCAGAGGACAGCACCCAATCACTCCCGTATCCCCAGCCTCTAGCCGCGCTCCGAGCTCACCCAGCCCGCAACCAGTTCAAGGTAACCCCGAGCTGAGAGTTCAGTCCTCGGCTCTGTCTCTGCAGCCGGCTTCTCCGTTCTAATACCTGCGAGCTCTCCAACACTCCGACACCCCCGATCCTTCTGTGACCCTGCGGGGCCTGGGGCCACGCTGGCCCCACGTGGGCTTCACCCTGGGTAAGAATCTGTGTTGCATTTGAAGGACAGGGAGATGTTAGAAGTGTCTGCGAGCTCCAGGCTTGTCTTCAGCCCTAAGCACAACAAGAAGATGACCACATCAAGGTAAACATGGCGTCAATGGACCTGAGCCTAGAAATCACATTCCACAGTGAAAGAGAGAAGAAGTTGCAGCGACCATGGGAGAAGGGTGTAGAGAAGGCTTAGGGGAGAAGTGGATGATTTGTGCTTCAAAGGGAGGGAACCATGGCCAAATAGCAAGGCTCAGGAGAGAGGAGAACATTGGAAACCCTCAAGTTGAATGTTGACACAGAGCTGATGGCAGAGCAAACAAGAATATCTGAATGGCTCTCGTTTTTGCAACCAAAGATTCTTGAGGCCCAAGGATTTCAGATCAGCAGGTTTGGCAGACATAGACTTCAGGAAACTCTGTGTTTCTCCTGTAGACGACACCAGCAAACAGCCAGCTGCAGACAGCCTGGGAACCATTATCAGAAACCATACCTGTTGACACATTGGTATGATTATTGTTTCTTGCAGTGTAATCATGAAAGGCACATTCTTGGAGTTGCCTCTATGGGTGCAAAAGAAACTAGTATCTCTCTGACCACCAGCATAAAGACCAAGCTAGTGGTCACAGACAGGACAGTGAGGACATTAGCTGCATAACATTCAAACACGAATTCTAAACTCTGGAATACTGTTGGGACTGACTTCTTCTTGCCATTTTGCTTGGACCCAGGAGAACAGACCATCTCGTAGGGACTAGGAGAAAGCCATGCCCTCATACTCTCTCCTGAACACAGCATTTAGCAGGCCTTAGTTCTGTTGAGTGATTTGAAATTCTTCTTTCACAGGCACACCAGAGCCCACTATGCTAAACCTCACCACATTCAGTCCAGACACCAAACACTCCGAATGGCAGGCAAGGAGATGCTCTGCAGAGGACGGGCCCAGAGGAGTGTGGACAGAAACAACACAACCCCAGAGGGCATGCCACACACACCTGAGACTCCCTCAAAGGCTAGCCATTGGGCACTCTTTGAGCTCTTCTTCCGTAAAGAAATTACCCTCAGGGTAGAAAACAGAATGCTCTTTTCAAATACATAGAAGAAGGCAGAAACCTAGAACGAATGCAACAATGGAAAAATCAAATGATGATGAGGCAAAAGAAACATAAATGATCACATCCATGCAATTGAAGTAAAACGTATCCATGTCATATGCCCAATGGAGGATAAGAGGCAGCAGACAGGATACTCACTCCACTTCAGAAAAGCATAGAATGCATCAGGGAGTGTAGGACCACAGAGATATAGGTGATAAAAAATAAAATTAAGAGGCCCTGATGAGATTTTATTAGCTGACTGGATGGGAAGTCCATGAAGGTGACAGAATCAGAGGACCCAATGAGTGACCTGGAAGACAAGTACTGGAAAAAAGGGAAATGATGCTTAGGAATTAAGGAAGAATGATGGAACATGACAATGGACTTAGGGAAATCCTTGACTGCAATGTATGTCAATGGATGCTTATTGTAGTAGACCTAGAAGAGAGAAAAAAGAGGGTCCAACATTTCTTTGAGAAATCAGAGCTGAAAACGTCCCTCCTCTGGGGGCAGAAACAGAGATCTAGGCACAGAAGACTCCCAGCACCATCCACAGATGCAGAACAACACAAGACATAGTGTTCTTCACCCTGCAAAAGCTAGCAATGGAGGGATTCTCTTCGCCCAAATATGCTTAGGAGAAGAGTTTTTCTATAGCCAAGTCCCTGACTTCAGGGCGACAAGCTAAGCCAGTGTAGGAAGAACGTTGTATAGAACAAGCAAAACCACACCAAGCCAAAATCCGTATCTGCTGCATTTCTAAACAATGACAGAGCAGGAGTTACTGTCTAGAACAATGAAGTGTTAAGAAGACAAAGATTGTGTCCCGGGGTGTCTCCATCAGTTCAGAGGTGGCCTTCAGCTCAACTCCTGATCCCAGGCTTATTGGATCAACTCCCACTTCAGATTCCTTGCTCAGAGGAAAACTGCTCCTGTCTAGCTCCCACCCTGATTATGATCTCTCTGTCTCTCTCTGTCAAATACATGCATGCACATCATTGAAAAACAACAACAACAACAAGAAACAGTTGATAAGGATTGACTGGCATCAGAGGATGGTTTTTTTATTTGTACCTATGTCCCTATGGAATGGAGCCAGGTCCAGAGCACCTCACACCTTCCTAAAATGCTAGACCTTGGCTCTGAGCTCCCTTGTTTGTTCTCCACTCCTTCATTTTCCTGCATCTCCTCACCAACATGGAGCATCTGCTTGTTGGCCCCGCTGCAATGGCCCATTGTTCTCCCATTTTTCCTCCTATACTGTCTCAATTAGAACATGTCAATCTTTCACAACAGGCAAAATTTGTTTATGCCATAAAAACCTTTGGGGAATGGAAATGGGAGGTTTACGGCAGGCTTGTGCTGCAACATCTCCATTCAGTTCCACAGAGGGAAGCTGCACCACCCTGGGAGAATGCTCAGGTTTCTTAGGCCGTTGACTCCTCTTCAATGTGTCCTTTTGTAGATACACACTATCTTCCTGAAACTGGTACAAAAGCCTTTCCGATGGCTTCACTTGGGCAAAGGGTCTCTTCCAACATGCCCCATGCTTGCTCCTGTGGTGCATCCAAACAAATGAGTCCATCCTGGGCCTAAGATTCTAGGGTGTAGGGTCTGCCTTTGGTGCTTGGTCAACATGGAAGATGGGGAGGGCTACTTGGAATGATTTCTGGAGATGCTAGAGGAACTCGTGTTCTCATTGTTGAAAACTCCAGACATGTCTTTGTCATGGTTGCGGGTGTTCAACGTGAGGTTTCTTCACGTGGCCCTCTCCAGGTCAGAAAAGTCCTGATTGGTGGGAGGAACATGCATATGTGCTGGGCGTGGTGTTCCTCGCCTGAGGCTTGGTGGTAGTCCTGACACTTTTCTGATCTTTCATGGGTAAGATGGAATTGTGGATTCTAGCCCTTCTCAGGAGTCCAGAGGCCTGGTGCTGATAGTCACAGCCAAAGACTACAAATTCGGCCATGGAGAAGGTGACACAGACTCGCTTCGCAAACTCTCTTGGTGAAAAACCCAGGCGGCTCCAACGGTTTGGGACAGCTTTGGACCCTCCTGGCTGATCCATGACTACTCCAGCCAGGTAGAGTAATTAGGTGTGGTTTGGGGAGGAGTGGTTGCTAGGACATGAAAACTTTGTGACATCAGAAAAGCTGACTTCACTGAAGCAGCAATCCCTCTCTTATGACCTATGAATCCCATGGCTTTAGTTATGAAGCACTGAGAAGGACTGAAAAAGAGCCCTGTTTTCCTGCTCATGAACTCGCATGGTCTTTTTTTTTTTTTCTTTCTCACTTCCCTTTTCCATACAAAGAGAAAATATAATGACGATTGCTACACCATCCTTGAGGCCAACCTGTCTTCGAGAGAGCATGGTGTTCCTAATTTCACTGCAATTTCAGGAGATCTCAATCAACAGGGTGGCTTTATGTGTATCATTAGCTCTCTTGTAGTTTTGACATCCTATGGGTGAAAGCATTCATTTCTTAGCTTCTTTTCCTGATGGGTTCTAGGCTGTAGTGTCTGCTTTGGTGCTTGGTCAACTTGGAAGAGATGGGAAGGAGTAAGGGAAGGAAAGTCACATGTCCTGGAAAAGTGCTAGGGCAGGGATGAATTGTGCTGTCTGTGTCCTCGCCTCCTAGTGTTCTGAAACACTAGGCCTAAGGGATGGGTGCTCTATCTCCCTGACTTTACCTTACACACTGCGCAAAGGCTTCAAGGAGAGTGATGTTCTGCATGATAGCTACCCATGAAGGAAGAGCCCTGGACAGCACTCCTTGTCATCATTGGTTAATGCTACATTCTGTGGTCATGGGGAGAGCCATGTTGACCAACTCTCTTTATGCACAGGAAAAGGAAGCACCTACATCAATGGCATGCCATGCCCAATCGAGCAGAACTATGGAAGGAGAGGAGATGCCCTTCCAGTGGCTAGTGGATAAAACAGGTGAGGTCCATCCTGGCAACAGTGTTTGCCTCCGACATCAGGAGGATGAAGCCCTGATATTTGCCTTGACATGAATGACACAGGACTGGGTTATTATCAATGAGAAATGTAATCAGACCAAGGAATTATAATATGGCTTCACTCATACATGGCACAAGAGGAATACCATGGACATTAGTAGAAGCAAGGTAAAACAGATGGAGCGGAAGTCAGACAGTGAGACAAACCAGGAGAGACCCAGGACTCTGGGAACCTAGCTGAGGGTTACAGAAGGATGAGACATGCCAGGAATGAGGGAAGTTGCTTATGGTATGGAGGTGGGGTGGCATATACGATGATGATGAGCACTTGGTCTTATATGCAACTAAAAAATCAGGGAAGACTATCTCATAAACATATGATGGATGAAAGCCTACCTTTTCGAACATAAGAAAACATATTGAAAAGAAAGAAATATAGGCCGTTTCACATGTAGATGAATAATGGGGAAAGAAATGAAATATACTTTTATTATCTTACTGATCAAAATGGTATGCTGTTTGTTTCCTATGAAGTCTTTATCTGAATTGGGTCTTTGGCCATTGTGAATTAGAGTCATCCCTCTTCCTAGATTTCGGAAACTGTTGAGAAGAACTGACATTGCCTTCGTTAAAGGTCTAGAAGTGTGGACCAGGAAATTGATTTAAACATAGCTTTTTTGTGTACTGGGAGGTGTTTGAGGAATTCTTCAAATTTTTCATCATTACCTGAGACGTCAGATGTTTATGTTTCATGACCTAGTCTTGGCAGTGGATATGTGTCTTGGAATTTATCCTTTTCTCTCAGGTATTGGATTTGCTCTCATACTTGTTTGTAGTTGTCTTTTAGGTTAGGTTGTTTAGGAGAGTTTAGTCCTGAATGCTTTCATTAATTCTTGAGAGGTAAGGAGTTAAATTTTCCAGTTTGCTTGGTTTCTGACTGTGATTCTCTGTGCTTTTTTCCTTTATGGTTTTTTCTCTGATGTTTGCTTCCATGAGTGCTATTCCTCACTTCTTCCTATCTTCAGTGGGACTCTATTAAGTGTGTGTGGGGGGGGAGGCAGCCCAGTACTCTTCGTCCTTCTGCCACATGTGGCGAGTGGCAAGAATGTTAATTTTCCTCTTATGACTGACAGATGTGAAACAGCCCAATACGCTTCACGTTTTTGCCACATGTGGCAAGGGGCAAGAATGCCTCCTTGCTTGTGGCTGAGTAAGAGTCTGCAGTGCATGTGGAGGACAGGAAGATTGCGGAAATATTGGGAGTTCTAGGTTTGTCTTCAGCCATAAGCACAACCAGAAGATGTCCACATCAATGTAAACATGGCGTAATGGACCTGATGCTTAGAAATCTAACTCCAAGCAGAAGAGAGAAGAAATCGCAGAGACCATGGGAGAACAGTGTAGACATGGCTTAGGGGAGAAGTGGACGGTTGTTGTTTCAGAGGGCTGGGAGCCATGGACAAAGACAGAGGCCCAACAGAGAGGAGCACACTGGGAACACACAAGTTGAATGTATAGCCATATCTGATGTGGAGAAATGAAGAGGGTCTGAATGGCATGAGATCTTGCAACCAAATGGTCTTGAGTCCCGGGAATTTTATAATAGCAAGCTTGGCACACATAGACTCCAGAGAACACTGTGTTTCTCCTGGAGAGGACACAAGCAAGCAAACAGGTGCAGACAGCCTGCAAACCATGACCAGAGACAATACCTTTTGACACAGTGGTATGATTATTGTTTCTTGCTGTGTATCCGTGATAGGCACTATTCCTGGAGATGCCTCGAAGAGGGCCAAGACACATGGGACTCTCCCCCCACCAGCATAAAGCAAGTTAGTGGCCACAGACAGGAGGGTGAGGACATTAGCTGCCTAACTTGCAAACATGAAAACTGTTAGGACTGCCTTCCTCAGGCCACATTGCTTAGTCCCAGGGAACAGAGATTCCCAGTGGGGACTAGAAGAAAGCCCTGCCCACGTCCTCTCCCTGACCACAGTATTCAGCAGGAGAAGTCATAGAACTAAGCTTCTCTTGAGTGGGATGAAAGTCTCCTTTCTGGTATTTCTGAAATCTGGTAAATCTGAAATCTCCTTTCAGTCTCCTTTCAGAGCCCACCAAGCTAAACCTCACCAAATTCGGTCCAGACAACAAACCCTACAAATAGCAGGCAATGAGAGCCTTTGCAGAGGACTCCCCCAAGGGAGAGTGGACAACCACAACACAACCCCAGAGGGCATGACACAAACACCCGAGACTCCCTCAAGTGCCAGTCCCTGGACACTCCATAATCTCCTCTTCCTGAATAATTATCCTCAGGTAGAAAACAGAAGGCACCTTTTGAATACAGAGAAGAAGACAGAGACCTAGAACAAAGGCAACGATGGAAAAATCAATTGATGCCGAGGCAAAATAACAAGAAATGATCATGGCCACACATTCGAAGTGAACCTGTACATGTCACATGCCCGATGGAGGATATCAAGCAGCAGCCAGGACACTCACTCTGCATCAGAAAAATGTAGAAGGAATCAGGGAGTCTATTACCAGAGAGATAAATATTATAAAAAATTAAAATTAAGAGGCCCTGATGAAAAGATTTGTTAGCAGACTGGATGCAATGTCCAGGAACTGGCAGAAGCAGAGCATCCAAAGTGTTACCTGGAAGGAAAGTACTGGAAACAAAAGAAGTGAAGGAAAGGAGAGAAGTAAGAATGATGGAACATAACAAGGGACTTGGGGAAATCCTTGAATGCAAAGAATGTTAATATGTGCTTATTGTAGGAGACCTATAAGAGAGAGAGAAAAAGGGGACCAACATTTCTTGGAGAAATCAGAGTTGAAAACATCCTTCATCTGGGGGCAGAATCAGAGATCCAGATTTGGAGAACCATGGGACTCCTGGCAACATCCACAGAAGCAGAGCAACACAAGATATAGTATCATTCTCCCTGCAAAAGCTAGCAATGGAGGAATTCTCTTCACCCAAATATGCTTGGGAGAAGAGCGTTTCTAAAGCCATATCTCTGACTTCAAGTCGACCAGCTATGCCAGCTCTAGAAGCAGGTTGTATAGAGCAAGGCACACTAGGCCTAGCTAAAATCCGTATCCCCTGCTTTTCTGAAAAATTACACAGCAGACATTCTTGTCTAGATCAATGAGGTGTTAAGAAGACAAAGATTGGGTCCCGGGATGTCTCCATGAGTTCAGAGGTGGCCTTTAATTCACCTAATGATTCCAGGCTAATTGGATCATCCCTCACCTCATGATTCCTGCTCAGAGGCAAGTCTGCTTCTCCCACTCCAGCTCCCTCCATGATTATGATCTCTCTGACTTTCTCTGTCAAATACCTGCATGCAAATCATTGAAATACAGAAATAACAACAACAAGAAGATACAGTTGATAAAGATGGACTGGGCCAGAGGATGGTTTATTGAATTTGGACCTATGTCCCTATGGAATGCAGTGACATTCAGAACACCTTCGACTATCCAAAAATGCCAGACCTTGGCTCTGAGCTCCCTTGTTTGTTCTCATCTTCTTTGTCTTCCTGAATCTCCCCAAAACAGTGAGCATCCGCTGTCTGTCCCGCTGCACTGTCCCGTTCTCCCATTTTTCCTCCTCATCTGTTCTATTACTATATGTCCATCTCCCGCAATAGTCACTGTTTGTTTATCCCATGAAAATGTTTGGGGAATGGAAATGGGAGGGATAAGGTAGGCTTGTGCTGCAACATCTCCATTCAGTTCCACAGAGGGAAGCTGCACCACCCTGGGAGAATGCTAAGGGATCCTATGCCGTTGAATCCTCTTCAATGTGTCCTGTTCTGGATATGAATGTCTCCCTGAACCTGGCACTAAAGCCTTTCTGATGGCTTCATGTGGGCAATGATTCTCTTCCAACATGCTCCTTGATTGCTCCTGTGGGCTACAAACCAATGAGTCCATTCTGGGCCTAAGGTTCTTTGATGTATGGTCTGCCTTTGTTGCTTGGTCACCTTAGAAGATGGGGAGGCCTTCTTGGCATGGTTTCTGGAGATGCTAGTGGAACTCATGTGCTCACTGTTGAAGACTACAGGCATGTATTTGGCATGGTTTCAGGTGTTCACTGTGAGATTTCCTTGGGTGGCCCTTTTCCTGGTCAGAAGACTCCTGTTTGGGTGGGAGGACCATGCACATGTCAGGATGTGGAGTTCCTTGTCTGAGGCTTGGTTGTAGTCCTGACATGTTCTTGACCTTTTGTGGGTATGATGGAATTGTGGATCCTTGCCCTTCTCAGGAGTCCAGAGGTCTGTAGGTGACAGTCATGGCCCAAGAGCACAATTTCGGCCATGAAGAAGGTGACGCTGGCTCGTTTTGCACATTGTTTTGGAGAAATAAACAGGCATCTCCAGTGGCTTGGGAAGGCTTGAATCCTCCTGGCTGACCCATGACTTCTCCAGCCAAGTGGAGTGATTTGGCATGGTTGCGGAGTAGTGGTTGCTTGGACCTAAAAGCTTTGTTACATTCCAGAAGCTGACTTCACTGAAAAAGCAATCCCTCTCTCATGACCTATGTGTCCTATGGCTTTGGGTAGGAAGCCCTGGGAATTACAAAAAAACAGCCCTGGTAGCCTGATCATGAACCTAGGTGGTCTTTTCTGTTTCTTTTTCTCATACCTTTCTATACAAAGAGAAAAGAAAATGACATTCGGTATATCATTCTTGAGTCCAACATTTCTCCAGTGAGAGAAACGTCTCCTATTTCCACTACAATTTTTAGAGATCTCAATCAACAGGGAGGCTTCTTGGGTATCATTATATATCTGGGAGTTTGACATCCTATGGGTGAGAGCGACCTTTCTTAGCTTCTTTTCCTTAAGGTTATAGGGTGTAGGTTCTGCCTTTGGTGCTTGGTCAGCTTGGAAGAGAAGGGAAGGAATAAGGGAAGGAAAGTCACATTTCAAGGAAAAGTGGTAGGGCATGGATGCATTGTGCTCTCTGGGTCCTCATCTCCTACTGTTCTGAAACACCAGTCCTGAAAGTTGAGGGCTCTCTCTACCTGACTTTACCTTAAAACTTTTGCAAAGCCTTCAAGGAGAGTGGCATTCTACATGATAGCTATCCCTGAAGGAATAACCCTGGACAGCCCTCCTTGTCATCCTTATTTAACACTACATGCCGTGGTCATTGGAAGACCCATTTTGACCTACTCTCCTTATTCATAGGAAAAGGAAGAGCCTACATTGATGGCCTGCCATGGCACCTCTAGGAGAACTGTGGAAGGAGCCAAGATCCCCTTTAAAATGCTAGTGGATAAAGCAGGTGTGGTCCATCCAGGCAACAGTGTATTCCTCTTCCATCTGGAAAGATGAAGCCCCGGTACTAGATTTGAAATGAATGACATAGAACTGGATAATTCTCAATGAAAAAGGCAAGCAGACCAAGGAAAATATCATATGGCTTCACACATGTGTGGCACATGAGGAATAATATGGACATTTGCAGAAGCAAGACAAAACAGGAAGAGCAGTAGTCAGTCAGGCATTAAAACTACAAGAGACTCAAGACTCTGGGAACAAAGCTGAGGGTTACAGAAGGATGAGACATGCCGGGAATGAGGGATCTAGTTAATGGGTATGCAGGAGGTGTGGCATACATGATGATGGAACTCGGTGATTTATGCATCTAAAAAATCAAGGAACACTATGTATAAAAACATAGGATGTATGAAAGGCTGCCTTCCCAAACATAAGAAAAAAATATTGAATAGAAAGAAAAACATGCCATTTCACTTATAGATGAAGAAAAAAAGAGGAAAGAAATGAATTATAATTTTATTATCTTACTGATTAAAATTGTATGCAATTGGTTTCCTATAAGGTGCTTATCTGAATTCTTTCTTTGGGCATTGTAAATTAGAGTCTTCCCTCTTCCTACATTTTGAGAATAGATGTAAAGAACAGACATTGACTTCATTAAATGTCTCGAAGTGTGGACCAGGAAATTGATTTCAACCTGGCTTTTTGTGTTTTGGGATGTGTTTGAGAACAGCTTCAAACCCTTTCATTATTTCCTGAGACGTCAGATGTTTATGTTCATGACCTAGTCTTGGTAGTGGATATGTGTTTAGGAATTATCCATTTCTCTCAGGTATACTGTTGTATGTATGTAAGTATGCTGGCATACTTGTGTATAGGGGTCTTTTTTGATGAGGTTGTTTAGGAGAGATTAGTCCCGAATGCTTTAATTAATTCTTGATAGGTAAGGAGTAAACTTTTCCAGTTTGGTTGGTTTCTGACTTTGATTCTCTATGCTTTTATCCCTCGTGTTTTTTTTTTCTCTGAGTTTTGCTTCTAGGAGTGCTATTCCTCACTTGCTCCCTAACTTCTGTGGTACTCTTTTAAGTGTGTGAGTGTATTGTGTGTTTCACATAATGCTTAGAATAATATATTAGGTGATATGAAGCTGCTCTATTTCAGATCACAATTAATCTTCAACTACATTGGAAACTCACGTTACATCCACTTTGGCCATATTTCCTGCATTGAATGTCCCATTTAATCCTATTTTAGAAACACAGATTCTCACTAACCTGCCTTGGAACAAACACCAAATTTTGTGTGCCCGGTTAGAGTCTCATTGCCTGTCCCTTTTTTCTTGTTTTTCACATGTTTCTTTACTTCCATGAGGGAGTGAAATCGTATGTTATTTGTCTGTGACTGACAGATATGACGTAGCCCAATGCTCTCCCCCTTTCTTCCACATGTGGAAAGTGGCAAGAATGCCTTCTTGCTTATGGTGGGGTAAGACTGTGGTGCATTTAGAAGACAAGGAGTTGTTAGAAGTGTCTGGGAGCTCCAGGCTTGTGTTCAGCCATAAGCACAACCAGAAGACGACCACATCAAAATAAATATGGCATAAATGGACCTGAAGCCTAGAAATCACACTCCACAGTGAAAGAGAGAAGATGTCACAGAGACCGTGGGAGAACGGTGTAGACATGGCTTGGGAGAGAAGTACATGGTTTGTGCTTCAGAGGGTGGAACAATGGCCAAAGACAAAGGCCCAGGAGAGAGGAGCACACTGGGAAACTACAAGTTGAATGTTGACCCAAAGCTGTAGGTGGAGAAAAAGAGAGGGCCTGAATGTCATGAGTTCTTACCTCTAAAGTGTCTTTAGACCCGGGTTTTCAAATCAGCAGGCATGGCAGACATAGACTCCAGAGAACACCGTGTTTCACCTGCAGAGGACACCAGAAAGCAACCTGGTCAGACATCCTGGAAACCATGATCAGAGACAATAACTGTTGACACAGTGCTATGAGTGTTGTTTCTTGCTGTGCATCCGTGATAGGCACTATTTGTGGAGATACCTCTGGGGGGGGGCAAAAGAAAATTGAGGCTCTCCCACCACCAGAAAAAAGTCCAAACTAGTGGCCACAGACAGGACGGTGAGGACATTAGATGCCTCACCTGCAAACACGAAGACCCAACCCTGGAAAACTATTGGGACTGACTTCCTCAGGCCAAGATGCTTAGTGCCAGGAGAACATACCATCCCGTAGGTAACTAGAAGAAAGCACTGTCCACATCCTCTCTCAGGACCACAGAATTCATCAGGCCTTAGTTCTGTGGACTGGGTTGAAAGTCTCCTTTCACAGGCACCCCAGAGCCCACTAAGCTAAACCTCACCATATTCGGTGCAGACACCAAACACTCCGAAAGGCAGGCAATGACATCCTCTGCAGAGGACTGGCCAGAGGAGAGTGGAAAGCCACAACACCATTACAGAGGGCAGAAAAAACACATCAGAACCTCCCTAAATGGCCAGGCTTTGGGTAATCCATGAGCTCTTCTTCCTAAAGATATTACCCTCAGGGAAGAAAACAGAATGTGTTTAACGAATACAGTGAAGAAGTAAGAGATCTAGAACAATGCAATGATGGAAGATTGAATTGATGCCGAGGAACAAGAACAAGAATTGATGATGGGGGGCGCCTGGGTGGCTCAGTGGGTTAAAGCCTCTACCTTCGGCTCCGGTCATGATCCCAGGGTCCTGGGATCAAGCCCCACATCAGGCTCTCTGCTCCGCAGGGAGCCTGCTTCCACCTCTCTCTCTGCCTGCCTCCTTGCCTAGTTGTGATTTCTCTCTGTCAAATAAATTATATATATATATATATATATATATATATATATATATATATAAAAGAATTGATGATGGCCATTCAATCAAAGTGAACCCTATACATGTCACATGCCTGATGGAGGATTTCAAGCAGCAGCCAGGATATTCACTATGCATCAGAAAAACATAGAAGGCATCAGGGAGTCTTGGACCACAGAGATAAATGTGATAAAGAAAAATAAAATTAAGAGGCCCTGATGAAAAAATTTATTAGCAGACTGGATGCAAAGACCAGGAAGCTGGCAGAAACAGAGGATGCAATGAGTTACCTGAAAGACAAGTACTGGGAAAAAAGGAAGTGAAGCAAAGGAGAGAAGGAAGAATGAGGAATATGACAATGGATAAGGAAATCCTTGACTGGAATGAATGTCAAGGATTGCTTATTCTAGGAGACATAGAAGAGAGAGGAAAAAGAGGGCCCAATATTTCTTTGAGAAATCAGAGCTATAAATGTCCCTCCTCTGTGGGCAGAAACAGAGATCCATATTCTGACACACAGAGGACTCCCAGCACCATCCACAGAAGCAGAGAAACACGAGACATAATGTCATTCACCCTGCAAACCTAGCAATGGAGGAATTTTCCTCACCCACACATGCTTGGGAGGACAGTGCATCTAGAGACAAGTTCCTGACTAGAAGGTGACCAGCTATGACAGCTCTAGAAGCAGGTTGTTTAGAGCAAGTCACACCAGCACAAGCCAAGACCCTATCCCTTGAATTTCTGAACAATGACAGAGAAGGATTTCTTGTCTAGAACAATGAGGTGTTAAGAAGACAAAGATTGAGTCCAGGGGTGTCTCCTTCAGATCAGAAGCAGCCTTCAGCTCTGCTCCTTATCCCAGGCTCATTGGAATGTCTCCCACCTCAGGTTCCCCACTCACACGCAAGTCTGCTTCTCCCTCTCCAGCTCCCTCACTGATTATGTTCTCTCTCTCTCTTTCAAATACATGGAAGCACGTCATTGAGAAACAACAACAACAGAGATCAGATGGCGGGGAAGTAGGAGGAGGCGCCTTTTCAATCTGTACCCTAAAGTGAGCTGATAACCTACCAAAGAACTCCGATCACCCATGAAATCAGCCTGAGAGCAGAATTATACACGTCTGCATCTCTATGGGAGCAGAAGACAACAGTGGGCAGGTAAAGCAGAGTGGGAATATTGGACTGATATCAGAAGATAAACAAAATGGGGAGGGAGCCACCAGAGGCAACTGATTGGAAAGTAATACCCCAATACCAGAGTTCCCTGTGACTGGAGACCAGGATTAACTTGGAGTCTGGTTGAAAGCACTCAAAAAGAGCAAAAGATCCTGGGGGGAAATTGTGAGAATTGGGGCAGTTAGGGAAAGGGGCTTAAATCCCCATACCTAGTACAGCCTCCCCTGGCCCTGAGCCAGAGTGAGTGCAGCGGAGAAACAAGGTCTTGGTCCCTGAGCCACCAGCGCGCCTGAGAACGTGTTGGGTCAGGCTCCTGTGAGGCTGGGAGCCTCACCAGATGGCAGAACCTGAGATGCGTGTGCCCCACACCCTTCCCTGGGTGAGGTGTGCACCAGCCTGGCACTCTTAGACCTAGTGCTTGCCACCTGGTGCTCTTGAACCTGGAAGGACCAGGCACAGCCCAGCACTCTCTGACTGAAAAGACCAGGCACTCACAGCCAGACCAGTGGGGGAATATCTCAGTGTGCTATCACTGCTTGGAACCTCTCTTGCTTTCCTCTAAACCTCCAAAAACCATCAAAAACTGTCAAGGTGAGAGGGAAAAAAAAGAACAAACAAACATAAAAACATCCAGAGAACAAAAGCCTAAAAAAACAGTTTCCTCAGATCCCACCCCCTTGAGGGGGGCGGGAGGACTTAATTCAGGGAACATCATTGACTGAAACCCTATGTGGCAGGCCCCTCCCCCAGCAAACCCACCAGGAAAGAAGAAAAAATAAAGGACGACAAGAGAACAACCACCACTACTTAATAGATACAACTTTTAATTTTAACTCGTTCCCACTATTCTGGTTCATTTTTTTATATAGATATATTTTAACCTATTTACCATCACAGCGAGATGTCCAGTACATTAAATTCCACAATATCCTTCTAACCTGAACTTTTTTTTAATAGGAAACCACAAGCTGCTTTCCAGATTTTTTTTTAAATATTTTATTTATTTAACAGAGAGAAATCACAACTAGGCAGAGAGGCAGGCAGAGAGAGAGGAGGAAGCAGGCTCCCTGCGGAGCAGAGAGCCTGACGTGGGGCTCGATCCCAGGACCCTGAGATCATGACCTGAGCCAAAGGCAGTGGCTTAATCCACTGAGCCACCCAGGTGCCCCTAACCTGAACTTTTTGATACATACACCTGTGTTTTTCTTTTGCTTTTCTATTTTTTTAATTAAAAAAAATCGTTTAGTTTATTCTTTTTTTGTATTTTTATTTTCTAATTTTCCTATAGAGTTAAATTTCAAGGTAACCCTCTTTCCCCAATGAATGCTAGAGGTTAAACAATTTTTAATCCCTCTTTATCTTAGAAAAGTTGAGTCCTTTAACAAAGACATCAAGATACATCCAGTAAAAATCAATAAACTTCCCCGCCTACACTGAGAATTTGTAACCACTCTCCCATCTTTTTCTTCCACTGGTGTTTCTGTGTATTTGTGTTTGTACTGAAAGTATATAAATCTTATACTTGGGGTTCTTTTTGATGAGGTTCTTCCTTTTTTTTTTTTTTTGCTTATATATATATATATATATGTTTTCTCTTGTCATATACTTATATCAGTTTGTTGTTTGTCTGTTTTTGTTGGTATACTTCATAAATCTTACCTTAGAGCCCATTTGGGTTAAGTCTTCTCTTTTATCTTCCTTTTTTTCCTCTCTCTCTCTCTCTCTCTCTCTCTCCTTTCTCTTTTCTTTTCTTTTTCTCTTTTCTTTTCTCTCATTTGGGTGGGGAATCCTGATTGCTCAGAAGCATTCCAGGGTGCACCTTGACTGCACCATAGTCGATATATCCAGCTACATCCATTCAGTAATCTCTCACAAAAATGACCAGGAGGAGGAATGACCAACAGAAGAAAAATACAGAGGATGGGCCTTCTGCAACAGAGCTAATGGCTATCGACATAGACAATATGTTGGAAAAGGAATTCAGACTAACAATTATCCAGGCAACAGCTAGCTTGGAGAAAGCCATGGATGACCAAATGGATTTGAGTAGGGAAGAACTGAAAGCCACCATGAATGATGTTCACAATGTTAGTGCAGAACTGAAAACCACCAGGGATGATGTTCACAATGCTCTCAATGAATTCCAATCTAATCTAAATTCTCTAAAAGCTGGGTAACTGAGACAGAAGATAGAATTAATGATCTGGGGGACAAACAGATAGAGAGAAAGGAACAGGAGCAAGCCTGGAACAAACAGCTCAGAAGCCACGAAAACAGAATCAGGGAAATAAATGATGCCATGAAACATTCCATCAGAATTATTGGAATTGCTGAAGGGGAGGAGAAAGAAACAAGTCTGGAAGATATAGTGGGACAAGTTTTACATGAAAATTTCCCCAATCTCGCGAATGGAACCAGTGTTCATGTACTAGAGGCAGATTGGTATCCCCTCAAGATTTTAGATTCTAAAAAAAAAATCTAGGCACCTGATAGTAAAATTGAGAAATCATAATTGTAGATACAATCTCTTGAAAGCCACTATGACAAAGAGGCTCCTTACCTACAGAGGAAAGCCCATAAGAATAACGTCAGACCTTTCCACAGAGACCTGGCAAGACAGAAAGGGCTGGCAAGATATATTCAGTGTACTAAATGAGAAGAACATGCAGCCAAGAATACTTTATCCAGCAAGACTGACATTCAAAATGGATGGAGAGATAAAGAGTTTTCAAGACCAGCAAGGCTTAAAAGACTATGCAACCACCAACCTGACACTGCAAGAACTTTTAAGGGGGGTTCTATAAAATAGAAAAAATCCTAGAATATCATTGAAGAGAAATATAGAGAAAATCTACAGAAAGAAAGACTTCAAAGGTAACACGATGGCAATAAAAATGTATCTATCAATAATCACTCTTAATGTGAATGGCATAAATGTGCCCATAAAATGACACAGGATTGCAGATTGGATAAAATGACAGGACCCATCCATATGTTGTCTACAAGAGACCCATTTTTAACTTAAATATACACCCAGACTGAATGTGAAGTGATGGGGAAGAATCTTCCATGCCAATGGGCCTCAAAAGAAGGCCAGGGTAGTGATCCTCATATCAGATAAATTAAATTTTAAACTAAAGTCTGTAGTCAGAGGTACAGAGATACATAATTCTTAAAGGGACTATCCACCAAGATGATCTAACAATTGTAAAGATCTATGCCCCCAATATGGGAGCAGCAAATTACATAAGAAAACTATTAATCAAGATAAAGAGTCATATTGACATGAATACATTAATAGGAGGAGATCTTAACACATCTCTCTCAGTAATAGACAGATCACGCAAACACAAAATCAATAAAGAAGATACTTTTTTTTTCCTTAAGGTGTTTTCTCTGAGGTTTGTTTCCATGAGTGCTACTCCTCACTTGCTCCCTAATTAATTCTTCATAGGTAAGAAGTTAACTTTTCCAGATTTGTCGGCTTCTGACGTTGATACTTTTTTTCCTTAAGATATTTTCTCTGAGGTTTGTTTCCATGAGTGCTACTCCTCACTGGCTCCCTAAATTCTGTGAGACTCTTTTTAGCATGTTGTGTGGGTGGGTGGGAGGGTGGGTATGTTTCACAAAACGCTTAGAATGATATTTTAAGAGATATGAAGCTGCTCTTCTTTGGACCACAATTCACCTTGAAACGTATTGGAAACTCATATTTCATGTCATTTGGCCACATTTCCTGCAAAGAATGTCCCTTTTAATCCTCTTTTAGAAACAAAGACTCTCACTAAACTGCCTTGGTACAAACACCAAATTTTGTGTGCCCGGTTAGAGTTTCATTGTGTTTCACTTTTTTCTTGCTTTTTCACATGTTCCTTTACTTCCATGAGTGAGTGAAATCGTGTGTTATTTGTCTTTCTGTGACTGACAGATGTGACACAGCCCAATGCTCTCCACCTTTCTGCCACATGTGGCAAGTTTCAAGATTCCTTCTTTCTTATGGCCTGGTAAGAGGCTGTGGTGCATTGAGAGGACAGGGAGATTGCAGAAATGCCTGGGAGCTCCAGGCTTGTCTTCAGTCATCAGCATAAGAGGAAGATGACCACATCAATGGAACCATAGTGTCAATGAACCTGAAGCAGAAAAATTCTCGGATGAAGCCCCAATTGTCGCCTTGACATGAGTGACACAGGTGTGGGAGGCCACAATAAGGCCTGAGATGAGGACCAAACCAGGACCTGACTTGTGTCTTCTTTAACGTCTGAGTAGCCCAACAAAAGGCTTAGGACAGAAAATTGAGTAGCGCTTAGAAAGTGTGCTATGTGTGTGTGCCCGCCAATGTCGCTTCCCACATGTTTACTAGTTAGATGAAAGCAATTTGGTTGGAGTCATATACTCTTTTTTTTTTTTTTTTTTTTTTTTTTTTTTTTTTTTTGCTTTGTGGTGTTATTTTTTTTTTCTCATTTTATTTATTTTTTCAGCGTAACAGTATTCATTCTTTTTGCACAACACCCAGTGCTCCATGCAAAACGTGCCCTCCCCATTACCCACCACCTGTTCCCCCAACCTCCCACCCCTGACCCTTCAAAACCCTCAGGTTGCCCCAACCTCCCACCCCTGACCCTTCAAAACCCTCAGGTTGTTTTTCAGAGTCCATAGTCTCTTATGGTTCGCTTCCCCTCCCCAATGTCCATAGCCCGCTCCCCCTCCCCCAATCCCACCTCCCCGCAGCAACCCCCAGTTTGTTTTGTGAGATTAAGAGTCATTTATGGTTTGTCTCCCTCCCAATCCCATCTTGTTTCATTGATTCTTCTCCTATCTCCTACCCCCCCATGTTGCTTCTCCATGTCCTCATATCAGGGAGATCATATGATAGTTGTCTTTCTCCGATTGACTTATTTCACTAAGCATGATACGCTCTAGTTCCATCCACGTCGTCACAAATGGCAAGATTTCATTTCTTTTGATGGCTGCATAGTATTCCATTGTGTATATATACCACATCTTCTTTATCCATTCATCTGTTGATGGACATCTAGGTTCTTTCCATAGTCTGGCTATTGTAGACATTGCTGCTATAAACATTCGGGTACACGTGCCCCTTCGGATCACTATGTTTGTATCTTTAGGGTAAATACCCAGTAGTGCAATTGCTGGGTCATAGGGTAGTTCTATTTTCAACATTTTGAGGAACCTCCATGCTGTTTTCCAGAGTGGTTGCACCAGCTTGCATTCCCACCAACAGTGGAGGAGGGTTCCCCTTTCTCCACATCCTCTCCAGCATCTGTCATTTCCTGACTTGTTCATTTTAGCCATTCTGACTGGTGTGAGGTGATATCTCATTGTGGTTTTGATTTGTATTTCCCTGATGGCGAGTGACGTGGAGCACTTTTTCATGTGTCTGTTGGCCATCTGGATGTCTTCTTTGCAGAAATGTCTGTTCATGTCCTCTGCCCATTTCTTGATTGGATTGTTTGTTCTTTGGGTGTTGAGTTTGCTAAGTTCCTTATAGATTTTGGATACTAGCCCTTTATCTGATATGTTGTTTGCAAATATCTTCTCCCATTCTGTCAGTTGTCTTTTGGTTTTGTTAACTGTTTCCTTTGCTGTGCAAAAGCTTTTGATCTTGATGAAATCCCAACAGTTCATTTTTGCCCTTGCTTCCCTTGCCTTTGCCGTTGTTCCTAGGAAGATGTTGCTACGGCTGAGGTCGAAGAGGTTGCTGCCTGCATTCTCCTCAAGGATTTTGATGGATTCCTTTCTCACATTGAGGTCCTTCATCCATTTGGAGTCTATTTTCGTGTGTGGTGTAAGGAAGTGGTCCAATTTCATTTTTCTGCATGTGGCTGTCCAATTTTCCCAGCACCATTTATTGAAGAGGCTGTCTTTTTTCCATTGGACATTCTTTCCTGCTTTGTCGAAGATTAGTTGACCATAGAGTTGAGGGTCGATTTCTGGGCTCTCTATTCTGTTCCACTGATCTATGTGTCTGTTTTTGTGCCAGTACCATGCTGTCTTGATGATGACAGCTTTGTAATAGAGCTTGAAGTCCGGAATTGTAATGCCACCAACTTTGGCTTTGTTCTTCAATATTCCTTTGGCTATTCGAGGTCTTTTCTGGTTCCATATAAATTTTAGGATTATTTGTTCCATTTCTTTGAAAAAAATGGATGGTATTTTGATAGGGATTGCATTAAATGTGTAGATTGCTTTAGGTAGCATAGACATTTTCACAATATTTATTCTTCCAATCCAGGAGCATGGAACATTTTTCCATTTTTTTGTGTCTTCCTCAATTTCTTTCATGAGTACTTTATAATTTTCTGTGTATAGATTCTTAGTCTCTTTGGTTAGGTTTATTCCTAGGTATCTTATAGTTTTGGGTACAATTGTAAATGGGATTGACTCCTTAATTTCTCTTTCTTCCGTCTTGTTGTTGGTGTACAGAAATGCAACTGATTTCTGTGCATTGATTTTATATCCTGACACTTTACTGAATTCCTGAACAAGTTCTAGCAGTTTTGGAGTGGAGTCTTTTGGGTTTTCCACATATAGTATCATATCATCTGCGAAGAGTGATAGTTTGACTTCTTCTTTACCAATTTGGATGCCTTTAATTTCTTTTTGTTGTCTGATTGCTGAGGCTAGGACTTCTAGTACTATGTTGAATAGCAGTGGTGATAATGGACATCCCTGCCGTGTTCCTGACCTTAACGGAAAAGCTTTCAGTTTTTCTCCATTGAGAATGATATTTGCGGTGGGTTTTTCATAGATGGCTTTGATAATATTGAGGTATGTGCCCTCTATCCCTACACTTTGAAGAGTTTTGATCAGGAAGGGATGCTGTACTTTGTCAAATGCTTTTTCAGCATCTATGGAGAGTATCATATGGTTCTTGTTCTTTCTTTTATTAATGTGTTCTATCACATTGATTGATTTGCGGATGTTGAACCAACCCTGCAGCCCTGGAATAAATCCCACTTGATCGTGGTGAATAATCCTTTTAATGTACTGTTGGATCCTATTGGCTAGTATTTTGGCGAGAATTTTTGCGTCTGTGTTCATCAAGGATATTGGTCTGTAGTTCTCTTTTTTGGTGGGATCCTTGTCTGGTTTTGGGATCAAGGTGATGCTGGCCTCATAAAATGAGTTTGGAAGTTTTCCTTCCATTTCTATTTTTTGGAACAGTTTCAGGAGAATAGGAATGAGTTCTTCTTTAAATGTTTGGTAGAATTCCCCTGGGAAGCCGTCTGGCCCTGGGCTTTTGTTTGTTTGGAGATTTTTGATGACTGTTTCAATCTCCTTACTGGTTATGGGCCTGTTCAGGTTTTCTATTTCTTCCTGGTTCAGTTGTGGTAGTTTATATGTCTCTAGGAATGCATCCATTTCTTCCAGATTGTCCAATTTGTTGGCGTAAAGTTGCTCATAGTATGTTCTTATAATTGTCTGTATTTCTTTGGTGTTAGTTGTGATCTCTCCTCTTTCATTCATGATGTTATTGATTTGGGTCCTTTCTCTTTTCTTTTTGATGAGTCTGGCCAGGGGTTTATCAATCTTATTGATTCTTTCAAAGAACCAGCTCCTAGTTTCATTGATTTTTTCTATTGTTTTTTTGGTTTCTATTTCATTGATTTCTGCTCTGATCTTTATGATTTCTCTTCTCCTGCTGGGTTTAGGGTTTCTTTCTTGTTCTTTCTCCAGCTCCTTTACGTGTAGGGTTAGGTTGTGTACTTGAGACCTTTCTTGTTTCTTGAGAAAGGCTTGTACCGCTATATATTTTCCTCTCAGGACTGCCTTTGCTGTGTCCCACAGATTTTGAACTGTTGTGTTTTCATTATCATTTGTTTCCATGAATTTTTTCAATTCTTCTTTAATTTCCTGGTTAACCCATTCATTCTTTAGAAGGATGCTGTTTAGTCTCCATGTATTTGGGTTCTTTCCAGCTTTCCTCTTGTGATTGAGTTCTAGCTTCAGAGCATTGTGGTCTGAAAATATGCAGGGAATGATCCTAATCTTTTGATACCGGTTGAGACCTGATTTGTGACCCAGGATGTGATCTATTCTGGAGAAGGTTCCATGTGCACTAGAGAAGAATGTGTATTCTGTTGCTTTGGGATGAAATGTTCTGAATATATCTGTGATGTCCATCTGGTCCAGTGTGTCATTTAAGGCCTTTATTTCCTTGTTGATCTTTTGCTTGGATGATCTGTCCATTTCAGTGAGGGGAGTGTTCAAGTCCCCTACTATTATTGTATTATTATTGATGTGTTTCTTTGATTTTGTTATTAATTGGTTGATATAGTTGGCTGCTCCCACGTTAGGGGCATAGATATTTAAAATGGTTAGATCTTCTTGTTGGACAGACCCTTTGAGTAGGATATAGTGTCCTTCCTCATCTCTTATTATAGTCTTTGGCTTAAAATCTAATTGATCTGATATAAGGATTGCCACTCCAGCTTTCTTCTGATGCCCATTAGCATGGTAAATTGTTTTCCACCCCCTCACTTTAAATCTGGAGGTGTCTTCGCGTCTAAAATGAGTTTCTTGTAGGCAACATACTGATGGGTTTTGTTTTTTTATCCATTCTGATACCCTGTGTCTTTTGATTGGGGCATTTAGCCCATTAACATTCAGGGTAACTATTGAGAGATATGAATTTAGTGCCATTATTAGCCTGTAAGGTGACTGTTACTATATATTGTCTCTGTACCTTTCTGATCTACTACTTTTAGGCTCTCTCTTTGCTTAGAGGACCCCTTTCAATATTTCCTGTAGAGCTGGTTTGGTGTTTGCAAATTCTTTCAGTTTTTGTTTGTCCTGGAAGCTTTTGATCTCTCCTTCTATTTTCAATGATAGCCTAGCTGGATAGAGTATTCTTGGCTGCATGTTTTTCTCGTTGAGTGCTCTGAATATATCATGCCAGCTCTTTCTGGCCTGCCAGGTCTCTGTGGATAAGTCTGCCGCCAATCTAATATTTTTACCATTGTATGTTACAGACTTCTTTTCTCGGGCTGCTTTCAGGATTTTCTCTTTGTCACTAAGACTTGTAAATTTTACTATTAGGTGACGGGGTGTGGACCTATTCTTGTTGACTTTGAGGGGGGTTCTCTGCATCTCCTGGATTTTGATGCTTGTTCCCTTTGCCATACTAGGGAAATTCTCTCCAATGATTCTCTCCAATAGACCTTCTGCTCCCCTCTCTGTTTCTTCTTCTTCTGGAATCCCAATTATTCTAATGTTGTTTCGTCTTATGGTGTCACTTATCTCTCGAATTCTCCCCTCATGGTCCAGTAGCTGTTTGTCCCTCTTTTGCTCGGCTTCCTTATTCTCTGTCATTTGGTCTTCTATATCACTAATTCTTTCTTCTGCCTCATTTATCCTAGCAGTGAGAGCCTCCATTTTTGATTGCACCTCATTAATAGCTTTTTTGATTTCAACTTGGTTAGATTTTAGTTCTTTAATTTCTCCAGAAAGGGCTTTAATATCTCCAGAGAGGGTTTCTCTAATATCTTCCATGCCTTTTTCGAGCCCGGCTAGAATGTTCAGAATCGCCATTCTGAACTCTTGATCTGACATATTACCCATGTCTGTGTTGATTAGGTCCCTAGCCTTCGGTACTGTCTCTTGTTCTTTTGTTTGTGGTGATTTTTTCCGCCTTGTCATTTTGTCCAGATAAGAGGATATGAAGGAGCAAATAAACTACTAAAAGGGTGGCAAAGACCCCGGAAAAATGCGCTGTAACCAAATGAGAAGAGACCCCAAATTGTGGGGGGGAGAAAGGGGATAAAACAGCTTCTGAAAAAAAAAGAAAAAAAAGAAAAAAAAAAGAAAGAGAAAAAAAAAAAGAAAGAAAGAAATTTAAAAAATAAAACAAATAAAAAAATACAAAAAAGAAAGAAAAAATATATATATTTAGATGAACTAGTCAAAAAATGTTAAAAAAGAAAAGGGTAAAAGTTTTAAAAAATTTAGCAGAAGAAGAAAAAAGAAAAAAGAAAAAAAAATTGGAAAAAAAAAATTGAAAAAAGAAAAAAAAATTGAAGTAGCCGCAAGACTAAAGAATCATGGGGAGAAAGCCATGAGTTCCGTGCTTTGCTTTCTCCTCCTCTGGAATTGCTCTGCTGTCTTAGGAATTGAACCTGCTTTCTCCTTGATAGATGAACTTCGTCCTGGCTGGATATTTTGTTGATCTTCTGGGGGAGGGGCCTGTTGTAGTGACTCTCAAGTGTCTTTGCCCGAGGCGGGATTGCACCGCCCTTACCGGCGGCCGGACTAAGTAATCGGCTCGGGTTCGCTTTTGGGAGCTTCTGTTCCCTGAACGTTTTCCGTAGAGTTCCGGAGGACGGGAATGAAAATGGCGGCCTCCCAATCTCCGTCCCGGAGGAGCCGAGAGCCTGGGGCCCCACTCCTCAGTGCGCCCCCAGAGGACAGCACCCAATCACTCCCGTATCCCCAGCCTCTAGCCGCGCTCCGAGCTCACCCAGCCCGCGACCAGTTCAAGGTAACCCCGAGCTGAGAGTTCAGTCCTCGGCTCTGTCTTTGCAGCCGGTTTCTCCGTTCTAATACCTGCGAGCTCTCCGACACTCTGACACCCCCGATCCTTCTGTGACCTTGCGGGGCCTGGGGCCACGCTGGCCCCGCGTGGGCTTCACCCCGGTTTAGCCCCTGGAGCAATGTCCCTCAGTGGAACAGACTTTTAAAAGTCCTGATTTTGTGCTCCGTTCCTCCGCCGCTTGCCGGGAGCCGGCCCCTCCCCCCGCGGTCTATCTTCCCGTCGTTTTAGATTCACTTCTCCGCCAGTCCTACCTTTCAGAAAGTGGTTGATTTTCTGTTTCTAGAGTTGCTGTTCTTCTTCTCTTCGCTCTCCCGTTGGATTTGTAGGTGTTTGCAATGTTTAGATAAGCTATCGAGCTGATCTCCTGCTACCTGATGTAGTCTCAGGCTGCTACTTCTCCGCCATCTTGACTCTCATCGGAGTCATATACTCTTAACTGGACCTTGCTGTTCCAGCACAGCTCATAAATCTCTCTCAGGTTTGTTGTTACTTATTGTATCAAAACGGAACAATTGTACTAACATCAGCCATTGCCTGCAGGTGTTTCTCTGAAGTGGACAAAACAGGCCTGGTCTGGAGGGTTTTTTGTGCATGTAGCAAATTCTTTTGTAACCAGCTAAAATATAGTTACTTTGGCTATATAATGCCTCACTGCCATGAATAAGGTCGGCTCTGTTGGACATCCTCCTCAGTGCTCCTCTGCCCCTCTTTGTCTCTCAAGTCTTTTTCTTTCACCATCCTCTTACTCTCATGTTACTGGTCATTGTGCTGTGCTGGCCATGACAAGTGGTGTCCAAACAGGGACGTGAGCACATTTGAAGGGAATGCACATACAGGTAAGTATATACCAACAGTCAGGTAAGAGGAGCCTGGGTTGACGGGTGACAGCAGGAGTAAAATATCATGGGCCATTCTCAGTCTTTAGAGAAGGATATTTTTGCCACTGCATTAGAGGCCCTTTTAAAGCAGAAGGGGTCCAAAGTCTCTGAAAAGCTTTGCATCAGTTTTTTGAGGTAGTCTCAGATCTCTGCCCTTGGTTCCCTAAAGAGGGAGCTATAAATCTGCAAGCTTGGCAAAGAGTGGGGAAAGAAATAAAGAACCAGATCAAAATACACAGCTCCCCTGCTGTTCCCCCTGATAATATGAATGTCTGGGATAATATTCATGAGGCATTAAATCCATAACACCCTTTTGAGCTGAATTCTATTGCTTCCCAGGAACCTCAAGATGAGATTGATGAATTGCCCAAGGAAACAGAGGATATAGGGGAAACAATGGCTGTAACTGGAGCCAACTGGGGCTAGTCTAACTCGGGACAGAGACCTTAAGGAATATTCCCAAGCATCTGCCAAAACTCTCTTTTTTCAGGGAAATACCCTGCTTTCTCTGGCCTGACTTGGACTGCTTAACCCTAGATTAAGTTTGGTGGTTTAATTAAGATAGACACGTCTTTGAAGATACAGCAGTAAATTTGAAGCTTTTATTCTATCAAAGTTTACTGAAGGTCAAATAAGCTCATGTTATTGGTTAAAATTTATTAGCAAAAAGAAGTTACTAAACTGATGGCTAATTGTTTGTCTCAAAGCTTTAATCGCTAATTGCTGAGATAACTTTCAAAGTCTCTGATAACCTGAAACTTTAAAGTTTTGGTTTAAAGACAAATAAAATTAAATATGTTGGACATCTAGGTCTTAATGAGACAAAGTGCTAAAGCATTGATTACTGAACATAGGTTTGTGCTTTTGCCTTCGTATAGCAAAAAAACTAAGAGTATTTAAATTTGTTGGTAAACATGTTTTGTACTTAACTGATTCATAAATTTTCCATCTAAAGAATTCTGTTGTAACAGCTCACAATTGGTTAATACTTAGTCTTCACTAGAGATTAAGGTGCTTCTAAGAGTCCAAAATTCTGCTTAGTGTAACTAAGACTGATGGAAATAAGGGAAAAAACTCTATAGAAAAATAAATGATAGGGAAGAAAGATTTAAGGAATGTGAATACATTTTGTTAAAGGTAAAAGAAGGTAATTTTGTCCTAAATAAGATGGTTGTTTGGAAGAAAATGTCTTGGGACAAAACCTGAATGCAAAAGAAAGTTGTAAAATCTTTGTGAAGGGAAATCTTCAAAAAAGGTATTTTAGATATGTTCAGGATGGACTAAGAAAGAAAAACAGCCTGCAAAGTGATTTAACACTCTCCTGGCAAGCCTCCATATAGATTCTACTTCCAAGTGAAAGGACCATTTGGCCTGGAGAGATTGGGAAAGCGGTCCAATCTTGAGGGACTGCAAAAATCCCGTGTTATCATCCCCTATTGCCTGTAACCATAGAAACTCATTCTTATTCATAAAGAATGGAAGGGGAGACTGATCACCTCCCATTAGCCAGGGATACCCAAAGGAGAGGGTGCCCAACTTGTTTGAATCTGAAGAGTGCTTGACTGTGTGAGTGTGTCTGTATGGCTCCACCGCTTTGGCTACAGAGTCTGAGTGGGCTACACCGTGAGTCTCGTGGTGCGCCATATGGCATAACAGTCATCTAGTCCATGGAGTAGCCTGGTCCAGGGCTGATATGGACAGACCTTAGCTAAGATGCTCCTAAGTTCCCACGAGGGATGCGAGCAGGACAGCATCTGAAAGATCCCCCTCCCTTTGTCTGTGACGTCATTCACGCTGGGAGGAAAATCAACAAACCCACTATCTTAAGATTGCGTGCTTAAAAATAAAAAGACAATGGTATAAAAAAGCTGGTTTTCTCTCTGTTTAAAGGGCAAATATTTCTTAGTTTAATTAATCTATTATGGTTTTCTTTTGGCCTGCCCAGAAAATTCAGTTTCTATGTTTTGTTTTATCAGGTGTTTAACATACCTAATTATATTTAGGCATGCATTTTAAAACTTTCTAAGGTTTTAACAATTGTTGACAAGATTTACATTGTAAATGAGATCACTTTGACTCATAAGAATTTTCCTTGGTATACTAAGTTACTTAGTAAGTACTGCTAAACCAATAATACATCTTGGGTTGCATTTGGGTAAGTGCTGTAACTTTTAATGTTTTATGTTTGGATAAGGTCATCACATGGTAATTTAACCATATCTCTTCTGAGTTTTTGTCATTTGTAATTGTTTTAATTATTTTGTAAGATGAATTCCGCCTTAAAGAAGACTCATATAATGGACTTTCAGAACAAATACAGATATTTGATATATTTGAAAATCCTAAAACTGAAATGGGTAAGAATTTCCAGAAGTAGAGCTGTATTCGGACTAAACCAGATTTAGTTACATGGGACTAAATAAACTAAAAGGTTATAGTGTTGTGTTTCTTAATGTTTTATCTTGTTTTAAACATTGCTGGTTCTCTAACATTTTCTCTTACATACTAGGGATACTTTTTTTCTTAAGATGTCTGTGACTTACAGAAATTTAAAATTTTATTTGTAAACAAATCAAAGGATTCAACTTTTCTATCAGTCATTTGCTAAATTCAAAAAGAATCTGTTCTCCTTGTAACAGGACACTATTGGAAACATGGGTTATTTTTCCAAAACTTTTCAAAAATTTTGCCAAACTCTTCAAATTAAACATTCGATGAGTATTCCTTATAATTCTCAAGGACAAGCCACTACAAAAAGAGCTAATGGAGTCTTAAAATCCTATCTCAAAAAATTAAAAGAGGGGGAGATACTACATGGAACAGTGAAATATTCACCTCATATGCATTTATTTTTAACTCTTTATGTTTTAAATTTTTGGATATATGTCGCACAGCAGTTGAACGGCCAGAACAGAAGGAGAAGAATAAGACACCTTCATGCTTACAGTCAGAGCTTAATAAGAGATCTCCTGAATCAGGCCCTAGAGATAGGGAATCAGATCCAACCCAATGAAGCGTTGATCACTATATTATTAACATTATTAACTATGGTTGACCTGCTCCACAGTGAGGCATATCTGCCTGAGCCACCTAATATAAGGCCTGCTACTTGAGATGATCCCACTCCTCGAGTACACACTATTGTTACAGATTATTTCGGGGGAAGCAGCTCTGATGGAATGGAGTGCACAGAACATTAGATTAATTGGACTAGTCTAGCAGCTCAAGTACCTATATTTTTACAGTTAACCTCCTCTGGCCATGATTTTATCAATGGGTGTATGCTGGTCCAATCGAGACCTCATATAGTTACCTATATTTTAGGATATACAAGAGGTAGAATCATTTGGTCTGATTCTGAGATAGGACTGGAAAGATGGATAGTCTATGAGGTTATAGGTGTCAAAACTCCTAACACTCTCCAGAGAGATATGCTGGTTACTCTAATTGTCCCCCAGAATTAAACTATTCTAATCCATGCTTCCATTCTAATCTAGGCCCCATTTGGACAGAATGTCTCCAAGAAAAGACCTTGATCATCTCTCCTCATGGCATCCCTGATTTCTCCATCACCGATTGGTCAAGAATGAATAGAGAAGAACCTCTGAGGTATGTTGCTTACCTTCCCGGCCTACCAATGCATAATGTGACTATCCCTGGAGGAGCCTGTGTTCCTAGACGTTTTGTACTGGTAGTGGGCTCGGGAACTATAGTTCTCACCTCCTTTCCGGGGGACACCTACTGTATAACATCCATTGTAACAACTGTGTGTTAACTAATTGTTTATCATACTAATGTTAGTCTTGATTTAGTGGATCTGCAAAAAGATATATCAAGCATCAGTCAGTCTCAACTGGATATAGTTAACCCTGCTGAAGTGGTTGCACATATCCTAGATAGACTCCACGGGTTTAACCCTGGTATCTTGTTAAAACATTCATTCTGGTTGTTCACCAGACTTCCCATTATATTATTTAATCTTCTGTTAATATGGCGCATTGTACAGTTTCATGCAGGACAGCACGAAAGACAGCACTCCATGCCAAAGCACAAATACATTTGCTTGACTTATTTAAAAAGGAAGGGAGAGATGTGGGAAACTGCAATAAAGCTTAAGATGAGGACCAAACCAGGACCTGACTGGTGTCTCCTTTAAAGTCCGAATAGACTAACAAAGCATAGGATGGAAAAGTTGAGTAGCACTGAGAAAGAGTCTGTGCTGTGTTGTGCACTTGCCAACGTTGCTTCCCACATGCTTACTAGCTAGATGAGAGCAATTTGGTTGGGGTCATAATCTCTTAACTGGTCCTTGCTGTTCCAGCACAGCTCATAAATCACTCTCTGGTTTGTTGTTACTTCTTGTATCGATACAGAACAATTGTACTAACATCAGCTATTGCCTGCAGGTGTTTATTTGAAGTGGGCAAAACAGGCCTGGTCTGGAGTGTTTTTTGTGCACGTAGCAAATTCTTTTGTAACCAGTTAAAATATAGTTACTTTGGCTACATAATGCCTCACTGCTGTGAATAAAGTCGGCTCTGTTGGACATCCTCCACAATGCTCCTCCTGCCCCCATCTCTTTGTCTCTCAAGACTTTTTCTTTAACCATCCTCTTACCCTCACATTCCCTGTCGATTTGCCACATTGGCCATGACACACAGGGCTGAGTTATACTCAATGAATACAGAAGCATTCCAAGTTAAATATCATATGGCTTCACTCATATGTGTCCCATGAGGAATACCATGGACATTAGGAGAAACAAGGGAAAATGGAAAGAGAAGAAATCAGACAGGGAGACAAACCAGGAAAGACTCAGGACTCTGGGAACCAAGCTGAGGGTTACAGAAGGATGAGACATGTCATGAATTAGGGAACTGTTTAATGGTATGTAGATGGTGTGGCATATATGATGTTGATGAGCACTCTGTGGTATATGCAACTAAAGAATCAGAGAACACTATCTCACAAACGTATGAGGGATAAAAGGCTGGCTTCCCGAAAAAAAAAAAAAAAGTATTTAAAAGAAAGAGAAACAGGCCATTTCACAAATAGATGAAGAAAGAAAGAGGAAAGAAATAAAGTATGCTTTTATTATCTTACTGATTAAAATGGTATGCAATTGGTTTCCTGTAAGATCCTTATCTGAATTGGGTCTTTGTACATTGCAAATTAGAATCTTCCCTATTCCTACATTTCGGAAAAAGATAAGAAGAACCGACATTGCCTTCATTAAATGTCTCAGGGTGTGTACCAGGAAATTGATTTGAACCTGGATTTTTGGGTGTTGGGAGGTGTTTGAGGAATGCTTCAAACACTTTCATCATTACCTGAGACGTCAGATGTGTATGTTCATGACCTAGACTTGGTAGTGGGTATGTGTCTCAGAATTTATCCTTTTCTCTCAGGTATTGGATTTGCGGGCATACTCGTGTGTATGGGTCTTTTAGGTGAGGTTGTTTAGGAGAGTTTAGACCTGAATGCTTTAATTAACTCTTTATAGGTAAGAAGTTAACTTTTCCAGTTTCATTGGTCTGTGACTTTGATACATTTTTCCTTTATGGTATTTTCGCTAAGGTTTTTTCCATGAGTGCTACTCCTTACTTGCTCTCTAACTTCTGTGGGACACTTTTTAAGTGTGTGTGGGTGGGTGGGTATGAGGGTGAGTGTGTTTCACAAAATGCTTAGTGTGACATTTTAAGAGATATGAAGACGCTTTTCTTTGGATCACAATTAACCTTCAAACATATTGAAAACTCATGTTCCATTTCATTCGGCCACATTTCCGCAATGAATGTCCAATTTAATCCTCTTTTAGAAACACAGACTCAGTAACCTGACTTGGAACAAACACCAAATTATGTATGCCCGGTTAAAGTCTCATTGTGTGTCCCTTTTTTCTTGCATTTTCACCCGATCCTTTACTTCCATGAGTGAGAGAAATCATATGATATTTTTTTCTGTGACTGACGGATGGGACGCATCCCAATGCTCTCCACCATTCTGCCACATGTGGCAAGTTTCAAGATTCCTTCTTGCTTATGGCTGGGTAAGAGTCTGTGGTGCTTTTGGAGGACAGGGAGATTGCAAAAATGTCTGAGAGCTCCAGGGTTGTCTTCAGCCATCAGCACAACAGGAAAATGACCACGTCAATGGAACCATGGTGTCAATGAACCTGAATCCTTGAAAACATACTCCACAGTGATAGAGAGAAGAAGAAGCAGAGACCATGGGAGAAGGGTGTAGACATGTCTTAAGGGAGAAGTGGACGGTTGTTCCTTCAGAGGGCAGGGGGCCATGGCCAAACACAAAGGCCCAGGAGAGAGAGCACACTGGGAATCCACAAGTTGGATGTTGAACTATAGCTATTGGCAGAGAAATAGAGAGGGTCTGAACTTGAAACCATTGGGTCTTGAGGCCCGGGTATCTCAGATCAGCAGGGTTGACAGACATAGACCCAGAGAGCACTGTGTTTCTCCTGCAGAGGAAACCAGCAAGCAGCCAGGTGCAGACAGCCTGGAAACAATGATCAGAAGCAATTCCTGTTGACACAGTGGTATGATTATTGTTGCTTGTGGTGCATCCGTGATAACACTGTTCATGGAGATGTCTCCATGGGGGCTAAAGAATCTAGGGGCTCTACCACCATCTGCATAAAGCCTGAGCTAGTGGCCACAGAGAGGATGGTGTGGACATTAGCTGCCTCACCTGCAATCATGTAGTCCCAACCCCGGAAAATTGTTTGAACATTCTTCCTCAGGCCATGTTTCTTAGTACCAGGAGAAGAGACCCCCATTGGGGACTAGAGGAAAGCCATAACCACATCTTCTCTCCTGACCACAGCATTCAGCAGGCCTTAGTAATGTTGAGTATGTTGAAAGTCTCCTTTCACAGGTACACCAGAGCCCACCAAGCTAAACCTCACCATATTATGTCCTGACACCAAGCACTCTGATCAGCAGGCAATGAGTGCCTCTGCAGAGGACTGGCAAAGAAGAGAGTATATAGCCACAACTCAACCCAGGGGGAATTCCATATACACCCAAGACTCCATCAAAGGTCAGCCAATGGCACTCCATGTGATCTTCATCCTAAAGAAATTACCCACAGTGTAGAAAACAGAAGGCACGTTTCAAATACAGAGAAGAATAGAGAGACGTGACTAAGGCAATGATGGAAGAATCAATTGAGGCCGAGGCAAAAGAACAAGAAATGCTCATGGCCACACAATTGAAGTGAAACATGTACATGTCCCATGCCAGGTGGAGGATTTATACAGCAGTGAGAATACTCACTGTGGATCAGAAAAACATAGAACGAATCAGGGAGTCTGGGACCACAGAGACAAAGGTGATAAAAATAAATAAAATGAAGAGGCCCTAATGAAAAGATTTGTTAGCAGACTGGAAGCAAAGTTCAGGAAGGTTGCAGAACCAGAGGATCCAATGAGTAACCTGGAAAGCAAGTACTAGAAAAAAGAAGAAGCAAAGTAAAGGAGAGAAGGAAGAATGATGGCACATGACATTGGACTTAGGGAAAACCTTGTCTGAAATGAATGTCTATGGGTGCATATGGTAGGAGACCTAGAAGAGAGAGAAAATAGTGGGCCCAACATTTATTTGAGAAATCAGAGCTGAAAACATCCCTCACCTGGGGGCAGAAACAGAGATCCAGATTCCAAGCCACAGAGGACACCAAGCACCATCCACAGAAGCAGAGCAACACAAGACATCGTTTCATTCACCCTTCAAAAGCTAAGAATTGAGGAATTCTCATAGCCAAAATATGCTTGAGAGAAGTGTTTCTAAAGCCAAGTGCCTTACATTGAGGCGACCAGCTGTGCAATCTCTAGTAGCACGTTGTATAGAGCAAGCCACACCACCCCAAGCCAAATCCCCATCCCCTGCATTTCTAAGCAATAACAGAGCAGGACATCTTGTCTAGAACAATGAGGTGTTAAGAAGACAAAGATTGTGTCCAGGGGTGTCTCCATCAGTTCAGAAGCGACCTTCAGCTCTGCTCCTTATCCCAGTCTCATTGGAATGTCTCCCACCTCAGGTTCCCCACTCAGAGTCAAGTCTGCTTCTACCTCTCCAGCTCCCTCACTGATTATGTTATCCCTGTCTGTCTCTGTCCCATACATGCAAGCACAACATTGAAAAACATCAACAACCACAAGAAACAGTAGATAAGGATTGACTGGGGCCAGAGGATGATTTATTCAATTTGGACCTATGCCCCTATGGAACGCAGCCAGGTCCAGAGCACCTCCCACCATCCTACAATGCCAGACCTTGGGTCTGAGCTCCCTTGTTTGTTCTCCTCTTCTTTGTCTTCCTGCATCTCCCACCAGCATGGAGCATCCGCTCTCTGTCCCACTGCAATGGACCCTTGTTGTCCCATTGTTCCTCCTCATCTGGCTCCTTTAGAACATGCCCATCATCTGCAACAGGCACTGTTTGTTTATCCAATGAAAACCATTGCAGAACGAAAAAGGGAGTCTTAAGGCAGGCTTGTGCTGCAACATCTCCCTTTAGTTCCACAGAGTGTAGCTGCACTACCCTGCGAGAATGCTTGGGGATCTTAGGCCATTGTATCCTCTTCAAGTCGTCCGTTTGTAGATACATTTTGTCGTCATGAAACTGGCACGAAAGCCTTTCTGATGGCTTAACATGGGCAAAGGGTGTCCTCCACCATGCTTCGCACATGCTCCTGCTGGCTCCAAACCAATGATCCCGTCCTGGGCCTAAGGTTCTATGATGTAGGGTTTGCCTTTGGTGCTTGGTAAGCTTTGAAGATGGGGAGGCCTTATTGGTATGGTTTCTGGAGATGCTAGAGGAACTCATGTCCTTGCTGTTGAAGACTCTGGATATGTCTTTGGCATGTGTGCGGGTGTTCACTGTGAGCTTCCCTTGGGTGGCCCTTTTCCTGGTCACAAGTGTCCTGATTGGGTCAGAGGACCATGCACATGTCGGAGCATGTAGTTCCTGCCTGAGGCTGGTTGTAGTCCTGACACTTTCTTGACCTTTGGGGTTAAGACAGAATTGTGGATGCTTGCACTTCTCAGGAGTGCAGAGAGCTGGTGGTGACAGTCACGGCCAAAGACTATAAATTCGGCCATGGAGAAGGTGACACAGACTCGCTTCGCAAAATGTCTTGGTGAAATACCCAGGGTGGCTTCAACGGTTTGGGAGGGCTTTGGCACCTCCTGGCTGACCCATGACTACTAAAGCCACGTGGAGTGAGTAGACATGGTCTGGGGAGGAGTGGTTGCTAGGTGCTCCAAACTTTGTGATGTCATAGAAACTGACTTCACTGAAGAAGTAATCCCTCTCTCATGAGCTATGAGTACTATGGGTTTAGGTAGGAAGCTCTGGGAGGGACCAAAAAAGAGCACTGATTACCTGTTCATGAACTCAAGTGGTCTTTGCAGTGTCTTTCCTGATTCACCATTCAATGAAAAGAGAAAACTAAATGACATCTTGTATACCATCTTTTGGTCAACATTTCTCCAGAGAGGGCAAGCTGTTCCTATATCGACTGCAATGTCTGGAGATCTCAATCAACAGGGAGGCCTCTTTGGTATCATGAGATCTCTGGGAGGTTTGACATCCTATGGGTGAGAGCGTCCTTTCCTAGGTTCTTTTCCAATTTGTTCTAGGGAGAAGGGTCAGCCCTTGGTGCTTGGTCAGCTTGGAAGATAAGGGAAGCAAAATGGAAGGAAAGTCACATTTCAAGGAAATGTGCTAGGGCAAGGATGCATTGTGCTGTCTGTGTCCTGATCTCCTAGTATTCTGAAACACCAGTCCTAAGGGATGAGGGCTCTCTCTACCTGACTTTACCTGAAAAATATTTGCAAAGACTTCAAGGAGAGGGACATTCTGCATGATTGCTACCCCTGAAAGGAGAGCCCTGGACGGCACACCTTGTCAACATCAGTTAACGTTATATGCTGAGGTGATGCGGAGAGCCATGTTGACCCACTCTCTTAACTAAGAGGAAAAGGATCTGCCTAAATTGATGGCCTGCCTTGCCCACTCTAGCAGAACTCTGGAAGAAGGCTAAATACCTTTCAGTAGGCTACTGGATAAAGAACGTGTGGTCCATCCAGGCAACAGATGATACCTCCCACATCGAGCGGGATGAAGCCCCGATACTCGCCTTGACATGAGTGACACAGGGCTGGGTTATTCTAAATAAAATCGGAAGGAGTCCAAGGGAATTATCATATGGCTTCACTCATATGTGGCCCATGAGAATACCATGGACATTAGTAGAAGCAAGGGAAAACGGAAAGAGAAGAACTCATACAGGGAGACAAAGCAGGAGAGACTCAGGACTCTAAAAAACCAAGCTGAGGGTTACAGAAGGATGAGGCATGCCAGGAATAAGGGAACTGGTTAATGGTATGGAGGTGGTGTGGCATATATGATGTTGATGAGCACTCTGTGGTATATGCAATGAAGGAATCAGGAAAAACTATCTCACAAACGTGAGATGGATGAAAAACTGTATTCCCCAACATAAGAAGAAGTATTAAAATGACAGAAAAACAGGCCATTTCACATGTATATGAAGAAAGAAAGAGGAAAGAAATGATGTATAGTTTTATTATCTTACTGATTAAATTGTATGCAGTTGGTTTCCTATAAAGTCCTTATCTGAATTTGGTCTTTGGACATTGCAAATTAGAATCTTCCATCTTCCTACATTTCTATAATAGATGTGAAGAAACGACATTGCCTTCACTAAATGTCTTGGACTATGGACCAGGAAATTGATTTGAACCTGGCTTTTTGGGTGTTGGGAGGTGTTTGAGGAATGCTTCAAACACTTTCATCATTACCTGAGACGTCAGATGTGTATGTTCATGACCTAGTCTTGGTAGTGGGCATGTGTTTCGGAATTAATCCTTTTTTCTCAGGTAATGGATTTGCGGGCATACTTGTGTGTAGGGGATTTTAGGTGAGGTTGTTTAGGAGAGTTTAGTAATGAATGCTTTAATTAAATCTTGATAGGTAAGAAGTTAAATTTTCTGGTTTTGTCAGTTTCTGAAGATGATACTTTTTTTTTTCCTTAAGGTATTTTCTCTCAGGTTTGTTTCCATGAGTGCTACTCCTCACTTGCTCCCTAAATTCTGTGAGACTCTTTTAGGTGTGTGTGTGGGATGGTGGGTGAGTGGGTGTGTTTCTCCAAATGCTTAGATTGATATTTTAAGAGATATAAAGCAGCTCTTCTATGGATCAAATTCACCCTCAAACGTATTGGAAACTCATGTTCTATCTCACTCAGCCACATTTCCTGCAATGAATGTCCCATTTAATCATTTTTTAGAAACACAGACTTTCCCTAACCTGCCTTGGAACAAACACCAAATTTTGTGTTCTTGGTTAGAGTCTCATTGTGTGTCCATTTTTTCTTGCTTTTTCTTTTTTTTTTTTTTTTAAGATTTATTTATTTTTTTTATTTATTTTTTTTCATTTTATTTATTTTTTCACTGTAACAGTATTCATTCTTTTTGCACAACACCCAGTGCTCCATGCAAAACGTGCCCTCCCCATTACCCATCACCTGTTCCCCCAACCTCCCACCCCTGACCCTTCAAAACCCTCAGGTTGCCCCAACCTCCCACCCCTGACCCTTCAAAACCCTCAGGTTGTTTTTCAGAGTACATAGTCTCTTATGGTTCGCCTCCCCTCCCCAATGTCCATAGCCCACTCCCCCTCTCCCAATCCCACCTCCCCCCAGCAACCCCCAGTTTGTTTTGTGAGATTAAGAGTCATTTATGGTTTGTCTCCCTCCCAATCCCATCTTGTTTTATTTACTCTTCTCCTATCCCCCTACCCCCCCATGTTGCTTCTCCATGTCCTCATATCAGGGAGATCATATGATAGTTGTCTTTCTCCGATTGACTTATTTCACTAAGCATGATACGCTCTAGTTCCATCCACGTCGTTGCAAATGGCAAGATTTCATTTCTTTTGATGGCTGCATAGTATTCCATTGTGTATATATACCACATCTTCTTTATCCAGTCATCTGTTGATGGACATCTAGGTTCTTTCCATAGTCTGGCTATTGTAGACATTGCTGCTATAAACATTCGGGTACACGTGCCCCTTCGGATCACTATGTTTGTATCTTTAGGGTAAATACCCAGTAGTGCAATTGCTGGGTCATAGGGTAGTTCTATTTTCAACATTTTGAGGAACCTCCATGCTGTTTTCCAGAGTGGTTGCAACAGCTTGCATTCCCACCAACAGTGGAGGAGGGTTCCCCTTTCTCCGCATCCTCGCCAGCATCTGTCATTTCCTGACTTGTTAATTTTAGCCATTCTGACTGGTGTGAGGTGATATCTCATTGTGGTTTTGATTTGTATTTCCCTGATGCCGAGTGACGTGGAGCACTTTTTCATGTGTCTGTTGGCCATCTGGATGTCTTCTTTGCAGAAATGTCTGTTCATGTCCTCTGCCCATTTCTTGATTGGAATGTTTGTTCTTTGGGTGTTGAGTTTGCTAAGTTCCTTATAGATTTTGGATACTAGCCCTTTATCTGATATGTCGTTTGCAAATATCTTCTCCCATTCTGTCAGTTGTCTTTTGGTTTTGTTAACTGTTTCCTTTGCTGTGCAAAAGCTTTTGATCTTGATGAAATCCCAATAGTTCATTTTTGCCCTTGCTTCCCTTGCCTTTGCCGATGTTCCTAGGAAGATGTTGCTCCGGCTGAGGTCGAAGAGGTTGCTGCCTGCATTCTCCTCAAGGATTTGGATGGATTCCTTTCTCACATTGAGGTCCTTCATCCATTTGGAGTCTATTTTCGTGTGTGGTGTAAGGAACTGGTCTAATTTCATTTTCCTGCATGTGGCTGTCCAATTTTCCCAGCACCATTTATTGAAGAGGCTGTCTTTTTTCCATTGGACATTCTTTCCTGCTTTGTCGAAGATGAGTTGACCATAGAGTTGAGGGTCGATTTCTGGGCTCTCTATTCTGTTCCACTGATCTATGTGTCTGTTTTTGTGCCAGTACCATGCTGTCTTGATGATGACAGCTTTGTAATAGAGCTTGAAGTCCGGAATTGTGATGCCACCTACTTTGGCTTTGTTCTTCAATATTCCTTTGGCTATTCGAGGTCTTTTCTGGTTCCATATAAATTTGAGGATTATTTGTTCCATTTCTTTGAAAAAAATGGATGGTATTTTGATAGGGATTGCATTAAATGTGTAGATTGCTTTAGGTAGCATAGACATTTTCACAATATTTATTCTTCCAATCCAGGAGCATGGAACATTTTTCCATTTTTTTGTGTCTTCCTCAATTTCTTTCATGAGTACTTTATAATTTTCTGTGTATAGATTCTTAGTCTCTTTGGTTAGGTTTATTCCTAGGTATCTTATAGTTTTGGGTACAATTGTGAATGGGATTGACTCCTTAATTTCTCTTTCTTCAGTCTTGTTGTTGGTGTACAGAAATGCAACTGATTTCTGTGCATTGATTTTATATCCTGACACTTTACTGAATTCCTGTACAAGTTCTAGCAGTTTTGGAGTGGAGTCTTTTGGGTTTTCCACATATAATATCATATCATCTGCGAAGAGTGATAGTTTGACTTCTTCTTTACCAATTTGGATGCCTTTAATTTCTTTTTGTTGTCTGATTGCTGAGGCTAGGACTTCTAATACTATGTTGAATAGCAGTGGTGATAATGGACATCCCTGCCGTGTTCCTGGCCTTAATGGAAAAGCTTTCAGTTTTTCTCCATTGAGAATGATATTTGCGGTGGGTTTTTCATAGATGGCTTTGATAATATTGAGGTATGTGCCCTCTATCCCTACACTTTGAAGAGTTTTGATCAGGAAGGGATGCTGTACTTTGTCAAATGCTTTTTCAGCATCTATTGAGAGTATCATATGGTTCTTGTTCTTTCTTTTATTAATGTGTTCTATCACATTGATTGATTTGCGGATGTTGAACCAACCCTGCAGCCCTGGAATAAATCCCACTTGATCGTGGTGAATAATCCTTTTAATGTACTGTTGAATCCTATTGGCTAGTATTTTGGCGAGAATTTTTGCGTCTGTGTTCATCAAGGATATTGGTCTGTAGTTCTCTTTTTTGGTGGGATCCTTGTCTGGTTTTGGGATCAAGGTGATGCTGGCCTCATAAAATGAGTTTGGAAGTTTTCCTTCCATTTCTATTTTTTTGGAACAGTTTCAGGAGAATAGGAATGAGTTCTTCTTTAAATGTTTGGTAGAATTCCCCTGGGAAGCCGTCTGGCCCTGGGCTTTTGTTTGTTTGGAGAGTTTTGATGACTGTTTCAATCTCCTTACTGGTTATGGGCCTGTTCAGGTTTTCTATTTCTTCCTGGTTCAGTTGTGGTAGTTTATATGTCTCTAGGAATGCATCCATTTCTTCCAGATTGTCCAATTTGTTGGCATAGAGTTGCTCATAGTATGTTCTTATAATTGTCTGTATTTCTTTGGTGTTAGTTGTGATCTCTCCTCTTTCATTCATGATTTTATTGATTTGGTTCCTTTCTCTCTTCTTTTTGATGAGTCTGTTCAGGGGTTTATCAATCTTATTGATTCTTTCAAAGAACCAGCTCCTAGTTTCATTGATTTTTTCTATTGTTTTTTTCGTTTCTATTTCATTGATTTCTGCTCTGATCTTTATGATTTCTCTTCTCCTGCTGGGTTTAGGGTTTCTTTCTTGTTCTTTCTCCAGCTCCTTTACGCGTAGGGTTAGGTTGTGTACTTGAGACCTTTCTTGTTTCTTGAGAAAGGCTTGTACTGCTATATATTTTCCTCTCAGGACTGCCTTTGCTTTGTCCCACAGATTTTGAACTGTTGTGTTTTCATTATCATTTGTTTCCATGAATTTTTTCAATTCTTCTTTAATTTCCTGGTTAACCCATTCATTCTTTAGAAGGATGCTGTTTAGTCTCCATGTATTTGGGTTCTTTCCAGCTTTCCTCTTGTGATTGAGTTCTAGCTTCAGAGCATTGTGGTCTGAAAATATGCAGGGAATAATCCTAATCTTTTGATACCGGTTGAGACCTGATTTGTGACCCAGGATGTGATCTATTCTGGAGAAGGTTCCATGTGCACTAGAGAAGAATGTGTATTCTGTTGCTTTGGGATGAAATGTTCTGAATATATCTGTGATGTCCATCGGGTCCAGTGTGTCATTTAAGTCCTTTATTTCCTTGTTGATCTTTTGCTTGGATGATCTGTCCATTTCAGTGAGGGGAGTGTTCAAGTCCCCTACTATTATTGTATTATTATTGATGTGTTTCTTTGATTTTGTTATTAATTGGTTGATATAGTTGGCTGCTCCCACGTTAGGGGCATAGATATTTAAAATTGTTAGATCTTCTTGTTGGACAGACCCTTTGAGTAGGATATAGTGTCCTTCCTCATCTCTTATTATAGTCTTTGGCTTAAAATCTAATTGATCTGATATAAGGATTGCCACCCCAGCTTTCTTCTGATGCCCATTAGCATGGTAAATTGTTTTCCACCCCCTCACTTTCAATCTGGAGGTGTCTTCGCGTCTAAAATGAGTTTCTTGTAGGCAACATACTGATGGGTTTTGTTTTTTTATCCATTCTGATACCCTGTGTCTTTTGATTGGGGCATTTAGCCCATTAACATTCAGGGTAACTATTGAGAGATATGAATTTAGTGCCATTATTAGCCTGTAAGGTGACTGTTCCTGTATATTGTCTCTGTACCTTTCTGATGTACTACTTTTCGGCTCTCTCTTTGCTTAGAGGACCCCTTTCAATATTTCCTGTAGAGCTGGTTTGGTGTTTGCAAATTCTTTCAGTTTTTGTTTGTCCTGGAAGCTTTTGATCTCTCCTTCTATTTTCAATGATAGCCTAGCTGGATAGAGTATTCTTGGCTGCATGTTTTTCTCGTTGAGTGCTCTGAATATATCATGCCAGCTCTTTCTGGCCTGCCAGGTCTCTGTGGATAAGTCTGCCGCCAATCTAATATTTTTACCATTGTATGTTACAGACTTCTTTTCTCGGGCTGCTTTCAGGATTTTCTCTTTGTCACTAAGACTTGTCAATTTTACTATGAGGTGACGGGGTGTGGACCTATTCTTGTTGACTTTGAGGGGGGTTCTTTGCATCTCCTGGATTTTGATGCTTGTTCCCTTTGCCATATTAGGGAAATTCTCTCCAATGATTCTCTCCAATAGACCTTCTGCTCCCCTCTCTGTTTCTTCTTCTTCTGGAATCCCAATTATTCTAATGTTGTTTCGTCTTATGGTGTCACTTATCTCTCGAATTCTCCCCTCATGGTCCAGTAGCTGTTTGTCCCTCTTTTGCTCGGCTTCCTTATTCTCTGTCATTTGGTCTTCTATATCACTAATTCTTTCTTCTGCCTCATTGATCCTAGCAGTGAGAGCCTCCATTTTTGATTGCACCTCATTAATAGCTTTTTTGATTTCAACTTGGTTAGATTTTAGTTCTTTAATTTCTCCAGAAAGGGCTTTAATATCTCCAGAGAGGGTTTCTCTCATATCTTCCATGCCTTTTTCGAGCCCGGCTAGAATGTTCAGAATCGTCATTCTGAACTCTTGATCTGACATAGTACCCATGTCTGTGTTGATTAGGTCCCTAGCCTTCGGTACTGTCTCTTGTTCTTTTGTTTGTGGTGATTTTTTCCACCTTGTCATTTTGTCCAGATAAGAGAATATGAAGGAGCAAATAAACTACTAAAAGTGTGGCAAAGACCCCGGAAAAATGCGCTGTAAGCAAATCAGAAGAGACCCCAAATTGTGGGGGGGAGAAAGGGGATAAAAACAGCTTCTGAAAAAAAAGAAAAAAAAAAGAAAGAAAAAAATTTAAAAAATAAAACAAATAAAAATATAAAAAAGAAAGAAAATTTATATATATTTAGATGAACTAGTCAAAAAATGTTAAAAAAGAAAAGGGTAAAAGTTTAAAAAAAATTTAGCAGAAGAAGAAAAAAGAAAAAAGAAAAAAAAATTGAAAAAAGAAAAAAAAATTGAAGTAGCCGCAAGACTAAAGAATCATGGGGAGAAAGCCATGAGTTCCGTGCTTTGCTTTCTCCTCCTCTGGAATTGCTCTGCTGTCTTAGGAATTGAATCTGCTTTCTCCTTGATAGATGAACTTCGTCCTGGCTGGATATTTTGTTGATCTTCTGGGGGAGGGGCCTGTTGTAGTGAATCTCAAGTGTCTTTGCCCGATGCGGGATTGCACCGCCCTTACCAGCGGCCGGACTTATTAATCAGCTCGGGTTCACTTTTGGGAGCTTCTGTTCCCTGAACGCTTTCCGTAGAGTTCCGGAGGATGGGAATGAAAATGGCGGCCTCCCAGTCTCCGGCCCGGAGGAGCCGAGAGCCTGGGGCCCCACTCCTCAGTGCCGCCAGAGGACAGCACCCAATCACTCCCGTATCCCCAGCCTCTAGCCACGCTCCGAGCTCACCCAGCCCGCGACCAGTTCAAGGTAACCCCGAGCTGAGAGTTTAGTCCTTGGCTCTGTCTCTCCAGCCGGCTTCTCCGTTCTAATACCTGCGAGCTCTCCGACGCTCCGACACCCCCGATCCTTCTGTGACCCTGCGGGGCCTGGGGCCACGCTGGCCCTGCGTGGGCTTCACCCCGGTTTAGCCCCTGGAGCAATGTCCCTCAGTGGAACAGACTTTTACAAGTCCTGATTTTGTGCTCCGTTGCTCCGCCGCTTGCCGTGAGCCGGCCCCTCCCCCCGCGGTCTATCTTCCCGTCATTTTAGATTCACTTCTCCGCCAGTCCTACCTTTCAGAAAGTGGTTGATTTTCTGTTTCTAGAGTTGCTGTTCTTCTTCTCTTCGCTCTCCCGTTGGATTTGTAGGTGTTTGCAATGTTTAGATAAGCTATCGAGGTGATCTCCTGCTACCTGATGTAGTCTCAGGCTGCTACTTCTCCACCATCTTGACTCCTCCCCCCCTTTTCTTGCTTTTTCACGTGTTCCTTTACTTCCATGAGTGAGTGAGATCGTATGTTATTTGTCTTTCTGAGACTGACAGATGGGAGGCAGTGCAATGCTCCCCACCTTTCTGCCCATTGTGGCAAATTTCAAGATTCCATCTTGCTTATAGCTGGGTAAGAGTTTGTGGTGCATTGGGACGACAGGGAGATTGCAGAAATGTCTGGGAGCTCCAGAGTTGTCTTCAGCCATCAGCACAACAGGAAGATGACCACATCAATGGAACCATGGCATCAATGAACCTGAAGCCTTGAAAGCAAGCTCCACAGCGAGAGAGAAAAGAATTCACATGCACCATGGAATTAGGATTTAGACCTGTCTTAGGGGAGAAATGGACGGTTGGTGCTTCAGAGGGCAGGGAGCCATGGTCAATGACAAAGGCCCAGGAGAGAGGAGCACACTGGGAATCCACAAGTTGGATGTTGACCCATAGATGGTGGCAGAGAAATGGAGAGGGACTGAATGGCACGAGTACTTGCAACCAAGGAGTCTTGAGGTCCTGGATTTTCAGTTCAGCATGTATGCTGGACATAGCCTCCAGAGAACACTGTGTTTCTCCTGCAGAGTACATCATAAAGCAACTGAGTGCAGACAGCATGGAAACCATGAACTGAAACAATACCTGTCGACACAGTGGTATGATTGTTGTTTATTGCTGTGCATCCGTGATAGACACTGTTTGTGGAGATGCCTAGATTGGGACAAAAGAATCTTGGGGCTCTACCACCATCAGCATAAAGCCTGAGCTAGTGGCCACAGACAGGCCCAGAGTGGACATTAGTGGCCTAACCTGCAATCACGTAGTCCCAAACCTGGAAAACTGTTGGGACTGCCTTCCTCAGGCCACGTTGCATAGTACCTGGAGTACAGACCCTCCATTGGGGATCAGAAGAAAGAGATGCAAACATCCTCTCTCCTGACCACAGCATTCAGCAGGCCTTAGTAAGGTTGAGTGGGTTGAAAGTCTTTCACAGCCACACCAGTGCCGACCAAGCTAAACCTCACCATATTCGGTCCAGACACCAAACACTCCGAACGTCAGGTAACAAGTGCCTCTGCAGAGGACTGGTCCAGAAGAGAGTGGACAGCCACAACATAACCCAAGATGACATGCCACATACAGCAGAGACTCCATCAAGTCTCAGCCAGTGGTGCTCCATGAGATCTTAATCATAAAGAAATTGCACTCAGGGTAGAAAACAGAAGGTCCTTTTCGAATACAGAGAAGAATACAGAGACCTGAACTAAGGCAACGATGGAAGAATCAATTGAAGCTGAGGCAAGAGAACAAGAAATGGTCATGGCCATGCAATTAAAGTGAAACCTGTATATGTCACATGCCAGTGGAGGATATAAACAGCACCCAGTATACTCAATCTGGATCATAAAAACATACATGTAATCAGGGATTTTCGGACCCCAGAGATAAAGTTGAATAAAAAAATAAAATAAAACGAAGAGGCCCTTATGAAATGATTTGTTAGCAGGTTCAAGCAAAGTTCAGGAAGCTGGCAGAACCAGAGGATCCAATGAGGTACCTGGAAGACCAGTACTGGGAAAAAAAGAAGTGATGCAAAGGAGACAAGGAAGAATGATGGAACATGACAATGGGCTTAGGGAAATCCTTGACTACAATGAATGTCTAAGGGTGCTTACTATAGGAGACCTAGAAGAGAGAGAAAATAGTGGGCCCAATATTTCTTTGAGAAATCAGGGCTGAAAATATCCCTCATCTGGGGTCAGAAACAGAGATACAGATTCTGAGGCACAGAGGACTCCCAGCACCATCCACAGAAGCAGAGCAACAAAATACATAGTGTCATTCACCATTCCAAAGCTAGCTAGCAATGGAGGAATTCTCTTCACCCAAATATGCTTGGGAGAAGAGTGTTTCTAAAGCCAAGTGCCTTACTTTGAGGCGAAGAGCTATGCCAGCTCTAGCAACACATTGTATAGAGCAAGTCACACCACCCCAAGCCAAAACCCCATTCCCTGCATTTCTAAACAATGACAGAGCAGGACTCCTTGTCTAGAACAATGAGGTGTTAAGAAGACAAAGATTGTGTCCAGGGGTGTCTCCATCAGTTCAGAAGCCACCTTCAGGTCTGCTCCTTATCCCAGTCCCATTGGAATGTCTCCCACCTCAGGTTCCCCACTCAGAGTCAAGTCTGATTCTCACTCTCCAGCTCCATCACTGATTATGTTCTCTCTGTCTCTTTCTGTCCCATACATGCAAGCACATCATTGAAAAACAACAACAACAACAAAAAAAAAAAAACAGTAGATAAGGATTGACTGGGGCCAGAGGATGCGTTATTCATTCTGGACCTATGCCCCAATGGAACACAGTCAGGTCCAGAGCACCTCCCACCATACTACAATGCCAGACCTTGGGTCTGAGCTCCCTTGTTTGTTCTCCTCTTCTTTATCTTCCTGCATCTCCCACCAGCATGGAGTATCCGCTCTCTTTCCCGCTAGCTTTTGAATGGTGAATGACACTATGTATTTTGTTGCTCTGCTTCTGTGGATGGTGCTGGGAGTCCTCTGTGCCTCAGAATCTGTATCTCTGTTTCTGCCCTCAGATGAGGGATATTTTCAGCCCTGATTTCTCAAAGAAATATTGGGCCCACTATTTTCTCTCTCTTCTAGGTCTCCTACAGTAAGCACCCTTAGACACTCATTGTAGTCAAAGATTTCCCTAAGGATTTCAGCTGCAATGGCCCTTTGTTCTCCCATTTGTTCCTCCTCACCTGGCTCCTTTAGAACATGCCCATCATCCGCAACAGGCACTGTTTGTTTACCCCATGAAAACCATTGTGGAATGAAATGGGAGGCTTAAGGCAGGCTTGTGCTGCAACATCTCCATTTAGTTACAAAGAAGGAAGCTGCACCACCCTGCGGGAATGCTCAGGGATCTTAGGCCGTTGAATCCTCTTCAAGGCGTCCTTTTGTAGATACAAGTTGTCATCCAGAAACTGGCATGGAAGCCTTTCTGATCACTTCACATGGGCAATGGATCTCCTCCACCAGGCTCCGTGCTTGCTCCTGTTGGCTCCAAACCGATGAGTCCATCCTGGGCCTAAGGTTCTAGGGTGTAGAGTTTGCCTTTGGTGCTTTCTCAGCTTGGAAGATGTGGAGGCCTTCTTGGTATGGTTACTGGAGATTCTAGAGGAACTCGTATCCTCGCTGTTGAAGACTACAGGCATGTCTTTGGCATGGTTGTGGGTGTTCACTGGGAGCTTTCCTTGGGTGGCCCTTGTCCTGGTCACAAGGGTCCTGATTGGGTCGGAGGACCATGCACATGTGCGGAGCGTGGAGTTGCTGGCCTGAGGCTTGGTTGTAGTCCTGACCATTTCTTGACCTTTCAGGGGGTAAGATAGAATTGTGGATGCTTGCCCTTCTCAGGAGTGCAGAGGGCTGGGGGTGACAGTCCCGGCCAAAGACTATAAATTTGGCCATGGAGAAGGTGACACCAGCTCCCTTCACAAACTCGTGGTGAGTTTGTGGCTCCAGCAGTTTGGGAGGGCTTTGGCACCTCCTGGCTGACCCATGACTACTAAAGTCATGTGGAGTTCTTACACATGCGGCTCCACGCGGCTCCAGCAGTTTGGGAGGGCTTTGGCACCTCCTGGCTGACCCATGACTACTAAAGTCATGTGGAGTTCTTACACATGGTTTCAGAGGAGTGGTTGCTAGGAGCTCCAAACTTTGTGATGTCACAGAAGCTGACTTCACTGAAGCAGCAATACCTCTCTCATAAGCTATGAGTCATATGGCTTTAGGTAGGAAGCCTGGGAAGAACCAAAAAAGAGCCTTTATTACCTGCTCATTTACTCAGGTGATCTTTGCTGTTTCTTTCCCACTTCACCTTTCTATACAAAGAGAAAAGAAAATGACATTCGGTGTACCATCCTTTCAGCCAACATTTCTCCAGAGAGAGCCAGGTGTTCCTATTTCCACTGCAATGTCTAGAGATCTCAATCAACAGGGAGGCCTCATGGGTATCACGGGATCTCTGGAAGGTTTGACATTCTATGGGTGAGAGCAGCCTTTTGTAGGTTCTTTTCCAATTTGTTCTAGGGAGAAGGGTCAGCCCTTGGTGCTTGGTCAGCTTGGAAGATAAGGGAAGAAATAAGCAAAGGAAAGTCACATTTCAAGGAAACGTGCTAGGGCATGGATGCAATTTGCTATCCCTGTTCTGATCTCCTAGTATTCTGAAGAACCAGTCCTAAGGGATGATGGTTCTGTCTACCTGACTTTACCTGAAACACATTTGCAAAGGCTTCAAGGAGAGTGAATTCTGCATGATCACTACCCCTGAAAGAATAGCCCTGGACAGACTGCTGTCATCATCAGTTAATGTTAAATGCCGGGTCTTGGGGAGAGCCATGTTGACCAACTCTCTAAATTGAGAGGAAAAGGAACTGCCTAAATCAATGGACTGCCATGTCCACTCTAGTAGAACTGTGGAAGGAGCCAAGAAGTCCTTCAATAGGCTACTGGATAAAGAAGGTGTGGTCCATCCAGGCCATAGATTATACTTATGACATCTGTGCTGTGGATCCAAGGGCCCCATTATGGAGGGCCTCTCGGCCAGGGCTCTGGGGACAAAAGTCTGTAAACACAAATACGGGATAGGTTTAGGGGCGAGGTGATGGCAGGCCCGATCTCTGGTCAGTGAGGTAGGATCTAAAATAAGTTGGAGGGGGAGGTGGGAGTACAGGCTTTTCTGCCTGAGTTGTGTGTCTCAGATAGCCACAGAATGTAGTGGTAGCCTATGGGGCCATGGGAGATTCTGCCTCTGTGAGGTTTCTGCCTGGCTCCCAAGGGTTTGGTTTCTTTTGGGGGGAAGGGAACGTGCTGTGTTCCGTCTCATGTGTCCCGCCATAGCATGGATTCGGAGATGGCTTCTGGGTCCGAGTGACTGGAGAACCTGACCGAGGGTGAGGATTTGAGCCTAGGGACATGTCAGGCCTGATATGCGGGCTCATGGTCCAGTGAGAGAGGGGACTGGTTTGAAAGCAGGTTCAGGCTGAGGATCACAATGCCTGTTTGTGGCCAGGGCAGCCTTCCTGGGTGGGCGTGGTCTCATGGCCCTGTAGATAACTACCACTCTGAGAGTTAGAACCCCATCCCACAAGCAAACTTTTAACATCGTGGGGAAGGAGGAGTGCTCTTTGATGCATGAGGTTAACCCATATGACTTGATTTGAGCTATGGTCTGGCACAGATGCCTGAATACCCAGGTTGGGTAGAAATGACAGTCTCTGGCCTTGGCACGTCCCACATGCAGGATATGGGGCCCGCTACCTGGGGGGCTGATGGGAGGTCGGGTCTCAGGCTGTGTCTGACAGATCATTAGTGCAAAGTGCGGCTTAGGACATTGGGGTTCCATGGAGGTCCATGCAGGTTGATCCCCACGTGGGGATTCTGGGCAGACCCCTAGGGCCCTTCATCTTTCTGGAGGGCAGGCAGAAGACTGCCTTTTAGCTCCCAAATGAACAATATGGACGGCTAGTGGCCAAAGGGTGAGGACGGAATTATGAACGCACAAGTGCTGATTCCGTTCAGTGCCGAGTATATGGCATTTCTGATATGCAGCGTCTGACTCAAGATCTGCAGCACCTGAGTCAGGGCACGTGTCAGATGGTTGCTCACGCTGGAGTTTGTGTTCATGATGGCCGACGTATGGAGGCGTGGCCTCATGAGGCCATGAATGTCTTCCCAGCTGGGGCTTGTGAGCTGCTCCAACAGCAAGCTTTCCTTCTACAGGACAAGGGAGTCGGTTTCAATGGCACCTGGGTTCCCCATATGTAAAGATGTCATAGTAGAAGACACCGCATGGATGCCTGGAAAGCCCAGTTCCACTTACCCTTCCAGCCCAAGAACAAGTTTGTTTTAATCTGGTGGTCTGGGGTAAAATGCCCAGGGGGCTAAGATGACAGGGAGCCTCATTCTGATGGTTCACAATGCTGGCTTGTGTCCAGGGAGACCTTAGAATGTGGGGGGGGCTCAGGCGCCATGCAGGATCCTCCTCCCCTGAGGGTTGGACGCAGGTCCCAAGAGCCATGTTGACTTCTGGGGACAGGAGGTGTTCTGTTTTTTGCTCAGGGATCAGGTTTAGGCCAAATATAGGTATTCAAGAGTTTGCCTCTAGAGGCAGATTCCAGCAAACCTCTGCTAAGATTCTGTGGAGGTCATAGGGTTATTTCATTTCCATCTTCTGACTCAGGACCATTGAACTAGCTGTATACCTGGAGTGAGGTGTCTGGCATATGTCTGAATGCGCCTTTTTTCCAAGGCGGCCAAGGAATTTGGGTTTGTCTCAGGGGCATTGCAAGTGTCTCCCAATCTGGAGGTTTTGTGCAAATGTGACGGGCAGAGTATCATTCAGGTGGGCAGACAGAGTCCTGTTCTGTGGATCCAGAGGTCCCATCTTGGAGGGCCTCTTGGCCAGGGCTTAGGGGACAAAATTCTGTAACACAAACTCCGGATATGTATAGGGGTGAGGTGATGGCCGGCCTGATCTGCGGACTGTGAGGGCAGAAACGCAGTATCTGAAATGAGGTCGACGGGAAGGCGGCAACGCAGGCTTTTCTGTTCGGGTTGTGTGTCTCGGTTGGCCACGGAATGGAGCGGTAGCCTCATGGGTCCATGGGAGATTCTGCCTCTGTGAGGATTCTTCCCGGCTCCCAAGTGTTTGGTGTCTTTCAGGGGGAAGGGAAGAGGGCTCTTTTTGTCTCAGGGTTCCCGCCATAGCTGGGATTCCAGAGACGGCTTCTGGGTGTGGTGCCAGGAGAACAGGCCTGAGGGTGAGGATTGGGGCCTAGGGGCATGTCACGCCTGATATGGGGGCTCCTATTCCAGCTAGCAAGGAGGCTGCATTGAAAGTGTGCTCAGGCAGAGGGTCATAATGCCAGTTTGTGTCCAGGGTGGCAATCCTTTGTGAGCATGGTCTAATGGCCCATGCAGCTGGCTCCCACTCTAAGGGTTAGAACCCCATCCCCACAGCAAGCTTTTCCCTTCGTGGGGAAAGAGGAGTGCTCTTTGTTGCTTGAGGTTCCCCCACCAGGGGGAACCAGGATTTGAACTATGGTCTGGGCTCAGAAGCCTGAATACCCAGGTTGGGTAGAGGTGACAGTCTCTGTTCTTGGCATGTCCCACCTGCAGGATATGGGGCCCGCTACCTGGGCGGCTGATGGGAGCTCAGGGCTCAGGTTGTGTCAGACATAGCATTTGCGCACAGTGTGGCCTAGGACATTGGGGTGCTCTAGAGATCTATGCAGGTTGATCCTCACGTGGGGATTCTGGACGGACCCCTAGGGTCCTTCTTCTTTCAGCAGGGCAGGCAGAATCCTGTGTTGGGGCTCCTGAATGAACAATCTGTATGGTTTGCAGCCCAGGAGGTTGAGGACAGAATATTGAAGGCCCAAGTGCCGATTCTGTTCAGGGTCGAGCACCTGCCATTTCCAATATGTAGCGTCTGATTCGAGATCTCCTGCACCTGAGTCAGGGCACATTCAGAAGGTCGCTTATGCTGGAGTTTGTGTCCATGATGGCCGAAGAATGGAGGGGTGGCCTCATGAGGCCATGGAGGTCTTCCCAGGCTGGTGCTTGGGAGCTGCTCTGAACAGCAAGTTTTCCTTCTGTGGGAGAGGGGGAGTCCGGTTGGATGGCACCAGGGTGCCACAAATGGAAAGTCATCACAGCAGAAGTCACCACATGGATGCTTGTACAGCCCAGCTCCGCTTACACTTCCAGCACAGGAACAAGTCCGTTTCGATCTGGTGTCTCTGGGGCAAAGGTTCCAGGGGTCTGAGGTGACAGGGAGACTCATTCTGATGGGTCACAAATCTGACTCTTGTCCAGGAGACCTTAGAATGTGGCGGGGACTCAGGCGCCATACAGGATTCTCATCCCCTGAGGGTTGCACGCAGCTTCCAAGAGCCAGGTTGCCTTCTGGGGACAGGAGGTGTTCTGTTTTGTGGCTCAGGAATCAAGTGTTGGACCATATGTAAGTATTCCAGAGTTTGCCTCAGGAGGCAGATTCCTGCAAACCTAAGCTAGGGTTCCGTTGAGGTCCTAGGAATATGTCAGGTTCCATCTTCTAACTCAGGGCCATTGACCTGGGTGTCTGCCTGGAGGTAGGTGTCTGGTCTGTGTCCGAAGGTGACTTTTTTCCAAGATGGCCAACGAATTTTGGGTGGGATCAGGGGCATTGCAGGCGTCTCCCAATCTGGAGGGTTTGGGCAAATGTGACGGGCAGAGCTTCCTTCGTGTGGGCAATCAGAGTCCTGCACTGTGGCTCCAGAGGCCCCATTCTGGAAGGCCTGTTGGCCGGGGCTATGGGGACAAAAGTCTGCAAACACAAAATCGGGATAGGGTAAGGGGCGAGGTGATGACAGTCCTGGTCTGCAGACTGTGAGGGCAGTGCCGTGGGATCTGAAATGAGGGGGACAGGGAGGCTGGAGTGCAGGTTCTTCCGCTGGGTTGTGTGTCTCTTTTGGCCATGGAATGTAGCAGTAGCCTCATGGGGCCATGGGAGATTCTGCTTCTGTGAGGATTCTGTCAGGCTCCCACAGATATGGTGTCTTTCGGGGGAAGGGAAGAGGGCTCTTTTCCTCTCAGTGTTCCCACCATAGCAGGAATTCCAGTGTCGGCTTCTGGGTCCAGGTGCCTGGAGAACCCGACCGAGGGTGAGGATTGGGGCCTAGGGGCATGTCAGGCCCGATATGCGGGCTCCTGGTCCAGCCAGAGAGGGTCCTCGTTTGAAAGCAGACTCAGACTAAGTGTCACAATGCCTGCTTTTGTTCAGGGCTGCCCTCCTGGGTGGGCATGATCTCATGAGCCACACAGCTGGCTCCCACTCGGTGGGATAGACCCCCATACACACAGCAAGCTTTTACCGTCATGAGGAAGGAGGAGTGCTCTTTACACTAGAGGTTCCCCCATTTTCTGGGATTTGAGCTAGGTTCTGGGCACAGACAACTGAATACTCAGGTTGGATAGAGATGACAGTTTCTGGTTATGGCAGGTCCCACTGCAGGGTATGAAGCCCACTACCTCAGGGGCTGATGGGAGGTCATGACTCAGGTTGTGTCAGACAGAGCATTAGTCGACAAAGCAGCCTAGGATATTGGGGTGCTGTGGAGGTACGTGCAGGTAGATACTCACGTGGAGATTCAGGGCAGACACCTAGGGTCCTTCTTCTTTCTGGATTGCTGGTAGAAGATTATGTTGGGGCTCCCGAATGAACAATCTGGAGGTCTTGCATGCCAGGACCTTCCTGGCAGGACCTTCCATGGCAGGAATTCTGAACGCACAACCACGAGTTCAGTTCAGTGCCAAGCACATAGCATCTCCGATGTGCAGCATCTGACACATGATCTCCAGCACCTGAGTCATGGCACGTGTCACATGGTCACTCACGCTGGAGTTTGATGTCCACGATGGCCGATGTATGGAGGTGTGACCTCATGAAGCCATGGAGGTCTTCCCATGCTGCGGGTTGTGAGCTGCTCGGAACAGCAAGCTTTCCTTCTACGGGACAGGGGAGTCGGTTTCAATGGCACCCCATATGGAAAGACGTCATAGCAGAATTCACCACTGGATGCCTGGAAAGCCCAGTTCTGCTTAGCCTTCCAGCCCAGGAACAAGTTTGTTTTGATCTGGTGGTTTGGGGCAAAATGCCCAGGGGGCTGAAGTGACAGGGATATTCATTCTGATGGTTCACAATGCTGGCTTGTGTCCAGGGAGACCTTAGAATGTGGCGGTGGCTCAGGCGCCATGCAGGATTCTCCTTCCCTGAGGGTTGGACCCAGCTCCCAAGATCCATGTTGCCTTCTGGGGACAGGATGTGTTCTGTTTTTTGGATCAGGGATCAAATTCTGGTCCATATGTAGGCATTCCAGAGTTTGCCTCGGGAGGCAGATTCCTGCCAACCTAAGCTAAGTTTCCATTGTGATCCTAGGGGTATGTCAGGTTCCATCTTCTGACTCAGGGCCATTGACCTGGGTGTCTGCCTGGAGGTAGGTGTCTGGTCTGTGTCTGAAGGCTACTTTTTTCCTTGGCGGCCAAAGAATTTGGGTTGGTCTCAGGGGCATTGCAGGTGTCTCCCAATCTGGAAGGTTTGGGCAAATGCGATGGGCAGAGCTTCCTTTGGGTGGGCAGGCTGAGTCCTGCGCTGTGGCTCCAGAGGCCCATTCTGGAGGACCTGTCGGTCAGGGCTTTGGGGAGAAAATTCTGCAAACACAAAATCGGGATAGGGTTAGGGGCTATGTGATGACAGTCCCAGTCTGCAGACTGTGAGAGCAGTGCCACTTGTTTTGAAATGTGGGGGACGGGGATGCTGGAGTGCAGGGTCCTCTGTCTGGATTGTGTGTCTCGGTTGGCCACAGAATGTAACAGTAGACTCATGTGGCCATGGGAGATTCTGCTTCTGTGAGGATTCTGCCCGGTTCCCAAGTGTTTGAAATCTTTCAGGCAGAAGGGAACAGTGCTGTTTTCCTTCTCAGCAGACCTGCCAAGCAGTGATTCCAGAGTTGGGTTCTGGGACCCTGTGCCTGGAGACCCCGACCTAGGGTGAGGTTTTGGGACTAGTTGCATGTAAGGCCCAATATGCAGTGCCTGGTCCAGCTAGCGTGGGGCTGGTTTGTGAGCAGGCCCAGTGTGAGGGTCACAATGCCTGTTTGTGGCCAGGGAGGCATTACTGGGTGGGCATGGTCTCATGGGCCATGCAGCTGGCTCCCACTATGAGGTTTAGACCCACTTTCTCACAGCAAGCTTTTTCCATCATGGGGAAGGAGGAGTGCTCATTGATGCCTGAAGTTCCAGATAGCCGGGCATTTGAGCTATGGTCTGGGCACAGACCCCTGAATACCCAGGTTGGGTAGAGGTGAGAGTCTCTGGCCTTGGCATGTCCCACGTGCAGGATATGGAGCCCAGAACCTGGGGGGCTGATGGGAGGTCGGGGCTTAGGTTGTTTCAGACAGAGCATTAGTGCAGAGGGCGACCTAGGACATTGGGGTGCTGTTGAGTTTCCGTGCAGGGTGATCCTCATGCGAGGATTGTGGTCAAACCCCTTGGACCCATCTCCTTTCTGGAAGGCAGGCAGAAGACTGCGTTATGGCTCCTGAATGAACAATCCGGAGGGCTGGCGAGCCAGGAGGGTGAGGACAGAATTCTGAATGCACTAGTGCCGATCCGTTCAGTGCTGAGCACATGGCGTTTCCAATGTGCAGCATCTGAATCGAGATTTCCAGCATGTGAGCCAGGACACGTGTCAGAATGGGGCTAATGCTGGAGTTTGTGCCCATGATGGTTGATGAGGCGTGGCCTCATGAGGCCATGGAGGTCTTCCCAGGCTGGGGATTGTGAGCTGCTCCAAACAGCAATATTACCTTCTGTGTACAGGGGGTGTCAGTTTTGACGGCACCAGGGTCCCCCATATGGAATGGTGTCACAGCAGATGTCACTGTATGGATGCCTGAGAAGCCCAGCTCCGCTTACTCTACCTGCCAGGAACAAGACCATTTTGATCTGGTGGCTCTGGGGTAAAGTGCCCAGGGGGCTGAGGTGACAGGGAGCCTCATTCTGATGGGTCACAAGACTGGCTTGTGTCCAGAGAGACCTTAGAATGTAGCTGGGTCACAGGCGCCTAGCAGGATTCTCCTCCCCTGTGGGTTGGACGCAGCTCCTACGAGCCAGGTTGCCTTCTGGGGACAGGACGTGTTCTGTTTTGTGGCTCAGGGATCTAGTGTTGGACCATATGTAGGCATTCCAGAGTTTGCCTCTGGAGGCAGATGACTGCAAAGCTCAGCTAGGTTCCTTTGTGCTCCTAGAAGTCAGTCAGGTTCCATCTTCTTACTCAGGGCCATTGACCTGGGTGTCTCCCTGGAGGTAGGTGTCTGGCATGTGTCCGGATGCACCTTTTTCCAAGGTGGCCAATGAATTTGGGGTGGGCTCAGGAGCATTGCAGGTGTCTCCCAATCTGGAGGGTTTTTGCAAATGTGACAGGCAGAGTTTCCTTCGGGTGGGTAGGCAGAGTCCTGCACTGTGGCTCCAGAAACCCACCCTGGAGGGCCTTTCAGCCAGGGCTTTGGGGACAAAATTCTGGAAACACAAACTCTGGATAGTGTTTTGGGCGAGGTGATGGCCGGCCCAATCTGCAGACCGTGGGCCAGTGCCCCAGGATCTGAAATGAGTTGGACAGGGTGGCAGGAACCCAGGATTTCCTGTCTGTGTTGTGTGTCTCGGTTGGCCACGGAATATAGTGAGAGCCTCATGGGGCCATAGGAGATTTTGCCAATGTGAGGACTCTGCCCGGCTCCCAGGGGTTTGGTGTCTTTCGGGGTGAAGGCAACAGTGCTGTTTACCATCTCATGTGTCCCACCATAGCAGGAATTCGGAGTCAGTTTCTGTGTTTGGGGCCTGGAGAATGTGACCGAGGGTGAGGATTGGGGCCTAGGGGCATATCAGGCCCGATATGGGTAGTTCCTAGTCCAGCTAGCAAAGGGGTTGGTTTGAACGCGGGCTCAGCCTGAGGGTCAAAATGCCTGTTTGTGGCCAGGGCAGCCCTCCTGGGTGGGCGTGGTCTCATGGGCCATGCAGCTGCCTCCCACTAGGAGGTTAGACCCCCATGACCACAACATGTTTTCCTGTCGTGGGGAAGGAGGAGTGCTCTTTGATACTTGATGTTCCCCCATAGGCAGGGATTTGAGGTATGTTCTGGGAAGAGACGCCTGTATACCCAGGTTGGGTACAGATGACAGCCTGTGGCCTTGGCACGTCCCACCTGCAAGATATGGGTCCCGCTACCTGCATTAGTGCACAGGGAGGCCTAGGACATTGGGGTGCCGTCGAGGTCTGTGCAGGTTGATCATCACGTGGGGATTCTGGGAAGACCCCTAGGGCCATTCTTCTTTCTGGAGGGCAGACAGAAGACTGCATTGTGGCTCCGGAATGAACAACCTGGAGGGTTGTCGGGAAAGGAGGGTGAGGACAGAATACTGAACACCCGGTTTCTTTCAGTGCCGAGGACATGGCATTTCCAATGTCCAGCATCTGACTCGAAATCTCCATCACCTGAGTCAGGGCACATGTCAGATGGAACTTCAGGCTGGAGTTTTTGTCCATGATGACCGACCATTGCAGGGGTGGTCTCATGAGGTCATGGAGGTCCTCCCAGGCTTGTGAGCTGTGACAGGCTTGTGACTTGTGACTTGTGGGCTGCTCCGAACATCAAGTTTTAGTTCTAGGAGACAGTAGGAGTCTGTTTGGATGGTACCATGGTCCCCCGTATGGAAGGATGTCATAGCAGAAGTCACCGCATGGATGCCTGGAAAACCTAGCTCCGCTTACACTTCTAGCCCAGGAACAAGGCCATTTGGATCTGGAAGCTCTGGAGTAAAGTTCCCAGGGGTCTGAAGTGACAGGGAGCCTCATCCTGATGGACCACAAGGCTGCCTTGTGTCCAGGGAGACTTTAGAATGTGTCGGGGGCGGCGGTGGGAGTCAAGATGGCGGAGAAGTAGCAGCCTGAGACTACATCAGGTAACAGGAGATCAGCTCGATAGCTTATCTAAACATTGCAAACACCTACAAATCCAACGGGAGAGCGAAGAGAAGAAGAACAGCAACTCTAGAAACAGAAAATCAACCACTTTCTGAAACGTAGGACTGGCGGAGAAGTGAATCTAAAACGACGGAAAGATAGACCGCGGGGGGAGGGGACGGCTCCCGGCAAGCGGCGGAGGAACGGAGCACAAAATCAGGACTTTTAAAAGTCTGTTCCACTGAGGGACATTGCTCCAGGGGCTAAACCGGGGTGAAGCCCACGCGGGGCCAGCGTGGCCCCAGGCCCCGCAAGGACACAGAAGGATCGGGGGTGTCAGAGTGTCGGAGAGCTTGCAGGTATTAGAACGGAGAAACCGGCTGCAAAGACAGAGCCGGGGACTGAACTCTCAGCTCGGGGTTACCTTGAACTGGTCGCGGGCTGGGTGAGCTCGGAGCGCGGCTAGAGGTTGGGGATACGGGAGTGATTGGGTGCTGTCCTCTGGGGGCGCACTGAGGAGTGGGGCCCCAGGCTCTCGGCTCCTCCGGGCCGGAGACTGGGAGGCCGCCATTTTCATTCCCGTCCTCCGGAACTCTACGGAAAGCGTTCAGGGAACAGAAGCTCCCAAAAGCGAACCCGAGCCGATTACTTAGTCCGGCCGCCGGTAAGGGCGGTGCAATCCCGCCTCGGGCAAAGACACTTGAGAATCACTACAACAGGCCCCTCCCCCAGAAGATCAACAAAATATCCAGCCAGGACGAAGTTCATCTATCAAGGAGAAAGCAGATTCAATTCCTAAGACAGCAGAGCAATTCCAGAGGAGGAGAAAGCAAAGCACGGAACTCATGGCTTTCTCCCCATGATTCTTTAGTCTTGCGGCTACTTCAATTTTTTTTTTCTTTTTTCAATTTTTTTTCTTTTTTCTTTCTTCTTCTTCTGCTAAATTTTTTTAAAACTTTTACCCTTTTCTTTTTTAACGTTTTTTGACTAGTTCATCTAAATATATATATTTTTTCTTTCTTTTTTATATTTTTTTATTTGTTTTATTTTTTAAATTTTTTTCTTTTCTTTTTTTTTTTCTTTTTTTTTCAGAACCTGTTTTTTATCCCCTTTCTCCCCCCCACAATTTGGCATCTCTTCTGATTTGGTTACAGCGCATTTTTCCGGGGTCTTTGCCACCCTATTAGTAGTTTATTTGCTCCTTCATATCCTCTTATCTGGACAAAATGACAAGGCGGAAAAAATCACCACAAACAAAAGAACAAGAGACAGTACCGAAGGCTAGGGACCTAATCAACACAGACATGGGTACTATGTCAGATCAAGAGTTCAGAATGACGATTCTGAACATTCTAGCCGGGCTCGAAAAAGGCATGGAAGATATTAGAGAAACCCTCTCTGGAGATATTAAAGCCCTTTCTGGAGAAATTAAAGAACTAAAATCTAACCAAGTTGAAATCAAAAAAGCTATTAATGAGGTGCAATCAAAAATGGAGGCTCTCACTGCTAGGATCAATGAGGCAGAAGAAAGAATTAGTGATATAGAAGACCAAATGACAGAGAATAAGGAAGCCGAGCAAAAGAGGGACAAACAGCTACTGGACCATGAGGGGAGAATTCGAGAGATAAGTGACACCATAAGACGAAACAACATTAGAATAATTGGGATTCCAGAAGAAGAAGAAACAGAGAGGGGAGCAGAAGGTCTATTGGAGAGAATCATTGGAGAGAATTTCCCTAATATGGCAAAGGGAACAAGCATCAAAATCCAGGAGATGCAGAGAACCCCCCTCAAAGTCAACAAGAATAGGTCCACACCCCGTCACCTAATAGTAAAATTGACAAGTCTTAGTGACAAAGAGAAAATCCTGAAAGCAGCCCGAGAAAAGAAGTCTGTAACATACAATGGTAAAAATATTAGATTGGCAGCAGACTTATCCACAGAGACCTGGCAGGCCAGAAAGAGCTGGCATGATATATTCAGAGCACTCAACGAGAAAAACATGCAGCCAAGAATACTCTATCCAGCTAGGCTATCATTGAAAATAGAAGGAGAGATCAAAAGCTTCCAGGACAAACAAAAACTGAAAGAATTTGCAAACACCAAACCAGGTCTCCAGGAAATATTGAAAGGGGTCCTCTGAGCAAAGAGAGAGCCTAAAAGTAGTAGATCAGAAAGGTACAGAGACAATATACAGTAACAGTCACCTTACAGGCTAATAATGGCACTAAATTCATATCTCTCAATAGTTACCCTGAATGTTAATGGGCTAAATGCCCCAATCAAAAGACACAGGGTATCAGAATGGATAAAAAAAACAAAACCCATCAGTATGTTGCCTACAAGAAACTCATTTTAGACGCGAAGACACCTCCAGATTGAAAGTGAGGGGGTGGAAAACAATTTACCATGCTAATGGGCATCAGAAGAAAGCTGGGGTGGCAATCCTTATATCAGATCAATTAGATTTTAAGCCAAAGACTATAATAAGAGATGAGGAAGGACTCTATATCCTACTCAAAGGGTCTGTCCAACAAGAAGATCTAACAATTTTAAATATCTATGCCCCTAACGTGGGAGCAGCCAACTATATCAACCAATTATTAACAAAATCAAAGAAACACATCAATAATAATACAATAATAGTAGGGGACTTGAACACTCCCCTCACTGAAATGGACAGATCATCCAAGCCAAAGATCAACAAGGAAATAAAGGACTTAAATGACACAATGGACCCGATGGACATCACAGATATATTCAGAACATTTCATCCCAAAGCAACAGAATACACATTCTTCTCTAGTGCACATGGAACCTTCTCCAGAATAGATCACATCCTGGGTCACAAATCAGGTCTCAACCAGTATCAAAAGATTAGGATTATTCCCTGCATATTTTCAGACCACAATGCTCTGATGCTAGAACTCAATCACAAGACGAAAGCTGGAAAGAACCCAAATACATGGAGACTAAACAGCATCCTTCTAAAGAATGAATGGGTCAACCAGGAAATTAAAGAAGAATTGAAAAAATTCATGGAAACAAATGATAATGAAAACACAACAGTTCAAAATCTGTGGGACACAGCAAAGGCAGTCCTGAGAGGAAAATATATAGCGGTACAAGCCTTTCTCAAGAAACAAGAAAGGTCTCAAGTACACAACCTAACCCTACAAGTAAAGGAGCTGGAGAAAGAACAAGAAAGAAACCCTAAACCCAGCAGGAGAAGAGAAATCATAAAGATCAGAGCAGAAATCAATGAAATAGAAACCAAAAAAAACAATAGAAAAAATCAATGAAACTAGGAGCTGGTTCTTTGAAAGAATCAATAGGATTGATAAACCTCTGGCCAGACTCATCAAAAAGAAAAGAGAAAGGACCCAAATCAATAAAATCATGAATGAAAGAGGAGAGATCACAACTAACACCAAAGAAATACAGACAATTATAAGAACATACTATGAGCAACTCTACGCCAACAAATTGGACAATCTGGAAGAAATGGATGCATTCCTAGAGACATATAAACTACCACAACTGAACCAGTAAGAAATAGAAAACCTGAACAGGCCCATAACCAGTAAGGAGATTGAAACAGTCATCAAAAATCTCCAAACAAACAAAAGCCCAGGGCCAGATGGCTTCCCAGGGAAATTCTACCAAACATTTAAAGAAGAACTCATTCCTATTCTCCTGAAACTGTTCCAAAAAATAGAAATGGAAGGAAAACTTCCAAACTCATTCTATGAGGCCAGCATCACCTTGATCCCAAAACCAGACAAGGATCCCACCAAAAAAGAGAACTACAGACCAATATCCTTGATGAACACAGACGCAAAAATTCTCGCCAAAATACTAGCCAATAGGATTCAATAGTACATTAAAAGGATTATTCACCACGATCAAGTGGGATTTATTCCAGGGCTGCAGGGTTGGTTCAACATCCGCCAATCAATCAATGTGATAGAACACATTAATAAAAGAAAGAACAAGAACCATATGATACTCTCCATAGATGCTGAAAAAGCATTTGACAAAGTACAGCATCCCTTCCTGATCAAAACTCTTCAAAGTGTAGGGATAGAGGGCACATACCTCAATATTATCAAAGCCATCTATGAAAAACCCACCGCAAATATCATTCTCAATGGAGAAAAACTGAAAGCTTTTCCATTAAGGTCAGGAACACGGCAGGGATGTCCATTATCACCACTGCTATTCAACATAGTACTAGAAGTCCTAGCCTCAGCAATCAGACAACAAAAAGAAATTAAAGGCATCCAAATTGGTAAAGAAGAAGTCAAACTATCACTCTTCGCAGATGATATGATACTATATGTGGAAAACCCAAAAGACTCCACTCCAAAACTGCTAGAACTTGTCCAGGAATTCAGTAAAGTGTCAGGATATAACATCAATGCACAGAAATCAGTTGCATTTCTGTACACCAACAACAAGACTGAAGAAAGAGAAATTAAGGAGTCAATCCCATTCACAATTGTACCCAAAACTATAAGATACCTAGGAATAAACCTAACCAAAGAGACTAAGAATCTATACCCAGAAAATTATAAAGTACTCATGAAAGAAATTGAGGAAGACACAAAAAAATGGAAAAATGTTCCATGCTCCTGGATTGGAAGAATAAATATTGTGAAAATGTCTATGCTACCTAAAGCAATCTACACATTTAATGCAATCCCTATCAAAATACCATCCATTTTTTTCAAAGAAATGGAACAAATAATCCTAAAATTTATATGGAACCAGAAAAGACCTCGAATAGCCAAAGGAATATTGAAGAACAAAGCCAAAGTTGGTGGCATCACAATTCCGGACTTCAAGCTCTATTACAAAGCTGTCATCATCAAGACAGCATGGTACTGGCACAAAAACAGACACATAGATCAGTGGAACAGAATAGAGAGCCCAGAAATCGACCCTCAACTCTATGGTCAACTAATCTTCGACAAAGCAGGAAAGAATGTCCAATGAAAAAAAGACAGCCTCTTCAATAAATGGTGCTGGGAAAATTGGACAGCCACATGCAGAAAAATGAAATTGGACCACTTCCTTACACCACACACGAAAATAGACTCCAAATGGATGAAGGACCTCAATGTGAGAAAGGAATCCATCCAAATCCTTGAGGAGAATGCAGGCAGCAACCTCTTCGACCTCAGCCGGAGCAACATCTTCCTAGGAACAACGGCAAAGGCAAGGGAAGCAAGGGCAAAAATGAACTATTGGGATTTCATCAAGATCAAAAGCTTTTGCACAGCAAAGGAAACAGTTAACAAAACCAAAAGACAGCTGACAGAATGGGAGAAGATATTTGCAAACGACAGATCAGATAAAGGGCTAGTATCCAAAATCTATAAGGAACTTAGCAAACTCAACACCCAAAGAACAAACAATCCAATCAAGAAATGGGCAGAGGACATGAACAGACATTTCTGCAAAGAAGACATCCAGATGGCCAACAGACACATGAAAAAGTGCTCCACGTCACTCGGCATCAGGGAAATACAAATCAAAACCACAATGAGATATCACCTCACACCAGTCAGAATGGCTAAAATTAACAAGTCAGGAAATGACAGATGCTGGCGAGGATGCGGAGAAAGGGGAACCCTCCTCCACTGTTGGTGGGAATGCAAGCTGGTGCAACCACTCTGGAAAACAGCATGGAGGTTCCTCAAAATGTTGAAAATAGAACTACCCTATGACCCAGCAATTGCACTACTGGGTATTTACCCTAAAGATACAGACATAGTGATCCGAAGGGGCACGTGTACCCGAATGTTTATAGCAGCAATGTCTACAATAGCCAGACTATGGAAAGAACCTAGATGTCCATCAACAGATGACTGGATAAAGAAGATGTGGTATATATACACAATGGAATACTATGCAGCCATCAAAAGAAATGAAATCTTGCCATTTGCGACGACGTGGATGGAACTAGAGCGTATCAAGCTTAGTGAAATAAGTCAATCGGAGAAAGACAACTATCATATGATCTCCCTGATATGAGGACATGGAGAAGCAACATGGGGGGGTAGGGGGATAGGAGAAGAATAAATGAAACAAGATGGGATTGGGAGGGAGACAAACCATAAATGACTCTTAATCTCACAAAACAAACTGGGGGTTGCTGGGGGGCGGTGGGATTGAGAGAGGGGGAGCGGGCTATGGACATTGGGGAGGCGAGGCGAACCATAAGAGACTATGGACTCTGAAAAACAACCTGAGGGTTTTGAAGGATCAGGGGTGGGAGGTTGGGGGAACAGGTGGTGGGTAATGGGGAGGGCACGTTTTGCATGGAGCACTGGGTGTTGTGCAAAAAGAATGAATACTGTTACGCTGAAAAAATAAATAAAATGGAAAAAAAAAAAAAAAGAATGTGTCGGGGGCTCAGGCGCCATGCAGCATTCTCCTCCCAGGACGGTTGGACGCAGCTCCCAAGTGCTAGGTTGACTTTTGGGAACAGGAGGTGTTCTGTTTTGTGGCTCAGGGACCTAGCATTGGATCATATGTAGTTATTCCAGAGCCTGCCTCTGGTGACAGATGCCTGGAAACCTAAGCTTGGGTTCCGTTGAGGTCCTAGGGGCATGTCAGTTTAAATCTTCTGCCTCAGGGCCATTGACCTGGGTGTCTTCCTGGATGTCAGTGCCTGGCATGTGTCAGACTGTGCATTTCTGTCCAGAGCGGCCAACGAATGTAGGTGGGCTCAGGGGCATTGCAGGGGTCTCCAAATGGAGGGTTTGTGCTAATGTGATGGGCAGAGTTTCCTTCGGGTGGGCAAGCAGTGTCCTTCACTGTGGCACCAGAGGCCCCATCATGGAGGGCCTGTCGGCCAGGGCTTGGGGACAAAGGTCTGCAAACAGAAACTCGGGTTTGGGAGATGGGTGAGTTGATGCGAGGCTTGATCTGCAGACCATGAGGGCATTGTCTCGGGATCTGAAATACAGGCGATTGGGAAGCCAGAGTGCAGGCTTTTTTATCTGGGTTGTCTGTCCCCGTTTGCCACGGAATGGTGGGGTGGCCTCATGGGTCCATGGGAGATTCTGCCTCTGGGGGGATTTCGCACAGCTCCCAAGGCTTTGTTGTCTTTCTGGATGAATAAAAGAGAGCTGTTTTCTGTCTCAGGGGAACCACCATAGCAGGGATTCCAGAGTAGGCTTCTCGGTCCAGGCACCTGGAGAACCCGACCGAGGGTTAGGATTTGGGCCAAGGGGCATGGCAGGCCCAATATGCGGGCTCCTGGTGCAGGTAGCGAGGGGGCTTGTTTGAAAGAAGGATCAGCTTACTGGTCACAGTGTCTGTTAGTGCCCAGGCCGGAGCTCCTGGGTGGCCATGGTATCATGGGCCATGCATCTGGCTCCAACTCTGCAGGTTTGATCCCCATCCCCACAGCAAGCTTTTCGGGCCATGCAGAAGTAGGAGTGCTCTATTGTGCTTTAGGTTCCACCTTAGGCCGTGATTTAAACTATGATCTGGGCACAGATGCCTGAACGCCCAAGTTGTGTAGAGATGACAGCCTCAGGCCATGGCCGGTCCCACCTGCAGGAGATGGCACCCGCTACCTGGGGGGCTGACTGGAGGTCAGGGCTCCGACTGCGTCACACAGAGCATTAGTGCACAGTACGGCCTGGATATTGGGGTTCTGTCTAGGGCCATGCAGGTTGATCCTCACATGGGGATTCTGGGCAGACCCATAGGGCCCTTCTTCTTTCTTAAGGGGAGGCAGAAGTCTGCGTGGTGGCTCCAGAATTCCCAAACTGGGGCGCTTGTGGGCCAGAGGGGTGAGGACGGACTTCTGAATGCACAAGTGCTGGTTCAGTTCAGTGCCGAACACATGGCAGTACCAATGTGCAGTGTCTGACTCAAGATCTCCAGAACCTGAGTGGGCGAGTTTCGGATTGTCCCTCACGCTGGAGTTTGTCTCCATTATGCCCGAAGTATGGAGGGGTGGCCACATGATGCCATGGAGGTTGTCACAGGCTGGGGCTTGTTAGCTGCTCTGAACAGCAAGTTTTCATTCTATGGGACACGGGGAGTTCATATTGATGGCTCCAAGGTCCCCCATATGGAAGACATGGTAGCAGATCTCACCACATAGATGTCTGGAAAGCCCAGCTCAGCTTATCCTTTCAGCCCAGGAACAAGGCAGTTTCGATCTACTGGCTCTGGGGCAAGTGCCAAGGGTGTTGAGATAACAGGGGCCTCATTCTGATGGGTCACAATGCCAGCTTTTGTCCAGGGAGACTTTAGAATGTGGTGAGGGCTCAGGCGCCATGTAGGATTCTCCTCCCATGAGGGCAGGATGCAGCTCCCAGGAGCCAGGTGGCCTTCTGGGGACAGGAGGTGTTCTGTTTTTTGGCTCAGGGACCAAGCATTGGACCATATGTAGGTATTCCAGAACCTGCCTCTGGGGAAAGATGCCTGCAAATCTCAGTTAGGGTTCCGTTGAGGTCCTAGGCGCATGTCAGTTTAAATGTTCTGACTCAGGGCCATTGACCTGGGTGTCGCCTGGAGGTAGGTGTCTGGCATGTGTCAGACTGTGCATTTCTGTCCAGAGTGGTCAAAGAAATTGGGAGGACTCAGGGGCCTTGCAGGTGTCTGCAAATCTGGAGGGTTTGTGCAAATGTGAAGGGCAGAGTTTCCTTTAGGAGGGCAGGCAGAGTCCTGTGTCATGGCTCCCAAGGCCCCATCTAGAAGGTCCTGTCGTCCAGGGCTTTGGGAACAAAAGTCTGCAAACACAAATTCGGTTTAGGGTGAGGGCGAGGTGATGGCAGGCCCGATCTGGAGACCGTAAGGGCATTGCCTTGGGATCAGAAATTAGGGCGACGTGGAGGAGGAATGTAGGCTTTTCTGTCTGGGATGTGTGTCTGGGTTGGCCACAGAATGGAGAGTTGGCCTCATGGGACCATGGGAGGTTCTCCCTCCATGTGGATTTTGCATGACTCCTAAGGTTTTGGATTCCTTCTTGATGAAGGGAAGAGTGCTGTTTTCAATCTCAGGGGTCCCGCCATAGCAGGGATTCCAGAGTCTGCTTCTGGGTCTGGGCACCCAGAGAACCCGACTGAGCATGAGGATTTGGGCCTTGGGGCATGGCAGGCCTGATATGCGTGCACCTGGTCCAGCTATTGAGGGGGCTTGTTTGAAAGTAGGCTCAGGCTGATGGTCAAAATGCCTTTTTGTGTCTGGGAGGACCTCCTGGGTGGGCCTGGTGTCGCGGACTATGCAGCTGGCTCCCACTCTGAGGGTTTGACCACCTTCCCCACAGTAAGCTTTTCTGACTGTGGGGAAGGAGGAGTGCTCTTTTGGGCTTTAGGTTCCCCCATAGGTCGGGATTTGAGTTATCATCTGGGTCCAGATGCCTGAATACCCAGGTTATGTCGGGATGACAGCCTGGGGCCATAGCCCCTCCCACTTGCAGGAGATGGCGCCCGCTTCCTGGGGGGCTGACTGGAGGTCGGGGCTCAGGCTGTGTCAAACTGAGCATTAGTGCACAGAGCCGCCTAGGACATCGGGGTTCCGTCTAGGGCCCTGCAGGTTGATCCTCTCCTGGGGATTCTGGGCATACCCCTAGGACACCCGGTATGCGGGATCCTGGTCCAGTTAGCAAGGGTGCTGTTTTGAAAGAGGGCTCAGGCTAAGGGTCACAATGCCTGTTTGTGGCCAGGGCATCCCTCCTGGGTGGGCTAGATATCATGGGCCATGCAGCTGGCTCCCACTCTGAAGGTTAGACTCCCATACATACAGGAAGCTTTTCCCATTGTGGGGAGGGAGGAGTACTCATTGATGCTTGTGGTTCCCCCATAGGCCGGGATTTGAGCTATGGTCTAGACACAGATGCCTGAATAACCGGGTTGGGTAGAGATGACAGTCTCTGGCCTTGGGACGTCCCAAATGCAGGATATGTGTCCCACTACCCGGGTGGCTTTTGGGAGGTCGGTGCTCAAGCTGTGTCAAACAGAGCATTAGTATACAGGACGGCCTAGGACTTTGGGGGGACGTCCGTGCAGGTTGATCCTCACATGGGGATTTTGACAGACCCCTAGGCCCTTCTTCATTATGGGGGACAGACAGAAGACTGCGTTGCGGTCTTCTGTCTGGCAGAAGGCTGGCAGGCCAGGAGGCTGAGGACAGAATTCTGAAGGCACAAGTGTCAATTCCGTTTAGTGCAGAGCACATGGCATTACAATGAGTAGCGTCTGACTCGAGATCTCCAGCACCTGAATCAGGGCACGTGTCAGATGGTCGCTCACACTGGAGTTTGTGTCCATGATGTCCGACGAGTGGAGGGGTGGCCTCATGAGGCCATGGAGGTCTTCCGAGGCAGGGGCTTGTGAGCTGCTCTGAAAATCAATATTTCCTTCTGTGTGAAGAGGGCGCTCATTTTAATGGCAACAGGGTCCCAAATATGGAATGATGTCATAGCAGATGTCACCGCATGGATGCCTGAGAAGCCCAGCTCTGCTTACACTTTCTGCCCAGGAACAATGTCATTTTGATCTGGTGGCTCTGGGGCAAAGAGCCCAGGTGGCTGAGGTGACAGGGAGCCTCATTCTGATGGGTCACAATGCTGGCTTCTGTCCAGGGAGACCTTAGAATGTAGCGGGGGCTCAGGCGCCATGCAGGATTCCCCTCCCCTGAGGGTTGGACGCAACTCCCAAGAGCCAGGTTGCCTTCTGAGGACAGGAGGTGTTCTGTATTTTGGATCAGGGACCTAACATTGGAAGATATGTAGGTACTAATGTAGGGGCCTGGTTATTAGAAGAACTTACTTGTTAACCCCGGATATTGGTGCGGGCCTAGTCAGATTGCCTTATCCAATCACTGGGCGTGCATATATTAAATGTGGTGAGTTAAAATCTCATTGGCCACCTGTGTGTGGGCCGGACTCAACCACCTCTATAAAGGTTAGTCTGTGAGGCTGGCCGGGGGTGGGATAAGTAGGAGGTGTTAGAATAGCCTTTAGAGAATATGAGGAGTTAGAATAGCCATTAGAGAATTAGGAGGAGTTAGAATAAACTTTAGAGAAGTAGGAGGAGTTAGAATAGCCATTAGAGACGTAGAAGGATTTAGAATAGCTGTTAGAGTAGTAGAAGGAGTTAGAGTAGCCATTAGAGTAGCCTTTGGGAGCTGTTAGAGTAGTCGCAGGAGTGATAGCATTGGAGTTGTTGGGAGCATCTGAGCTTAGGATCATCGTGAACATCAGGAGCAGCATTGCTGGGAGTGGCACCAGCATGAGTGGCCTTGCCTCCCCGAGCCACAGTGCCACCCCCGACTGGCCTCTCCGTGGACTCACCATGACCTGCCTCACTGCCCAGAGATGCAGCCTCACCAGAGCGGGGCCATTCCGGGGAGTGGCCTCGTCCACATGCGGCCTCGTTGGAGAGCAACCTGGTCCAGAGCGGACTCTTCATCATTGGTTGCGGCCTTCATCAAGCGTGTGGCCTCCTCCAGAGCAGCCTCTACTGGGGAGAGGCCTTATCGGAGTGGCGACATGGGGATCAGAGTCTGTGTCATCAGGGTTGTCGTCTTCGTCATCCTCGCCTCTTTGTCATTGGGAGCCGCGTCCTCGTCATCGTCGCCTCTATGTGACAAATGGCCCTGAACGGTCAGTTTCATTTTCGAAACTTGGTGTGAAATAAAGCTTTGCTTGATTTTAGCTGTGTGTCTGGCTCATTCCTTTGATCAAGTACCCTAACATTAGGGGCTCACCTGGGATCCAACAACGAAAACTAAGCCAGCATCGGAATGTATGGGAAAAGCCTCCGGAGGTGTTGGGATCTTGTTCGTTTGTCTGGTTGGAGCTCCAGGTTATGGCCCACCGGGGAGAAGCAGGACACAGCTATGCTCCCCAGGGCTGGAGTGGATGCAGGGATGCCCCATTCCTCTGTTGGTAGATTGACATGGGGTTTGAGTCCCCCTAGATGGTCACCACCTTGGCGGTCTGGGGGATTTGAGTCCCCCTAGATCGTCACCAGGGGGTTCGAGTCCCCCTATGCAGTCACCAGGGTGTTTGAGTCCCCATAGGGAGTCGGGGGGTTCACGTCACCCTAGGCAGTCAACAGGGGTTCGAGTCCCCCGAGGAAGTCATTGGGGGTTCGAGTCCCCCTAGGCGTTCAGGGGCTTTGAGCCCCTAGAAAATCCCCAATAGTGGCAGGACCGCTAGGCCTGCAGTTGTCTTTGTCTTGTCTTTTTGTTGTCTGCTGTGTTGTTTGTTGTGCTAGGGGGAATGGGACACACAGAGAGTAAGGGGACTCTGATTTTCCTCCCTCTGTTCCTGATAATAGATGTGGGGCTTCTTCCTCACTCATTTCCTGTGTTAAGGGCTATAACTGGAGCCAACTGTTTAGTCTAACTTGGGACAGAGAATTTAGGAATATTCCCAAGCAGCTGCAGAAACTCCCTTTGATTCAGGGAATTCCTGGACTTCTCAGGCCCGACGTGGACTGCAAAGCCCCTCACCCTTGCTGGCGGGAAAGCATGGGGTCTGAAGTGGAATGGGCCTAGATGGAACATGAAATATGTTAGCAAAGAGATGACTGAACTGATGGTTAATTGTCTGTCTCAGGGATTTAATGCGTAATTGTTAACGTAGCTGTCAGAGTCTTTGGTAACCTGAAGCTTTGAAGTTTTGCTGGATGACAAATGGGATGAAGTGCTAGGGCGCTGGTTTCTGGAACTAGGTTTGTGCATTTGAAATCTGTTGGTAAACATGTTTTGTGATTAACTGCTATGGCAACAGTTCACAATTGGTTAATATTTAGTCTTCACTAGAGATTGAGATGTTTCTAAGAAAATGTAAATGGTTTACTTTGCCCACCCAGAATTGTAAATGAGATCTCTTTGACTCCTAAGACTTTTCCCTGATATGCTAAGTTACTCAGGAAGTACTGTTAAATCAATGATAAACCTTGGGTTACATTTGGGTCAATGCTGTAACTACTCCAAAGGTTCTATGCATTTCCTAAAGTTTTAATGTTTTGATAAGGGTCATCATTTGACATTTAACCATATCTATTCTTAGTTTTTTGTCATTTGTAATTGTATTAATTCTCCTGTAAGATGAATTCGGCCTTAAGGAAATTCATATAGGAGACTTTCATAGCAAATATGGTTCTTTGATATGTTGAAATCCTGGAACTGTATTTCCAGAAGTAAAAGTTGCAATCGCACTAAACCAGAATTAGTACTGTGACTCAATGTTAGATTGAGTCTCCAGGAGTTTTCCTAGAAAGACTCATTGAAGCCTATAAAATGTATACCCAATTGACCCTGAGGCACCAAAAAATCAGGGGGCAGTTAATCTTGTTATTTCCTGTCAATCAGCCCTGGGTATAGGGAGGAAACTTCAGGAAATTGAAGGATTTGAAGGGAAGAATCTGATTGAGCTATTAGGAATAGCGGAAAAATTGTTTAAGAACAAGGATGCACAGGAAGATGAAAAATGGACCAAAAGATGGTTAAGGTTTTGGCATTACATGAGATAGGTAGAGGATAGTAAATGGAAGGAAAAACCTAAGCACAGAAAAGGTAGGTGGGAAGACATAGATTCAGATCAGTGTTTTTACTGTAAGGGAAAAGGACACTGGGCCAGGGAATGTCCCAAAAGGAAGATGGCAATGCTGACCACCAGAGTAAAAATTGAATTGGAGGAGAAATTAATTTATTTTTTTGGTGGACACGGGAGCCCAATTTTCATCATTGCTGAAACCTGGGAAAACTATCTGGAGAGGAAGTTTGTGTACAAGGAGTAAATGGCTCAGAGAGACATAAATGGACAAAAGAAAGCACTTTAAATTTGGCCTCGGGAGTAGTGCAACATCGATTTTTGGTCCTCCCTAATGCCCCATATAATTGATGGAAAGAGATCTCCTCCATAAGTTATGAGCTGGCATTCAGTTCTTGGAAGTAGACATGACTGTAACCTTGAGACAACCCACTTTCCAGGTGCTTATGGCAGCAGTAGATGAATACCTCCTTTATGAGCCAGTCTCAAAACCAGAGGAGACAAAGGCGGGCAGCCTCCACCAAATCCTAAAGGTTGAGTTTCCCTAGGTCTGGGCAGAAGGGTAGCCCCCTTGCTTGCCCATGGGACAACCTCCAGTGGTGGTACAATTAAAGGCGATGGCTACGGCTGTTCACGTTCTGCAGCACCCCCTTCCCCGGGAAGCAAAGGAAGGGGTCAGAAAGCACATTAACCACTTCTGAGGAGACGTGATCCTAGTTCCTAGCAAATCTCCATGGAACACACCTTTGTTGTCCGTCAAAAAGGCCAATACTGGGGATTACTGACCCGTTCAAAATTGTGGGAAGTTAATAAACAGGTTGAAGATATCCACCTGACAGTGCCTAACCCCTATACCCTCTCCCTCCTGGGCCACCAAAGAACAGTCTATACCATCTTAGATATCAAGAATGCATTTTTATAAATATCTTTAGCAAGGGAATTTCAACCCCTTTTTGCTTTTGAGTGTTCTGACCCAAAGGAAGTATTCCAAGGCCAACTCACCTATACAAGACTTCCCCAAGGATTCAATAATTCACCCACCATTATTTTTTGACGAGGCACTACACGAGGATTTGCATGAGTACAGAAACTCCAACCCAGTAGTCACTCTGCTACAGTATGTTGATGACTTGCTAGTAGCCGCTGAGGACTATGAGTCATGTTTGCGGGGACAAGAGCTCTCTTACAGACTCTGCAGGAAAAAGGGTGTCGAGTGTCAGCAAAGAAAGCACAGCTCTGTCAGAGCCATGCCACATATTTAAGCTTTGATCTCCAAGAGGGCGTGCGTTCACTGAGTCCATGAAACAGGTGATCACCCGGTACCCCCGGCCAACCACGTCCCTGGACAGTGGGCTTCTGTTGGCTGTGGATACTGCAGTTTGCAGAGATTGCCCAACCTCCCTATGAACTGTCAAAATGTGGGGCCCACTATGATAGCGTGGACAGCTGAGGCAGAAGGACCATTTTGGGAAATACAAACAGCTGTACTCAGTGCATTGGCCATCCCAGATGTTACCAAGCGATTCCACTTGTTTAGGATAAAAAATGCAGGGATGGCCAAAGGAATTTTGACTCAGAACCTGGGGCCTTGGCAAGGGCCAGTAGCTTATCTTAGCAAGAAACTAGATCCAGTAGTGGCTGGATTCCCCTCTTGCCTCTGCATAATTGCTGCCATGGCCCTCCATCAAGAATGCAACTAAATAGAATTTGGGTTAAAATCTCATCTTGACCACCACCCATGATATTGAGGCCCTTCTCCGGACTCCAACAGACCGATGGATGACAACCACCTGAGTGACTGGGTATCGGGTCCTCCTCTGCAATGAATCAAGAGTGACCTTCTGGCCCCTGGCAGTGTGAAATCCAGCCACGCTGCTGCCAGAGGAGCTGACTGACCACGCACACCCCTGCAGGGAGGCCCTACCCATGTTGTAAGAATAAGGCCAGATCTCAGAGACACTCCCCTCCCGGATGCCGAGATGACTCAGCTGAGATGACTCCCTTCCCAGATGCCGAGATGACTCGGCTGAGATGGGAGTTGCTACATGGTCAATGAAAAGAGGTATGCGGGGACTGTGGTAGTTTCACCTGAGCAGAAACTCTGGACAGCAGCCCTGCCACATGGAACTTCAGCACAAAAAGCAGAACTGATGGCACTCACTAAGGCACTGCAGATGGCCAAAGGTAAAACCGCCACATCTATACGGACAGCAGGTACGCCTTTGTTACTTTCCATATACATGGGGATATTTATAAAGAAAGGTGTCTATTAAGAGCAGAAGGAAAAGGAATTAAAATCAGAGGAGAAATATTGGCTCTCCTCCACTCTATTTGGGACCCAAAAGTGGTGGCTCTTATGCAATGCCCCGGTCACCAAAGGGGACTGATCTGATTTCAAAAGAAACCAATTAGCAGATCAAGCTGCAAAGCAAGCAGCCCGAGAAACACTGGTTACACTCCCGGGTCTACCCCTACTAGAAAAACTGAACAATTCAGAAGAAGATTTAAAGTATTTACAGAAATGGGTTAAATTGGACCATGAAGGGGACTGGGCTAAGACTGAAGCAGGAAAAATAATTCGTCCTCGAAGACTAGGCAAAAAGTTAGTAGACTACATACATCAGAGTACACATTTGGGGATATCCAAATTCAAGAAGCTTATAGGAAAGCAGTTCCAGGTTTATAAATTAGGGTGTATGGTTCAGGATGTAGTTACCGATGTGCTCAGTGCCAGGCAGTTAATGTGGGAAGAGCTAAAATGGGAAGAGAGAAAACAAAAAGAGGTAAGGAACCAGGAATTTGTTGGGAAATACATTTTATAGAAATGAAACCTAGAAAATATGGGCAGAAGTACATGTTAGTTTTTGTAGATACGTTTTCAGGCTGGGTAGAGGCTTTTCCTGATAATCATGAGATGGCATGAGTGTTAGCCAAAAAGCTACCACAAGAAATAATTCCTAGGTTTGGGCTGCCTCTCACAATCGGGTCAGACATTTGTGAGATCAGTCACATAGGCATTGGCCAAGGCCGTGGGCCCTAATTGGAAACTACATTGTGCCTACTGGCCCCAGAGTTATGGGCAAGTACAAAGAATGAACCGGACTCTTAAAGAGACCTTGACAAAACTAATTCTGGGGACTGTCAGTGGATGGGTGGATCTCCTTCCTTTCTTCCTCCTCAGGGCATGATATACACCCTATTTAAGCAAGGTGGCCCCATTGCAATTAATGTTTGGAGACACCCCCCCTCTGTCCTCGATTACAAGAGGTTGCCCTAGCATAAATGCCTGATCAATCTGTACTCCATTCACTGCAGGCATTACAGTCTGTCTTAAAAAAAAAGCGCACTCAGAGATCCAGACTGCCCATACTGGGACGGAGACGGAGGTGGAACCACATCCTAACCAACCTGGGGACTTGGTTTGGATACATCGCTATCAAGGGCGAAATTGGAGCCTCACTGGAAGGGACCATTTACTGTAAAAGTAAAGGGCATTAGAGGCTGGATTCATGTGGGTCACGTCAAACAAGCCAAGGACGAAATCGCCCCCCAGAGATGGAAGCTGCACTTGACAGACCCCACTGACCATGGACTAAAGCTAAAACTTAAAAAACTGAGTTTATTGTTGCTCCTATTGTTACCTGTTCATGTAAAGTATAGGTGCGAAATTAGATGAACGAAATTAGGAAAAAAGTGGAAAAGGTTATACAAAGCGTTCAATGGCTAACTCATCAGTCGAATGTGCACTAATGTTACTTTTTGTCCCCTGTATTATAAACTCCCTACTGTCATTTGTACAAAAGAAAATTGGAGCTATAAAAATGTTAGTCTTACATGCTCAATATAACCCCTTACAGCAGGAGAACATAGAACTCGCTGAAAAGTCAAGGATTTGACTAATTTTCAAAGAAATTGGGGGAATGTAGAGGCCTGGTTAGCCAGAGGAACTTATTTGTAAGCCCTGAATATAGGAGCGGTCCAGGCCAGATAGCCGTATCTAATCAGTAGGGTGCACATATATTAATTTTGGTGAGTTGAAATCTCATTGGCCACCTGTGTATGGGCCAGGCTCACCCACCTCTATAAAGGTTAGTCTGTGAATCTGGGTTCGGGGGCGGGGGATTAAGAGGAGTTAGAATATCCATTAGAGAAGTAGGAGGAGTTAGAATATCCATTAGAGAAGTAGGAGGAGGTAGAATAGCCCTTAGATAATTAGGAGGAGTTAGAATAGCCATTAGAGTAGTAGGAGGAGTTAAAGTAGCGTTAGAGCAGCCATTGGGAGCGATCCGGGTAGTCGTAGGAGTGATAGCGTTGGGGTCGTTGGGAGCATTGGAGCTACAGGGTCATCGGGAACATCGGAAGCAGCATTGTTCGGAGTTGCCCTGCCCTGAGCAGCAGCGCCACCATGATTGGCCTCTCCTCCCCGAGCAACAGTGCAGCTCACGACTGACCACACCGTGGCCCTGCTGAGATTGGCCTTGCTGTCCCGAGGTGCAGCCTCGCCAGAGTGGCGTCATTCCAGGGAGCCACATTGTAGGCATGCGGCTTCATCTGAGAGTGGCCTGGTCCGGAGCGGCCTCTTTATCATCGGGTGTGGACTTCGTCCAGCGTGTAGCCTCGTCCACATCGGCCTCATCTGGGGAGCGGCCTTGTCAGAGTGGCGTCATGGGGAGGAGCGTCTGTGTCATCAGGGTTGTCGTCCTAGTCATGCATGCTTCTTTGTCATTGGGAGTGGCGTTCTCGTCGTCATTGCTAGACGTAAGAAATGGCAGGGACGTGTGATCTTAAATGAGGGCAATGGGGAGGCGGGAGCGCAGGCTTTTCTGTCTGGGTTGTGTGTCTCGGTTGGCCACAGAATGAAGCTGTAGACTCATGGGGCCATGGGAGATTCTGCCTCTGTGAGGATTCTTCCTGGCTCCCAAGGTTTTGCTGTCTTTTGGGGGGAAAAAGGAGTGCTGTTCTCCATCTCAGGGTTCCCGCAATAGCAGGGATTCCAGAGTCTGCTTCAGGCCCTATGTGTCTGAAGAACACGACCGACAGTGAGGATTGGGCCTAGTGGCATGTCAGGTACGATATGTGGGCTCCTGGTCCACTAGCGAGGGATCTGGTTTGGAAGCTGTCTCAGGCTGATGGTCACAATGCCTGTTTGTGGCCTGGGCATCCCTCCTGGGTGGGCAGTTCTCCTGGGCCATGTAGCTGCCTCCCACTCTGAGGGTTAGACTCCAATCACCACAGCAAGCTTTTTCCGTCATTGAGAAGGAGTGCCCTTTGATGCTTGAGGTTCCCAGTAGCCTGGATTTGAGCTATGGTCTGGGCACAGATGCATGAATACTGAGATTGGGTAGAGATGACAGTCTCTGGCCATGACACGTCCCACCTGCAGGATATGGGAACTCCTACCTGGTGTGATGATGGAAGGTCAGGGCTCAGACTGTGTCAGAGAGAGCATAGGTGCACAGGGCGACCTAAGATATTGGGGTGCCATCGAGGTCTGTGCAGGTTGATTTTCAGGTGGTGATCCTAGGAAGAACCCTAGGGCCCTTCTTCTTTCTGGAGGGCAGGCAAGACTGCATTGTAGCTCCCCAGTGAACAGTCTGGAGGGCTGGCGGGCCAGGACGGTGAGGACGGAATTCTGAACTCACAAGTTCCAGTTCCATCCAGGGTCGAGCATATGGCATTTCCAATGTGCAGCGTCTGACTCCAGATCTCCATCACCTGAGTCAGGGCATGTGTCAGATGGTCGCTCATGCTGGAGTTGTGTCCATCATGTGTCCATGATGACCGACGAATGGAGGGCTGGCCCCATGAGGCCATGGAGGTCTTCCCAGGCTGGGGCTAGTGAGCTGCCACGAACAGCAAGCTTTCCTTCGGGACAGTGGTAGTCCGTTTGGATGGCACCAGGTTCCCACTTATGGAAAGACATCGTAGCAGAAGTCACCACATGGTTGACTAGAAAGCTCAGGTCCGCTTACCATTCCACCCCAGGAACAAGGATGTTTTGATCTGGTGGCTTTATCTCTGGAGGCAGATGCCTGCAATCCTAGGCTAGGGTTCCTTTGAGGTCCTAGGTCTATGTCAGGTTCCATCTTCTGACTCAGGGCAGTTGACCTGGGTGTCTACCTGGAGGTAGGTGTCTGTCATGTGTCCGAATGTGCCTTTTATCCAAGGCGGCCAACAATTTTGTGGTGGGCTCAGGGGCATTGCAGGTGTCTCCCAATCTGGAGGGTTTGTGCAAATGTGAAGGGCAGAATTTCCTTCAGTGGGCAGGCAGAGTACCGCTCTTTGGCTCCAGAGGCCCCATCCTGAAGGGCTTGTCAGTCAGGGCTTTGGTGACAAAATTCTGCAAACACAAACTTGGGATAGCGTTCTGGGTGAGGTGATTGCAGGCCCGATCTCTGGACCATGAGGTCAGTATCACGGGATCTGAAATGAGGGCGATGGGGAGTCGGGAAGGCAGGCTTTTCTGTCTGGGTTGTGTATCTCAGTTGGCCACAGAATGAAGAGGTAGCCTCATGGGGCCATGGGGGATTCTGCCTCTGTGAGCATTCTGCCCGGCTCTGAAGGGTTTGGTGTCATTCAGGGGAAAGGGAAGAATGCTGGTTTCCATCTCAGGGGTCTCCCCAAAGCAGGGATTCCAGAGTTGGCTTCTATGTCTGTGCACCTGGAGTACAAGACCGAGAGTGAGGATTGTGGCTTAGGGTCATGTCAGGCGCTATATGTGGGCTCCGGGTCCAGCTAGCGAAGGGACTGGTTTGAAATCGGCCTCAGGCTGAAGGTCACAATGCCTGTTTGTTGCCAGGGCAGCCCTACTGGGTGGGCGTGGACTCATGGCCAAGACAGCTGGCTCCCACTCTGAGGGTTAGACACCCATCCCCACAGCAAGCTTTTCCCATCTTGGGGACTGAGGAGTACTGTTTTATGCTTGAGGTACCCTTATAGGCCGGGATTTGAGCTATGATCTGGGCACAGATGCCTCGATATCCTGGTTGGGTAGAGATGATATTCCCTGGCCATGGCAGGTCCCACCAGCAGGATATGGGGCCCACTACCTGGGGGGCTGATGGGAGGTCGGGCCAGAGGCTGTGTTGGACAGAACATTAGTGCACAGGGTAACCTAGGATATTTGGGTGCCGTTGAGTCCACACAGGTTGATCCTCACATGGGGATTGTGGGAAGACCCCTAGGGCACTTCTTCTTTCTGGAGGGCAGACAGAAAACTGTTGAGTTTCCCGAATGAACCATCTGGAGGGCTGGCATGCCAGGAGGGTGAGGACGGAATTCTGAATGCAGAAGCGCTGGTTCTATTCAGTGCTGAGCATAAAGAATTTCCAATGTGCAGCATGTGTCTCGAGATATTCAGAACCTGAGTAAGGGCAAGTGTAAGATGGTCGCTCACACTGGAGTTTGTGTCCATGATGGCCACCGAATGGAGAAGTGGCCTCATGAGACTGTTAGGGTCCGTGATCAAAGGAACGAGACTGACACAAAGCGAAAATCAAGCAAAGTTTTATTTCACGCCATGCATCAGAAACCAAACTGCATCAGAAACCAAACTGCATCAGAAACCAAACTGCATCAGAAACCAAACTGCATCAGAAACCAAACTGCATCAGAAACCAAACTGCATCAGAAACCAAACTGCATTAGAAACCAAACTGACCAGTAGGTGCCTGAGTCTTGCTGGGGACCACCGCCTCCCAGTCACTGGGGTCCCTCCTGGAGGCTCCCTGCCTCACCCTCACAGTACCACAGACCCACACCCGGCGTGGCTGCACCGTTGGCTCCTGAGAGTCTGCTCCTGATGGTGGCACTGCCCGAGGCGGTGTGGCTGCTTGTGGCGGTGCTGCTGCTGATGCTCTGGGTGGTGCTGCTTGCGGTAGTGCCGCTGCCTGCTGCTGCTCTGGGCGGTGCCACTCACATGGCGCCGCTGCCCCTGCTGCTCTGGGCGGTGCACGGGGCGATGCCACTCGAGGGGGTGCCACTGCCGCTGCTGCTCTGGGTGGTGCTGCTCACGGTGGCGCCGCTGCCGTTGCTGTTCTGGGCAGTGCACAGGGCGATGCCTCTCGAGAATCAAACGGACCGGTCGGGGCCATCTCTTACGCAGAGGCGACAACGACAATGACAAGGATGCCACTCCCGATGACAAAGAGGCGAGGATGACAAGGACAACAACCCCGACGACACAGACTCTGCTCCCCATGATGACACTCCAGCAAGGCCACTCCCTGGACGAGGCCACACACTGGACAAGGCCGCTTCCAACGATGAAGAGGCCGCTCTAGATGAGGCCGCTCAAGGACGGGGCTGCATGCCAACGAGGCCACTCCCCAGAATGATGCCACTCTGGCGAGGCCGCTCTGGACCAGGCCACTCCAGCAATGTCACGGCTCGGAGCAGTGAGGCCGCTGGCAGCGGGGCTGCAAATGGGGGCAGCGAGGCTGCTGGAGGCGGTGAGGCTGGTCGCGGTGGGACTGCGGCTCAGGGTGGCGAGGCCCCTTGTGGCGGGGCTGTGGCTTGGGGCAGCGAGGCTACTGGAGGCGGCAAGGCTGGTCGCGGTGGAGCTGCGGCTCAGGGCGGCGAGGCCCCTGGCGGCGGGGCTGTGGCTTGGGGCAGCGAGGCCCCTGGCGGCAGGGCTGCTGCTGGGGGTGGCGAGGCCGCCGGCCCCGGGGCCGTGGCTTGGGGCGGCACTGCTCCCGATGACCCCGACGCTATCACTCCTATGACTACCCTAATGGCTCCCAAAGGCTACCCTAACGGCTATTCTAACGGCTATTCTAACTGCTATTCTAACTGCCATTCTAACTCCTCCCACTTCTCCAATGGCTATTCTAACACCTCCTACTTCTCCCCCCAACCCAGCCTCACAGACTAACCTTTATAGAGGTGGTTGAGCGCTGCCCACAGAAAGGTGGCCAATGAGATTTCAACTCACCACAGTTAATATATGCCTACCCCACTGATTGGATACGGGTATCTGGCCTTGCCGCCCCCTATATCCGGGGTTTACAGTTCCTAAGCCTAATCAGGCCCCTACATTCCCCCCTTTTCTTTGGAAATCAGTCAAATCCTTGACTTTTCAGCCAGTTCTATGTTCTCCTGTTGTAAGGGGGTTATATTGAGCATGTAAGACTAACATTTTTATCGCTCCAATTATCTTTGGTACAAATGACATTAGGGTGTTTATAATCCAGGGGCCAAAAAGTAACAGTAGTGCACAGTTGGCTGATGAGTTAGCCATTCAACGCTTTGTATAACCTTTTCCATTTTTCCAGGTTCCGTTCATCTAAATTCCCACCTATACTTTACATAAACAGGTAAAATAGGAGCAACAATAAACTCACAGTTTTTTTAGTCTTATCTTTAGTCCATGGTAGCGGGGTCTGTCGACTGCAGCTTCCATCTCTGGGGGTGGCGTCCTCGTCCTCGGCTCGTTTGACGTGACCCGCGTGAATCCAGGCCCTGATGCCTTCTACTTTTACTGCCATGGGGGTGGTCAGGGTAACAGTAAATGGTCCCTTCCAGCGAGGCTCCAAGTTTCCCCCTTGATAGCAACGTATCCAAACCTAGTCCCCAGGTTGCTAAGGATGTGATTCCACCTCCGTCTCCATCCCAGTGTGGGCAGTCCAGATCCCTGAGTGGGTTTTTTTTAAAGACAGACTAATGCCTGCAGTAACTAGAGTACAGACTGATCAGTTATTTCTGCTAGGTCAACCTCTAGTAGTCAAGGACAGAGAGGGGGGATCTCCCAAACATTATTTCAAATGGGGTCACCTTGCTTAAATAGGGTGTACATTGTGCCCTGAGGAGGGTGAAAGGAAGGAGATCCATCCATCCAACGCTAGTCTCCAGAATTAGTTTTGTCAAGGTCTCTTTAAGAGTCCGGTTCATTCTCTCTACTTGCCCAGAGCTCTGAGGCCGGTAGGTACAATGTAATTTCCAATTAGTGCCCACAGCCTTGGGCAATGCCTGTGAGACTGAACTCACAAATGCAGGGCCATTGTCTGACCCGATTGCAAGGGACAGCCCAAACCTAGGAATTATTTCTTCTAGTAGCTTTTTGGCTACCACTCCTGCCATCTCATGTTTGGCGGGAAAAGCCTCTATCCAGTCTGAAAAAGTATCTACAAAAGCTAACATGTACTTGTGCCCATATTTTCCAGGTTTCATTTCTATAAAATCTATTTCCCAATAAATTCCTGGTTCCTTACCTCTTTCTCTTTTCCTCTTCCCATTTTCATTCTTCCCACACTAACTGCCTGGCATTGAGCACATCTATCAACTACATCCTGTACCATACGCCCTAATTTAGAAACCTGGAACTGCTTGCCTATAAGCTCCTTGAGTTTGCGTATCCCCAAATGAGTACGCTGATGTATCTGGTCTACTAACTTCTTATCTAATCTTCGAGGAAGAATTATTTTTCCTGCTTCAGTCTTAGCCCAGTCCCCTTCATAGTCCAATTTAACCCATTTCTATAAATACCTTAAATCTTCTTCTGAATAATTCGGTTTTTCTGGTAGGGTTGGAGCCGGGAGTGTAACCAGTTCTTGCACTGTTTCTCATGCTGCTTGCTTAGCAGCTTGATCTGCTAATTGGTTTCCTTTTGACATCAGATCAGTCCCCTTTTGGTGTCCTGGGCAATGCATAAAAGCCACCTCTTTTGGGTCCCAAATAGCCTGGAGGAGAGCCAATATTTCTCCTCTGTTTTTAATTCATTTTCCTTCTGCTGTTAGTAGGCCCCTTTCTTTATAAATAGCCACATGTATATGAAGAGTAGCAAAGGCATACCTGCTGTCCGTATAGATGTTGGCGGTTTTACCTTTGGCCATGTGCAGTGTCTTAGTGAGTGCAATCAGCTCCGCTTTTTGTGCCGAAGTTCCATGTGGCAGGGCTGCTGTCCAGAGTCTCTGCCCAGGAGAAACTACCTCAGCCCCCGCATACCTCTTTCCATTGACCATGTAGCTACAGCCATTTGTGAACAGAGTCATCTCAGCGTCCGGGAGGGGAATGTCTCTGAGATCTGGCCTTATACCTGCAACTTGGGTTAGGACCTCCCCACAGACATGTGGATGGTCAGCCAGCTCCTCTGGCAGCAGCGTGGTTGGATTTAGCACTGCCAGGGGCCAGATGGTCACTCTTGGTTTGTTGAAGAGGAGGGCCAGATACCCCATAACTCAGGCGTTTGTCATCCATCGGTCTGGTGGAGTCCGGAGAAGGCCCTTGATGGCGTGTGTGGTGGTCAAAATGAGATTTTGACCCAAAGTCAATTTACTTGCATCCTTGACCAGGAGGGCCATGGCAGCAATTATGCAGAGGCAAGAGGGGAACCCAGCCACTACTGGATCTAGTTTCTTGCTAAGATAGGCTACGGGCCTTTGCCAAGGCCCCAGAGTCTGAGTCAAAACTCCTTTGGCCACCCCTGCTTTTCATCCACATACAAGTGGAAGGGCTTTGGTAACATCTGGGATGGCCAGTGCTGGAGCACTCAGTACAACTGTTTGTAATTCCCAAAATGCTCCTTCTGCCTCAGCTGTCTACTCTATCATAGTGAGCCCCCCCTTTTACCAATTCATACAGAGGTTGGGCAATCTCCACAAACTGCAGTATCCACAGCCTACAGTAGCCCACCATCCAAGAAACTTCCTCAGATGTCGGGACGTGATGGGGCGGGGGTATCCGGTGATCACCTGTTTCCTGGACTCAGACAGTGAATGCACTCCCTCATGAAGATCAGAGCCTAGATAAGTGGCATGGCTCTGACAGAGCTATGCTTTCTTTGCTGACACCCAATACCCTTTTCCCTGCAGAGTCTGTAAAAGAGCTCTTGGCCCCCACAAACATGACTCATAGTTCTCAGCGGCTACTAGCAAGTCATCAACATACTGTAGCAGAGTGACTCCTGGGTTGGAGGTTCTGTACTCACGCAAATCCTCACATAGGGCGTCAAAGAAAAAATGGTGGGTGAATTATTGAATCCTTGAGGAAGTCTTGTCCAGGTGAGCTGGCCTTGGAATCCTTCCTGTGGGTTGGACCACTCAAAAGCAAAAAGGGGTTGAGATTCCCTTGCTAAAGATATGCAGAAAAATGCATCCTTGAGATCTAAGACAGTATACACAGTTCTTTGGGGGCCCAGGAGGGAGAGTAGGGTATAGGGGTTAGGCACCATCGGGTAGATATCTTCAACCTGTTTATTAACTTCCCACAAGTCCTGAACGGGTCTGTACTCCCCAGTCTTGGCCTTTTTGACGGGCAGCAAAGGTGTGTTCCATGGAGATTTGCAAGGAACTAGGATCCCTTCTCCTCGGAGGTGGTTAATGTGTTTTCTGGTCCCTTTCTTTGCTTCCCGGGGAAGGGGGTGCTGCCGATTGTGAACAGCCATAACCATCGCCTTTAATTGTACCACCAATGCAGGTTGTCCCCTGACCAAGCCAGGGGTTTTCCCTTCTGCCCAGACCTCGGGAAACTCGACCTGTAGGATTTGGAGAAGGCTCCCTGCCTTTGTCTCCTCTGGTTTTGAGACTGGCTTGTAAAGGAGGTATTCATCTACTGCTTCTATAAGCACCTGTACAGTGGGTTGTCTCAAGGTTACAGTCATGTCTCCTTCCGAGAACTGAATGCCAGCTCATAACTTGTGGAGGAGATCTCTTCCCATCAAGTTATATGGGGCATTAGGGAGGACCAAAAATCTATGTTTAACTACTCCCGAGGCCAAATTTAAAGTCCTATTGTCCATTTATGTCTCTCTGTGCTATTTGCTCCATGTACCCAAACTTCCTCTCCAGATAGTTTTCACATAGGTTCAAGTAATGATGAAAACTGGGCTCCCGTGTCCTCCAAAAAATCAGTTGATTTCCCCTCCACTTCAATTTTTACACTGGGGGCCAGCATTGCCGTCTTCCTTTTGGGGCACTCCCTGGCCCAGAATCCTTTTTCCTTACAGTAAGCACACTGATCTGAACCTAAGTCTTCCCACCTGCCTTTTCTGTGCTTAGGCTTTTCATTCCATTTAGTACCCCTACCTATCTCATGTAATGCCAAAACCTTAACCAGCTTTTTGTCTGTTTTTCATCCTCCTGTGCATCCCTGTTGTTAAACATCCTTTCTCCTATTCCCAATAACTCAATCAGATTATTCCCTTCAAATCCTTCAATTTCCTGAAGTTTCCTCCTTGTATCCTGGACTGACTGACTGGCAAAATCAAGATTCACTGCCCCCTAATTTTCAGGTTCCTCAGGGTCGATCAGGCTATACATTTTATAGGCTTTAATAAGCCTTTCTAGGAAAGCTCCTGGAGACTCATTCTTACCTTAAGTCACTGTACTAATTCTGGTTTAGTCTGATGGTTTAGTCTGAGCGCAACTTTTACTTCTGGAAATTCAGTTCCAGGATTTCAACATATCAAAGACCTGTATTTGTTCTGAAAGTCTCCCATATTAATTTCCTTTAAGGCAGAATTCATCTTACAAGGGAATTAAAACAATTAAAAATGACAAAAAAACTCAGAATAATTATGGTTAAATATCAAATGATATTTGATATTTATCAAAACATTAAAGCTTTAGGAAATGTATAGAACCTCTGGAGTTGTTACAGCATTTACCCAAATGTAACCCAAGGTTTATCATTGATTTAGCAGTACTTCCTGAGTAACTTAGCACATCAGGGAAAAGCCTTATGAGTCAAAGAGATCTCATTTACAACTCTAGGTGGGCAAAGAGAAAACCATTCACATTTTAGCCACTTGTGAACTGTTACAACAGATGTTAAGCACAAAACATGTTTACTAACAGATTTCAAAAGCACAAACCCAGTTCCAGCAACCAGCACCCTAGCACTTCATCCCATTTGTCATCCAAGCTAAACTTCAAAGCTTCAGGTTGCCAAAGACTCTGAAAGCTACTTTAACAATTACCCATTAAAACCCTGAGACAGACAATTAACCATCAGTTCAGTCATCTCTTTGCTAACAGATTTCATGTTCCATCTGGGCCCATTCCACTTCAGACGCCATGTTTCCTGCCAGCAAGGGGGAGGGGCTAGGCAGTCCACGTCGGGCCAGAGAAGGCAAGGAATTCCCCGAAACAAAGGGAGTTTCGGCAGCTGCTTGGGAATATTCCTTAAAGTCTCTGTCCTGAGTTAGACTAACCCCAGTTGGCTCTAGTGATACCCCTTAACACACGAAATGAGTGAGGGAGAAGCCCCACATCTATTATGAGGAACAGAGGGATGAAAGACAGAGTCCCCTTACTCTTTGCTTGCCCCATTCCTTCAAACATAACAACACAGCAGACAACAAAAAGACAAGACAAAGACAACCACAGGCCCAGCGGTCCTGCCACCAGTGGGGATTTCCTAGGGGGACTCAAACCCCATGACCGCCCAGAGGGATTCGAACCCCCGATGACCGCCTAGGGGGACTCGAACCCCCTGACCATCCAGGGGGACTCGAACCCCCTGGTGACCGTCCAGGGGGACTCAAACCCCCAATGACCACCTCGGGGGACTCGAACCCCCTGACCATCCAGGGGGACTCGAAACCCCTGGTGACCGTCCAGGGGGACTCAAACCCCCAATGACCACCTCGGGGGACTCGAACCCCCGATGACCATCTTGGGGGACTTGAACCCCCGATGACCACCTAGGGGGACTCGAACCCCCTGACCATCTTGGGGGACTCGAACCCCCAATGACCGCCTAGGGGGACTCGAACCCCCTGACCATCCAGGGGGACTCGAACCCCCTGGTGACCATCCAGGGGGACTCAAACCCCCTGTCGATCTACCAGCAGAGGGATGGGGTTCCCCGCATCCACTCCAGCCCTGGGGAGCACGGCTGCGTCCAGCTTCTCCCCGGTGGTACATACCCTGGAATTCCAACCAGAAAGACAGATAAAATCCTAACACCTCCGGAGGCTTTTCCCATAAGTTCCAATGCTGGCTCAGTTCCGTTGTTTGATCCTGGACGAGCCCCCAATGTTAGGGTCCGTGAGCAAAGGAACAAGACTGACACAAAGCGAAAATCAAGCAAAGTTTTATTTCACGCCATGCATCAGAAACCAAACTGCATCAGAAACCAAACTGCATCAGAAACCAAACTGCATTAGAAACCAAACTGACCAGTAGGTGCCTGAGTCTTGCTGGGGACCACCGCCTCCCAGTCACTGGGGTCCCTCCTGGAGGCTCCCTGCCTCACCCTCACAGTACCACAGACCCACACCCAGCGTGGCTGCACCGTTGGCTCCTGAGAGTCTGCTCCTGATGGTGGCACTGCCCGAGGCAGTGTGGCTGCTTGTGGCGACGCTGCTGCTGATACTCTGGCTCAGGGTGGCATCACTCGCGGCAGCGCCACTGCCTGCTGCTGCTCTGGGCGGTGCCACTCGCATGGCGCCGCTGCCACTGCTGCTCTGGTGCACGGAGTGGTGCCGCTCGTGGTGGCGCCACTGCCCCTGCCGCTCTGGGCGGTGCACGGGGTGATGCCACTCGAGGTGGTGCCACTACCGCTGCTGCTCTGGGTGGTGCTGCTCATGGTGGCGCCGCTGCCGTTGCTGCTCTGGGCGGTGCACAGGGCGATGCCGCTCGAGAATCAAACCAACCGGTTGGGGCCATTTCTTACGCAGAGGCGACAACGACAAGGATGCCACTCCCGATGACAAAGAGGCAAGGATGACAAGGACAACAACCCCGACGACACAGACTCTGCTCCCCATGATGCCACTCCAGCAAGGCCACTCCCCAGACGAGGCCACACACTGGACAAGGCCGCTTCCGACGATGAAGAGGCCGCTCTAGACGAGGCCGCTCAAGGACGGGGCCGCATGCCAATGAGGCCACTCCCCGGAATGACGCCACTCTGGCGAGGCCGCTCTGGACCAGGCCACTCCAGCAATGTCACGGCTCGGAGCAGTGAGGCCGCTGGCAGCGGGGCCGCAACTGTGGGCAGCGAGGCTGCTGGAGGCGGAGAGGCTGGTCGGGGTGGAGCTGCGGCTCAGGGCGGCGAGGCCCCTGACGGCGGGGCTGTGGCTTGGGGCAGCGAGGCCCCTGGCGGCGGGGCTGCAGCTGGGGGCGGCGAGGCCGCCGGCCGCGGGGCCGCGGCTTGGGGCGGCACTGCTCCCGATGACCCCGATGCTATCACTCCTATGACTACCCTAATGGCTCCCAAAGGCTACCCTAACGGCTATTCTAACGGCTATTCTAACTGCTATTCTAACTGCCATTCTAACTCCTCCCACTTCTCCAATGGCTATTCTATCACCTTCTACTTCTCCCCCCAACCCAGCCTCACAGACTAACCTTTATAGAAGTGGTTGAGCCCTGCCCACAGAGAGGTGGCCAATGAGATTTCAACTCACCACAGTTAATATATGCATACCCCACTGATTGGATACGGGTATCTGGCCTTGCCCGCCCCTATATCCGGGGTTTACAGTTCCTCTGCCTAATCAGGCCCCTACAGAGACCATGGAGATGTTCCCAGGATGTGGCTTGTGAGCTACTCCAAACAACAAGCTTTCCTTCCACCGGAAAGGGGGAGTCCGTTTGGATGGCACCAGGTCCCCCATATGGAAAGAAATCGTTGCAGAAGCCCAGCTCCGCTTACCTTTCCAGCTCAAGAACAAGGCCGTTTGTGTCCCATGGCTCTGGGGCAAAGTTCCGAGGGGGTTGAAGTGACAGGGAGCTTCTTTCTGATGGGTCACAATGGTGGTTTGTGTCCAGGGAGACCGTAGAATGTGGCAGGGTCTCGGGCGCCATTCAGGATTCTCCTACCCTGAGGGTTGGACACAGCTCCCAGAGCCAGGTTGCCTTCTGATAATGGGAGGTGTTCTGTTTTTGGCTCAGGGATCAAGTGTTAGAGCATATGTGTCCAAATGCACATTTTTTTCAAAGGCGGCCAATGAATTTGGGGCCTGCCATGCCCCTAGGCCCAAATCCTAACCCTCGGTTTTGTTCTCCAGGGGACAGGAGCATGGGTTCAGAGGCATTGCACGTGTCTCCCAATCTGCAGAGTGTGTGCAAATGTGACGGGTAGAGTTTCATTGGGTGGGCATTCAGAGTCATGCACTGTGCCTCCAGAGGACCCATCCTGGATGGCCTGTCAGCCTGGGCTTTGGGGAAAAAAGTCTGCAAACACAAACTTGATATAGGGTTCTGGGCAAGGTGATGGCAGGCCCGTTCTAAGGACTGTAAGGACAGTGCCACGGGATCTGAAATGATGGCGACGCGGATGCGGGAATGCAGGCTTTTCTGTCTGGGTTGTATGTCTCGGTTGGCCACGGAATGGAATGGTATCCTCATGTGGCCATGGTAGATTCTGCCTCTGTGAGCATTCTGCCTGTCTCCCAAGGGTTTGGTGTCTTTCGGGGGAAGGGAAGAGTGCTGTTTTCCGTCTCAGTCATCCTGTCATAGCAGGGATTCCAGAATCAGCTTCTGGGTCCTGTTTCCTGGAGAACCCGACCGAGGGTTAGGATTTGGGCCTAAGGGCATGTCAGGCCCGATATGCAGGCTCTTGGGGGCTTGCAAAGGGGCTGGTTTGAAAGCAGGCTCAGGCTGGGTCACAATGCTGGCTTGGTCCAGGGTGGCCTTAGAATATGGCGGGGGCTCAGGTGTCATGAAGGATTCTTCTCCCCTTGAGCTGGACGCAGCTACCAAAAGCCAGGTTGTCTTCTAGGAACAATAGGTGTTCTGTTTGTGGCTCAGGCACCAAGCGTTGGACCATATGTAGGTATTCCATAACCTGCTTCTGGGGACAGATGCCTGCAAACCTCACCTAGGGTTTCGTTGAAGTCCTAGGGGTATGTCAGTTTCCATCTTCTGATTTAGGGCCATTGACCTGGGTGTCTGCCTGGAGGTAGATGTCCGGATGTTTCAGACTGCACATTTCTGTCCAGAGTGGCCAACGAAATTGGGTGGACTCAGGGGCTTTGCGGGTGTCTCCTAATAGGGAGGGTTGATTCCTTTGGGAGGGCTGGTAGAGTCCTGCGCTGTCACTCCAGTGGCCCAATCCTACAGTACCTGTGCGCCAGGGCTATGGGGACAAAGTTCTGCAAACAAAACTCGGGTTAGGATGAGGGGTGAGGTGTGGCAGGCCCAATCTGTAGACCGTGAGGCCAGTGCCTCGGGATCTGAAATCATGGCAATGGGGAGGCGGGAGTGCAGACATTTCTCCCTGGATTGTGTGTCTCGGATGGTAACAAGATGGAGGGTGGCTTTATTTGTCCAAGGGAGATTCTGCCTCTGTGGGGATTATGCGCAGCTCCCAAGGTTTTGTTGAATTTCTGGATGAAGGGAAGAGAGCTGTTTTCCGTCTCAGGGGTCCCGCCATAGCAGGGATTCCAGTGTCTGTTTCTGGGTCTGGGTGCCTGGAGGACCTGACCAAGTGTGACGATTTGGGCCGAGGGTCATGGCAAGCCCAATATGCAGGCTACTGTTCCAGCTAGCAAGGGGGATTTTTGAAAGCCAGTTCAGGCTGATGATCACAATGCCTTTTTGTGGCCAGGGCTGCATTCATGGGTGGCTTTGGTCTCCTGGCTATGGAGTTGGCTCCCATTCTGAGAGTTTGAGCCCCATCCCCACAGCAAACTTTTACTGCCGTGGGAAGGATAAGTGCTCTTTTGTGCTTGAGGATCCCCCATTGGCCGGGAATTGACCAGGCTGGGTAGAGATGACGGCCTCGGGTCTGTTCCCGTCCAATCTGCAGGGTATGGCGCCCACTAACTTGTGGGCTGGTGGGAGGTCGGGGCTCAGGCTGTGTCAGACAGAGCATTAGTGCACAATGCGGCCTGGATATTGGAGTTCCATCTAGGGCCATACGGGATTATTCTCACATGGGGATCCTGGGCAGACCCATAGGGCCCTCCTTTTATCTGGAGGGCAGGCAGAAGTCTGCGTTGGGGTTCCAGACTTCCCAATCTCGAGGGCTTCCTGGCCAGGAGGGTGAGGACGGATGTCTGAATGCACAAGCGCTGGTTCAGTTCAGTGCCAAGCACATGGCAGTTCCAATGTGCAGCGTCTGACTCAAGATCTCCAGAACCTGAGTCAGGGAGAGTTTTGGAAGGTTGCTCAAACTGGAGTTTGTGTCCATGATGCCCAATGATGGAGGGGTGGCCTCATGAGGCCATGGAGGTTTTCCGAGTCTGGGGCTTGTAATCTGCTCCGAACAGCAAGCTTCCTTCTCCTGGACAAGGGGAGTCCATTTTGATGGCACCAGGGTCCCCCGTATGGAAAGACAGTAGCAGAGCTCACTGCAAAGTTCTGGAAAGTCCAGCTCAGATTATCCTTTCAACCTAGGAACAAGACAGTTTCAATCTTCTGGCTCTGTACAAGTGTCCAGGGGATTGAGTTCACAGGAAGCCTCATGCTGATGGGTCATGATTTTGGCTTGTGTCCAGGAGACCTTATATTGAGGCAGAAGCTCAGGTGCCATGAAGTATTCTCCACTGAGGGTTGGACACAGCTCCCAAGAGCAAGGTTAACTTCTGGGGACAGGAGTTGTTCTGTTTTTTGGTTCAGGCACCAAGCATTGGACCATATGTAGGTATTCCAGAACCTGTCTCTAGGGACAGATGCCTGCAAACCTCAGCTAGGGTTCCATTGAGCTCCTAGGGGCTTGTCGGTTTCCATCATTGGACTCAGGGCCATTGATCTGGGAATCTGCCTGGAGGTAGGTGTCTGACATGTGTCAGACTGTGCATTTCTGTCCAGAGCAACCATTGAAATTGGGTGGGCTCTGGGACCTTGGAGGTGTCTCCCAATCTGGAGGGTTGGTGCAACTGTGAAGGGCAGAGATTCCTTTGAGAGGGCAGGCAGTGTCCTGCGCTGTGGCTCCAGTGGCCCCATCATGGAGGGACTGTGCACCAGGACTATGGGGGACAAAATTCTGCAAACATACACTGGGGTTAGAATGAGGGGCAAGGAGATGGCAGGCCTGATCTGCGGACCGTGAGGGCAGTGCCATGCGATCTTAAATGAGGGTGACGGGGAGGTTGGAGGGCAGGCTCTTCTGTCTGTGTTGTGTGTCTCCGTTGGCCACGGAATGGAGTGGTGGCCTCATAGGTCCATGGGAGATTCTGCCTCTGTGGCGATTTTGCACATCTCCCAAGGTTTTGGTAAATTTCTGGATGAAGTGAAGAGAGCTGTTCTCCTTCTCAGGGGTCCCGCCATTGCAGGGAATCCAGAGTAGGCTTCTGGGTCCTGTGCCTGGAGAACCAGAAGGATTGTGAGGATTTGGGTCTAGGGGCATGGAAGGACCGATTGTGGGCTCTTGGTCCATCTAGCGTCGGTTCTTGTTTGAAAGCAGGCTCAGGCTGATGGTCACAATGCCTGTTTGTGCCCAGGGCAGTCCTACTGGTTGGGCGTGGTATCCTGGGCCATGCAGCTGGCTCCCACTCTGAGTGTTTGACCCCCATCCCCACAGCCAGCTATTACTGCCGTGGGGAAAAAGAAGTGCTCTTTTGTGCTTGAGGATCCTCCATAGGCCGTTATTGGATCTATGATTGAGGACAGATGCCTGAAATCCAGGTTGGGTAGAGATGACAGCCTCGGGCATGGACCATCCCACTGGCAGTAGATGGCGGCCGCGACCTGGGGTCTGACTGGAGTCAGGGCTCAGGCAGTGTCAGAGAATTAGTGCAAAGTGTGGCCTGCATATTGGGGTTCCATCTAGGGCCGTGCGTGTTGATCCTCACATGGGGATCCAGGGCAGATCCATATGGCCCTTCTTCTCGCCGGAGGGCAGGCAGAAGGCTGCATTGAGGTTCCAGACATCCCAATCTCGAGGGCTTGCTGCAAGGAGGGTGAGAACAGAATTCTGAATGCACAAGCGCCGCTTTAGTTCAGTGCCGAGCTCATGATTTTTGGTCTTCCCTAATGCCCCAGATAACTTGATGGGAAGAGATCTCCTCCATAAGTTAAGAGCTGACATTCAGTTCTCGGAAGTAGACATGACTGTAACCTTGAGACAACCCACTGTACAGGTGCTTATGGCAGCAGTAGATGAATACCTCTTTTACGAGCTAGTCTCAAATCCAGAGGAGACAAAGCGGGGGTGGAGCCTTCTCCAAATACAACAAGTTGAGTTTACTGAGGTCTGGGCAGAAGGGAAGCCCCCTGGATTGGCCAAGGGAAAACCGCTAGTGGTGGTACAATTAAAGGTGACAGCTACCGCTTTTCCCGTTGGGCAGTACCCCCTTCACTGGGAAGCAAAGGAAGGGATCAGAAAACACATTAACTGACTCCGAGGAGATGGGATTCTAGTTCCTTGCATATCTCCATGGAGCACACCTTTGCTGCCCATCAAAAAGGTTGAGACTGGGGAGTACTGACCTGTTCAGGATTTGTGGGAAGTTAATAAATGGGCTGAAGATATCCACCAGAGAGTGCCTAACCCCTATACCCTACTCTCCCTCCTGGGCCCCAAAAGAACTGTGTATACTGTCTTAGATCTCAAGGATGCATTTTTCTGCATATCTTTAGCAAGGGAATCTCAGCCCCTATTTCCTTGAGTTTTCCAACCCACAGAAAGGGTTTCAAGGCCAACTCACCTGGACAAGACTTCCCCAAGGATTCAAGAATTCACCCACTCTTTTTGACGAGGCCCTACATGAGGATTTGCATGTGTACAGAACCTCCAACCCAGGAGTCACTCTGGTACAGTATGTTGATGACTTGCTGATAGCTGCTGATGATTATGCGTCATGCTTGCAGGGCACAAGAGCTCTCTTACAGACTCTGCAGGGAAAAGGGTATCGGGTGTTAGCAAAGAAAGCACAGCTCATGTCAGAGCCATGTCACTTATCTAGGCTTTGATCTTCACAAGGGAGTGCGTTCACTGTCTGAGTCCAGGAAACAGGTGCCGATACCCCGGCCCCACCACGTCCTGACAAGCAAGGTTTCTGTTGCTATGAGGAAGACTAAAGAATGATTATTGAACAGCCATTGGCCACGATCAAGATCAACAGAAAAGAGATCAAGTTACAGAAGACTTCAATGCCATCTAAATGACATCTGTAGTTTGACAGCAGAGTATGTATTCTTTTAAGTTGCATGTGGACTATTCACCACAATAAACAATATTCTGGATAAACTAAACCTTCATAAATGTAAAAGAACTGAAGTCATGCCAAGCATTTTCCTTATCAGAATTGGATTAAATTAGAAAACAAATAACGAAGATATTTAGCAAGTCCAAAAAATACTTAAAAATTAAACAACTGGCATGTAATCAATCCATGAGTCAAAGAGGAAGTCTCAAATGAAATTGGAGGATATTTTCAAATGAACAAAGTGGAAATATAGGATATGAATTTATAAGATACAGCCACAGCAGAAGGAAAAGTAATTAAAAACAGAGGAGAAATATTGGCTCTTCTCCAGGCTATTTGGGACCCAAAAGAGGTGGCCATTATGCATTGCCAAGGACACCAAAATGGACTGAACTAATTTCAAAGGAATTAGCAGATTAAGCCACAAAGCAAGCAGCCCGAGAAACAGTCAAGGACTGGTTACACTCCCAGCTCCAGCCCTAGCAGAAAAACCGAAATATTCAGAAGATTTAAAGTATTTACAGAAATGGGTTAAATTGGACTATGAAGGGGACTGGGCTAAGACTAAAGCAGGAAAAATAATTCTTGCCCGAAGACTGGGCAAAAAGTTAGTAGATCAGATACATCAGGGTACACGTTTGGGGATACGCAAACTCAAGGAGCTTATAGGCAAGCAGTACCAGGCAAAGTTCAGGAAGCAAAGTTCAGGAAGGTGTCAGAACCAGAGGATCCAATGAGGTACCTGGAATACAAGTACTGGGAAAAAAAAGAAGTGAAGCAATGGAGAGAAGGAAGAATGATGGAACATGACAATGGACTTAGGGAAATCCTTGACTGCAATGAATGTCTCCGGGTGAATATTGTAGGAGAACTAGAAGAGAGATAAAATAGTGGGCCCAACATTTCTTTGAGACATCAGAGCTGCAAACATCCCTCATCTGGGTGCAGAAACAGAGATCCAGAATCCGAGGCACAGAGGACTCCCAGCACCATCCACAGAAGCAGAGCAACACAAGACATAGTGTCATTCACCCTTCCAAAGCTAGCAATGGAGGAATTCTCTTCTCCCAAATATGCTTGGATTAAGGGTGTTTCTATAGCCAAGAGCCTTACTTTGAGGCGAAGAGCTATCCCAGCTCTAGTGCAAGTTGTATAGAGCAAGCCACACCAGCCCAAGCCAAAATCCTATCCCCAGCATTTCTAAACAAGAACAGAGGAGGAGATATTGTCTAGAACAATGAGGTGTTAAGAAGACAAAGATTGTGTCCAGGGGTGTCTCCATCAGTTCAGACACGGCTTTCAACTCTGCTCCTTATCCCAGGCTCATTGGAATGTCTCCCACCTCAGGTTACCCACTTAGAGGCAAGTCTGCTTCTTCCTCTCCAGCTCCCTCACTAATTATATTCTCACTCTCTCTTTCTGTCCCTTACATGCAAGCACATCATTGAAAAACAGCAACAACAAAAAGAAACAGTAGATAAGGATTGACTGGGGCCAGAGGGTGCTTTAATCAACCTGGAACTATGTCCATATGGCATGCAGCCATGTCCAGAGCACCTCCCACCATCCTAAAATACCAGACCTTGGCACTGAACTCCCTTGTTTTTTTCTTTTCTTCTTCGTCTTCCTGCATCTCCCCACCAGCATGGAGCATCTGCTCTCTGTCCCGCTGCAATGGACCCTTGTTCTCCCATTGTTCCTCCTCATCTGGCTCCTTTAGAACAAACCCATCATCCGCAACAGACACTGTTTGTTTATCCAATGAAAACAATTGTGGAATGAAAATTGGAGGCTTAAGGCAGTCTTGTGCTGCAACATCTCCATTTAGTTCCACAGAGGGAAGCTGCACCACCCTGCGGGAATGCTCACGGAACTTAGGCCGTTGAATCCTCTTCAAGGCGTCCTTTTGTAGATAAATGTTGTCTTCCTGAAACTGGCATGGAATCTTTTCTGACGGCTTCACATGGGCAATGGGTCTCCTCTACCAGGCTCCGTGCTTGCTCCAGTGGCTCCAAACAAATGAGTCCGTCCTGGGCCTAAGGTTTTAGGGTGCAGGGTCTGCCTTTGGTGCTTGGTCAGCTTGGAAGATGGGGAGGTCTTCTTGGTACGGTTACTGCAGATGCTAGAGGAACTCATGTCCTCGCTGTTGAAGACTATAGGCATGTCTTTGGCATGGTTGCGGGTGTTCACTGGGAGCTTTCCTCGGGTGGCATCTGTCCTGGTTAGAAGAGTCCTGATTGGGGCAGAGGACCATGAACATGTGTGGAGTGTGGAGTTCCTGGACTGAGGGTTGGTTGTAGTCCTGACCATTTCTTGACCTTTCGGGGGTAAGATGGAATTGTGGATCCTTGCCCTTCTCAGGAGTGCAGAGGGCTGGTGGTGACAGTCCCAGCCAAAGACTATAAATTCAGCCATGGAGAAGGTGAAACTGACTCGCTTCGCAAATTGTCTTGGTGAATTACCCAGGTGGCTCCAACAGTTTGGGAGGGCTTTGGCACCTCCTGACTGACCCATGACTCCTAAAGCCATGTGGAGTGATTAGACATGGTTTGGGGAGGAGTGGTTTTAGGAGCTCAAAACTTTTTGAAATCACAGAAACTGACTTCACTGAAGCAGTAATCCCTCTCTCATGAGCTATGAGTCCTATGGCTTTAGGTAGGAAGCCCTGGGAAGGACCAAAAATGAGCCCTGATTTCCTGATCATGAACTCAGGTGGTCTTTGCGGTTTCTTTCCCACTTCACCTTTCTATATATAGAGGGAAAAAATGACATTTGGTATACCATTCTTTTGGCCAACATTACTCCAGAGAGAGTAAGGTGTTCCTATTTCCATTGCAATGTCTAGAGATCTCAATAAACAGGGAGATCTCTTGGGTATCAGGAGCTCTCTTGGAGATTTGACATCCTCTGCATGAGAGCGAACTTTCTTAGGTTCATTTCCAAATTTGTTCTCGGGAGAAGGGTCTGCCTTTGGTGATAGGTCAGCTTGGAAGATAATGGAAGGAATAAGGGAAGGAAAGTCACATTTCAAGGAAAAGTGCTAGTGCATGGGTGCATTGTGCTCTCTGGTTCCTTATCGCATAGTATTCTGAAACGCCATTCCTAAGGAATGAGGGTGCTGTCTACCTGTCTACCTTTACCTCAAACACCTTTGCAAAGGCTTCAAGGAGAGTGACATTTTGCATGATCTCTACCCCTGAAAGAAGAGCCCTGGACAGCAAACCTTGTCACCATCAGTTCATTTTATATGCCGAGGTCATGGGGAGAGGCCATGTTGAGCAACTCTCTTAATTCAGAGGAAAAGGTACTGCCTAAATTGATGGCCTTCCATGCCCACTCTTGCAGAATGTTGGAAGGAGCCAGGATGCACTTCCATAGGCTACTGGATAAAGAAGGTGTGGTCCAACCAGGCAACAGATGATACCTCCAACTTCGAGTGGAATTAAGCCCCGATACTCGCTTTGATATGAGTGATACAGGGCTGGGTTATTCTCAATGAAAACGGAAGCAGTCCAAGGGAAATATTATATGGCTTCCTTCATATGTGGCCCAAGAGGAGTACCATGGACATGAGTAAAAGGGAGGGAAAATGGAAAGAGAAGATGTCAGACAGGGAGACAATCCAGGAGAGACTCAGGCCTCTGGGACCCAAGCTGAGGGTTACAGAAAGGTGAGACGTGCGAGGAATGAGGGAACTGGTCATTGGTATGGAGGTGGTGTGTCATATATGCTGTTGATGAGCACTCGGTGGTATATGCAACTAAAGAATCAGGGAACACTATCTCACAATAGTAGTAGGGATGAAAGGCTGGCTTCCCGAACAAAAGAAAAGGTATTGAAAAGAAAGAAAAACAGGCTGTTTCACATGTAGTTGAAGAATGAAAGAGGAAAGAAATGAAGTATAGTTTTATATTCTTACTGATTAAAATGGTATACAATTTGTTTCCTATAAGACCTTATCTGAATTGGGTAGTTGGAAATTGCTAATTAGATTCTTCCCTCTTCCTACATTTCAGGAGTAGATGAGAAGAACTGACATTGCCTCCATTAAATGTCTCAGAGTGCAGACCAGGAAATTGATTTGGACCTGGCTTTTTGGGTGTTGGGAGGTGTTTGTGGAATGCATCAAACACTTTCGTCATTCGCTGACACGTCAGATGTGTATATTCATGACCTAGTCTTGGTAGAGGGTATGTGTCTTGGAATTTATCCTTTTCTCTCAGGTATTGAATTTGCAGGCATACTTCTGTGTGGGGTCTTTTAGGTTAGGTTGTTTAGGAGAGTTTAGTCCTGAATTCTTTAATTAATTCTTGATAGGTAAGAGGTTAGCTTTTTCAGTTTTTTCAGTTTGTGACATTGATACTTTTTTTCCTTAAGGTATTTTCTCTGAGGTTTGTTTCCATGAGTGCTACTTCCTTGCTTTACTTGCATCCTAACTTCTGTGGGACACTTTTAAATGTGTGGGTGTGACTGGGTGGGATGGTGCGTGTGTTTCATAAAATGCTTAGAATGATATTTTAAGAGATATGAAGCTGCTCTTCTTTGTATCACAATTCACCTTCAAGCATGTTGGAAACTCATATTCCATGTCATTCGGCCACATTTCCTACAGATAATGTCCCATTTAATCCTCTTTTAGAAACACAAACTCTCACTAATCTGCCATGGAACAAACATCAATTTTGTGTGCCTGGTTAGAGTTTCATTTTGTGTCCCTTTTTTTTCTGCTTTTTCACATGTTCCTTTACTTCTATGAGTGAGTGAAATCGTATGTTATTTGTCTTTCTGTTACTGACAGATGGGAGGCAGTGCAATGCTCGCCACCATTCTGCCACATGTGGCAAGTTTCAAGATTCCTTCTTGCTTATGGCTAGATAAGAGTCTGTGGTGCATTGGGAGGACAGGGAGATTACAGAATTTTCTGGGAGCTCCTGGCTTGTCTTCAGCCATCAGCACAACAGGAAGATGACCACATCAATGGATCCATGGCGTTATGAACCTGAAGATTTGAATCAAACTCCACGGCAAAAGAGAGAAGAAGTCACAGAGACCAGGGGAGAAGGGTATATACATGTCTTCGGGGAGAAGTGGAGGGTTGGTGCTTAGGAGGGCAGAGAGCCATGGCCAAAGACAAAGACCCAGGAGAGAGGAGCACACTGGAAACCCCTAAGTTGGATATTGAAAAATAGCTGTTACCATAGGAATAGAGATGGTCCGAATGGCATGAGTACTTGCAACCAAAGGGTCTTGTGGCCCGAGTATCTCATATCAGCATGCTTGACAGACATAGACTCCAGAGAACTCTGTTTCACCAGCAGAGCACACCAGGAAGGAACCAGGTGCAGACAGCCTGGAAACCATGATCAGAAACAATACTTGTTGACACTGCGGTATGATTATTGTTTCTTACTGTGCATACGTGATAGGCATTGTTTGTGTAGACGCCTCGATGGGGGCAAAAGAAACTTGCTGCTCTACCACCGTCAGCATAAAGCCCGAGCTAGTGGCCACAGACAGGATGGTGCACACATTAGCTAACTACCCTGCATTCATGTACTCCCAATGCTGGAAAACTGTTGGGACTAGCTTCCTCAGGCCACTTTGCTTAGTACCAGGAGAACAGACCCTCCATTGGGGACTAGAAGAAAGCCCTGCCCACATCCTCTCTCTTGACCACAGCATTCAGCAGGCCTTAGTAAGGTTGAGGCTGTTGAATGTCTCCTTTCACAGCCACACCAGAGCCGACCAAGATTAACTTCACCATATTCAGTCCAGGCACCAAACACTCTGAACAGCTGGCAATGAGTGCCTATGCAGAAGACTGGCACAGAAGAGAGTGGACAGCCACAAACCAACCCAGTGGGCATGCCACTTATACCAGAGACTCCATCAAGCGTCAGCCAGTGGCACTCCATGACATCTTCATCCTAAAGAAATTACTCTCAGGGCAGAAAACAGAAGGCACTTTTCAAATACAGAGAAGATTACAGAGACCTGAATTAAGGCAACAATGGAAGAATCCATTGATGCCAAGGCAAAAGAACAGGAATTCGTCATGGCCAAGAAATCGAAGTGAAACCTATACATGTCACATGCCAGGTTGAGGATTTAAGCAGCAGCCAGTATACTCACTCTGGATCAGAAAATCCTAAAAGGAATCAGGGAGTCTTGGACCACAGAGATAAAGGGATAAAAAAAATTAAATAAAATGAAGAGGCCCTTATGAAAAGATTTGTTAGCAGGCTGTATGCAAAGGACAGGAAGCTGGCAGGACCAGAGGATCAAATGAGGTACCTGGAATTCAAGTATTGGGGAAAAAAAGAAGCAAAGCAAAGGAGAGAAGGAAGAATGATAGAACATGACAACGGACTTTGGGAAATCCGTGACTACAATGAATGTCTATGGGTGCTTATTGTAGGAGACCTAGAAGAGCAGAGTCTGTGTCATCAGGGTTGTCGTACTTGTCATCCTCGCCTCTTTGTCATTCGTAACATTGGGGGCTCATCCGGGATCAAATGAAGAGAACTGAGCCAGCTTCGGAATATCTGGAAAAAGCCTCTATTGAGATCTTGTCTGTTTGGTTGCGGATCTCCAGGGTATAGCCCACCGGGAGAAGCTGGATGTGGCCATGCTTCCCAGGGCTGGAGTGGATGCGGGGATGCCCCATCCCTCTGTTGGTAGATCCCAGGGGGTTTGAGTCCCCCTGGGTGGTCGGGGTGGGGTTCAAATACCCCTTGATGGTCAGGGTTTCAAGTACCCCTGGACGGTCACCAGGGGTTCAAGTTACCCCTAGATGGTCAGGGGGTTCAAGTCCGCGTAGGTGGTCACCAGGGGTTTTGAGTCACCATAGGCAGTCAGGGGGTTCGAGACCCCGAGGCGATCATTGGGAGTTCGAGTCCCCCTAGGGCATCAGGGGCTTTGAGTCCCCCTAGAAAATCCCCAACGCTGCCAGGACAGCTGGGCCTGCAGTTGTCTTTTTGTTGTCTGTTGTGTTGTTTGTTGTGCTTGAAGGAATGGGGCAAGCAGAGAGTAAGGGGACTCTGACTTTCATCTCTCTGTTCCTTATAATAGATGTGGGGCTTCTTCCTCACTCATTCCCTGTGTTAAGGGCTATAACTAGAGCCAACTGGGGTTATTCTAAGTTGGGACAGAGACTTTAAGGAATATTCCCAAGCAAGTGCTGAAACTCTCTTAGTTTCAGGGAATTCCTTGCCTCTCTGGCCTGACGTGGACTGCCTAGCCACTCCCCCTTGCTGGCGGGAAAGCATGGCATCTGAAGTGGAATGGGCCCAGGTGGAACATGAAATCTGTTAGCAAAGAGATGACTGAACTGATGATTAATTGTCTGTCTCAGGGTTTTAATGGGTAATTGTGAAAGTAGCTTTCAGAGTCTTTGGTAAACTGAAACTTTGAAGTTTTGCTTGGATGAAAAATGGGATGAAGTGCTAGGGCGCTGGTTGCTAGAACTAGGTTTGTGCTTTTGAAATCTGTTGGTAAACATGTTTTGTGCTCAGCTGCTATTGCAACAGTTCATATTGGTTAATATTTAGTCTTTACTAGAGATTTAGATGTTTCTAAGAAAATGTGAAAATTTTTTTGCCCACCCAGAATTGTAAATGAGATCTCTTTGACTCATAAGGCTTTTCCCTGATATGCTAAGTTACTCAGGAAGTACTGCTAAATCAATGATAAACCTTGGGTTACACTTGGGTAAATGCTGTAACTACTCCAGAGGTTCTAGACATTTTCTAAAGTTTTAATGTTTTGATAATGGTCATCATTTGATATTTAACCATATCTATTCTGAGTGTTTTGTCATTTGTAATTGTTTTAATTCTCTTGTAAGATGAATTCCACCTTAAAAGAAATTCATATGGGAGGATTTCAGAACAAATACGGTTCTTTGATATGTTGAAATCCTGGAACTGCTTTTCCAGAAGTAAAAGATGCAGTGGCACTAAACCAGAATTCGTACGGTGACTCAAGAGAAGAAAGAGTCCCCAGGAGCTTTCCTAGATAGGCTTATTGAAGCCTATAAAATGTATAGCCAGATCGATGAGGACACTGCTCCCAATGATGAAGAGACAAGGATGACGAGGACGACAATCCTGACGATACAGACCCTGCTCTTCTAAGTCTCCTACAGTAAGCACCCATAGATATTCATTGCAGTCACGGATTTCCTGAAGTCCATTGTCATGTTCAATCATTCTTCCTTCTCTCATTTGCTTCGCTTCTTTCTTTGCCAATTCTTGTATTCCAGGTACCTCATTGAATCCTATTGTTATGCCAGCTTCCTGATTTTTGAATCCACTCTGTTAACAAATCTTTTCATAAGGGCCTCTTCATTTTATTTAATTTTTTTTATCAACTTTTCTCTGTGGTCTGAGACTCCCTGAATCCTTCTAGGTTTTTGATCCAGAGTGAGTATCCTGGAAGCTGCTTAAACCCTCCACCTGGCATGTGACATGTACAGGTTTCACTTCGATTTTTAGCCATGACCAGTTCCTGTTCTTTTGCCTTGGCATCAATGGATTCTTCCATTGTTGCCTTAGTTCAGGTCTCTGTATTCTTCTCTGTACTCGAAAAGTGCCTTCTGTTTTCTACCCTGAGAGTAATTTCTGTAGGATGAAGATGTCATGGAGTGCCACTGGCTGACGCTTGATGGAGTCTCCGGTATCTGTGGCAATCCCACTGGGTTGGGTTGTGGCTGTCCACTCTTTTCTGGGCCAGCCCTCTGCATAGGCACTTGTTGCCTGCTGTTCAGAATGTTTGGTGTCTGGCCCGCATATGGTGAGGTTTAGCTTGGTCGGCTCTGGTGTGCCTATGAAATGAGACGTTCAAACCACTCAACATTACTAAGGCCTGCTGAATGCTGTGGTCAAGAGAGAGAATGTGGGCAGGGCTTTCTTCTAGAACCCAATGGAGGGTCTGTTCTCATGGTACTAACAACGTGGCCTGAGGAAGCTAGTCCCAACAGGTTTCCAGGGTTGGGACTACATGATTACAGGTTATGCAGCTATTGTCTGGTCCGCCCCGTCTGTGGACACTAGTTCTGGCTTTATGCTGATGGTGGTAGAGTCCCATGATTCTTTCGCCCCCATCGAGGCATCTACATGAACAGTGCCTATCACGGAACCCAGCAAGATATAATAATCATACCACTGTGTCAACAAATATTGTTTCTGATCATGGTTTCCAGGCTGTCTGCACCCAGTTGCTTCCTTGTGTGCTCTGCAGAAGACACAGTGTTCTCTGGAGTCTATGTCTGTCAAGCATGCTGATCTGAGATACCCAGGCCTCAAGACCCTTTGGTTGCAAGTTCTTGTGCCATTCAGAGGGTCTCCATTTATACACCAACAGCTATGGGTCAGCATCCAACGTGTGGGTTAGCAGTGTGCACCTCTCTCCTGGGCCTTTGTCTTTGGCCATGTCTCCCTGCCCTCCTAAGCACCAACCGTCCACTTCTCCCTGAAGACATGTCTACATCCTTCTCCATGGTCTCTGCGACATCTTCTCTCTTTTGCCGTTGAGTATGATCTTAAGGCTTCAGGTTCATTCATGCCATGGTTCCATTGATGTGTCATCTTCCTGTTGTGCTGATGGCTGAAGACAAGCCTGGAGCTCGCAGACAATTCTGTAATCTCCCTGTCCTCCCAATGCACCGCAGAATCTTACCCACCCATAAGAAGAAGGGATCATGAAACTTGCCACATGTGGCAGAAAGGGGGCAAGCATTGGGCTGTGGCACATCTGTCAGTCACAGAAAGACAAATAACATACAATTTCACTCACTCGTGGAAGGAAAGGAACATGTGAAAAGGCAAGAAAAAGGGATACAGAATGAGACTCTAACCGGGCACACAAAATTTGATGTTTGTTCCATGGCATGTTAGGGAGAGTCTGTGTTTCTAAAAGAGGATTAAATGGGAAATTCATTGCAGGAAATGTGGCCAAACAAGATGGAATATGAGTTTCAATATGTTTGAAGGTGAATTGTGATCCAAAGAATAGCGGCTTCATATTTCTTAAATTATCAATCTAAAGGTTTTGTGAAACACACCCTCCCTCCAACCTCCCCCCCCCACACACGTAAAGAGTCCCACAGAATTTAGGGAGCAAGTTAGGAGTAGCACGCATGGAAACAAACCTCAGAGAAAATACCTTAAGGAAAAAAAAAAAAACGTATCAACATCAGAAACTGACAAACCCAGAAATGTTAACTTCTTACCTATCAAGAATTAATTAAATCATTCAGGACTAAACTCTCCTAACAAACTAACCTAAAAGTCCCCTACACACAAGTGTGCCAGCAAATCCAATACCTGAGAGAAAATGATAAATTCCTAGACACATACCCAGTACCAAATCTAGGTCACAAACATACACATCTGATGGCTCAGGTAATAACGAAATTTTTTGAAGCATTCCTCAAACACCTAACAACACCCCAAAAGCCAGGCCAGACCAATTTGCTGGTCAACACTCCAAGACATTTAAGGAAGGCAATGCCAGTTCTTCTAATGTATTCCCGAAATGTAGGAAGAGGGAAGCATCTAATTTGCAATGTCCAAAGACCCAATTCAGATAAGGACCTCATATGAAACCAATTGCATACCATTTTAATCAGTAAGATAATACAACTATACTTCATTTCTTGCCTCTTTCTTTCTTCATCTACATGGGAAACGGCCTGTTTTTCTTTCTTTTCAATACTTTTTCTTTTGTTCGGGAAGCCAGCCTTTCATCCCTCATACTTTTGTGAGATAGTGTTCCCTGATTCTTTAGTTGGATATACCACTGAGTGCTCAACAGCATATATGCCAAAGCACCTCCATACCAAGAACCAGTTCCCTCATTTCTGTCATGTCTCATCCCTCTGTAACCCTCAGCTTGATTCCCAGAGTCCTGAGTCTCTCCTGGTTTGTCTCCCTGTCTGACTTCTTCTCTTTCTGTTTTCCCCTGTTTATATGCATGTCCATGGAACGCCTCATGGGGCACTTATGAGTGAAGCCATATGATATTTCCCTTGGACTACTTCTGATTTCATTCAGAATAACCGAGCCCTGTGTCACTGATATCAAGACTAGTATTGGGGATTCATTGCAGGTCTCTGCCTGCCCACCCAAAGGAAACTCTGCATGTCATATTTGCAGAAACCCTCCAGATAGGGAGACACCTGCATGGCCCCTGAGCCCACCCCAAACTCCCTGGCCACCTTGGAAAAAAGACGCCTTTGCACACATGTCAGAAATCTACCTCCTGGCAGACTGCCAGATCAATGGCCCTGAGCCAGAGGATGGAACCTGACTTAACCCTAGGACCTCAACAGAACCCTAGCTTAGGTTTGCCAGCATCTGTCTCCAGAGGCAAACTCTGGAATACCTACATATGGTCCAGCACTTGTTCCCTGAGCCACAAAACAGAACAACTCCTGTCCCCAGAAGGCAACCTGGCTCTTGCGAGCTGCGTCCAACCCACAAGGGAGGAGAATCCTGCATGATGCCTGAGCCCCAGCCACATTCTAAGGTCTCCCTGGAAACTGGCCAGCATTGTGACCCATAAGAATGAGGCTCCCTGTCACCTCATCCCCCAGGGCACTTTCCCCCAGAGCCTCTGGATCAAACAGCCTGGTTCCTGGGCTGGAAGACGAAGCAGAGCTGTGCTTTCCAGGCTTCCATGCAGTGACTTCTGCTATGGCGTCTTTCCATATGGAGGACCCTGGTGCCATCTAAACTGACAGCCCCTGTCCCACAGATGGAAATCTTTCTGTTCAGAGCAGCTCACAAGTCCCAGCCTGGGAAGGCCTCCAAGGCCTCATGAGGCCACCCCTCCATTCATTGCCCATCATGGACAGGAAACTCCAGCATGAGCGAACATCTGCCATGTGCCCTGACTCACGTGCTGGAGATCTCGATCCAGACGCTGCACATTGGAAATGCCATGTGCTCAGCCCTTAACAGAACCGGGTATTGTGCATTCAGAATACCGTCCTCACCCTCCTGGCCCGCCAGCCCTCCAGATTGTTCATTCCGGAGCCACAACACAGTCGTCTGCCTGCCCTCCAGAAAGAAGAAGGGACCTAGGTGTCTTCACAGAATCCCTGCTTGAGGATCAACCTGCATGGACCTCGATGGCACCCCAATGTCTTATGCAGCCCTATGCACTAGTGCTCTTTCTGACACAGCCTGAGCCCCAACCTCCCATCAGCCCCCCACATAGTGGGCCCTGTATCCTGCACTTGGGTATGTGCCAAGACCAGATACTACCCAACCAGGGTATTCAGGCGTCTTTGTCCAGACCATAGCTCAAATCCTGGCCTATGGGGGAATCTCAAGCATAAAAGAGCACTCCTTCTTCCCTAGGACAGGAAAAGCTTCCTGTGGGGATGGAGGTCTTACCCTCAGAGTGAGATCCAGCTGCATGGTCCATGACCCATGCCCACCAAGTAGGGCTGCCCTGGCCAGAAAATGTTCCATCATACAGACTCCCCCTGTCCCACACAAAGATAGCTTGCTGTTCAGAGCAGCTCACAAGCCCCAGTCCGGGAAGACCTCCATGGCCTCATGAAGCCAGCTCTCCATTCGTCGGCCATCATTGACACAAACTCTAGCATGAGCGAATATCTGACTCGTGCCCTGACTCAGGCACTGGGGATCTCTAGTCAGACGCTGCACATGGAAATTCCTTGTCCTCGTCACTGAAAGCTACTGGCTCTGTGAGTTCAGAATTCCTTCCTCGACCTCCTGGGCCGCAATCCCTCCAGATTGTTTTTTCAGTAGCCCCAACGCAGTCTTCTGCCTGCCCTCCAGAGGGAAGAATGGCCTTAGGGGTCTAACCAGAATCCCCACAAGAGCATCAACCTGCACAGACCTCGATGACATGATAATGTCGTAGGCTGCCATCTGCACTAATGTTCTGTCTGAGAGAGCCTGAGCCCTGACTTCCCATCAACCCCCCAGGTAGCGGGCCCCATATCCTGCAGGTGGGACCTGCCATGACCAGAGACTGTCATCTCTACCCAACCTGGGTATTCAGGGGTCTGTGCCCAGCCCGTAGCTCAAATATTGGCCTATGGGGGAATGTTAAGCATAAAAGAGCACTCCTCCTTCCCCAGGATGGGAAAGCTTGCTTTGGGGATGGTGGTCTATCCCTCAGAGGGGGAGACAGCGACATGGCCCATGAGACAACGGCCACCAGGAGGGCTGCCCTGGACACAAACAGGCATTGTGACCAAGAGCCTGAGCCCGCCTTCAAACCAGTCCCCACGTTAGCTGGACCAGGAGCCTGCAATTCAGGCCTGGCATGCCCCTAGGACCAAATCCTCACCGTCGATCGGGTTTTGCAGGCTCCCGGACCTAGATGCCGACTCTGTTATCTCTGCTATGGTGGGACCCGTGAGACGGAAAACAGCACTTTTCCCTTCCCCCCAAAAAGACACCAAACCCATGTGAGCCGGGCAGAATCCTCACAGAGGCGGAATCTCCTATGGCCCCATTAGGATACAACTACATTCCATGGCCAACCGAGACACACAACCCAGACAGAAATGTCTGTTCTCCCGCCTCCCCATCACCCTCATTTCATATCCCGTGACAATACCCTCACGGTCTGCAGATCGGCCTGCCGTCATCTCACTCGTAAGCCTATCCCGAGTTTGTGTTTGCAGAATTTTGTCCCCAAAGCCCTGGCCAACAGGTCCTCCAGGATGGGGCCTCTGGAGCCACAGCAAATGACTCTAACTGCCCACTCAAAGGAATCTCTGCCCGTCCACATTTGCACAAACCATCCAGATTGGGAGACACCTGCATGCCTCTGATCCCACCCCAAATTCATTGGTCTCCTTGGAAAAAAGCAGCATTCGGACCGATGACAGATACCTACTTTCAGGCAGACACCCAAGTCCATGACCCTGACTCAGAAGATAGAACCTGAAATACCCCTAGGACCTCAATGGAACCCTAGCATAGGTTTGCACATATCTGCCTCCAGAGGCAAACTCTGGAAGACCTACTAATGGTCCAACACTTGATACCTGAGCCACAAAACAGAACACCTCCTGTCCGCAGAAGGCAACCTGGCTCTTGGGAGCTGCGTCCAACCCTTAGGGGAGGAGAATCCTGCATGGTGCCAGAGCCCCCGCCACATTCTAAGGTCTCCCTGGACACAAGACAGCCTTGTGACCCATCAGAATGAGTCTCCCAGACACCTAAGCCCCCTGGACACTTTGCCCCAGAGCCACCAGATGAAACGGCCTTGGTCCTGGCCTGGAAGTCTAAGCAGAGCTAGGCTTTCCAGGCATCTATGCGTGACTTCTGCTGTAAGAGCCTGGTTGGCCAGAGGGAGACATTTTGCGTTTATGTAGTGAACTTAGATTGACACCACCCATCCCAGAGGAACTTACTTGCAAAGCCTATGTACAAGGGTGGGTCAGGCCAGGTGAAGACATCCAATCAGTGGGGAGCGCATATATCTACTAAGACAAATTGAAATTCAATTGGCCACCTCTGTGTTACCTAGCAGTTTGTGTGAGTGTGTGTGTGTGTGTGTGTGTGTGTGTGTGTGTGTGTGAGACCTAGCATGCCTGTGCAGTTTTCTCTGTGTATTGCAATCCCATTGGCCACCTGTGTGTGGGCCGTGCTCAAGCACCTCTATAAAAGCTGGTCTGTGAGGCTGCAGGGGGAGATAGCAGGAGGAGTCTGGGTAGCCGGTACGGGAGCCATAGGGAGCAGCCTCACCATCCTCGCCGGGAGAGGAAGCAGCAACAGCAGCGCCGCTGCAAGCGACCTCGCCTCCTCGAGCTGTAGCACCAGCAGCGCCACTGGGAGTGGCTTTGACAGGAGCGGCATCCCCAGCATCGCGGTTGGGATCGGGATCAGCAGCACCAGCAGTGCCGCCGGGAGCAGCCTCGCCGCCTCGAGCAGCAGCAACAGCAGAGCTGCCAGGAGTGGTTTTGACAGGAGTGGCATCTGCAGTGGCACCGTTGGGAGCGGGATCAGCAACACCAGCAGTGCTGTCAGGAGCGGCCTTGCCACCTCGAGCAACAGCAGCAGCAGCAGCAGCACGCCACAAGTTTCTTTGACAGGAGTGGCATTTGCAGCGGCCTCTCTAGGAGCAGTTTGACAGAAGCGTCCTTGCCGGGAGCAACCTGTGGTACAGTGAGGGTGGGGCAGGGAGCCTCCAGGAGGGACCCCAGGGCAGGGAGGCTGTGGCCCACAGCAAGGCTCGGGCACCTACTGGTCAGTTTGGTTTCTAATGCATGAGGCTCAGGCACCTACCAGTCAGCTTGATTTCTAATGCAAGGGGCTCATGCACCTACCAGTCAGTTTCATTTCTGATGCATGGAAGGAAATAAAGCTTTGCTTGATTTTCACTTTGCATCAGTCTCGTTCCTTTGATCATGGAACCTAACATTGGGGGCTCGTCCAGGATAAAATGATGAGAACTGAGCCAGCATCAGAATTTCTGGATAAAGCCTCTATTGAGAGCTTGTCTGTCTGTCTGGTTGTGGACTTGCATGGTATAGCCCATTGGAGAGATGCTGGACGCGACCATGCTACCCAGGGCTGGAGTGGATGTGGAAATGCCCCATCCCTCTTCAGGTAGAACAACAGGGGGTTCAAGCGCCCCTGGGCAGTCGGAATTTTGAGTCCCCCTTGGTGTACAGGGGGTTCGAGTCCCCCTAGATGTTCAGGGGTTTAAGTCCCCCTAGATGGTCGGGGGGTTGGAGTCGCCCTAGGAGTATGGGGGGTTTGAGTTTCCGTGGGCTCTCAGGGGATTCGAGACCCCCTAGATGGTCGGGGGTAAAGAAAGCCCCCACCAGTGGCAGGTTCTGGGTAAGAATCGTTGGGCCTGCAGTTGTATTTGCCTGTTTATTTTTTTGTTTGTTGTGTAGTTTGTTGTGTTTGCAGGGGACAAAAAAGTGCCTCCTGCAGCAGGCTCCGTATGGGAATCGCTGGGTCTGTGGTGGTCTCTGCCTTGTTTTTTATTGTCTGATTTTCATTTGTTGTATTTGGAGAAATAGGACAAGCAGGGAGTAAGGGACCTGTGACACCCCTAGGACTTGTTTTCGAACAATTCAAGGATTTCCAAGGTAAAGCCCCTCAGTCAGGTGACAAGGTTTACCCGGAAAAACTAAAAACACTCTGTCAAATAGAGTGGCCCACTTTCTCCACAAGGTGGCCGCCAGAAGGAACATTTGCCTGGCTCAGATCTATTCTACCCTGAGTAATGTCTTCGATCTCCATCAAGACCAAATACCGTACATTGTGGCCTGGCGATATCTGATAGAAGAGCCACCACCATGGCTCATGTCCCACCTTCACCCTGAGAATGAAATCATCTCTCTTCCTCTAAGGCAGGTGAGAGCACCAACACCAGAACAGACAATAGAAGGGGAACCAGGGAAGAAGACTGCCCTACCTCCATTGGATGTGGAGGATGTGGAATTCATCCCCCCTTTATCTATCCTCTAAATCTGACTCTTGGTCTCAAGATGCCTTTGCCAGTCCATCTCATACACGGTCGGGATCTACTTATGGGACCACCAAGCAGAGAGACCGCCCTGATCCTTCCCCTTTCCTCTATCCCCCTCATCTTCCCTTTACCTCACAAGTACTGTCTGTGCCAATGCTGCCTCTATGTGAAGTTGCTCTACCAGATGGGAGAGGGCACCCCCACCAAAGCTATATCCCTTTCTCCTCTTCTGACATGTATAACTGGAAGACCCAACAAAAATCTTTTTCTGTCTACCCACAGGATTTAATTGTCTCATGGATACTGTTTTTCTTACCCACCAACCTACCTGGGTGGATATTCAACAGCTCCTTATGGCTCTCTTTAACGTGGAAGAGAGGGATCGCATCATGCGAGAAACCCATAAGGTGATAAGCGAGAGACTTGGCAGGGACCTCGATCCCTGCCAAATGGAAGAATACTGCCCAAGGGAACATCCTGATTGGGATCCAAATTGCAATGAAGGTAAGGAGAACTTCCGTTTCTACCGCCAGGCTCTACTGGGATGCCTCCACGCAGCTGCAAGGAGACCCATAAATTTATCTAAAATTAGTATGGTGATTCAAGGTAAGAATGAGTCTCCAGGTGCTTTCCTGGAAAGGGTAATTGAAGCCTATAAAATGTATAGCCCAATCGACCCTGAGGCACCCGAAAATCAGAAGTCAATGAATCTTGCGTTTGTTAGTCAGTCAGTCCCAGCTATAAGGAGGAAACTTCAGAAATTCAAAGGATTTGAAGGGAAGAATCTGACTGAGTTAGTGGGAATAGCAGAAAAGTTGTTTAACAACAGGGATGCACAAGAGGATGAAAAACAGACAAAAAAACTGGTTAAGGTTTTGGCATTACGTGAGGCGGGGCGGAAACAGGTTGTGGACAGTAAATGCAAGGAAAAGTGTAAGCACAGAGAAGGCAGGCGGGAAGACTTAGATCCAGATCAGTGCGCTTACTGTAAGGAAAAGGACATTGGGTCAGGGAGTGCCCCAAAAAGAAGACAGCAATGCTCACCACCTGAGACAGAAGGGGCCATGGTTAGGAGCCCCTCCCTGACCCTTGGGTAAAAACTGAAGTGGAGGGGAAATCAGTTGATTTTTTGGTGGACACGGGAGCCCAATTTTCATCATTACTTAAACCGATAGGAAAACCATCTGGAGAGGAAGTCTGGGTACAAGGAGCAAATGGCACATAGAAACATAAATGGACAACAGAAAGGACTTTAAATATGGCCTCAGGAGTAGTTAAACATCGATTTTTGGTCCTCCCTAATGCCCCATATAACTTGATGGGAAGAGATCTCCTCCATAAGTTAAGAACTGGCATTCAGTTCTCGGAAGGAGACATGACTATAACCTTGAGACAACCCACTGTACAGGTACTTATGGCAGCAGTAGATGAATACCTCCTTTACGAGCCTGTCTCAAATCCAGAGGAGTCAAAAGGGGAGAGCCATCTCCAAATCCTACAGGTCGAGTTTCCTGAAATCTGGGCAGAAGGGAAGCCCCCTGGATTGGCCAAGGAACAACCTCCAGTGGTGGTGTGGTCCGACCCACAGAAAGGGTTTCAAGGCCAACTCACCTGGAAAAGAATTCCCCAAGGATTCAAGAATCTCCCCACCAATTTTGGCGAGGTTCTACATGACGATTTGCATGAGTACAGATCCTCCAACCCAGGGGTCACTCTGTTACACTATGTTAATGACTTGCTGATAGCCACTGGGGACTATGAGTCATGTTTGTGGGGGACAAGAGCTCTCTTACAGACTCTGCAGGAAAAAGGGTATCGGGTGTCAGCAAAGAAAGCACATCTCTGTCAGAGCCATGCCACTTATCTAGGCTTTGATCTTCACGAGGGAGTGCATTCACTGTCTGAGTCCAGGAAACAGGTGATCACTCGATTCCCCCACCCCACCACATCCCAACATGTGAGGGAGTTTCTTGGGACAGTGGGCTACTGTAGGCTGTGGATACCGTGGTTTACAGAGATTACCCGACCTCTCTAAGAACTGGAAAAAGGGGGAATCACTATGATAGAGTGGACAGCTGAGGCCTTAGGAGCATTTCAGGAATTACAAGCAGCCTTACTGCATGCCCCAAATTGGCCTTCCCAGATGTTACAAAGCCCTTCTACGTACATGTGGATGAAAAAGCAGGGGTGGCCAAAGGAGTTTTAACTCAGACCCTGGGGCCTTGGCAAAGGCCAGTAGCCTATCTAACAAGAAACTAGATTCAGTAGCAACTGGGTTTCCCCCTTACCTCTGCATATTTGCTGCCATAACCCTCTTTGTCAAGGATGAAAATAAATTGACTTTGGGTCAAAATCTCATCTTGACCACCACCCATGCTATTGAGGGCCTTCTGCGGACTCCACTAGACCGATGGATGACAAACACCTGAGTGACGGGGTATCAGGCCCTCCTCCTCAATGAACCAAGAGTGACCTTCTGGCCCCTGGCAGTGCTAAATCCAGCCACGATGGTGCTAGCGGTACTGGCTGACCATCCACATGACTGCAGGTGTGTCCTAACCCAAGTCTCAGGAATAAGGTAGGATCTCAGAGACATACCTCTCCCGGATGCCGAGATGATTCTGTTCACAAGTGGAAATAGCTACGGGGTCAATGGAAAGAGGAATGCGGGGGCTCGGTGGTTTCTCCTGAGCAGAAACTCTGGACAGCAGCCCTGCCACATGGAACTTTGGCACAAAATGCGGAACTGATTGCACTGACTAAGGCACTTCACATGGCCAAAGCTAAAACCGCCAACATCTATATGGACAGAAGGTATGCCTTTGTTACTCTCCATATACATGGGGCTATTTATAAAGAAGGGGGCCTATTAAAAGCAGAAGGAATAGGAATTAAAATCACAGGAGAAATATTGGCTCTCCTCCAGGCTATTTGGTACCCAAAAGAGGTGGCCGTTATGCATTGCCCTGGACACCAAAAGGGGACTGATCTGATTTCAAAAGGAAACCAATTAGCAGATCAAGCCACAAAGAAACTAGCTCAAGAAACAGTACAAGAACTAGTTACACTCCAGGCTTCAGCCCTACCAGAAAACCCGAATTATTCAGAAGAAGATTTAAAGTATTTACAAAAATGGGTTAAATTGGACTATGAAGGAGACAGGGATAAGACTGAACCGGAAAAATAATTCTTCCTCAAAGACTAGGCAATAATTTAGTAGACCAGATACACCATGGAACTCATTTGGGGACACGCAAACTCAAGGAGTTTATAGGCAAGCAGTTCCAGGTTTCTAAATTAGGGCATATGGTTCAGGATATAGTTGATAGTTGTGCTCAATGCCAGACAGTTAATGTGGGAAGAACTTAAATGGGCAAGGTTCCTTACCTAAAAGAGGTAAGGATCCAGGAATTTATTGGGAAATAGATTTTACAGAAATGAAACCTTGAAAATATGAGCACAAGTACATGTTAGTTTTTGTAGATATATTTTCAGGCTGGGTAGAAGCTTTTCCCACCAAACATGAGATGGCATGCGTGGTAGCCAAAAAGCTACTAGAAGAAATAATTCCCAGGTTTGGGCTGCCTCTCGCAATCACATCAGACATTGGCCCTGCATTTGTGAGTTCAGTCTCACAGGCATTGGCCAAGGCTGTGGGCACTAATTGGAAACTACTTTGTGCCTATTGGCCCCAGAGTTCTGGGCAAGTAGAGAGAATGAACCGGACTCTTAAAGAGACCTTGACAAAACAAATTCTGGAGACTGGCGGTGAATGGGTGGATCTCCTTCCTTTCGCCCTACTCAGGGCACGATGTACACCCTATTTAAGCAATGTGACCCCATTTGAAATAATGTTTGGGAGACCCTCCCCCCTCGACTACAAGAGGTTGACCTAGCATAAATGACTGAGCAGTCTGTATTCCAGTCACTGCAGGCATTACATTCTGTCTTAAAAATAGCACACTCAGGGATCCGGACTGCCCACACTGGGATGGAGACGGAGATGGAAACACATCCTTACCAACCTGGTGTCTTGGTTGGGACATTTCGTTATCACGGGGGAAACTTGTAGCCTCGCTGGAAGGGACCATTTATGTTATCCTGACCACCCCCATGGCAATAAAAGTAGAATACATCAGGGCCTGGATTCACGTGGTTCACGTCAAACGAGCCAAGGATGAGGACGCCCCCCAGAGATGGAAACTGCAGTCGATAGACGCCGCTGACAATGGACTAAAGTGAAGACTAAAAAACTGTGAGTTCGGGAGGAGTCAAGATGGTGGAGAAGTAGCAGGCTGAGACTACATCAGGTAGCAGGAGATCAGCTCGATAGCTTATCTAACATTGCAAACACCTACAAATCCAACGGAAGATCGAAGAGAAGAAGAACAGCAATTCTAGAAACAGAAAATCTACCAATTTCTGAAAGGTAGGACTGGCGGAGAAGTGAATCCAAAACGACGGAAAGATAGAATGCGGGGGGAGGGGCCAGCTCCTGGTAAACGGCGGAGCAACGGAGCACAAAATCCGGACTTTTAAAAGTCTGTTCCACTGAAGGACATCGCTCCAGAGGCTAAATTGGGGTGAAGCCCACGCATGGTGACCATGGCCCAAGGTCCCGCAGGGTCACAGAAGGATCGGGGGTGTCAGAGTGTCACAGAGCTTGCAGAGAAGCCGGCTACAGAGACAGAACCAAAGTCTGAGCTCTCACCTCGGGGTTACCTTGAAATGGTTGCAGGCTGGGTGAGCTCGGAGCGCAGCTGGAGGCCAGGGAGATGGGAGTGATTGGGCGCTGTCCTCTGGGGGCGCACTGAGTAGTGGGGCCCTGGGCTCTCGGCTCCTCCAGAACGGAGACTGGGAGGCCACCATTTTCATTCCCATCCTCTGGAACTCTATGTAAAGTGTTCAGGGAACAAAAGCTCCCAAAAGCGAGCCCGAGCAGATTATTAGTCCAGCCCCGGTAAGGGCTGTGTAATTCTGCCTCGGACAAAGACATTTGAGAGTCACTACAACAGGCCCCTCCCCCAGAAGATCAACAAAAAATCCAGCCAGGACGAAGTTCATCTATCAAGGAAAGCAGGATCAATACCTAAGACAGCAGCGGAATTTCAGAGGAGGAGAAAGCAAAGCACGGAACTCATGGCTTTCTCCTTTCTCCCCATGATTCATTAGTCTTGAGGTCAATTCACTTTTTTTTTCTTCTCTTTTCTTCTTCTGCTAATTTTTAAAAACATTTACCCTTTTCTTTTTTAACGTTTTTTGACTATTTTATTTGATTTTCATATCCTCTTATCTGGTTAAAATGACAAGGAGGAAAAAATCAACACCCACAAAAGAACAAGAGGCAGTACCAAAGACTAGGGACCTGATCAACACAGACATTGGTAATATATCAGATTTGGAGTTCAGAATGACAATTCTGAACGTTCTAGCCGGGCTCGAAAAAGACATGGAAGATATTAGAGAAACCCTCTCTGGAGATATAAAAGCCCTTTCTGGAGAAATTAAAGAACTAAAATCAAACAAAGTTGAAATCAAAGAAGCTATTAATGAGGTGCAATAAAAAATGGAGGCTCTCCCTGCTAGGATAAATGAGGCAGAAGAAAGAATTAGTGATATAGAAGACAAAATGACAGAGAATAAAGAAGCTGAGCAAAAGAGAGACAAACAGCTACTGGACCACGAGGGGAGAAATCTAGAGATAAGTGACACTATAAGACGAAACAACATTAGAATAATTGGGATTCCAGAAGAAGAAGAAACAGAGAGGGGAGCAGAACGTCTATTGGAGAGAATTATTGGAGAGAATTTCCCTAATATGGCAAAGGGAAAAAGCATCAAAATCCAGGAGGTGCAGAGAACCCCCCTCAAAATTAACAAGAATAGGCCCACACCCCGTCACCTAAAGTAAAATTTACAAGTCTTAGTGACAAAGAGAAAATCCTGAAAGCAGCCTGGGAAAAGAAGTCTGTAACATTCAATGGTCAAAATATTAGATTGGCAGCAGACTAATCCACAGAGACCTGGCAGGGCAGATAGAGAAGGCATGATATATTCAGAGCACGAAACGAGAAAAACATGCAGCGAAGAATACTGTATCCAGCTAAGCTATCATTGAAAATAGAAGGAGAGATAAAAACCTTCCAGGACAAACAAAAACTGAAAGAATTTGCAAACACCAAACCAGCTCTACAGGAAATATTGAAAGGGGCCCTCTACGCAAAGAGAGAGCCTAAAAGTAGTAGATCAGAAAGGTATAGAGACAATATACAGTAACAGTCACCTTACAGGCAATAGAATAGCACTAAATTCATATCTCTCAATAGTTACCCTGAATGTTAATGGGCTAAATGCCCCAATCAAAAGACACAGGGTATCAGAATGGATAAAAAACCAAAACCCATCTATATGTTGCCTACAAGAAACTCATTTTAGATGCGAAGACACCTCCAGATTTAAAGTGAGGGGGTGGAAAACAATTTACCATGCCTGACTGCCCAGGTAGACTTGAGACCCCTGTCGATCTACCAGCAGAGGGATGGGGCGTACCTGCATCCACTCCAGCCCTGGGGAGCTTGGCTTCGTCTAGCTTCTCCCTGCTGGGCTATACCCTGGAGCTCTGCAACCAGACAGCAGAAAAGATCTCAATAGAGGCTTTTTCCAGAAATTCTGATAGTGGCTCTGTTCTTGACGTTTGATCCGGGATCGAGCCCCCAATATTGGGGTCCATGATCAAAGGAATGAGATTGACACAAAACGAAAATCAAGCAAAGCTTTATTTCGCGCCATGCATCAGAAATCAAATTGACTGGTAGGTGCCCGAGCCTTGGTTGGGGCCACCACCTCCTTGCCCTGGGGTCCCTCCTGGATTCTCCCTGCCTCAGCCTCACTGTACCACAGTCCACACCCTGGGACAAGGCTGCTCCTGACGAGGTCGCTCCTGATATGGCCATTCAGGACGAGTCCGCTGCAAACAAGGCCGCTACCGTACGAGGCCACTCCTCATGAGGCCCCTCCCTGGACTCATGACAGCGTGAGCAGCAGCAGCGCTGCCAACGAGGCCACACCGGATAAGGCCGCTCACGACTAGGCCACTGCCAATGGGGCCTCTCCCCAGGATAAGGCTGCTTCTGACGAGGCCGCTCCCCAAAGGTTTAGTGACAGCACCGATGCTTGGGCACGCTGCTCACAGCGGCCCCTCTGCTCAGGGTGGCGAGGCTGCTCCAGATAGGCTGCACCCCGGAACGAGTCTGCTCCTGATGAGGCCACTCCCTGGACTCATGACAGCGCGAGCAGCGGCGCTGCTGTCAATGAGGCCACTCCGGATGAGGCCGCTTATGACGAGGCCGCTGCCAACAGGGCCGCTTCCCGGGATAAGGCCGCTCCTGACGAGGCCGCTCCCCACCCGTCTAGTGACAGCACCACTGCGCATCGGCACCGCTTCTCAGGGCAGATAGGCCACTGCAGATGAGGCCTCTCCCCAGGACGAGGACACTGGCGGTGATGCCGCTTGTGATGAGGACGCTCCGGACAGGTGCGCACCCTGAAACGAGGCTGCTGCAGATGAGGCCGCTCGCAGACTGTCTAGTAACAGTGCCGCTGCGTGGGCAGCGCCGCTGCTCGGGGCCACGAGGCCACTGAAGATGAGGCCGCTCTCCGGGACAAGACTCCCAGCAATGCCGCTCCTGACAAGGCCGCTCCCGGCGGCGCCGCTGCTCAGGGTGGCAAAACTCCCAGCAATGCCGCTCTCAAAGCTCCTGATTACGGAAAGGGCGAAGTCACTCTCCACAACCCCGACACTACCACTCCTACCACTAACCTAATGGCTCCCAATGGCTCCTGAAAACCAGAGCAGATCACAAGCCCCAGCCTGAGAAAACCTCCAAGGCCTCATGAAGCCATCCCTCCATTCTTCAGCCATCATGGACACAAACTCCAGCGTGAACGACAATCTGACATGTACCCTGACTCAGGTGCTGGAGATCTCGAGTCAGACGCTGCACATTTGAAAATGCCAGGCACTGAACTGAACTGGCGCCTGTGCGTTCAGAATTCTGCCCTCACTCTCCTGCCCCAAAAGCCCTCTGAATTGTTCATTCAGGAGCCCCAACACAGGCTTCTGCCTGCCCTCCAGAAATAAGTATTGCCCTAGCGATCTGCACAGAATCCCCACATGTGGATCAAACTGAGGGACCTTGACGGCACCCCAATGTCCTAGGCTGCCGTGTACACTAATGCTCTATCTGACACAGCCTGAGCCCCGACCTCCCTTCAGCCTCACAGATAGCGGACCCCATATCCTGCAGGTGGGACGTGCCAAGGCGTGAGACTGTCATCTCTACCCAACCTGGGTATTCAGGTATCTGTGCCCAGACCATAGCTCAAATCCCGGCCTATGGGGGAACCTCAAGCATCAAAGAGCACTCCTCCTTCCCCACAATGGGAAAATCTTGCTGTGGGGATGGGGGTCTAACCCTCAGAGTGGGAGTCAGCCGCATGACCCATGGGACCATGCTCAATCAGGAGGGCTGCCCTGGCCACAAACAGGCATTGTGACCCTCAGGCTGAGTCCACTTTCAGAACAGCCCTCTCACTATCTGGACCAGGAGCCCACACAGAGGGCCTAACATAACCCTAGGCCCAAATCTTCACCCTCGTTAGGGTTCTTCATGGGCCCGGACCCAGATACTGAATCTGGAATCCATGCTATGGCAGGACTGCTGACGGTAAACAGCACTCTTCCCTTACCCAGAAATACACCAAACCCTTGGGAGCCGGGCAGAATCCTCACAGAGCTAGAATGTCCCATGGCTCCATGAGGCTACCACTCCATCTGAGGCCAAACGAGACACACAACCCAGACAGAAAAGCCTGTGCTCCCGCCTCCCCGTCTAACTAATTTCAGATCCCATGGCACTGCCTCAAGGTCGACAGATCTGGCCTACAACACATCGCCCAGAACCCTATACCGAGTGTGTGTTTGCAGACATTTGTCCCAAAAGACCTGGACGACAGGCCCTCCAGGATGGGGCCAATGGAGTCAAAGCACAGCCCACCTGAATGAAACTCTGCCTGTCACATTTGCACAAACCCTCCAGATTGAGAGACATCTGAAATACCCCTGAGCCCACCCAAATTCATTGGCCGCCTTGGAGAAAAGGTGCATTCGGACACGTGCAAGACACATAACTCCAGGCAGACACCCAGGTCAAAGGCCCTGAGTCAGAAGATGGAACCTGACATACCCCTAGGACCTCAGCAGAACCCTAGCTTAGGATTGAAACCATCTACCTCCAGAGAAAAACTCTGGAATACCTACATATCAAGTCCAACACTTGATCCTTGAGCCTCAAAACAGAACACCCCCTGTCCCCAGAAGGCAATCTGGCTCTTGGGAACTGCATCCAACCCTCAGGGGAGGAGAATCCTGCATGGAGTCTGAGCCCCCGCAACATTCTAAGGTCTCCCTGTACACAAGCCGGCATTGTTTCCCATCAGAATGAGGTCACCTCAGCTCCCTGGGCATTTTGCCCCAACCGACCAGATCAAAATGGCCTTGTTCCTGGGCTGGAAGTGTAAGCAGAACTGGGCTTTCCAGGAAGACATGCGGTGACTTCAGCTACAATGTCTTTCCATACGGGGAACCCGGGTGCCATCCAAACAGACTCCCACAGTCCCGCAGAAGGAAAGCTTTCTGTTCGGAGCATCTCACAAGCCCCAACTCGGGACGACCACCATGGCCTGATAAGGCCACCCCTCCATTAGTCAGTCATCATGGACACAAACTCCAGCATGAGAGACCATCTGACACGTACCATGACTCAGGGGCTGTGGCCTCGACTCATATGCTGCACATTGGAAATGCCATGTCCTCGACAGTGAACGGAACTGGCACTTGTGCATTCAGAATTCGTCCATAGCCTCCTGGCCAGCCAGCCCTCCAGATTTTTCATTCGGGAGTCACAATGCAGTCTTCTGTCTGCCCTCCAGAAGGCAGAGGGTCTCTAGGGTTCTGCCCAGGATCCCCACGTGAGGGTCAACCTGCACGGACCTCGACAGCACCCCAATGTCCTAGGCTGCCCTGTGCACTAATGCTCTGTCTCACACAGCCTGAGCCCCAAACTTCCATCAGCCTCCCAGGTAGCAGGCCCCTTATCCTGCAAGTGGGACGCGCCAAGGCAAGAGACTGTCAACTCTACCCAACCTTGGTACTCAGGCATCTGTGCTCAGACCATACCTCAAATTCCAGATAAGGGGGAATCTCAAGCATCAAAGAGCACTCCTCCTTCCCCACGACAGGAAAAAGTTGCTGTGGGAATGGGCGTCTAACCCTCAGAGTGGGAGCCAACTGCATGGCCTATGAGACCATGCCCACAAAGGAGGGCTGCCCTGGCCACAAACAGGCATTATGACCCTTAGCCTAAGCCCTCTTTCAAAACACCCCCTCGCTAGCTGGACCAGGAGCCCGCATAGCGGGCGCGACATGCCCCTAGGCCCAAAACCTCACCCTCAGTAGGATTCTCCAGGCGTCCGGACCCAGAATCCAACTCTGGTATCTCTGTTATGTTGGGACCCCTGAGATGGAAAGCAGCACTCTTACTTTCCCCCGAAAGACATCAATCCCTTGAGAGCCGGGCAGAAAGAATCCTCACAGAGGCAGAATATCCCATGGCCCCATGAAGCTACACTACATTCCATAGCCAGCTGCAACACACAACCTGGATAGAAAAGCCTGTACTCCTGCCTCATCTTCCCACTCATTTCAGATAATGTGACACTCGCCTCACCGTCCACAGATCGGGCCTGCCATCATGTCGCCCCACTCCCTAACACGAGTATGTGTTTGCAGACTTCTGTCCCCAAAGCCCTGGCCAACATGCCCTCCACAATGGGGAGTCTGGAGCCACAGCACAGGACTCTGCCTGCCTTCCCAAAGGATACTCTGGCTGTCACATTTGCACAAACCCTCCAGATTGGGAGATATCTGCAAGGCCCCTGAGCCCACCCAATTCCTATGGCGGCTCTGGACATTGAAGTACAGTCTAGGGGTCATGCCAGACCCCTAACTCCATGCAGACACCCGGGTCAATGGCCCTGAGTCAGAAGAAGGAAACTGACATGCCCCCAGGATATCAACAGAACCCTAGCTGAGGTTTGTAGGCATCCGTCCACAGAGGAAGGTTCTACAATACCTACATATGATCCAATACTTGATCCCTGAGCCACAAAACAGAACGCCTCCTGTCCCTAGAAGGCTACCTGGCTCTTGGGAGCTGAGACCAACACTCAGGGGAGGAGAATCCTGCATGGCGTCTTAGCCCCCGCCACATTCTAAACTCTCCCTGGACACAAGCCAGCATTTTGACCCTAGAGCATGAAGCTCCCTGTCAAATCTGCCCCCTGGCCAATTGTCCCAGTGTCTCCAGATCCAAAATGCCTTGTTCCTGGGCTAAAATGATAAGCTGAGCTGGGATTTCCAGAATCTATTTGGTGAGCTCTGCTACCATGTCTTTCCATATGTGGGACTCTGCAGCCACCAAAACTTAGCACCCCTGTACCACAGAGGGAAAGCTTGCTGTTTTCGAGCAGCTCACAAGCCCCAGCCTGGGAAACCTCCATGGACTTATGAGGCCACCCCTCCATTAATCAGGCATCATGGACACACACTCCAGCCTGAGCGACTGTCTGACAAGTGCCCTGACTCAGGTCCTGGAGATCTCGAGTCAGATGCTGCACATTGGAAATGCAAGGTGCTCCGCACTGAACGGAACTGGCACTTGTGCATGCAGAATTCCGTCCTCAGCCTCCTGGCCCCGCAGCCATCCAGATTGTTGATTCGGGAGCCCCAACGCAGTCTTCTGCCTGCCTTCCAGAAAGAACAAGGGCCCTAGGACTCTGCCAGAATCCCCACGTGAGGATCAACCTGCACGGACCTCGACGGCCTCCCAATGTCCTAGGCCACCCTGTGCACTAATGCTCTGTCTGACACAGCTTGAGCACCGACCTCCCAACATCCCCCCAGGTAGAGGGCCCCATAACCTGCAGGTGGGACGTACCAAGGCCAGAGACTGTCATCTCTACCCAACCTGGGTATTCAGGCATTTGTGTACAGACCATAATTGAAATCCCGGGCTATGGGGGAACTTCAAGCATCAATGAACAGTCCTCCTTCCCCACGAAGGGAAAAGCATGCTGTGGGGATGGGGTTCTAACCATCAATATGGGAGCCAGCTGCATGGCCCATGAGACCACGCCCAACCAGGAGGCCTGCCCTGGGCACAAACAGGCATTGTGTGCCTTAGCCTCAACCTGCTTTCAAAGCAGCCCCCTCGCTAGCTGGACCAGGATCCAGCATAACGGGCCTGACATGCCCCTAGGCCCAAATGTTCACCCTCGGTCAGGTTCTCTGGTAGCCTGGACCCAGAAACTGACTCTGGAATTCCTGCTATGGTGGGACACATGAGACGGAAAACCGCACTCTTCCCTTCCCCCCGAAAGACACCAAACCCTTGGATGCCAGGCAGAAACCTCACAGAGGCAGAATCTCTCATGGCCACAGGACGCCAACCCTCCATTCCGTGGCCAACAGAGACACACAACCCAGAGAGAAAAGCCTGCACTCCTGCCTCCACGTCGCTCTATTTCTGATCCCGTTGCACTGCCCTCACAGTCTGCAGATTCGGCCTGCCATGACCTCGCCCCTCACTCTAACCTGAGATTGTGTTTGCAGAATCTTGTCCTCAAAGCCCTGGCCGACAGGCTCTCCATGATGGGGCCTATGGAGCCTCTGTGCAGGATTCTGTTTGCCCTCCCTTAGGAAACTCTGTCACAGTTACACAAACCCTCCAGATTGGGAGACACCTGGAAGGCCCCTGAGAACACCCAATTTCATTGGCCACTCTAGACAGAAATGCACAGTCTGACACATGCCAGACACCTACCTCTAGTCAGACACCCAGGTCAATGGCCCTGAGTCAGAAGATTTAAACTGACATGCCCCTAGGATCTCAACGGATACCTACCAGATTTGCAGGCATCTGTCCCCAGAGGCAGGTTCTGGAATACCTACATATGCTTCAACGCTTTGTCCCTGAGCCACAAAACAGAATGCCTCCTGTCCCCAGAAGGCAACCTGGCTCCTGGGAGCTGCGTCCTGCCCTCACAGGAGGAGAATCCGGCATGGCGCCTGAACACCCACCATATTCTAAGGTCTCCCTGGACACAAGCCAGGATTTTGACCCTATAGCATGAGGCTCCCTGTCAACTCAGCCCCCTGGACACTTGCCCCAGAGCCACCAGATTGAAAGTGTCTTGTTTCTGTGTTGAAAGGATAAACTGAGCTTGGCTTTCCAGAAATCTATGTGGTGAGCTGTGCTACCATGTCTTTCTATATGGGGGACCCTGGAGCCATTAAATCAGACTCCCCTGTCCCACAGAAGGAAATCTTGCTGTTCGGAGTAGCTCACAAGTCCCAGCCTGGGAAAACCTCCATGGCTTCATGTGGCCACTGCTCCATTCAACAGGCATCATGGACACAAACTCCAGCGTGAGTGACGATCTGACACTCACCCTGACTCAGGTGCTGGAGATCTCGAGTCAGAGGCTGTACATTGGAACTGCCATGTGCTCGGCACTGAACTGAACCGGCTCTTCTGCGTTCAGGCTTCTGTCCTCACCCGTCGGGCCTGAAAGCCCAACAGATTGGGAATTTTGGAGCCACAATGCATCCACTGCCTTCCCTTCAGAAAGAAGGAGGGCCCTACGGGTCTGCTGAGAATCCCCATGTGAGTATCAACCTGCATGGCCCTAGTCGGAAGAACAATATCCAGGCCACATTGTGCACTAATGCTCTGTGTGACACAGCCTGAGCCCCGACCTGCAGTCAGACCCCAGGTAGCAGGAGCCATCACCTGCAGGTGGGACTGGCCATGGCCCCAGGCTGTCATCTCTACTCATCCTGGGTGTTCAGGCATCTCTGCCTCGACCATAGCTCAAATCACGGCCTTTTGGGGAGCCTCAAGCACAAAAGAGGACTCCTCCTTCCCCATGGCCAGAAATGTTTGCTGTGAAAATGGGGGTCAAATCCTCAGAGTGGCAGCCAGCTTCATGGCCCTTGAGACCACGCCCACCCAGGAGGTCCAACCTGGGCCATAAAACAGGCATTGTGACCATCAGCCTGAGCCTGCTTTCAAAGAATCCTCGGTAGCTGAACCATGAGCCCGCATATCAGTCCTGCCATACCCCTAGTACCAAATCCTCACCCTCTGTCATATTCTCCAGGCACCTGGACCCAGAAGCCGACTCTGGAATCCCTGCTATGGCGGGAGCCCTGAGAAGGAAAACAGCTTTCTTCCCTTATGCAGAAAGACACCAAAACCTTGGGAGCCGTGAAAAATCCCCACTGAGGCAATATCTCCCATGGACCAATGGGGCCACCCATCCATTCCATGCAAACTGAGACACAACCCAGACAGAAAAGTCTGCCCTCCCACTTCCCGTCTACCTATTTCAGACCCCGAGGCACTGCCCTAATGATCTGCAGATCAGGCCTGCCATCATGTTGCACTTCACCCTGATCCGATTGTGTGATTGGAGACTTTTGTCCTCAAAGCCCTGGCCGACAGGCTGTCCAGGATGGGGCCACTGGAGTCACAGCTCAGGAAACTTTCTGCCCTCCCAAATGATATTCTGCCTGTCACATTTGCACAAAGTCTCCAGATTGGGAGACACCTGCAAGGCCCCTGAGCCCACCCAATTTCTATGGCCGCTCTGCACATAGAAGCACAGTCTTACACATGCCAGAAACCTAATTCCAGGCAGACACCCAGGTCAATGGTCCTGAGTCAGAAGAAGGAAACTGACATGCCCCTAGGACATCAACAGAACCGTAGCTGAGGTTTGCAGGCATCTGTCCCCAGAGGAAGTTTCTGGAATACCTATATATGGCCTAACACTGGATCCCAGAGCCACAAAACAGAACACCTTCTGTCCCCAGAAGGGTACCTGGCTCTTGGGAGCCACGACCAACCCTCAGGGGAGGAGAATCCTGCATGGATCCCGAGGTCCCACCACATTCTAAACTCTCCCTGGACACAAGCCAGGATTTTGACCCATCAGCATGAGGCTCTCTGTCAACTCAGTCCCCTGGTCGATTGCCCTAGAGTCTCCAGACCCAAATGCCTTGTTCCTGAGCTAAAATGATAAGCTGAGCTGGGATTTCCAGAATCTATTTGGTGAGCTCTGCTACCATGTCTTTCCATATGGGGGACTCTGCAGCTACCAAAATGGAGCCCACATTACCGCAGAAGGAGAGCTTGCTGTTCGGAGCAGCTTATAAGCCCCAGCCTGGGAAAACCTCCATGGCCTCATGAGGCCACCCCTCCATTATTCAGACATCATGGACACAAACTCCACTGTGAGCGACCATCCGACACTCGCCCTGACTCAGGTGCTTGAGATCTCGAGTCGGGCACTGTACACTGGAGCTACCATATAATAGGCACTGTACTGAACTGGCATTTGCGCGTTCAGTCTTCCATCCTCACCCTCCTGGCCCGAAAGCCCTCCAGATTGGGAATTCTGGAGCTACAACGCAGCCTTCTTCCTGCCCTCCTGAAAGAAATACAGCCCTATGAACTGCTGAGAATCCCCATGTGAGGATCAAACTGCACAGACCTCAACAGCACCCCAATACTCAGGAGAAACCACCGAACCCACGCATTCCTCTATCCATTGACCACGTTGCTATTTCCATCTGTGAATACAGTCATCTCAGCATCCGGGAAGGGAATGTCATTGAGATCTTGCCTTATTCCTGCAACTTGGGTTAGGACCTCCCTGCAGTCATGTGGGTGGTCAGCCAGCTCCTCTGGCAGCAGCGTGACTGGATTTAGCACTGCCAGGGTCCAGAAGGTCACTCTTGATTCGTTGATGAAGAGGACCTGATACCCCGTCACTCAGGCATTTTTCATCCATCGGTCTGGTGGAGTCCGGAGAAGGCCTTCAATACCATGGGTGGTGGTCAAGATGAGATTTTGACCCAAATTCAATTTACTTGCATCCTGGACCAGGAGAGCTGTGGCAGCAATTATGCAGAGGCAAGAGGGGAATCCAGCCACCACTGGATCTAGTTTCTTCCTAAGAGAGGCTACTGGCCTTTGCCAAGGTCCCAGATTCTGAGTCAAAACTCCTTTGGTCAGGGGAGAAGTCAAGATGGCGGAGAAGTAGCAGGCTGAAACTACATCAGGTAGCAGGAGATCAGCTCGATAGCTTATCTAAACATTGCAAACACCTACAAATCCAACAGGAGATCGAAGAGAAGAAGAACAGCAACTCTAGAAACAGAAAATCAACCACTTTCTGAAACGTAGGACTGGCGGAGAAGTGAATCTAAAACGACGGGAAGATAGACCGCGGGGGGAGGGGACGGCTCCCGGCAAGCGGCGGAGGAACGGAGCACAAAATCAGGACTTTTAAAAGTCTGTTCCACTGAGGGACATTGCTCCAGAGGCTAACCCAGGGTGAAGCCCACGCGGGGTCAGCGTGGCCGCAGGTCCCACAGGGTCACAGAAGGATCGGGGGTGTCGGAGTGTCACAGAGCTCGCAGGTATTAGAACGGAGAAGCCGGCTGCAGAGACAGAGCCGAGGACTGAACTCTCAGCTCGGGGTTACCTTGAACTGGTCGCGGGCTGGATGAGCTCGGAGCGTGGCTAGAGGCTGGGGATATGGGAGTGATTGGGTGCTGCTGTCCTCTGGGGGCGCACTGAGGAGTGGGGCCCCAGGCTCATGGCTCCTCCGGGCCGGAGACTAGGAGGCCGCCATTTTCATTCCCATCCTCCGGAACTCTACGGAAAGAGTTCAGGGAACAGAAGCTCCCAAAAGCGAACCTGAGCCGATTACTTAGTCCCGCCGCTGGTAAGGGCGGTGCAATCCCACCTCCAGCAAAGACACTTAAGAGTCACTACAACAGGCCCCTCCCCCAGAAGATCAACAAAATATCCAGCCAGGACGAAGTTCATCTATCAAGGAAAGTAGGTTCAACTCCTAAGAAAGCAGTGCAATTCCAGAGGAGGAGAAAGCAAAGCACGGAACTCATGGCTTTCTCCCCATGATTCTTTAGTCTTGCGGCTACTTCAATTTTTTTTTCTTTTTTCTTTTTTCAATTTTTTTTTTCTTTTTTCTCCTTCTGCTAAATTTTTTAAAATTTTACCCTTTTCTTTTTTAACGTTTTTTGACTAGTATATCTAAATATATATATTTTTTCTTTCTTTTTTATATTTTTCTTTCTTTGTTTTATTTTTTTAATTTTTTTCTTTTTTTTTCTGAACCTATTTTTATCCCCTTTCTCCCCCCCACAATTTGAGGTCTCTTCTCATTTGGTTACAGCGCATTTTTCTGGGGTCTTTGCCACCCTTTTAGTAGTCTATTTGCTCCTTCATATCCTCTTATCTGGGCAAAATGACAAGGCGGAAAAAATCACCACAAACAAAAGAACAAGAGACAGAACCGAAGGCTAGGGACCTAAGAAAGAGCTGGCATGATATATTCAGAGCACTCAACGAGAAAAACATGCAGCCAAGAATACTCTATCCAGCTAGGCTATCATTGAAAATAGAAGGAGAGATCAAAAGCTTCCAGGACAAACAGAAACTGAAAGAATTTGCAAACACCAAACCAGCTCCACAGGAAATATTGAAAGGGGTCCTCTAAGCAAAGAGAGAGCCGAAAAGTAGTAGATCAGAAAGGTACAGAGACAATATACAGTAACAGTCACCTTACAGGCTAATAAGGGCACTAAATTCATATCTCTCAATAGTTACCCTGAATGTAAATGGGCTAAATGCTCCAATCAAAAGACACAGGGTATCAGAATGGATAAAAAAACAAAACCCATCAGTATGTTGCCTACAAGAAACTCATTTTAGACGCGAAGACACCTCCAGATTTAAAGTGAGGGGGTGGAAAACAATTTACCATGCTAATGGGCATCAGAAGAAAGCTGGGGTGGCAATCCTTATATCAGATCAATTAGATTTTAAGCCAAAGACTATAATAAGATATGAAGAAGGACACTATATCCTACTCAAAGGGTCTGTCCAACAAGAAGATCTAACAATTTTAAATATCTATGCCCCTAATGTGGGAGCAGCCAACTATATCAACCAATTAATAACAAAATCAAAGAAACACAACAATAATAATACAATAATAGTAGGGGACTTTAACACTCCCCTCACTGAAATGGACAGATCATCCAAGCAAAAGATCAACAAGGAAATAAAGGCCTTAAATGACACACTGGACCAGATGGACATCACAGATATATTCAGAACATTTCATCCCAAAGCAACAGAATACACATTCTTCTCTAGTGCACATGGAACCTTCTCCAGAATAGATCACATCCTGGGTCACAAATCATGTCTCAACCGGTATCAAAAGATTGGGATCATTCCCTGCATATTTTCAGACCACAATGCTCTGAAGCTAGAACTCAATCAGAAGAGGAAAGCTGGAAAGAACCCAAATACATGGAGACTAAACAGCATCCTACTAAAGAATGAATGGGTTAACCAGGAAATTAAAGAAGAACTGAAAAAATTCATGGAAACAAATGATAATGAAAACACAACAGTTCAAAATCTATGGGACACAGCAAAGGCAGTCGTGAGAGGAAAATATATAGCGGTACAAGCCTTTCTCAAGAAACAAGAAAGGTCTCAAATACACAACCTAACCCTACACGTAAAGGAGCTGGAGAAAGAACAAGAAAGAAACCCTAAACCCAGCAGGAGAAGAGAAATCATAAAGATCAGAGCAGAAATCAATGAAATAGAAACCAAAAAAACAATAGAAAAAATCAATGAAACTAGGAGCTGGTTCTTTGAAAGAATCAATAAGATTGATAAACCCCTGGCCAGACTCATCAAAAAGAAAAGAGAAAGGACCCAAATCAATAAAATCATGAAGGAAAGAGGAGAGATCACAACTAACACCAAAGAAATACAGACAATTATAAGAACATACTATGAGCAACTCTACGCCAACAAATTGGACAATCTGGAAGAAATGGATGCATTCCTAGAGACATATAAACTACCACAACTGAACCAGGAAGAAATAGAAAACCTGAACAGGCCCATAACCAGTAAGGAGATTGAAACAGTCATCCAAAATCTCCAAACAAACAAAAGCCCAGGGCCAGACGGCTTCCCAGGGGAATTCTACCAAACATTTAAAGAAGAACTCATTCCTATTCTCCTGAAACTGTTCCAAAAAATAGAAATGGAAGGAAAACTTCCAAACTCATTTTAGGAGGCCAGCATCACCTTGATCCCAAAACCAGACAAGGATCCCACCAAAAAAGAGAACTACAGACCAATATCCTTGATGAACACAGACGCAAAAATTCTCACCAAAATACTAGCCAATAGGATTCAACAGTACATTAAAAGGATTATTCACCAGGATCAAGTGGGATTTATTCCAGGGCTGCAGGGTTGGTTCAACATCTGCAAATCAATCAATGTGATAGAACACATTAATAAAAGAAAGAACAAGAACCATATGATACTCTCCATAGATGCTGAAAAAGCATTTGACAAAGTACAGCATCCCTTCCTGATCAAAACTCTTCAAAGTGTAGGGATAGAGGGCACATACCTCAATATTATCAAAGCCATCTATGAAAAGCCCACCGCAAATATCATTCTCAATGGAGAAAAACTGAAAGCTTTTCCACTAAGGTCAGGAACACGGCAGGGATGTCCATTATCACCACTGCTATTCAACATAGTACTAGAAGTCCTAGCCTCAGCAATCAGACAACAAAAAGAAATTAAAGGCATCCAAATTGGCAAAGAAGAAGTCAAACTATCACTCTTCGCAGATGATATGATACTATATGTGGAAAACACAAAAGACTCCACTCCAAAACTGCTAGAACTTGTACAGGAATTCAGTAAAGTGTCAGGATATAAAATCAATGCCCAGAAATCAGTTGCATTTCTGTACACCAGCAACAAGACAGAAGAAAGAGAAATTAAGGAGTCAATCCCATTTACAAAGAGGCTAAGAATCTATACACAGAAAATTATAAAGTACTCATGAGAGAAATTGAGGAAGACAGAAAGAAATGGAAAAATGTTCCATGCTCCTGGATTGGAAGAATAAATATTGTGAAAATGTCCATGCTACCTAAAGCAATCTACACATTTAATGCAATCCCTATCAAAATACCATCCATTTTTTTCAAAGAAATAGAACAAATAATCCTCAAATTTATATGGAACCAGAAAAGACCTCGAATAGCCAAAGGAATATTGAAGAACAAAGCCAAAGTTGGTGGCATCACAATTCCGGACTTCAAGCTCTATTACAAAGCTGTCATCATCAAGACAGCATGGTACTGGCCCAAAAACAGACACATAGATCAGTGGAACAGAATAGAGAGCCCAGAAATCGACCCTCAACTCTATGGTCAACTCATCTTCGACAAAGCAGGAAAGAATGTCCAATGGAAAAAAGACAGCCTCTTCAATAAATGGTGCTGGGAAAATTGGACAGCCACATGCAGAAAAATGAAATTGGACCACTTCCTTACACCACACACGAAAATAGACTCCAAATAGATGAAGGACCTCAATGTGAGAAAGGAATCCATCAAAATCCTTGAGGAGAATGCAGGCAGCAACCTCTTCGACCTCAGCCGTAGCAACATCTTCCTAGGAACAACGGCAAAGGCAAGGGAAGCAAGGGCAAAAATGAACTATTGGGATTTCATCAAGATCAAAAGCTTTTGCACAGCAAAGGAAACAGTTAACAAAACCAAAAGACAACTGACAGAATGGGAGAAGATATTTGCAAACGACATATCAGGTAAAGGGCTAATATCCAAAATCTATAAGGAACTTAGCAAACTCGACACCCAAAGAACAAACAATCCAATCAAGAAATGGGCAGAGGACATGAACAGACATTTCTGCAAAGAAGACATCCAGATGGCCAACAGACACATGAAAAAGTGCTCCACGTCACTCGGCATCAGGGAAATACAAATCAAAACCACAATGAGGTATCACCTCACACCAGTCAGAATGGCTAAAATTAACAAGTCAGGAAATGACAGATGCTGGCGAGGATGTGGAGAAAGGGGAACCCTCCTCCACTGTTGGTGGGAATGCAAGCTGGTGCAACCACTCTGGAAAACAGCATGGAGGTTCCTCAAAATGTTGAAAATAGAACTACTCTATGACCCAGCAATTGCACTACTGGGTATTTACCCTAAAGATACAAACATAGTGATCCGAAGGGGCACGTGTACCCGAATGTTTATAGCAGCAATGTCTACAATAGCCAAACTATGGAAAGAACCTAGATGTCCATCAACAGGCGAATGGATCAAGAAGATGTGGTATATATACACAATGGAATACTATGCAGCCATCAAAAGAAATGAAATCTTGCCATTTGCGATGACGTGGATGGAACTAGAGCGTATCATGCTTAGTGAAATAAGTCAATCCGAGAAAGACAACTATCATATGATCTCCCTGATATGAGGACATGGAGAAACAACATGGGGGGTTAGGGGGATAGGAGAAGAATAAATGAAACAAGATGGGATTGGGAGGGAGACAAACCATAAATGACTTTTAATCTCACAAAATAAACTGGGGGTTGCTGGGGGGAGGTGGGAATGGGAGAGGGGGAGGGGGCTATGGACATTGGGGAGGGGAGGCGAACCATAAGACACTATGGAGTCTGAAAAACAACCTGAGTGTTTTGAAGGGTCAGGGGTGGGAGGTTGGGGGAACAGGTGGTGGGTAATGGGGAGGTCACGTTTTGCATGGAGCACTGGGTGTTATGCAAAAACAATGAATACTGTTATGCTGAAAAAAATAAATAAAAGGGGAAAAAAAAACTCCTTTGGTCACCCCTGTATTTTTTATCCACATACAAGTGGAAGGGCTTGGCAACATCTGGGATGGCCAATTCTGGGGCATGCAATCATGCTGTTTGTAATTCCCAAAATGCTCATTCTGCCTCAGCTGTCCACTCTATCATAGTGAGCCCCCCTTTTTGCCAGTTCATAGGGAGGTTGGGCAATCTCGGCAAACTGCAGTATCCACAGCCTACAGAAGCCCACCATCCAAGAATCTCCCTGACTTGTCCGGATGGGGTGGGGCAGGGGTATTGGGTGATCACCTGTTTCCAAGACTCAGTGAACGCAATCCCTCGTGGAGATCAAATATTAGATATGTGGCATGGCTCAGACAGTGCTGTGCTTTCTTTTCTGACACCTGATACCCTTTGTCCTGCAGAGTCTGGAAGAGAGCTCTCGTCCCCGCAAACATGACTCATTGTCCTTAGTGGCTACTAGAAAGTCATCAACATACTGTAGCAGAGTGACTACTGGGTTGGAATTTCTGTACTCATGCAAATCCTCCTGTAGTGCCTCGTCAAAAAATAATGGTGGGTGAATTATTGAATCCTTGGGAAATCTTGTACAGATGACCTGGACTTGGAATACTTCCTTTGGTTCAGAGCACTCAAAAGCAAAAAGGGTTTGAGATTCTCTTGCTAAAGATATGCAGAAAAATGCATTCTTGAGATCTAAGATGGTATACACAGTTCTTTTGGGGCCCAGGAGGGAGAGTAGGGTATAGGGGTTAGGAACTGTCGGGCAGATACCTTCAACCTGTTTATTAACTTCCCACAATCTTGAACGGGTCAGTAATCCCCAGTATTGGTCTTTTTGACGGGCAGCAAAGGTGTGTTCCATGGAGATTTGCAAGGAACTAGGATTACGTCTCCTCGGAGGTGGTTAATGTGCTTTCTGATCCCTTCCTCAGCTTCCCGGGGAAGGGGGTGCTGCTGAACATGAACAGCAGTAGCCATCGCCTTTAATTGTACTACCAATGCAGGTTGTCCCCTGGCCAAGCTAGGGGGCTTCCCATCTGCCCAGACCTCAGGAAATTCGATCTGTAGGATTTGGAGAAGGCTCCCCGCCTTTGTCCCCTCCGGTTTTGAGACTGGCTTGTAAAGGAGGTATTCATCACTGCTGCCATAACCACCTGTGCAGTGTGCTGTCTCAAGGTTACAGTCATGTTTACTTCCGAGAACTGAATGTCAGCTCGTAACTTGTGGAGGAGATCTCTTCCCATCAAGTTATATGGGGCATTTGGGAGGAGCAAAAATCGATGTTTCACTACTCCTGAGGCCAAATTTAAAGTCCCTTCTGTTGTCCATTTATGCCTTGCTGTGCCATTTGCTCCTTGTTTCCAAACTTCCTCTCCAGGTAATTTTCCCATAGGTTTAAGTAATGATGAAAATTGAGCTCCCGTGTCCACCAAAAAAATCAATTGATTTACCCTCCACTTCAATTTTTACTCTGGTGTCCAGCATTGCCATCTTCCTTTTGGGGCACTCCCTGGCCAGTGTCCTTTTTCCTTACAGTAAGCACACTGATCTGAATCTATGTCTTCCCACCGGCCTTCCCTTGCTTATGTTTTTCCTTCCATTTACTTTCCTCTACCTATCTCATGTAATGCCAAAATCTTAACCAGCTTTTTGTCTGTTTTTCATCCTCCTGTGCATCGCTGTTCTTAAACACTTTTTTCTGCTATTCCCAAGAGCTCAATCAGATTCTTCCCTTCAAATCCTTCAGTATCCTGAAGTTTCCACCTTATATCCATGGCTGACTGACTGACAATAACAAGATTCACTGCCCCCTGGCTTTCAGGTGCCTCAGGGTAGTTCGGGTTATACATTTTATAGGCTTCAATGAACCTTTCTAGGAAAGCTCCTGGAGATTCAATCTTACCTTGATTCAACGTACTAATTCTGGTTTAGTACGAGTGCAACTTTTACTTCTGGAAATTCACTTCCAGGATTTCAACATACCAAAGAACTGTATTTGTTCTGAAAGTCTCCTATTTGAATTTCCTTAAGGCAGAATTCATCATACAGGAGACTTAAAACAATTACAAATGACAAAAAAATTTCAGAATAGATATGGTTAAATATCAAATGATGACCCTTATCAAAACATTAAAACTTTAGCAAATGTATAGAACCTCTGGAGTAGTTACAGCATTTACCCAAATGTAACCCAAGGTTTATTATTGATTTAACAGTACTTCCTGAGTAACTTACCATATCTGGGAAAAGACTTAGGAGTCAAAGAGATCTCATTTACATTTCTGGGTGGGCAAAGAAACCCATTTACATTTTCTTAGAAACATCTCAATCTCTAGTGAAGACTAAATATTAACCAATTGTGAACTGTTGCAATAGCAGTTAAGCACAAAACATGCTTACCAACAGATTTCAAACGCACAAGCCTAGTTCCAGAAACCAGCTCCCGAGCACGTCATCCAATTTGTCATCCAAGTAAAATTTCAAATCTTCAGGTTACCAAAGGCTCTGAAAGCTAATTTAACAATTACCCATTAAAACCCTGAGACAGACAATTAACCAGCAGTTCAGTCATCTCTTTGCTAACAGATTTCATGTTCCACCTGGGCCCATTCCACTTCAGATGCCATGCTTTCCCGTCAGCAAGGGGGAGTGGCTAGGCAGTCCACGTCAGGCCAGAGAGGCAAGGAATTCCCTGAAACAAAGGGAGTTTCGGCAGCTGCTTAGGAATATTCCTTAAAGTCTCTGTCCTGAGTTAGACTAACCCCAGTTGGCTCTAGTGATAGCTCTTAAAACACGAAATGAGTGAGGGAGAAGCCCCACATCTATTATGAGGAATGGAGGGATGAAAATCAGAGTCCTCTTACTCTTTGCTTGCCCCATTCCTTAAAACATAACAAACAACACAGCAGACAACAAAAAGACAAGACAAAGACAACCACAGGTCCATCGGTCCTGCCACTAGTGTTGATTTCCTAGGGGGACTCAAACCATCTGATCGCCTAGGGGGACTCGAACCCCCGATGACCACCTTGGGGGACTCGAACCCCTGATGACTGCCTAGGGGGACTTGAAACCGCTGGTGACCGTCCAGGGGGAATCGAACCCCCTGACCATCCAGTGGGACTCAAACCCCCTGACCATCTAGGGGGACTCGAACCCCCCGACCTCCCAGGGGGACTCGAATCCCCTTTCGATCTGCAAGCAGAGGGTTGGGGCATCCCCACATCCACTCCAGCCCTGGGGAGCATGGCTGCGTCCAGCTTCTCCCCGGTGGACCATACCCTGGAGCTCCAACCAGAGAGACAGATAAAATCCTAACACCTCCGGAGGCTTTTCCCATAAATTCCGATGCTGGCTCAGTTCTCGTTGTTTGAACCCCAACGAGCCCCCAGTGTTAGAGTCTGTGATCAAAGGAACGAGACGGACACAAAGCAAAAATCAAAGATTTATTTCATGCCAAGCATCGGGAATCTCTTACGCAGAGGCGATGACGACGAGGATGCTGCTCCCGATGACAAAGAGCTGAGGATGAAGAGGACGATGAGGATGACAACACTGATGACACAGACTCTACTCCCCATGAGGCCACTCCGACAAAGCCACTCCCCAGAGGAGGCCGCTCCCAATGATGAAGAAGCGAGGATGACAAGGATGACAACCCTGACGACACAGACTCTGCTCCCCATGATGCCACTCCAACAAGGCCACTCACTGCACGAGGCCACTTCTGACGATGAAGGGGCCGCTCTGTATGAGGCCGCTCAAGGACGAGGCCGCATGCCAAGGAGGCCGCTCCCTGGAATGACGCCACTCTGGTGAGGCTGCTCTGGACCAGGCCACTCCAACAAGGTCGCGGCTTGGAGCGGCAAGGCTGCTGGAGGCAGCGAGGCTGGTTGCGGTGGGGCTGTGGCTCAGGGCAGCAAGGGCCCTGGCGGCGGGGCTGCAGCTTGGTGCGGGAGGACCCCGGCAGCGGGGCTGAAGCTGGGGGTGGCGAGGCCACTGGTGGCAGGGCCGCGGCTTGGGGTGGCGACGCTCCCGATGAACCCGATGCTATCACTCCTATGACTACCCTAATGGCTCCCAAAGGCTACCCTAACGGCTACTCTAACGGCTCCCAAAGGCTACTTTTTTTTTTTAAGATTTTATTTATTTATTTGACAGACAAAGATCACAAGTAGGCAGAGAAGCAGGCAGAGAGAGAGAGGGGGGAAGTTGGCTCCCTGCCAAGCAGAGAGCCCAATGCGGGGCTTGATCTCAGGACTTTGAGATCATGATCTGAGCTGATGGCAGAGGCTTTAACCACTGAGCCACGCAGGCGCCCCCCAAAGGCTACTTTAATAGCTACTCTAACGGCTATTCTAACTGCTATTCTAACTGCCATTCTAACTCCTCTTACTTCTCCAATAGCTATTCTAACTCCTCCTACTTCTCCCCCACCCAGCCTCACAGACTAACCTTTATAGAGGTGATTGAGCCTGGACCACACACAGATGGCCAATGAGATTTCAACTCAGCACAGTTAATATATGCGCACCCTACTGATTGGATATGGCTATCTGGCCTGGCCCGCCCCTGTATCTGGTGTTTACAGTTCCTCTGGCTAATCAGGCCCCTACACTTGGGAACCAGGAGAATCCTCAAAGAGGCCAAATCTCCAATGGCCCCCTGAGACTACCAGTACATTCCGTGGCTAACCAAGACACACAAACCAGACAGAAAAACCTGTGCTCCTGCCTCCCTGTCTCCCTAATATCAGAGCCCGGGGCATTTCCCTCATGGTGTGCAGGTCGGGCCTACAATCACCTCGCCCCTAAACCTATCCCGTGTTTGTGTTTATCGACTTTTTTCCCCAAAGCCCTGGCTGACAGGCCTTCCAGGATGGGGCCTCTGGAGTCACAGTGAGGACTCTTACTGGCCATACAGAGGAAACTCTGCTTGTCACATTTGCACAAACCCTCCAGATTGGGAGACACCTGAATACCCCCTGAGTACACTCCAAATTCGTTGGCCGCCTTGGAAAAAAGGCACATTCAGACACATGCCAGACACGTACTTCCAGGCAGACACCCATGTCAATGGCCCTGAGTGGAATATGGAACCTGACATACCCCTAGGACCTCAATGGAACCGAACTTAGGTTTGCAGATATCTGTCTCCAGAGGCAAACTCTGGAATACCTACATATGGTCCAACACTTGATCCCTGAGCCACAAAACAATATCTCCTTTCCCCAGAAGGCATCCGGCTGTTGGGAGCTGCATCCAACCCTCAGGGTAGGAGAATCCTGCATGGAACCTGAGCCCCCGCCACATTCTAAGGTCTCCCTGGACACAAGCCAGCATTGTGACTCATTAGAATGAGGCTCGCTATCACCTCAGCCCCCTGGGCACTTTGCCACAGAGCCACCAGATCAAAATGGCCTTGTTCCTGGCCTGGAAGGGTAAGGTGGAACTGGACTTTCCACGCATCAAGGCGGTGCCTACTGCCACGATGTCTTTCCATAAGGAGTTCCCTGGTGCCATCCTCACAGACTCTCCCTGTCCTAAAGAAGGAAAGCTTGCGGTTCAGAGCAGCTCACAAGCCCAGGACTGGGATTACTTCCATGACCACATGAGGCCACCCCTCCATTCGTCAGCCATCATGGACACAAACTCCCACGTGAGCAAACATCTGACACTTGCCCTGACTCAGGTGCTGGAGATCTCAAGTCAGATGCTGCACATTTTTATGATATGTGCTTGGTACTGAACTGAACAGGCGCTTGTGCTTTCAGAATTCTGTCTTCATCCTCGTGGCCCACAAGCCCACTAGATTGTTCATTCTGGAACCACAACGCTGTGTTCTGCCTGCCCTCCAGAAAGAAGTGCCCTAGGGGTCTGCCCACAATGCCCACATGAGGATCAACCTGCACGAAACTTGACGGCACCCTAATGTCCTAGGCCGCCCTGTGCAATAATGCTCTGTCTTACACAGACTGAGAACTGACTTCCCATCATCCACGCATGTAGCAGGCCCCATATCCTGCATGTGGGAATTGCCAAAGCCAGAGACTGTAATCTCTACCCAACCTGGGTATTCAGGTTTCTGTTTCCAGACCAAAGCTCAAATCCTGGCCTATGGGGGAACCTCAAGCACCAAAGAGCACTCCTCCTTCCTCATGACAGGAAAAGCTTGCTGTGGGGATGGGGGTCTAATCCTCAGAGTGGGAGCCAGCTGCATGGCCCATGAGACCACACCCAACCCGGAGGGCTGCCATGGCCACAAACAGGCATTGTGACCCTCAGCCTGAGTCTGCTTTCAAACCAGTCCCCTTGCTAGCTGGACCAGGAGCCTGCATATCGGGCCTGACATGCCACTAGGCACAAATCCTCACCCTCAGTCAGGCTCTCCAGGCGCCCGTACCCGGAAGCCAACTCTGGAATCCCTGCTATGGCGGTACCCATGAGATGGAAAACAGCAACCTTCCCTTCCCCACTAAAGACACCAAACCCTTGGGAGCCTGGCAGAATCCATGCAGAGGCAGAATCCCCCATGGCCCGGTGAGGCTACCACTTCATTGTGTGGCCAACTGAATACACAACTCAGACAGAAAATCCTGCACTCCCGCCTCCCCATCGCCCTCATTTCAGATCCTGCAGCACTGCCCTCACTGTCCCTAGATCAGGACTGCCATCACCTCACCCAGAAACTGATCCCAAGTTTGTGTTTGCAGACTTTTGTCCCCGAAGCCCTGGCCGACAGGCCCTCCAGGATGGGGCCTCTGGAGGCACAGCATAGGACTCTGAATGCCCACCTGAAAGAAACTGCCTGTCACTTTTGCACAAAACCTCCAGATTGGGAGACAACTTCAATGCCCCTGAGCCCACCCCAAATTCGTTGGCAACCATGGAAAAAAGGCGCATTCAGACACATGCCAGACACCTACCACATGGCAGATACCCAGGTCCATGGCCCTGAGTCAGAAGATGGAACCTGACATACCTCTAGGACCTCAACGGAACCCTTGCACTCCAGAAGCAAACTCTGGAATACCTATATGTGGTCCAACACTTGATCGCTTAGCCACAAAACAGAACACCTGTCCCCAGAACACAACCAGGCTCTTGGGTGCTCTGTCCAAACCTCAAGGGCAGAGATTGTTAGGGTCTGTGATCAAAGAAACGAGACTGACACAAAGCGAAAATCAAGCAAAGCTTTATTTCACACCATGCATCAGAAACCAAACTGACCGGTAGGTGCCCGAGCCCCATGCATTAGAAACCAAACTGACCGGTAGGTGCCCGAGCCTCATGCATTAGAAACCAAACTGACCAATAGGTGCTCAGGCCCCAGGCATTAGAAACCAAACTGACTGATAGGTGCCCAGGCCCCATACATTAGAAACGAAACTGACCGGTAGGTGCCCGGGACCCATACATTAGAAACCAAACTGCCCAGTAGGTGCCCGGGACCCATGCATTAGAAACCAAACTGACCAGTAGATGCCCGAACCCTATGCATTAGAAAACAAACTGACCAATACATGCCCGGGCCCCATGCATTAGAAACCAAACTGACCAGTAGGTGCCCGGGCCCCATGCATTAGAAACCAAACTGACCAATAGGTGCCCGAGCCTTGCTGGGGGCCACCGCCTCCCTGGCCTGGGGTCCTTCCTGGAGGCTCCCTGCCCTACCCTCACTGTGCCACAGGCTGCTCTCAGTGAGGCCGCTCCCTGGACAAGGCCGCAGCCAACGAGGCTCCCAGCAATTCCAAGCATCGGAAATCAAATCAACCAGTCGGGGCCATCTCTTACAAAGAGGCAACGACGACAGGACAGCGACCCCGATTACTTCCCTTACCCAATGACTCCCACTACCCAACAACTCCCACTACCCGACGACTCCCGCTTCCCGATGATGACACTCTGGCAGTGTTACTTCCTGGCGAGGCCACTGGCAGTGACGCTCCTGATGCTTGGGCAGTGGTGCTCCCATTGAGGCCACTTCTGATGATGAGGTTGCACTGCCGGCTCCTGAGAGGCTAGTCCCGGTGGCGGCACTGCTCAAGGTGGCGGGGCCAATCGCGAAGGCGCTGCTGCTGCTGCTGCTGCTGCTGCTACTGCTGCTGCTGCTGCTGCTGCTCAGGGCGGCAGGGCCGCTCGCGGTGGCGCTGTTGCTGCTGCTGCTGCTGCTGCTGCTGCTGCTGCTGCTGCTGCTTCTGCCGATGCTCCGGGCAGCGGGGCCGCTTGCGGTGGCGCTGCTGCTGCTGCTGCTGCTGCTGCTGTTCGGGGTGGTGGGGTTGCTCGCTGCGGCGCTGCTGCTGCTGCTGCTCGAGGCAGCAAGGCTGATGAGGCTGCTCCCAATGGCTCCCCTACCGGCTACTCTGACTCCTGCTGATATATATATATAGATATAGATAGATAGATAGATATAGATATAGATATAGATATCTGATATATATCTATATCTATATCTATATCTATATCTATATATATATATATATATATCTGCAGCCTCACAGGCCAGTTTTTATAGAGGTGGTTGAGCCCTGCCCACACACAGGTGGCCAATGGGATTGCAATACACAGAGAAAACTGCACAGTCATGCTAGGTCTGCCACACACAGAAAAAAAAAACTGCTAGGTAACACAGAGGTGGCCAATTGAATTTCAATTTACCCTAGTAGATATTGGTGCTCCCCACTGATTGGATGTCTTCACCTGGCCTGACCCGCCCTTGTATCTAGGCTTTGCAAGTAAGTTCCTCTGGGAGGGGTGGGGTCAATCTAAGTTCACTACATAAACACAGAATGACTCCCTCTGGCCAACCAGGCCCTTACAAGATTCCACAGGGCACCTGAGCCCATGCCACATTCTACGGTCTCCCTGGACACAAACCAGCATTGTGACCCATCACAATGAGGCTCCCTGTCACCTCAGCCCCTTGGGCACTTTGCCCCAGAGAAACAAGAACCAAACGGCCTTGTACCTGGGCTGGAAGGTTAAGTGGAGCTGGGCTTTCTAGGTATCCATGTGGTGACTTCTGCTACAATGTCTTTCCATATGGGGTACCCAGCTGCCATCCAATCGGACTCCCCCTGTCCCTCAGAAGGAAAGCTTGCTGTTCAGAGCAGCTCCCAAGCCCCAGCCTGGGAAGACCTATATTGCCTCACGAGGCAACGCTTCCATTCGTTGGTCATCATGGACACAAACTCGAGTGTGAACGACCATCTGATACATGCCCTGACTCAGGTTCTGGAGATCTCAATCAGACGCTGCGCAGTGGAAATGCTATGTGCTCTGCACTGAACTGAACCAGTGCTGGTGCATTCAGAATTCCGTCCTCAGCCTCCTGGACCGCAAGAACACCAGATTGTTCATTTTGGAGCCACAACACAGTCTTCTGCCTGCCCTCCATTAAGATTAAGTGCCCTAGGTGTCTGCAGAGAATATCCATGTGAGGCTCAACCTGCACGGACATCGATGGCACCCCAACGTCCTAGGCTGCCCAGTGCACTAATGCTCTGTCCGAAATGGCCTGAGCCCCGACCTCCCATCAGCCCTCCAGGTAGGTGGCCCTATATCCTTCTGGTGGGATCTGCCATTGCCAGAGACTGTAATTTCAACAAAACCTTGGTAGTCAGGCGTCTCTGCACAGACCATAGCTCAAATCCCTGCCTATGGGGATCCTCAGGCATAAAAGAGCACTCCTCCTTCCCCATGGTGGGAAAAGCTTGCTGTGGGGAAGGGGATCTAACCCTCAAAGAGGAAGCCAGCTGCATGGCCCATGAGACCGCGTCCACCCAGGAGGGCTGCCCTGGACACAAGCAGGCATGGTGACCCTCAGCCTCTGCCCGCTTTCAAATCAGCTCCCTCGCTACCTGGACCATGGGCTCTTATATTGGGACTGACATGCCCCTAGGCACAAATCCTCACACCAAGTCGTGTTCTCCTGGCGCCCAGACACAGGACCCGACTCTGGAATCCCTGCTATAGCAGGAACACTGAGACAGAAAACAGCACTCTTCTCTTCTTCCCAAAAGACACCAACCCTTGGGAGTCAGGCAGAATCCTAACAGAGGCAGAATCTCCCATTGCCCTGTGAGGCCACCACTTCATTCTGTGGCCAACTGAGACACACAACCCAGACAGAAAAGCCTGAACTCCAGCCTCCCCATCATCCTCATTTCAGATCCTGCGGCACTGCCCTCACTGTCCCTAGATCAGGCCTGCCATCACCTCACCTAGAAACCTATCCCAAGTTTGTGTTTGCAGACTTTTGTCCCTGAAGCGCTGGCTGACAGGCCCTCCAGGATGGGGCCTCTGGAGGCACAGCATAGGACTCTGAATGCCCACCTGAGAGAAACTGCCCGTCACTTTTGCACAAAACCTCCAGATTGGGAGACACCTACAATGCCGCTGAGCCCACCCCAAATTCGTTGGCCACCTTGGAAAAAAGGCGCATTCGGACACAGGCCAGAAACCTACCTCCAGGCAGAGACCCAGGCAAATGGACTTGAGTCAGAAGATAGGACCCCGGAGATGGAAAAAGCACTCTTCCCTTCCCCCTGAAAGACACCAAACCCTTGGAAGCTGGGCCCCATGGGGCTACCACTACATTCCATGGCCTACCGAGACACACAACTGAGACAGAAAAGCCTGCACTCCCGCCTCCCCGTCACCCTCATTTCAGATCCCACAGCAGATGCCTTCACAGTCTCCAGATCAGGACTGCCGTCACCACACCCCTAACCCTATCCAGAGTTTGTGTTTGCCGACTTTTGTCCCCAGGCCTGGCAGAGAGGCCCTCCATGATGGGGCCTCTGAGTCACAGCACCGGTCTCTTCCTGCCCATCTGAAGGAACTTTTGCCCGTCACATTAGCACAAACACTCCAGATTGGCAGACACATGCAATGCTTCTGAGCCCACCCAAAATTCATTGGCCACCTTGGAAAAAAGGCGCATCCCGACACATGCCAGAAACCTACCTCCAGGCAGACACCCATGTCAATGGCCCTGAGTCAGAAGATCAAACATGACATACCCCTAAGACCTCAATGGAACCCTAGATTAGCCTTGCAGGCATCTGCCTCCAGAGGCAAACTCTGGAATACCTACATATGGTCCAACACTTGATCCCGGAGCCACAAAACCAACACCTCCTGCCTCCAGAAGGCAACCTGGCTCTCGGGAGCTGTGTCCAACCCTCAGGGGAGGACATGGCTCCAGAGTCCCTGCCACATTTAAGGTCTCCCTGGACACAAGTCAGCCTTGTGGCCCATCAGAATGAGGTTTCCTGTCACCTTAGTCCCCTGGGCACTTTGCCCCAGAGCCACCAGATCCAAAGGGCCTTGACCTGGGCTGGAAGGCTAAGAGAAGCTGGGCTTTCCAGGCATCCATGCGGTGACTTCTGCTATGACATCTGTCCATACGGGGGACCCTGGTGCCATTAAAACAGACTCCCCCTCCCTCACAGAAATAAAGCTTGCTGTTCGGAGCAGTTCACAGGCCCCAGCCTGGGAAGACCTCCATGGCCTGATGAGGCCACCGTTCCACTCATCAGCCATCATGGACACAAATTCCAGCGTGAGTCACGTGCCCTTTTTCAGGTGCTGAAGATCTCGTGTCAGATGCTGCACAGTGGAAATACCATGTGCTCGGCACTGACCTGAACCGGCACTTGTGTGTTCAGAATTTCGTCCTCACCCTCTTGCCCCTCCAGCCTACCAGATAGTTCATTCAGGAGCCACAATGCAATCATCTGCCTGTCCTGCTGAAAGAAGGGCCCTTGTGGTTGGCCCAGAATCCCCACGTGATGATCAAACTGCACGGACCTCGATGGCACCCCAACGTTATAGGCCTCCCTGTGCACTATTGCTTTGTCTGAAACAGCCCGAGCCCTGACCTCTCATAAGCCCCCCAGGTTGCGGGCCCCATATCCTGCAATTGGGACATACCAAGGCCAGAGACGGTCATCTCTAGCCAACCCTGAGCATTCAGGCATCTGATTCCAGGCCATAACTCAAATCCCGGCCGATGGGGGAACATCAAGCATGAAAGAGCATTTCTCCTTCCCCAAGACGGGAAAAGCTTGCTGTGGGGATGGGGGTCTAACCCTCAGAGTGGGATCCACTTGCATGGCCCATGAGACCACGCCCACCCAGGTGGGCTGCCCTGGCCACAAACAGGCATTGTGAGCCTGAGCCTGAGCCCGCATTCAAACCAGCCCCCTCACTCGCTGGACCAGGATCCCAAATATCAGGTGTGACATGCCACTTGGCCCAAATCCTCACCCTCCGTTGGGTTCCCCACGCGGCTGGACCTAGAAGCTGACTGTGATCCCTTCTATGGCGGGATCCGTGAGACAGAAAACAGCACTGTCCCCTTTCCCCCAAAAGACATCAAACCCTTGGGAGCCGGGCAGAATCCACACAGAGTCAGAATCCTCCATGGCCCCATGAGGCTACCGCTACATTCCGTGGACAACCGAGACACACAACCCAGATAGAAAAGTCTACGCTCCCACCTCCCCATTGAACTAATTTCAAATCCTGTAGCACTGCCTTTATGGTATGCAGATCGGGCTTGCCATCACCTGGCCCAGAACCCTATCCCGAGTTTGTGTTGCAGACTTTTGTCCCCCGACGCCCTGGCTGACAGGACCTCCAGAATGGAGCCTCTGGTTTCACAGCACAGGATTTTCCCGGCCCACAGGAAGGAAACTCTGCAGACATTTTCACAAACCCTCCAGATTGGGAGACACTTGCAATGCCCCTGATCCCACCCCAAATTCGTTGGATGCCTTGGAAAAAAGGTGAATCAGGATACATGCCAGAAAACTACCTCCAGGCAGACACCCAGTTCAATGGCCCTGAGTGAATCATGGAACCCGACATACCCTAAGACCTCAACAGATACCTAGCTTAGCCTTGCAGGCATCTGCCTCCAGAGGCAACTTCTGGAATACCTACATATGGTCCAACCCTTGATCCCTGAACCACAAAACAGAACACCTACTGTCCCCAGAAGGCAACCTGCCTCTTTGGGAGCTGTGTCCAACCCTCAGGGGAAGAAAATCCTGCATGGCGCCTGAGCCCCCGCCACATTCTAATATCTCCCTATACACAAGTCAGCATTGTGACCCATCAGAATGAGGCTCTCTGTCACCTCAGCACCTTAAGCACTTTGCCCCAGAGCCTCCAGATCCAAACAGCCTTGTACCTGGGCTGGAAGGCTGGGCTTTCCAGGCTTCCATGTGGTGACTTCTGCTACCACATCTTTCCTATGGGGGACCCTGGTGCCATCCAAACGGACTCCTGCTGTGCCACAGATGGAAAGCTTGCTGTTCAGAGCAGCTCAAAAGCACCAGCCTGTGAAGACCTCCATGGCCTCATGAGCCACCCTTCCACTCGACGGCCATCCTGGACACAAACTCCAGTGTGAACAACCATCTGACACGTGCACTGACTCAGGTGGTGGAGATCTCGAGACAGATGCTGCTCGTTAGAAATGCCATGTGCTCGGCAGTGAACGGAACCTGCACTAGTGCGTTCAAAATTCTGTCCTCACCCTCCTGGCCCGCCAGCCCTCCAGATTGTTCATTTGGGAGCCACAACGCATACTTCTGCCTGCCCTCCAGAAAGAAGAAGAGCCCTAGAGATCTGCCCAGATTCCCCATGTGAGAATCAACCTGCACGGTCCTCGATTGCACCCCAATGTCCTAGCCCTCCCTGTGCACTAATGCTCTGTCTGACACAGACTGAGCCCAGACCTCCAAGCAGCCCCCTAGGTAGCAGACCCCATATCCTGCACGTGGGTCGTGCCATGCCCAGAGACTCTCATCTCTACCCAACCCGAGTATTCAAGCATCTGTGTCCAGACCATTGCTCAAATCCTGGCCTATGGGGGAACCTCAAGCATAAAAGCGCACTTCTCCTTCCCTACAATGGAAAAGATTGCTGTGGGGATGGGGGTCTAAACCTCAGCTTGGGATCCAGCTGCATGGCCCATGAGACAATGCCCATTCTGGAGGGCCGCCCTAGACACAAACACACATTGTGACTCCCAGTCAGACCCCGATTGCAAACCAGCCCCCTCTCTAGCTGGAAGAGGTACACGCATATTGGCCCTGATATGCCACTAGGCCCCAATCCTCATCTTCGGTCAGGTTCTCCAGGCGCATGTATCCATAAGCCGACACTGGAATCCTAGCTATGGTGGGAACCCTGAGTCGAAAACAGCACTCTTCCCTTCCCCCCAAAAGACACCAAACCCTTGGGAATCAGGCAGAATCCTCAGAGAGGCAGCATCTCCCATGACCCCATGAGGCTACCACTACATTCTGTGGCCAACTGAGACACACAACGCCGACAGAAAAGCCTGCGCTCCCACTTCCCTGTCTCCCTAATTTCAGATCCGGCGGCACTGACCTCACGGTCTGCAGATCGGGACTGCCATCACCTCGCCTAGAACCCTATCCCGAGTTTGTGTTTGCAGAATTTTGTCCCCAAAACCCTGACTGACAGGCCATCCAGGATGGGGCCTCTGGAACTACATCACAGGATTCTGCCTGCCCTCCCAAAGGAAATTCTGCCCATCACAGTTGCACAAACCTTCCAGATTGGGAGACACCTGCAAGGACCCTGAGCCCACCCAATTTCGTTGGCCACTCTGGAAAGAATTCAGCAGTCTGATACATGCCAGACACATACCTCCAGGTAGACACCCAGTTCAATGGCCCTGAGTCAGAATATGGAAACTGACGTGACCCTAGGACCTCAACAGAAACCTAGCTGAGGTTTGCAGGCTTCTGTCCCCAGAGGAATGTTTCAGAGTGTTAGGGTTCATGATCAAAGGAACAATACTACACAATGCGAAAATCAAGCAAAGCTTTATTTCATGCCAAGCATCGAAAATCAAACCGACAGGTCGGGGTCGTTTCTTACATAGAGCGATGATGAGGATGCCACTCTTGATGACAAAGAGGCGAGGATGCCGATGATGAAAGCCCTGACGACACAGACTCTGCTCCCATGACGTCAATCTGACAAGGCCGCTTCCCAGAAGAGGCCACTGAGGACGACGGTGCTCTGGACGAGTCTGTTCCAGATCAGGCCGCCCCCCAGATGAGGCCGCTCTGTATGAGGCTACATGCTGGATGAATTCCGTACCCAATAATGAAGAGGCCGCTCCAGACCAGACCTGTCTCCAACAAGGCCACATGCTGACGAGGCCGCTCCCTGGAATGAAGCCACTCTGGCGAGGCTACAGCTCCTGGCAATGAGGCTGGTTGTGGCGGGGCGACGTTGAGGAGGGTCGCGGGCAGCGCTGCTGCTTGGGAAGTCGAGGTCATACGTGGCAGCTCTGCTGCTCGGGGCAGTGAATCTCCCAGCAATGCCGCTCCCGAAACTCCCAATGATCGTGAACTTCTGATGCTCCTGATGATCCCGATGCTATCACTCCTACGACTACCCTAACAGTTCCCAATGGTTACTCTAACGGCTACTCTAACTTCTCCTACTATTCTAACGGCTAATCTAAATATTCCGACTTCTCTACTGGCTATTCTAACTCCTCCTAATTCTCTAGCGGCTCTTCTAACTCCTCCTACCTCTCCCCCTACCCCAGCCTCACAGACTAACCTTTATAGAATTGGTTGAGTCCGGCCCACACACAGGTGGGAAATGAGATTTCAACTCAGCACAGTTAATATATGCGCACCCCAGTGATTGGATATGGCTATCTGGCCTGGCCCGCCCCTATATCCAGGGTTTACATGTAAGTTCCTCTGGCTAATAAGACCCTACATTCTGTCATTTTCTTTGGAAATTAGTCAAATCCTTGACTTTTCAGCCAGTTCTATGTTCTCCTGTTGTAAGGGGGTTATATTGAGCATGTAAGACTAACATTTTTATCGCTCCAATTTTCTTTGGTACAAATGACATTAGGGAGTTTATAATACAGGGAGAAAAAGCAAACGTAGTGTACAGTCGGCTGATGAGTTAGCCATTCAACACTTTGTATAAGGTTTCCATTTTTTTCTTTTTTTTTAAGATTTTATTTATTTGACAGACAGAGATCACAAGCAGGCAGAGAGGCAGACAGAGAGAGAGGAGGAAGCAGGCTCCCCGCCAAGCAGAGAGCCCGATGCGGGGCCCGAACCCAGGATCCTGGGATCATGACCTGAGCTGAAGGCCAAGGCTTTAACCCACTGAGCCACTCAGGCACCCCGTTTCCATTTTTTTAATTCCATTCATCTAAATTCCCACCTATACTTTACATAAACACGTAACAATAGGAGCAACAATAAACTCAGTTTATTAGTCTTAGCTTTAGTCCATGGTCAGCGGGGTTTGTCAACTGCAGCTTCCATCTCTGGGGGGCGTCCTCTCCTTGGCTCATTTGACGTGACCCACATGAACCCAGGCCCTAATGTCCTTTACTTTTACAGTAAATGGTCCCTTCCAGCGAGGCTCCAAGTTTCCCCCTTGATAGCGACGTATCCAAACCAAATCCCCAGGTTGGTAAGGATGTGGTTCCACCTCTGTCTCCGTCCCAGTGTGGGCAGTCCGGATCCCTGAGTGGGCTTTTTTTAGGACAGACTGTAATGCCTGCAGTGACTGGAGTACAGACTCATCAATCATTTCTGCTAGAGCAAACTCTTGTAGTCAAGGACAGAGAAGGGGGGGTCCCCCAAAAATTATTTCAAGTGGGGTCACCTTGCTTAAATAGGGTGTACATCATGCCATGAGGGGGAAGAAAGGAAGGAGATCTACGCATCCACTGCAAGTCTCCAGAATTAGTTTTTTTCAAGGTCTCTTTAAGATTCTGGTTCATTCTCTCTACTTGCCCGGGACTCTGGGGCCGGTAGGCACAGATGGGAGGATGGGACTCAGGCTCTGTCAGAGAGAGAATTAGTGCACAGGGGGACCTAGGATATTGGGGTTACGTCAAATTCCATGCAGGTTGATCCTCACGTGGGGATTCTGGGAAGACCCCTAGGGCCCTTCTTCTTTCTAGAGGGAAGGCAGAGGACTGCATTGTGACTCCAGATTTAACAATATGGGGGACTTGCGGCTCAGGAGGGTGAGGACAGAATTCTGAATGCCCAAGCGCTGTTCAGTTTAAAGCCGAACCCATGGCATTTCCAATGAGCAGCTTCTGACACAAGATCTCCAGCACCTGAGTCAGGGCACGTGTCAGATGGTCACTCACACTGGAGTTTGTGTCTATGATGGCCCACGAACGTAGGGCTGGCTTCATGAGGCCATGGAGTTTTTCCCAGGCTGGTGCTTTTGAGCTGCTCCAAACAGCAAGCTTTCCTTCTGGGAGACAGGGGGAGTCCATTTTGGTATCTCCAGGGTCCCCCATAGGGAAAGATGTCGTAGAGGAAGTCACCACCATCATCCCTGGAAAGCTCAGCTTGGCTTAGTCTTCCAGCCCAGAAACAAGGCCCTTTTGATCTGGTTGCTCTGGGGCAAAGTCCCCTGGGTGCTGCATTGCCAGGGAGCCTCATTATGATGTGTCACACTGTTGGCTTGTGTCCAGGGAGTCCTTAGAATGTGGCTGGGGCTCAGGCCCCTTGCAGGATTCCCCCTCCCCTGAGGGTTGGACACAGTTCCCAAGAGCCAGGTTGCCTTCTGGGGCAGGAGATGTTCTGTTTTTTGTCTCTGCGATCAAGTGTTGGATCATATGTAGGTATTCCAGAGCTTGCCTCTGGAGGCAGATACCTGCAAATCTAAGCAAGGGATTCGTTGAAGTCCTGGGATAAGTTAGGTTTCATCTTCTGACTCAGGGATATTGACCTGGGTGTCTCCCTGGAGGTTGGTGTCTGGCAGGTGTCAGACTGCGCGTTTCTGTCCAGAGCGGCCAACGAAATTGGGTGGGCTCAGGGGCCTTTCAGTTGTCTGCCATTCTGGAGGTTTTGTGCAATTGTGATGGGCAGAGTTTCATTCGTGAGGGCAGGCAGAGTCCTGCACCGTGGCTTCAGAGGCCCCACCCTGGAGGGCCTGTCAGCCAGGGCTTTGGGGACAAAAGTCTGCAAACACAAACTTGGCTTTGGGGGAGGGGCGAGGTGCTGGCATGCCAGCTCTGCAGAACGTGAGGGCAGTGCCTCAGGATCTGAAATTAGGGCAACAGGGAGGCGTGAGCACAGGCTTCTCTGTGTCGGTTGTGTGTCTCAGTAGGCCAAAGAATGGAGGGATGGCCTCATGAGGCCATAGGAGATTCTGCCTCTGCGGGGATTCTGCCTGGCTCCCAAGGTTTGGTGTCTTTCGTGGGGAAGTGAAGAGTGCTGTTTTCTATCTCAGGAGTACAGACATAGCAGGGAATCCAGAGTCCTCTTCTTGGTCCGGGTGCCTGGAAACCCGAATGAGGGTAAAGATTTGGGACTAGGGGCATGTCAGGCCCGCTAGGCATGCTCTTGTTAAAACTAGCAAGGGGGCTTGTTTGAAATCGACTCAGGATTATGGTCACAAAACCTTTTTGTGACCAGGGAAGCCCTGATGGGTGAGCATGGTCTCATGGGTCAGGCAGCTGGTTCCCACTCTGAGGGTTTGACCCGCCCCCAGGTAGCTTTTCCTGCCTTAGGGAATCAGGAGTTTTCTTTTGTGCTTGAGGTTACCCGTAGGCTGTGATTTGAGCTAAGGTCTGGGAACAGATGCCTGAACTCCCAGGTAGGGTACAGATGACAGCCTCATGCCATGGCCACACCCCTTGCACGATATGGGATCTGCTACCTGTGGGGCTGACTGGACATCGTGGCTCAGGCAGAGTCAGACAGAGCATCAGTGCACAGCGAAGCTGAGGATATTGCTGTGCTGTCGAGGATCGTGCAGTTTGATCCTCACGTGGGGATTCTGGTCAGACCCAATGGGCCCTTCTTCATTTTGGAAGGCAGGTCGAAGTCTGTGTTATGGCTCCAGAATTCCCAATCTGGCAGGCATGCAGGGAAGTAGGTTGATGACGGAATTCTCAATGCACCAGTGCCAATTCAGTTCAGTGCTGAGCACCTGGCAGTTCCAATTGCAGCGTCTGAATCAAGATCTCCAGCACCTGAGTCAGGGCAAGTATCAGACGGTCGTTCATGCTGGTGTTTGTGTCCAGGATGGCCGACGAATGGAGGGGTGGCCTCAAGAGGCAATGGGAGATTCTACCTCTGTGCGGAATTTGCATGGCTCCGAGTTTTGGTGTCTTTCTGGATGAAGGTAAGAGAGCTGTTTTCCATCTCAGGGTTGCCACCATAGCAGAGATTCCAGAGTCGGCCTCTGAGTTCGGGCTCCTGGAGAACCTGACTGAGGGTGAGGATTTGGGCCTAGTAGCATGGCAGGCCTATATCGGGCTCCTGGTCCAGCTAGCGAGGGGACTTGTTGGAAATCAGGCTCAGGCTGATGGACACAATGCCTGTTTTTGCCCATGGCAGACCTGGAGGGTGGGCGTGGTCTCATAGACCATGCAGCTGGCTCTCATTCTGACGGTATGACATCTATCCCCACAGCAAGCTTTTCCGGCCCTGAGAAAGGAGGAGTTCTCTTTTGTGCTTGAGGATTCCCCCACAGGCCAGGACTTGAGTTATAGTCTGGGCACTGATCCCTGAACACCCAGGTTAGGTAGACATGACAGTCTAGGGCCATGGCCGGTCCCATATGCAGGAGATCGCACCCACTACCTGGGTCAGGGAGGAGGTCGGGGCTCAGGCTGTGTCAGAGAGAGCATTAGTGCACAGTGCATCCTGGATATTGGGGTTCCATCAATGGCCGTGCAGTTTGATCCTCACATGGGGATTCTGGGCAGACTCATAGGGCCCTTCTTCTTTCTGGAGGGCAGGCAGAAGCCTGTTTTGTGGCTCTAGAATTCCAAATATGGATTGCTTGTGGGCCAGATGCGTGAAGACAGATGTCTGAAAGCACAAGCACCGGCTCTGTTCTGTGCCGAGCACATGGCAATTCCAATGTGCAGCATCTGACTTGAGATCTCCAGCACCTGAGTTAGGGCGAGTTTCAGATGGTCACTCACGCTGCAGTTTGTGTCTATGATGCTAGATGAATGGAACGATGACCTCATGAGGCCATGAAGGTTTTCCCAGACTGGGGTTTGTGAGCTGCTCCGAACAGCAAGCTTTCCTTCTGCGGGATAGGGGGAGTTCGTTTGGATGGCTCCATGGTCCCCCATATGGAAAGACATGGTAGCAGAGCTCACCGCATAGATGTCTGGAAAGCCCAGCTCAACTTATCCTTTCAGCCCTGGAACAAGGCAATTTTGATCTTGTGGCCTGGGACAAGTGCCCTGAGATGATTTGATAGGGAGACTCATGTTGATGGGTCACCATGCTGGCTTGTGTCCCGGGAGACCTTAGAATGTGGTGGGAGCTCAGGCACCATGTAGGATTCTCCTCCACTGATGATTGGACACAGCCTCCAAGAGCCAGCTTGCCTTCTGTGGATAGGAGGTGCTCTGATTTTTGGATCAGGGACCTAGCATTGGAACATATGTAGGTACTAATGTAGGGGCCTGGTTAGCCAGAGGAACTTACTTGTAAACCCCGGATATAGGGGCGGGACAGGACAGATTGCCATATCCAAGCAGTGGGGTGTGCATATATTAACTGTGCTGAGTTGAAATCTCATTGGCCACCTGTGTGTGGGCTGGGCTCAACCACATCCATAAAGGTTACTCTGTGAGGCTGGTGGGGAGGCAGGAGCAGTAGGAGGAGTTAGAATAGCCATTAGACAAGTAGAAGGAGTTAGAATAACTGTTAGAGAAGTAGGAGGAGTTGGAATAGCTGTTAGAGAAGTAGGAGGAGTTAGAATAGCCATTAGAGTAGTAGGAGGAGTTAGAGTAGCCGTTGGAAGCCATTAGGGTAGTCGTAGGAGTGATAGCGTCAGAGTCCTCAGGAGCGTCAGAGCTTCAGGATCATTGGGAGCATCGGAAGAGGCATTGCTGGGAGCGGCACCACCCCAAGCAGCAGTACCACAATAAGTGGCCTAGCCTCCACGAGCAGCAGCACCACCCAACACCGACCTCGTCACGGCCCCCCCGTGACTGGCCTCACTGCCACGAGCTGCGGCCTCGCCATTGCAGCGTCATTACGGGGAGCGGCCTGGTCGGCATGTTGCCTCGCCGGAGTGTGGCCTGGTCCAGAGCAGCCTCTTCATCATCGGTTGTGGCCTTCATTAAGCGTGTGGCCCCGTCCACAGCGGCCTCATCTGGGGAGCGGAAATGTTGGAGTGGCTTCACAGAGATCAGAGTCTATTCATCAGTGTTGTCATCCTCGTCATCCTCACATCTTTGTCATCAGGAGCGGCGTATTCGTCGCCGTCGCCTCTAGGTAAGAAATGGCCCTGACCAGTAGGTTTCAGTATCGATGCTTAGTGTGAAATAAAGCTTTGCTTGGTTTTCGCTTTGTGTCAGTCTCATTTCTTTGTCACGGACCCTAACATTGGGGGCTCTCCAGGGATCAAAAAACAAGAAATGAACCAGCATCTGAATTAATGGGAAAAGCCTCTGGAGGTGTTGGAATCTTGTCGTCTGTCTGGTTGGAGATACACGGTATGGCCCACCCGGGACAACTGGACGCAGCCATGTACCCCAGAGCCGGAGTGGATGCTGGGATGACCCATCACTCTGATGGTAGATCGACATGAGTTTCGAGTCCCTCTAGATGGTCAGGGGGTTCAAGTCCCCCTAGGCCGTAACTAGGGCATTTGTGTCCCCCAAGGCAGTCAGGGGATTCACGTCCCCCAAGGTGGTCATCGGGGGTTCCAGCCCCTGAGGGGTTCATCGGGGGTCTGAGGCCCCCAGGAGGTAATGAGGTTTGAGTCCCCAAGAAAATCCCCAATAGTGGCAGGACCGCTAGGCCTGCAGTTGTCTTTGTCTTGTCTTTTTGTTGTCTGCTGTGCTGTTTGTTGTGCTTGGGGAAATGAGACGGGCAGAGAGTAAGGGGACTCTGACTTTCATCTCTCTATTCCTCATAATAGATGTGGGGCTTCTTCCTCACTCATTTCCTGTGTTAAAGGCTATAACTGGAATCAACTGGGCTTAGTCTAAACTGGGACAGAGACTTTAAGGAATAATTCCAAGTAGCTGTCGAAATTCCCTTTGTTTCAGGGAATACCTTGCCTTCTCTGGCCCTATGTGGACTGCCTAGCCCCTCCCCCTGGCTGGCGGGAAAGCATGGCATCTGAAGTGGAATGGGCCCAGGTGCAAGATGAAATCTCTTAGCAAAGAGATGACTGAACTGATGGTTAATTGTCTGTCTCAGGGTTTTAATGGGTAATTGTTAAAGTAGCTTTTGGAGTCTTTGGTAAACTGAAGCTTTGAAGTTTTGCTTGGATGACAAATGGATAAAGTGCTAGGGCGCTAGTTACTGGAACTAGTTTTATGCTTTTGAAATCTGTTGGTAAACATGTTTTGTGCTTAAACTCTATTGCAACAGTTCACAATTGGTTAATATTTAGTCTTCACTAGAGATTGAGATGTTTCTAAGAAAATGTGGGTTTCTTTGCCCACCCAGAATTGTAACTGAGATCTTTTTGACTCATAAGGCTTTTCCTTTATATGCTAAGCTACTCAGGAAGTACTGCTAAATCAATGATAAACCTTGTGTTACATTTGGGTCAATGCTGTAACTACTCCAGATGTTCTATACATTTTCTAAAGTTTTGATGTTTTGCTAAGGATCAACATTTGTTATTTAACCATACCTATTCTGAGTTTTTTGTCATTTGTAATTGTTTTAATTCTCTTGTAAGATGAATTCTGCCTTAAGGAAATTCATATAGGAGACTTTCATAACAAATACGGTTCTTTTATATGTTGAAATCCTGGAACTGCATTTCAAGAAGTAAAAGTTGCAATCGCACTAAACCAGAATTACTACGGTGACTCAAGGTAAGAATGAGTCTCCAGGAGCTTTCTTAGAAAGGCTTATTGAAACCTATAAAATGTATAGCCTGATCAACCCTGAGGCACCCGAAAATCAGGGGGCAGTGAATCTTGCTTTTCCCAGTCAGTCAGCCCTGGATATAAGGAGGAAACTTCAGGAAATTGAAGGATTTGAAGGGAAGAATCTGATTGAGTTATTGAGAATAGCAGAAAAAGTGTTTAAGAACAGGGATGCACAGACAAAGAGCTGGTTCATGTTTTCTCATTACATGAGATAGGTAGGGGATAGTAAATGGAAGGAAAAGCCTAAGCACAGAGAAGGCAGGTGGGAAGACTTAGATTCAGATCAGTGTGCTTATTGTAAGGATAAAGGACACTGGGCCAGGGAGTGCCCCAAAAGGAAGACAGCAATGGTGGCCACCAGACTAAAAATTGAAGTGGAGGTTAAAATAATTGATTTTCTTGGTGGACACGGGAATTCAATTTTCATCATTACTTAAACCTATGGGAAAAATATCTGGAGAGGAAGTCTGGGTACAAGGAGAAAATGGCACAGAGAGACATAAATGGGCAAAAAAAGACTTTAAATTTGGCCTTGGGAGTAGTGCAACATCGATTTTTTGTCCTCCCTAATGCCCCATATAATTGATGGAAAGAGATCTCCTCCACAAGTTATGAGCTGGCATTAAGTTCTTGGAAGTAGACATGACTGTAACCTTGAGACAACCCACTGTACAGGTGCTTATGGAAGCAGTAGATGAATACTTCCTTTATGAGCCAGTCCCAAAACCAGAGGAGACAAAGGTGGGAGCCTTCGCAAATCCTACAGGTCGAGTTTCCCGATGTCTGGGCAGGAAGGAAACACCCTGGCTTGGCCAGGGGACAAACTCCAGTGGTGTTACAATTAAAGGTGATGGCTACGGCTGTTCACATTTGGCAGCACCCCCTTTCTGGGAAGCAAAGGATGGGATCAGAAAGCACAATAACCACATCCGAGGAGACACAATCCTAGTTCCTTGCAAATATCCATGGAACACACCATTGCTGCCCATCAAAAAGGCTGAGACTGGGGAGTACTGACACATTCAGGAATTGTGGGAAGTTAATAAATGGGTTGAAGATATCCACCTGTCTGTTCCTAACCCCTATACCCTACACTCCCTCCTGTGCCCCAAAAGAACTGTGTATACCATCTTAGATCTCAAGGATGCATTTTTCTTCATATATTTAGCAATTGAATCTCAACCCCTTTTTACTTTTGAGTGGTCTGACCCACAGAAATTGTTTCAAGGCCAACTCACCTGGACAAGACTTCCCCAAGGAAGAATTGAGGGGAGGTCCTAACCTAAGTTGCAGGTATAAGGCCAGATCTCAGAGACATTCCCATCTGATGCCGAGATGACTCTGCTCACAGATGGGAGTAGCTACATGGTCAATCGAAAGAGGTATGTGGGAGCTGCTGTAGTTTTTCCTGAGCAGAAACTCTGGACAGCAGCCTGCTACATGGAACTTTAGCACAAAAAGCAGAACTGATTGCACTCACTAATGCACTGTACATCGCCAAAGTTAAAACTGCCAACATCTATACAGACAGCAGGTATGCCTTAGTTACTCTCCATATACATGGGGAGATTTATAATGAAAGGGGCCTATTAACAGCAGAAGGAAAAGGAATTAAAAGCTGGGGAGGAATATTGGCTCTCCTCCAGGCTATTTGGGACACAAAAGAGGTGGCCATTATGCATTTCCCAGGACACCAAAAGGGGACTGATCTGATTTCAAAAGGAAACCAATTAGCAGATCAAGCCGCAAAGCAAGCAGCCCAAGAAAGAGTGCAAGAACTGGTTACACTGGGGCATCTGGGTGGCTCAGTGGGTTAAACCTCTGACTTCGGCTCAGGTCATGATCTCAGGGTCCTGGGATTGAGCACCGCATCGGGCTCCCTGCTTGGCAGGGAGCCTGCTCCCCCCCCCCCCCCCGCCTGCCTCTCTGCCTAGTTGTCTAATAAATAAATAAATAAATTTTGTCAAATTTATTTTCTGTCAAATAAATAAATAAAATATTTAAAAAAAATAAAGAAAGAAGAACTGGTTACACTCCCAATTCAGCCCGACCAGAAAAACCGAACTATTCAGAAGAAGATTTAAATTACTTACAGAAGTGGGTTAAATTGGACTATGAAGGGGACAGGGATAAGACTGAAACAGGAAAAATAATTCTTCCTCGAAGACTAGGCAAAATGTTAATAGACCAGATACATCAGGGTACTCATTTGGGGATACGCAAACTCAAAGTGCTTATAGGAAAGCAGTTCCAGGTTTCTAAATTAGGGCATATGGTTCAGGACGTAGTTGATAGGTGTGCTCAATGCCAGGCAGTTAATGTGGGAAGAACTCAGATGGGAAGAGGGAAAAGAGAAAAAGGTAAGGAACCAGAAATTTATTGGGAAATAGATTTTACAGAAATGAAACCTGGAAAATATGGGCACAAGTACATGTTAGTTTTTGTAGATACATTTTCAGGTTGGGTAGAGGCTTTTCCCGCCAAACATGAGATGGCAGGAGTGGTAGCCAAAAAGATACTAGAAGAAATAATTCCTAGGTTTGGGCTGCCTCTCGCATTCGGGTCAGACAATGTCCCTGCATTTGTGAGTTCCATCTCACAGACATTGGCCAAGGCCATGGACACTAACTGGAAACTACATTGTGCCTACCGGGCCCAGAGTTCTGGGCAAGTAGAGAGAATGAACCGGACTCTTAAAGAGACCTTGACAAAACTCATTCTGGAGACCAGCAGTGGATGCGTGGATCTCCTTCCTTTCTCCCTCCTCATGGCACGATGTACACCCTATTTAAGCAAGGTGACCCCACTTGAAATGACTTTTGGGAGACCCCCCTTCTCTGTCCTTGACTACAAGAGTTTGCTCTAGCAGAAATGACTGAGGAGTCTGTACTCCATTCACTGCAGGCATTACAGTCTATCTTTAAAAAAGCCCACTCAGGGATCCAGACTGCACACACGGGGACAGAGACAGAGGTGGAACCACATCCTTACCAACCTAGGGGATTTGTTTTGGATAAGTCATTATCAAGGGGGAAACTTGGAGTCTCACTGGAAGGGACCATTTACTGTAAAAGTAGAGGACATGAGGGTCTGTATTCATGTGGGTCACGTCAAACGAGCCAAGGAGAGTATGCCCCCCAAATGTGGAAGCTGCATTCAACAGACCCCGATGACCATCGACTAAAGCTAAGACTAAAAATCTGTGAGGTTATTGTTGCTCCTATTCTTACCCGTTTTTGCAAAATATAAGTGGGAAATTAGATGAATGGAAATAGGAAAAAAATGGAAAAGGTTATACAAAGAGTTGAATGGCTAACTCATCAGCCGACTGTGCACTACTGTTGCTTTTTGCCCCCTGTATTATAAACTCCCTAATATCAATTGTACCAAAGAAAATTGGAGCGATAAAAATGTTAGTCTTACATGCTCAATATAACCCCCTTACAACAGGAGAACATAGAACTGGCTGAAAATTCAAGGATTTGACTAATTTCAAAGAAAAGGGGAGAATGTATGGACCTGGTTAGTCAGAGGAACTTACTTGTAAACCCTGGACATAGGGGCGGGCCAGGCCAGATTGCCATATCCAATCAGTGTGGTGCACATATATTGACTGTGGTGAGTTGAAATCTCATTGGCCCTTTTGTGTGGGCTGCAATGAACCACCTCTATAAAGGTTAGTCTGTTGGGGGTGGGAATTAGGAGGAGTTAGAATAGTCCTTAGAGAAGTAGGTGAAGTTTGAATAGCCATTAGAGAATTAAGAGGAGTTAGAATAGCCGTTAGAGTCGTAGGAAGAGTTATAGTAGTCATTAGAGTAGCCATTGGGAGCTGTTAGTTTAGTTTTAGGAGTGATAGTGTCAGGGTCATCAGGAGCGTCAGAGCTTCACGATCATCGGGAATATCCGGAGTGGCATTGCTGGTGCTTCACTGCCCAAGCAGCAGTGCCGCCACGAGCAGCCTCGCCTCACCAAGCTGCAGTGCTGTCCATGACACACCTCAGCATGGCCCTGCCACGACCGGCCTCGCTGCCCCGAGCTGCAGCCTCAACAGAGCAGCGTCATTCTGGGGAGTGGCCTCATCAGCATGCGACCTTGACAGAGAGCAGCCTGGTCTGGTGTGGCCTCTTCATCATTGTGTGGGGAGTTCATCCAGCATTTGAGTCTCAGTTGGCCACAGAATGTAGCGGTATCCTCATGGGGCCATGGGAGATTCTGCCTCTGTGAGGATTCTGCCCACCTCCCAAGGGTTTGTTCTGCCTCTTGAGGATTCTGCCCTGGCTCCTAAGGGTTTGTTGTCTTTCGGGGAGAAGAAAAGAGTGCTGTTTTTGTCTCAGGGTTCCAACCATAGCTGGGATTCCAGAGTTGGCTTCTGGGTCCATGCGCCTGGAGAACCCGAGCGAAGATGAGGATTGGGGCCTAGGGGCATGTCAGACCTGATATGCTTTCACCTGTTCCAGTTAGAGAGGGGGCTGGTTTGAAAGTGGGCTCAGACTGGGAGTCACAATGTCCGTTTGTGGCCCAGGCGGCCCTTTTGGGTGGGCATTGTCTCATGGGCCATGCAGCTGGCTCCCACACTGAGGGTTAGACCCCCATCCCCACAGCAAGCCTTTCCGTCGTGGGGAAGGAGGTGTGCTCTTTTATGCTTGAGGTTCCCCCATAGTCCAGGATTTGATCTATGGTCTGGGCACAGACTCCTGAATACTCAGGTTAGGTTGAGATTAAGTGTCTGGCCATGGCAGGTCACACCTGCAGGATATGGGGCCCACTACCTGGCATGCTGATGAGAGGTCAGGGCTCAGGCTGTGTCAGACAGAGCATTAGTGCACAAGGCGGCCTAGGATATTGGGGTGCCATCAAGGTCTGTGCAGGTTGATCCTCATGTGGGGATTCTGAGCAGACACCTAGGGCACTTCTTCTTTCTGGAGGGCAGGCAAAAGCCTGCATTGGGGCTCCCAAATGAACAGTTGGGAGGGCTTGCATCCCAGGAGGGTGAGGATGGAAGTCTGATCGCAGAAGTGCCAGTTCAGTTCAGTGGCGAGCACACGGCATTTCCATTGTTCAGTGTCTGATTGAGTTCTCCAGTCAGGGCATGTGTCAGATGGTCGCTCACGCTGGAGTTTCTGTCCATGATGGTCGACGAATGCAGGGGTGGCCTCATGTGGCCATGTAGGTCATTGCAGCCTGGGGCCTGTGAGCTGTTCCAAACAGCAAGATTTCCTTCTGCGGGACAGGGGGTGTCAATTTTGATGGCACCAGAGTCACCCTTTAGGGAAGGCTTTGTAGCAGAAGTCACCGCATGAATGCCTGGAAAGCCCAGCTCCGCTTAGCCTTCCAGCACAGGAGCAAAGCTGTTTCGATCTGGTGGCTCTGGGTCAAAGTTCCCAGTGTCTGAGATGACACAGAGCCTCTTTCTGATGGGTCACAATGCTGGCTTTTGTCCAGGAAGCCTTAGAATGTGGCGGGCGCTCAGATGCCTTGCAGGATTCTACTCCCCTGAGGGTTAGATGCAGCTCCCAAGAACCATGTTGCCTTCTGGGGACAGGATGTGTTCTGGTGTGTGTCCCAGGGATCAAGTGTTGGATAATTGGTAGGTATTGCAGAGTTTGCCTCTGGAGACAGATGCAAACAAACTTCAGCTAGGGTTCCTTTGAGGTGCTAGAGGTATTTCAGATTCCATTTTCTGACACAGGGTCATTGACCTGGGTGTCAGCATGGAGGTAGGTTTCAGGCCTTTGTGCGAATGTGCCTTTTTTCCAAGGCAGCCCACAAATTTGCGATTGGCTCACAGGCTTTGCAGGTGTCTCCCCATCTGGAGGGTTTATGCAAATGTGATGGGCAGAGTTTACTTCGAGTGGGCAAGCAGAGTCCTGCGCTGTGGTTCCAGAGACCCTATCCTGGAAGGCCTGCCAGTCAGGGCTTTGGGGACAAAATCTGCAAACACAAACTCAGGATTGGGTTAAGGGCGAGGTAATGGCAGACCGATCTGTGACCATGAGGGCAGTACTGCATGATCTGAAATTAGTTCGACGGGGAGTGGGGAGCATAGGCTTTTCTGTCTGGGTTGTGTGTCTCAGTTGGCCATGGAGACACATGTAGTGGTAGCCTCATGGGGCGATGGGAGATTATGCCTCTGTGAGATTCTGCACGGCTTCCAAGAGTTTGATGTCTTTCTGGTGGAAGGGAAGAGTGCTGTTTTCCATCTCAGGGGTCCCGCCATAGCAGAGATTCCAGAATTGGCTTCTGGGTACGGGGTCCTAAAGAACCCGACCAAGGATGATGATTTGGGACTAGGGGCATGTAGAGCCCTATATGCGGGCTCCTGGTCCAGCTGCCGAAGGGGCTGGTTTGAAAGCAGGCTCATGCTGAGGGTCATAATGTCTGTTTGTGGCCAGGGCACTCCTCCTGTGTTTGCATGGTTTCATCGGCCATGCAGTTGGATCACACTCTGAGGGTTAGACATCCATACCCATAGCAAGCTTTTCCGTGGTGGGGATGGAGAATTGCTCTTTGATGCTTGAAGTTCCCCCATAGGCCAGGGTTTGAGCAATGGTCTGGGCACAGATGCCTGAATACCCAGGTTTGGTAGAGATGACTGTCTCGGTTCGAGGTGGTGACAGGCTCAATCTGCGGTCCGTGAGGGCAGTGTTGCGGGATCTGAAATTAGGGCTATAGGAGGCAGAAGCACAGGCTTTTCTGTGTGCGTTGTGTGTCTCAGTTGGCCATGGAGTGTAGCGGAGCCTAATGGAGCCATCAGAGATTCTGCATCTGTGAGGATTCTGCCCAGCTCCCAAGTGTTTGGTGTCTTTTGTGGGGAAGGGAAGATTTCTGATATCCGTCTGAGGGGTCCTGCCATAGCAGGGATTCCAGAGTCGGCTTCTTGATCCGAGCACCTGGAGAACTCGACCGAGGGTGAGGATTTGGGCTTAGGGGCATGACAGGCCTGATATTCGAGCTCCAGGTCCAGCTAGCAAGGGGGCTGGTTTGAAAGCGTGCTCAGACTGAGAGTCACAATGCATGTTTATGGCCAGGGAATGCCTCCTGGGTGGGCATGGTCTCATGGGCCTTGCAGCTTGCTCCCATTCTGACTTTTAGACCCCCATCCCCACAGCAAGCTTTTCCCATCGTGGGGAAGGAGGGGAGCTCTTTGATGCTGGTGGTCCCCCCATAGGCCAGGATTTGAGCTATGGTCTGGGCACAGACGCCTGAATACCCAGGTTGGATAGAGATGAGAGTCTCTGGCCGTGGCAGGTCCCATTGGAAGAATATGGGTCCCTCTACGTGGAGGGCTGAGGGAGGTCGGGCCTCAGGGTTTGTCAGACAAAGCATTAGTGCAAAGTGTGGCCTAGGACATTGGGGTGCCATCGAGGTCCAAGCAGGTTGATCCTCACGTTGGGATTCTGTGCTGACTGGTAAGCCCCTTCTTTTTTCTGGACGGCAGGCATAAGACTGCGTTGTGGCTCACGAATGAACAATCTGGATGGCTGGTGGGCCAAGAGAGTGAGGATGGAATTCTGAATGCACAAGTGCCGGTTCCGTTCATTGCTGAGCACATGGCATTTCCAATGTACAGTGTCTGACTTGAGATTTCCAGCACCTGAGTCAGGGTATGTGTCAGATGGTAGCTCTCGCTGGAGTGTGTGTCCATGATGGCCGACGATTGGAGGGGTGGTCTCCTGAGGCCATGGATGCCTTCCTAGGCTGGGGCTTGTGAGCTGCCCCAAACAGCAGGCTTTCCTTCCGCGGGACAGGAGGAGCCCATTTGGATGGCACCAGGGTCTCCCATATGGACAGACTTTGCGGCAGAAGTCACCACATGGACGCCTGGAAAGCAAGCTCTGCTTAGCCTTCCAAACCAGTAACAAGGCCCTTCGGATCTGGTCCCTCTGGGGCAAATTGCCCAGGGGGCTGAGGTAACAGGGAACCTCATTCTGATGGGTGACAATGCTAGCTTGTGTCCAGGTAGACCTGAAATGTGGCGGGGGCTCTTGTGCCATGCAGTATTCTCCTCCCCTGAGTGTTGGACGCAGATCCCAAGAGCCAGGGTGCCATCGGGTACAAGAGGTATTCTGTTATATGGCTCAGGATCAAGTGTTTGACCATATGTAGGTAAGCCAGAGTTTGCTTCTGGAGGCAGATACCTGCAAGGCTAATCTAGGTTTCCTTTGAGGTCCTAGGTGTATGTCAGGTTCCATCTTCTGACTCAGGGCCATTGACCTGGGTGTTTGTCTGGAGGTAGGTGTCTGGGATGTGTCCGGATGTGCCTTTTTTACAAGGCGGCTAACGAATTTGGGGTGGGCTCCGGGGCATTGAAGGTGTCTCCCAATCTGGAGTCTTTGTGCAAATGTGACGGGCAGACTTTCCTTTGGGTGAGCAGAAAGACACCTGCACTGTGGCTCCAGAGGCCCCATCCTGCAGGGCCTGTCCACCAGACCTTGGGGACAAAAGTCTGCAAACACAAACTCTGGATAGGGTTAGAGGTGCCGTGACGGCAGTCCCGATCTGCAGACCGAGAATGCATTCCCATGGGATCTGAAATGAGGGCGACGGGGAAGCGGGAGCACAGTCTTTTCTGTCTTGGTTGTGTGTCTCGGTTGGCCATGGAATGTAGTGGTAGCCTCATGGGGCCATGGGGGTTTCTGCCTCTGTGAGGAATTTGCCTGGCTCCCAAGTGTTTGGTGTATTTTGGGGAGAAGGGAAGAGTGCTGTTTTCCATCTCAGTGGTCCTGCTATAGCAGGGATTCCAGAGTCGGCTTCTGGGTCAGAGAACCTGGATAACGCTACCTAGGGTGAGGATTTGGGCCTAGGGACATGTCAGGGCCAATATGCGGGCTCCTGGTCCTGTTAGCAAAGGAGCTGGTTTGAAAGCGGGCAGAGGCTGAGCGTGAAAATGCGAGTTGTTTCCAGGGCAGCCCTCCTGAATGGGCGTGGTCTCAGGGGCCATGCAGCTGGCTCCCACTCTGAGGGTTAAAGCCCCATCCCAATAGCAAGCTTTTCCCGTCGTGGGGAAGGAGGAGTGCACTCTTATGCTTGAGGTTCCCACATAGGCGGGGATTTGAGCTATCATCTGGGCAGATACGCCTGAGTACCCAAGTTGGGTAGAAATGAAAGTCTCTGGCCATGGAAGGTCCCACTGGAAGGATATAGGGCCAGCTACCTGGAGGACCGATGGGAGGTCGGGGCTCAGGCTGTGTCGGACAGAGCATTAGTGCACAAGCCAGCCTAGGACATTGGGGTGCTGTCAAGGTCCATGCAGGTTGATCCTCATGTGGGCATTCTGGGCAGAATCCTAGGGCACTCTTACTGGAGGGCAGGCAGAAGACTGCATTGTGGCTCAAAAATGAACAGTCTGGAGGTCTTGCGGGTCAGGAGGCTGAGGACTGAATTCTGAATGCACCAGCGCCAGTTCAGTTCAGTACTGAGCACATGGCATTTCCACTGCGCAGCGTCTGACACGAGATCTCCTGCAGGTGAGTCAGGGCACATGTCAGATGGTCGATCACGCTGGAGTTTGTGTCCATGATAGCTGACGAGTGTAGTGTTGGCCTTATCAGGCCAGGGAGGTCTTCCCAGGCTGTGGCTTGTGAGCTGCTCCAAATAGCAAGCTTTCCTTCTGTGGTACAGGGGTAGTCCGATTTAATGGCAGCTGGGTCCCCCATATGGAAAGACGTTGTAGCAGAAGTCACCGCATTAATGCCTGGTTAGTCCAGTTCCGCTTAGCCTTCCAGCCCCAAAACAATGCTGTTTTGATCTGGTGGCTGTGGGGCAACGTGCCCAGATGGCTGAGGTGAGAGGGAGCCTCATTCTGATGGGTCACACTGCTGGCTTGTGTCCAGGGAGATCTTAGAATGTGGCGGGGGCTCAAGTGCCATGCAGGATTCTCTCCTCCCCTGAAGGTTGGATGCAGCTCCCAAGAGCCAGGGTGCCTTCTGGGGACAGGAGGTGTTCTGTTTTGTTTCTCAGGGATCAAGTGTTGGAACAAATGTAGTATTCCAGAGTTTGCCTCTGGAGACAGGTGCCTACAAATGTCAGCTAGGGTTCCGTTGAAGTTCTGGCAGTATGTCAGGTTCCATCTTCTGTCAGGGCCATTGACCTGCCTGGCGGTAGGTGTCTGGCATGTGTCCAAATGTGCCTTTTTTCCATGCGGCCAATGAATTTGGGTTGGGCTCAGCAGCATTGCAGGTGTCTCCCAATCTAGAGGGTTTGTGCCAATGTGACGGGCAAAGCTTCCTTCGGGTGTGCAGGCAGAGTACTGCACTGTGGCTCCAGAGGCCCCATCCTGGAGGGCCTGTCGGCCAGGGCTTTGAGGACAAAATTCTGCAAACAAAAACTTGGGATAGGGTTCTGGGCGAGGTGATGGCAAGCCCCATCTGGGTACCGTGAGGACAGTGGTGCAAGATCTGAAATGATGGCGACAGGAAGTCTGGAATGTAGGCCTTTTGGTCTGGTTTGTTTGTCTCTCTTGGCCATGGATTGTAGCGATATCCTCATGGGACCATGGGAGATTCTGCCTCTGTGAAGACTCTGCCCAGCTCCCAAGGGTTTGGTGTCTTTCGTGGGGAATGGTAAGAGTGCTGTTTTCCGTCTGTTCCGACTGTTAGGGTCGGTGATGAAAGGAACAGGACTGACAGAAAGCGAAAATCAAGCAAAGCTTTATTTCGTGACATGCATCAGAAACCATAATGACCAGTAGGTGCCCGAGCCCCATGAATTAGAAATCAATCTGACTGGTAGGTGCCTGAGCCCCATGCATTAGAAAGCAAACTGACTGTTAGGTGCCTGATCCTTGCTGGGGGCCACCACCTCCTTGCCCTGGGGTCCCACCTGGATGCTCCCTGCCTCACCCACACTGTACCACATGTCACTCCTGACGAGGCCGTGCATGATGAGGCCGCTGCCAACGAGGCCGCTCTCAGACCATCTAGTGACAGCACCACTGCTTGGGTGGCAAGGCTGCTCCCGGTGGGGCCACTGCTCATGGCAGTGAGGCTCCCAGCAATGCCGCTCCTGACGCTGCAGATGATGAAAAGGGGGCTGTCCCCCTCCACAACCCCATCACTACCACTCCTACCACTACCTTAACGGCTCCCAATGGCTCCCCTAATAGTTATTCTAATGGCTCCTGCTACCGGCTACTCTAACTCCTCCTGCTACTCTCCCCGCCACCCCGCAGCCTCACAGACCAGCCTTTATAGAGGTGGTTGAGCCCGGCCCACAGACAGGTGGCCCATGGGATTGCAACTCACCTCAGTAAATACATGCATGCCCCGCTGATTGGCCATCTCCATCTAGCTGGCCTTGCCCGCCCCTACATTCCCCACTTTTCTTTGGAAATTAGTCAGTTCCTTGACTTTTCAACCAGTTCTATGTTCTCCTATTGAAAGAGGCTTATACTGAGCATGTAATACTGGAGCCAAAAAGTCACAGTAGTGTATTCAACACTTTGTTAACCATTCAACACTTTGTATAACCTTTTCCATTTTTTCCTAATTCCGTTCATCTAATTTCCCACCTATACATTACATGAACAGGTAACAATAGGAGCAACAATAAACTCGCAGTTTTTGTAGTCTAAGCTTTAGTCCATGGTCAGCAGGGTCTGTTGGCTGCAGCTTCCATCTCTGGGGGGCGTCCTCATCCTTGGCTCGCTTGACATGACCCGCATCAAACCAGACCCTAATGCCTTCTTCTTTTACTGCCCTGGGAGTGGTTAAGATAACAGTAAATGGTCCCTTCCAGCGAGGCTACAAGTTTCCCACTTGATAGCAACGTATCCAAACCAAGTCATCGGGTTGGTAAGGATATGGTTCCACTTCCATCTCCATAACAGTGTGGGCAGTCTGGATCCCTGAGTGGGCTTTTTTAAAGACATAATGTAATGCCTGCAGTGACTGGAGTAAAGACAGATCGGTCATTTTTACAAGGGCAACCTATTGTAGTCAAGGACGGTGGGGGGATCTCCCAAACATTATTTCAAATGGGGTCACCTAGCTTAAATATGGTGTACATCTAGCTCCGAGGAGGGCGAAAGGAAGGAGATCCACGCATCCACCGCCAGTCTACAGAATTAGTTTTGTCAAGGTCTTTTTAAGAGTCTGGGTCATTCTCTCTACTTTCCCAGAACTCTGGGGCCAGTAGACACTATGTAGTTTCCAATTAGTGCCCACAGCTTTGGCCATTGCCTGTAATACTGAACTCACAAATGCAGGGCCATTGTCTGACACACTTGTGAGAGGCAGCCCAAACCTAGGAATTATTTCTTCTAGTAGCTTTTTGGCTACCACTCCTGCCATCTCATGTTTGGCAGGAAAAGCCTCTACCCAACCTTAAAAGTTATCTACAAAAACCAACATGCACTTGTGCCCATATTTTCCAGGTTTCATTTCTGTAAAATCTATTTCCCAATAAATTCCTGGTTCCTTACCTCTTTCTCTTTTCCCTCTTCCCATTTTAGCTCTTCCCACATTAACTGCTTGGCATTGAGCACATCTATCAACTACATCCTGAACCATATGCCCAAATTTAGAAACCTGGAACTGCTTGCCTATAAGATCCTTGAGTTTGTGTATCCCCAAATGAGTACCCTGATGTAACTGGTCTATTAACATTTCCCCTAGTCTTCGATGAAGAATTATTTTTCCTGCTTCAGTCTTAGACCAGTCCCCTTCATAGTCCAATTTAACCCATTTCTATAAATACTTTAAATCTTCTTCTTAATAGTTCGGTTTTTCTGCTTGGGCTGGAGCCAGGAGTGTAACCAGTTCTTGATTGTTTCTCTGGCTGCTTGCTTTGCAACTTGATCTGCTAATTGGTTTCCTTTTGAAATCAGATCCGTCCCCTTTTGGTGTCCAGGGCAATGCATAATGGCCACCTCTTTTGGGTCCCAAATACCCTGGAGGAGAGCCAATATTTCTCCTCTCTTTTTAATTATTTTTCCTTCTGCTGTGGCTGTATCTTATAAATTAATATCGTGTATTTCCGCTTTTGTTCAGTTGAAAATATCCTCCAATTTCATTTGAGAACTCCTCTTTGAGTCATGGATTGATTACATACTAGTTGTTTCATTTTTAAGTATTTGTGGACTTGCTAAATATCTTTGTTTTTTTTTTTAATTTAATTCAATTCTGGTAATGAAAATGCTTGGCATGACTTCAGTTCTTTTACATTTATGAAGATTTAGTTTATACAGAATATTGTTTATCATGGTGAATATTCCACATGCAACTAAAAAGAATACATACAATTCTGTCAAACTACAGATGTCGTTTAGATGGCATTGAAGTCTTCTGTAACTTGAAATCTTTTCTGTTGATCTTGATCATGGCTTCTGGCTGTTCAATAATCATTCTTTAGTCATCCTCTTAGAAACAGGAACTTCAATTGTTGGGACTTGGTGGGGCGGATATATCGGGTGATCACCTGTTCCCTGGACTCAGACAGTGAACGCACTCCCTCATGAAGATTAAGGCCTAGATAAGTGACATTGCACTGACAGAGCTGTGCTTTCTTTGCTGACACCTGATAACCTTTTTTCTGCAGAGTCTTGTAAGAGAGCTCTTGTCCCCCACAAGCATGACTCATAGTCCTCAGCGGCTATCAGCATGTCATCAACAAACTGTACCAGAGTGACTCCTGGGTTGAAGGTTCTGTACTCATGCAAATCCTCGTGTAGGGCCTCGTCAAAAATAGTGGGTAAATTCTTGAATCTTTAGGGAATTTTTGTCCAGGTGAGTTGGCCTTGAAACCCTTTCTGTGGGTCGGACTACTCAGGGAAAAAGGGGCTGAGATTCCCTTGTTAATGATATGCAGAAAAATGCATCCTTGAGATCTAAGACAGTATACACAGTTCTTTTGGGGCCCAGGAGGGAGAGTAGGGTATAGGGTTTAGGCACTGTCATCTGGATAACTTCAACCCATTTATTAAATTCCTGCAAGTCCTGATCAGGTCGGTCCTCCACAGTCTCGACCTTTTTGATGGGCAGCAAAGGTGTGTACCATGTAGATTTGCAAGGAACTAGAATCCCATCTCCAAGGATGAGTTTAATGTGTTTTCTGATCCTTTCCTTTGCTTTCCGAGGATGGGGGTATTGCCAAACGTGAACAGAGGTAGCCATAACCTTTAATTTTACCACCACTGGAGTTTTTTCCTTGGCCAAGCCACTGGGCTTCCCTTCAGCCCAGACCTCAGTAATCTCGACTTGTAGGATTTGGAGAAGGCTCTGCCACTTTGTCTCCTCTGGATCTGAGACAGCCTCATAAAGGACGTATTCATCTACTGCTGCCATAAACACCTGTACTGTGGGTTGTCTCAAGGTTACAGTCATGTCTCCTTCGGAGAACTGAATGCCAGCTCTTAACTTATGGAGGAGTTCTCTTCCCATCAAGTTATATGGGGCATTAGGGAGGACCAAAAATCGATATTTCACTACTCCCGAGGCCAAATTTAAAGTCCTTTCTGTTTTTCATTTATGTCTCACTGTGCCATTTGCTCCTTGTCCCCAGACTTCTTCTCCAGATAGTTTTCCCATGGGCTTAAGTAATGATGAAAATTGGGCTCCCGTGTCCACCAAAAAAATCAATTGATTTCCCCTCCACTTCAATTTTTACCTGAGGTTCGGAGAGGGGCTCCGAACCATGGCCCCTTCAGTCTCTGGTGGTGAGCATTGCTTTCTCCACTTTGGGGCTCTCCCTGGCCCAAAGTCCTTTTACCTTACAGTAAGCGCACTGATCTGAATCTAAGTCTTCCCACCTGCCTTCTCTGTGATTTCTCCTTTCCTTCCATTTACTATCCCCAACCTGTTTCCTCCCCGCCTCATGTAATGCCAAAACCTTAACCAGTTTTTTTTGGTCTGTTTTTCATCCTCTTGTGCATCCTTGTTGTTAAACTTTTCTGCTATTCCCACTAACTCAGTCAGATTCTTCCCTTCAAGCCCTTCGATTTTCTGAAGTTTTCTCCCTATATCTGTGGATGACTGACTAACAAACACAAGATTCATTGCCCTCTGATTTTCAGGTGCCTCAGGGTTGATTGGGCTATACATTTTATAGGCCTCAATTAGCCTTTCTAGGAAAGCTCCTGGAGACTCATTCTTACCTTGAATCACCATACTAATTTTAGAAAAATTTATGGGTCTCCTTGAAGCTGCACGGAGGCCTTCCAGTAGAGCCTGGCAGTAGAAACATAAGCTCTTCTTACCTTTGTCACCATTTGGATCCCAGTCAGGGGGTTCCCTTGGGCAGTAGTCTTCCTTTCGGCGGGGATCGAGGTCCCCGCCAAGTCTCTGGCTTATCCCCTTATGGGTCTCTCGCATGATGTGATCCCTCTATTCTGCGTTAAAGAGAGCCTTAAGGAGCTGTTGAATATCCACCCAGGTAGATTGGTTGGTAAGAAAAACATTCTCCAAGAGACTAATTAAATCCTGAGGGTAGACAGAAAAGGATTTGTTTTGGGTCTTCCAGTGATAGATGTCAGAAGAGGAGAAAGGGATATAGCTTAGGTGGGGCCGCCCTCTCCCATCTGGTAGAGCAACTTCATGGAGAGGCAACACTGGCGCAGACAGTACTTGTGAGGTAAAGGAAGGATGAGGGAGATAGAGGAAAGGGAGAGGATTAGGGTGGTCTCTCTGCTTGGTGGTCCCATAAGTAGACCATGACCGTGTATGAGATGGACTGGTAAAGACATCTTAGAACTGAGAGTCAGATTTAGGGAACAGATGAAGGGGGGGAATTCCATATCCTCCACATCTGATAGATGTAGGACGGTCTTCTTCCCTAGCTCCCCCTCTTCTGTCTGTTCTGGTTTTGGTGCTCTGACCTGCCTTAGAGGGAGAGAGATGGTTTCACTAGCAGGGGGAAGGTGGGACTTGAGCCATGACAGTGGCTCTTCTATCAGATATCGCCAGGCCACAATGTACGGTATTTGGTCTCGATGTAGATCAAAGACCTCACTCAGGGTAGAATAGATCAGAGCCAAAGCAAATGTTCCTTCCAGCAGCCACCCTGTGGAGAAAGTGAACCACTATAATTGACAGTGTTTTTAGTTTTCCCGTGTAAACCTTGTCACCTGACTGAGTGGCTTTACTTTGGAAATCCTTGAAATGTTCTAGAACAAGACCTGGGTGTGTCACAGGTCCCTTACTCCCTGCTTGTCCCATTTCTTCAAATACAACAAACAACAAAACAGACAATAAAAAAAAACTATGCAGACACCACCACAGGCCCAGCAATCCCCATCCAGAGCCTGCTGCTCATGGAGACATTCATGGTGCCTCCGACCATCTAGGGGTACTTGAACTCCCATACATCTAGGGGGACTCACACCTCCCAACCGTCTAGGGGGACTTGAACCTCCTGTATGTCTAGGGGGACACAAACACCCTGACTGTCTAGGGGGACTCGAACCCCCCAACTGCCTAGGGGGACTCAAAATCCCCATACGCCTATGGGACTCAAACCTCCCAACTGCCGAGGGGACTCGATCCCCCTGTACGCCTAGGGGGACTGGAACCCCCCAACCATCTAGGGGGACTCGAACCCCCTGAATGCCCAGGGGGACTTGAACCCCCTGTTGATCTACCAACAGAGGGATGGGGCATCCCTGCATCTACTCCAGCCCTGCGGAGCACGGCCGCGTCCAGCTTCCCCTCGGTGGGTTATACACTGGAGCTCCGCAACCAGACAGACAGACAAGATCTCAATAGAGGCTTTTTCCAGAAATTCTGATGCTATATCGGTTCTCGTCATTTGATCCCAGACAAGCCCCCAATGTTAGGGTGCGTGATCAAGAAAACAAGATTGACACAAAGCGAAAATCAAGCAAAGCATTATTTCCCATCATGCATTAGAAATCAAACTGACCAGGGCGCCTGGGTGGCTCAGTGGTTTAAGCCGCTGCCTTCGGCTCGGGTCATGATCTCGGGGTCCTGGGATCGAGTCCCGCATCGGGCTCTCTGCTCGGCGGGGAGCCTGCTTCCCTCTCACTCTCTCTGCCTGCCTCTCTGCCTACTTATGATCTCTCTCTGTCAAATAAATAAATAAAATCTTAAAAAAAAAAAGAAATCAAACTGACCAGTAGGTGCCTGAGCCCCATGCATTAGAAATCAAATTGACTGATAGATGCCTGAGCCTTGCTGGGGACCACCGCCTCCTTGCCCTGGGGTCCCTCCTGGAGGATTGCTGCCTCACCCTCACTATACCACAGGCCACTCCTGATGAGGCCACTCACGATTAGGCTACTCCCAACAAGGCCACTTCCCAGACAAGGCCATTCCAGAAGGGGCCACTCTCTGGGACGAGGCCGCTCCTGATGAGGCCGTTACCCAAATATCTAGTGACAGCATTGCTCCTTGGACAGCGAGGCCACAAGGGACGGCGTGGCTTCCCAGTGCGGTGAGGCCGCTGCAGATGAGGCTGCTCCTGACGAGGCCACTCCCTGACTGTCTTGTGACAGCGCCGCTGCTCAGGTGGCAAGGCTGCTGCAGATGAGGCCACTCCCCGGGACGAGGCCACTCCTGACAAGGCCGCTCCCTGACCGTCTAGTGACAGTGCTGTTGCTCGGGTGACAAAGCCTCTCGGGGCAGTGCTGCTGCTAGCTGCTCGGTGAGGCGAGGCCGCTGCAGATGAGGCCGCTCCCTGGAATGAGGCCGCTCCTGATGATGCCGCTCCCCAACTGTCCAGTGACAGCGCCGCTGCTCGGGCGGCGAGGATGCTTGCAGTGGCGCTGCTGCTCTGGGCAGTGAGGTTCCCAGCAATGCCCCCTCTATGCTCCCGAAGCTCCAATGACGAAAAGGAGGCTGTCACTCTCCACAACCCCAACACTACCACTCCTACAACTACCGTAACGGCTCCCAATGGCTCCCCTAATGGCTACTCTAATGGCTACTGCTACCAGCTACTCTAACTCCTCTTGCTACCACCCGCTGTAGGCTAACAGACCAGCCTTTATAAAGGTGGTTGAGCCCAGCTCACACACAGGTGGCCAATGGGATTGCAACTCACCTCAGTAAATATATGCATGCCCCACTGATTGGCAATCTCCATCTACCTGGCCTGGCCCGCCCCTACAGTGAATGGCAGAGTTTCCTTCGGGTGGGCAGGCAGATCCCTGTGCTGTGTCAGCCAGGGCGTTGGGGACAAAAGTATGCAAACACAAACTCAGGATAGGGATAGGGGCGAAGTGATGGTAGGCCCGATCTATGGACCGTGAGGGCAGTTCCTTGGGATCTGATGAGGGGGATGGGGAGGTGGGAGTGCGGGCTTTTCTATCTGGTTTGTGTGGTTGTGGTCTCAGCTGGCCGCGGAATGTAGCGTAGCCTCATGGAGCCATGGGAGATTCTGCCTCTGTGAGGATTCTTTCTGCCCTGTTCCCAAGGGTTTGGTGTCTTTCAGGGGGAAGGGAAGAGTGCTGTTTTCTGTCTCTGGGGTCCAGCCATAGCAGGGATTCCAGAGTCGGCTTCTGCATCCAGGCGCCTGGAGAACCCGACAAAGGGTGAGGATTTGGGCCTTGGGGCATGTCAGGCCCGATATGCATGCTCCTGGTTCAATTAGCGAGTGGGCTGGTTTGATAGCAGGCTCAGTCTGAGGGTCACAGTGCCTGTTTGCGGCCAGGGAAGCCCTTCTGGGAGGGTGTGGTCTCAGGGTCCATGCAGCTGGCTCCCACTCTGAGGGTTAGAGCCCCATCCCCACATCAAGCTTTTCCCATCGTTGGTAAGGAGGAGTGTTCTTTGATGCTTGGGGTTCCCCCAAAGGTCGGGATTTGAGCTATGGTCTGGGCACAGACCACTGAATTACCAAGCTAGGTAGAGACGACAGTCTCTGGCCTTGGCACGTCCCACCTGCAGGATATGGAGCCTGCTACCTCTGGGGCTGATGGGAGGTCGGGGCTCAGGCTGTGCCAGACAGAGCATTAGGGAAAAGGGCGGCCTAGGACATTGTGGTGCCTTCGAGGTACCAGCAATGTTATCCTCAGGTGGGGATTCTGGGAACACACCTAGGACACTTCTTCTTTCTGGAGGGTAGGCAGAAGACTGTGTTGTGTCTCCCAAATGAGCAATCTGGAAGGCTGGCAGTCCCAGGGGGTGAGGGCGGAATTTTGAACGCACAAGTGCCTGTTCTGTTCAGTGCTGAGTACATGGCATTTCCAATGTGCAGCGTCTGACACAAGATTTCCAGCACCTGAGTCAGGGCACATGTCAGATGGTTGCTCATGCTGGCGTTTCTGTCCATGATGGCCGACGAGTGGAGGGGTGACCTCATGAGACCATGGAGGTCTTCCCAGACTGGGGCTTGTGAGCTGCTCCAAACAGCAAGCTTTCCATCTGCGGGACAGCGGGAGTCCGTGTGGGTGGCATCAGGGTCCCCCATATGGAAAGATGTCATAGCAAAAGTCACCGCATGGATGCCTGGAAAGCCAGCTCTGCTTAGCCTTCCTGCCCAGAAACAAGGCCGTTTTGATCTGGTGGATCTTGGGCAAAGTGCCCAGGGGGCTGAGGTGACAGGTGAGCCTCATTCTGATGGGCCACAATAATGGCTTGTGTCCAGGGAGACCTTAGAATGTGGCGGGGGCTCAGGTGCCATGCTGGATTCTCCTCCCCTGACGGTTGGACGCAGCTCCCAAGAGCCAGGTTGCATTCTGGGGACTGGAGGTGTTCTGCTTTGTGGCTCAGGGATCAAGTGTTGGACAATATGTATGTATTCCAAAGTTTGCCTCTGGAGGCAGATGCCTGCAATCCTAAGTTCGGGTTCCGTTGAGGTCCTAGGGGTATATCAGGTTCCATCTTCTGATTCAGGGTCATTGACCTGGGTGTCTGCCTGGAGGTAGGTGTCTGGTATGTGTCTGGATGCGCCTTTTCTCCAAGGCGGCCAATGAATTAGTGGTGGGCTCAGGGCCATTGGAGGTGTCCCCCAATCTGGAGTGTTTGTGCAAATGTGATGGGCAGAGTGATGTGGCTATAAAGGGCCCACCTCATGGGCCTGTCGGCCATGGCTTCGGGAAGAAAAAGTCTGCACACTCCAACCTGGGATAGGCTTAGGGGCAAAGTGATAGCAGGCCTGATCTGTGGGCCATGAAGTCAGTGTTGCGGGATCTGAAATGAGGGCGACGCGGAGGCAGGAATGCAGGCTTTTCTTTCTGGGTTGTTTGTCTCAGTTGACCACAGAATGTAGTGGTAGTCTCATGGGCACATGGGGGATTCTGCCTCTGTGAGGATTCTGCCCAGCTCCCAAAGCTTTGATGTCTTTCAGGGGGAAGGGCACAGTGTTGTTTTCCGTCTCACGGGTCCCTCCATAGGCGGGATTCGGAGTCAGATTCTGGGTCTGGTTGCCTGGAGAACCCGACCGAGGGTGAGGATTTGTGCCTAGGGTAATGTCACACCCGATAAGTGGGCTCCAAGTCTAGCTAACGAGGGGTGTGGTTTGAAAGAGAGCTCAGGATTAGGGTCCCAATGTCTGTTTGTGCCCAGTGCAGCCCTCCTGGGTGAGCGTGATCTGATGAGCCATGCAGCTGTCTCCCACTCAGAGGGTTAGTTACGCATCCTCACAGCAAGGTTTTCCCTACAAGGGGAAGGAAGAGTGCTCTTTGATGTTTGAGATTCCCCCATAGGCCGGAATTTGAGTATGGTCTGGGAACAGAACCCTGAATACACAGTTTGGGTAGAGATAACAGCCTCTGGCCTTGGCACATCAACCTGCAGGATACGGGCCCCGCTCTGTGTGGGGCAGATGGGAGGTTGGGGCTCAGGCTGTGTCAGTCAGAGCATTAGTGCACAGGGCGGCCTAGGACATTGGGGTGCCTTCAAAGTTCTAGCACGTTGATCCTCACGTGTGGAATCTGGGCAGACCTCGAGGTCCCTTCTTCTGTCTGGAGGGCAGGGAGAAGACTGCATTGGGCTCCCGAAAGAACAATCTCAAAGGCTGGCGTGCCAAGAGGGTGAGGACGGAACTCTGACCACACAAGCGCAGGTTCAGTTCAGTGCTGAGCACATGGCATTTCCAATGTGCAGCATCTGACTCGAGATCTCTAGCACCTGAGTCAGGGCACGTGTCAGATGGTCGCTCACACTGGTGTTTGTGTCCATGATGGCTGACGAATTGAGGGGTGGCCTCAAGAGGCCATGGAGGTCTTCCCAGGATGCGGATTGTGAGCTGCTCCGAACAACAAGCTTTCCATCTGCGGGACAGGGGGAATCCGTTTTGATGGCAGCAAGGTCCCCCATATAAAGACGTGGTAGCAGAAGTCACTGCATGGATGCCTAGAAAGCCCAGTTCTGCTTAGACTTCCAGCCCAGGAACAAGGTCATTTTGATCTGTGTCTCTGGGGCAAAATGCCCCGGGGCTGAGTTGACAGGGAGCCTCATTCTGATGTGTCACAATAATGGCTTGTGTCCAGAAAGACCTTAGAAAGTGGCAGGGGCTCAGGTGCCATGCAGGATTCTCCTCCCCTGAGGGTTGGACGCAGCTCTCAAGAGCCAGGTTGCCTTCTATGGACAAGAGATGTTCTGTCTTGTGGCTCAGCGATCAAATGCTGAACCAGATGTTGGTATTCTAGAGTTTGCCTCTGGAGACAGATGCCTGCAAACCTAAGCTAGAGTTCTGTTGAGGTCATAGAGGTAGGGCAGGTTCCATCTTCTGACTCAGGGTCATTGACCTGGGTGTCTGCCTGGAGGTAGGTGTCTGTCATGTTTCCGAATGCGCCTTTTTTCCAAGGTGGCCACTAATTTGCAGTGGCTCAGGGGCATTGCAGTAGTCTCCCAATCTGAGGGTTTATGCAAATGTGACGGACAGATTTTCCTTCGAGTGTGTAGGCAGATTCCTGTGCTATGGCTCCAGAGGCCCCATCTTGGAGGGTCTGTTGGCCAGGGCTTTGGGGACAAAAGTCTACAGACACAAACTCGTGATAGGGTTTGGGGCAAGGTGGTCGCAGGCCCGATCTGCAGACCATGAGGGCAGCACCACGTGATCTTAAATAAGGGCAACGGGGAGGCAGGAGCACAGGTTTCTCTGTCTGGGTTGTGTGTCTCGCTTGGCCACAGAATGTAGCGTTAGCCTCATGGGGCCATGGGTGATTCTGCCTCTGTGAGGATTCTGGCGGCTCCCTAGGGTTTGGTGTCTTTCAGGTGGAAAGGAAGAGTGCTTTTTTCTGCCTTAGCTGTCCAACCATAGCAGGGATTCCAGAGTCGGCTTCTGGGCTGGGCGTTTGGAGAACCTGACTGAGGATGAGGACTGGGGCCTAGGGGCATTCAGGCTTGATATAGGGGCTCCTGGTCCAGCTAGCCAGGGGGTGGTTGAAATCGGGCTCAGACTGAGACTCACAATGCTTGTTTGTAGCCAGGTTAGCCCTCCTGGGTGGGCGTGGTCTCATGGGCCATGCAGCTTGCTCCCACTCTGAGTGTTAGACCCCCATCCCCACAGCTAGCTTTTCCCTTCGTGAGTAAGGAGGAGTGATCTTTTATGTTTGAGGTTCCCCCATAGGACTCGATTTGAGTTGTGGTCTGGGCACAGATGCCTGAATACATAGGTCTGGTAGAGTTGTGAGTCTCTGGCCATGTCAGGTCTCACATGCAGGATATGGGGCCCAATACCTATGGGGCTGATGGGAGATGGGGGCTCAGGCTGTGGTAGACAGAGCATTAGTGCACAGGGCGGCCTAGGATATTGAGATGTTTTCGAGGTCCATGCAGGTTGAGCCACATGTGGGGACTCTGGGCAGACCCCTAGGGCCCTTCTTCTTTCTGGAGGGCAAGCAGAAGACTGCCTTGGGGCTCCTGAATGAACAATCTGGAGGTTTTGCTGCTCAGGAAGGTGAGGACAGAATTCTGAACGCACAACTGCCAGTCTAGTTCAGTGCCGAGCACCTGGAATTTGCAATGTGCAGGGTCTGACTCAAGATCTACAAGCACCTGATTCAGGGCACGTGTCAGATGGTCGCTCATGCTGCAGTTTGTGTCCATGATGGACGACGAGTGGAGGGGTGGCCTCATGAGGCCATGAGGTCTTCCCAGGCTGGGACTTGTGAGCTTCTCTGAACAGCAAGCTTTCCTTCTGTGGGACAGGGGGAATCCATTTGTATGGAACCAGGGTCCACCCTATGGAAAGACATCATAGCAGAAGTCACCGCATGGATGGCTGGAAAGCCCAGCTCTGCTTACACTTCCAGCCCAGGAACAAGGCCTTTTTGATCTGTTGGCTTGGGGGCAAAGTGCCCATGGGGTTGAGGTAACAGGGAGCCTCATTCTGATGGGACACAAGGCTGGCTTGTGTCCAGGGAGACCTTAGAATGTGGTGGGGGGTCAGGTGCCACGCAGGATTCCCCTCCCCTGAGGGTTGGACACATTTCCAAAAAGCCAGGCTGCCTTCTGGGGACAGGAGGTGTTCTGTTTTGTGGATCAGGGATCAAATATTGGACCATATGTTCATAAGCCAGAGTTTGCCTCTGGAGGCAGATGCCTGCAAACCTAAGTTGGGGTTCCGTTGAGGTCCAAGGGGTATGTCTGGTTCCATCTTCTGACTAAGGGCCATTGACCTGGGTGTGTGCCTGGGGGTAGCTGTCTGGCATGTGTCCTAATGCGCATTTTTCCAAGGCGGCCAAGGAATTTGGGGTGAGCTCAGCGGCATTGCAGGTGTCTCCCAATCTGGAGGGTTTGTGCAAATGTGACTGGCAAAGTTTCCTTCAGGTGGGTAGACAGAGTCCTGCGCTGTGGCTCCTGAGGCCCCATCCTGGAGGGCCTGTCGGCCAGGGCTTTGGGGACAAAATTCTGCAAACACAAACTCGGTATAGGGTTCTGGGCGAGGTGATGACAGAACCGATCTGCGGAACATGAGGGCAGTGCCGCAAGATCTCAAATGAGAATGACGGGGAGGCGGGAGTGCAGACTTTTCTCTCTGGGTTGGGTGTCTCGGTTGACCATGGAGTGTAGCGGTAGCCTCAGGGACCATGGGTCCATTGGACATTTTGCCTCTGTGAGGATTCTGCCCGGCTCCCAAGGGTTTGGTGTCTTTTGGGGGAAGAGAAGTGTGTTGTTTTCCGTCTCAGGGGTCCTGTGATAGCAGGGATTCCAGAATCGACTTCTGGGTCTGGGCATCTGGACAACCCGACTGAGGGTGAGGATTTGGGCCTAGGGGCATGTCAGGCCAGATATGAGGGCTTCTGGTCCAGCTAGCGAGGGGGCTGGTTTACCAGCTAGCGAGGGGGATTATTTGAAAGAGAGCTCAGGCTGAGGGTCACAATGCCTGTTTGTGGCCAAGGCAGCCCTCCTGTGTGGGCGTGGTCTCATGGGCCATGCAGCTGCCTCCCACTCTGAGGGTTAGACTCCCATCCCTACAGCGAGCTTTTCCCATTGTGGGGAAGGAGGAGTGCTCTTTGATGCCAAGGTTCTCCCATAGGCCGGGATTTGAGCTATGGTCTGGACAGACGTCTGAATACCCAGGTTGCATAGAGATGACAGTCTCTGGCCTTGGCACATCCCACATGTACGATATGGGGCCAGCTACCTGGTTGTTGATGGGAGGTCAGGGCTCAGGCTAAGTCTGACAGAGCATTAGTGCACAGGGTAGCCTAGGACATTCTGGTGCCATAGAGGTCCTTGCAGGTTGATCTTTACGTGGGGATTCAGAGCAGACCCCTAGAGCCCCTCTTCTTTCTAGAGGGCAGGCAGAGGATGGCTTTTTGGCCCCCGAATGAACAATCTGGAGGGCTGGCGGGCCAGGAGGGTGAGGACGGAATTCTGAATGCACAAGGCCATTTACATTCAGTGTCAAGTGCATGGTATTTCCATGTGCAGCGTCTGACTCGAGATCTACAGCACCTGAGTCAGGGCAAGTGTCAGATGGTCACTCACGCTGGAGTTTGCGTCCATGATGTCCGACGAATGGAGGGGTGGCCTCATGAGGCCAAGGAGGTCTTCCCAGGCTGGGGCTTGTGAATAGCTCTGAACAGTAAGCTTTCCTTTTGTGGTATAGGGGGGGTCTGTTTGTTTTTTTTTTTTAAACTTTAAGTTTCTTTTTTTTCCCATTTTATTTATTGTTTCAGCGTAACAGTATTCATTGTTTTTGCACAACACCCAGTGCTCCATGCAAAACGTGCCCTCCCCATTACCCACCACCTGGTCCCCCAACCTCCCACCCCTGACACTTCAAAACCCTCAGGTTGTTTTCCAGAGTTCATAGTCGCTTACGGTTCGCCTCCCCTTCCAAATTTTTTTTTTTAATAAACATATAATGTATTTTTATCCCCAAGGGTAAAGGTCTGTGAATCGCCAGGTTTACACACTTCACAGCACTCACGATAGCACATACCCTCCCCAATGTCCATAGACCCTTCCCCCTCTCTCAATCCACCTCCCCCCAGCAACCCCCAGTTTGTTTTGTGAGATTAAGAGTCATTTATGGTTTGTCTCCCTCCCAATCCCATCTTGTTTCATTTATTCTTCTCCTATCCCCCTACCCCCCCATGTTGCTTCTCCTATCCCCCTACCCCCCCATGTTGCTTCTCCATGTCTTCATATCAGGGAGATCATATGATAGTTGTCTTTCTCTGATTGACTTATTTCACTAAGCATGATATGCTCTAGTTCCATCCACGTCGTCGCAAATGGCAAGATTTCATTTCTTTTGAGGGCTGCATAGTATTCCATTGTGTATATATACCACATCTTCTTTATCCATTCATCTGTTGATGGACATCTAGGTTCTTTCCATAGTTTGGCTATTGTAGACATTGCTGCTATAAACATTCGGGTACACGTGCCCCTTCGGATCACTACGTTTGTATCTTTAGGGTAAATACCCAGTAGTGCAATTGCTGGGTCATACGGTAGTTCTATTTTCAACATTTTGAGGAACCTCCATGCTGTTTTCCAGAGTGGTTGCACCAGCTTGCATTCCCACCAACAGTGGAGGAGGGTTCCCCTTTCTCCACATCCTCGCCAGCATCTGTCATTTTCTGACTTGTTAATTTTAGCCATTCTGACTGGTGTGAGGTGATATCTCATTGTGGTTTTGATTTGTATTTCCCTGATGCCGAGTGACGTGGAGCACTTTTTCATGTGTCTGTTGGCCATCTGGATGTCTTCTTTGCAGAAATGTCTGTTCATGTCCTCTGCCCATTTCTTGATTGGATTGTTTGTTCTTTGGGTGTCGAGTTTGCTAAGTTCCTTATAGATTTTGGATACTAGCCCTTTATCTGATCTGTCGTTTGCAAATATCTTCTCCCATTCTGTCAGCTGTCTTTTGGTTTTGTGAACTGTTTCCTTTGCTGTGCAAAAGCTTTTGATCTTGATGAAATCCCAATAGTTCATTTTTGCCCTTGCTTCCCTTGCCTTTGCCGTTGTTCCTAGGAAGATGTTGCTCCGGCTGAGGTCGAAGAGGTTGCTGCCTGCATTCTCCTCAAGGATTTTGATGGATTCCTTTCTCACATTGAGGTCCTTCATCCATTTGGAGTCTATTTTCGTGTGTGGTGTAAGGAAGTGGTCCAATTTCATTTTTCTGCATGTGGCTGTCCAATTTTCCCAGCACCATTTATTGAAGAGGCTGTCTTTTTTCCATTGGACATCCTTTCCTGCTTTGTCGAAGGTTAGTTGACCATAGAGTTGAGGGTCGATTTCTGGGCTCACTATTCTGTTCCACTGATCCATGTGTCTGTTTTTGTGCCAGTACCATGCTGTCTTGATGATGACAGCTTTGTAATAGAGCTTGATGTCCGGAATTGTGATGCCACCAACTTTGCCTTTCTTTATCAATATTCCTTTGGCTATTCGAGGTCTTTTCTGGTTCCATATAAATTTGAGGATTATTTGCTCCATTTCTTTGAAAAAAATGGATGGTATTTTGATAGGGATTGCATTAAATGTGTAGATTGCGATGAGGTCAAGATGGCGGAGAAGTAGCAGCCTGAGACTACATCAGGTAACAGGAGATCAGCTCGATAGCTCATCTAAACATTGCAAACACCTACAAATCCAACGGGAGAGTGAAGAGAAGAAGAACAGCAACTCTAGAAACAGAAAATGAACCACTTTCTGAAAGGTAGGACTGGCGGAGAAGTGAATCTAAAACGACGGGAAGATAGACCGCGGGGGGAGGGGCCGGCTCCCGGCAAGCGGTGGAGGAACGGAGCACAAAATCAGGACTTTTAAAAGTCTGTTCCACTGAGGGACATTGCTCCAGGGGCTAAACCGGGGTGAAGCCCACGCGGGGCCAGCGTGGCCCCAGGCCCCGCAAGGTCACAGAAGGATCGGGGGTGTCAGAGTGTCGGAGAGCTTGCAGGTATTAGAATGGAGAAACCGGCTACAAAGACAGAGCCGAGGACTGAACTCTCAGCTCGGGGTTACCTTGAACTGGTCGCGGGCTGTGTGAGTTCGGAGCGCGGCTAGAGGCTGGGGATACGGGAGTGATTGGGTGCTGTCCTCTGGGGGCACACTCCGGCTCCTCCGGGCCGGAGTTTGGGAGGCCGCCCTTTTCATTCCCGTCCTCCGGAACTCTACGGAAAGCGTTCAGGGAACAGAAGCTCCCAAAAGCGAACCCGAGCCGATTACTTAGTCCGGCCGCCGGTAAGGGCGGTGCAATCCCGCCTCAGGCAAAGACACTTGAGAATCACTACAACAGGCCCCTCCCCCAGAAGATCAACAAAATATCCAGCCAGGATGAAGTTCATCTATCAAGGAGAAAGCAGATTCAATTCCTAAGACAGCAGAGCAATTCCAGAGGAGGAGAAAGCAAAGCACGGAACTCATGGCTTTCTCCCCATGATTCTTTAGTCTTGCGGCTACTTCAATTTTTTTTTCCTTTTTCAATTTTTTTTCTTTTTTCAATTTTTTTCTTTTTTCTTTTTTCTTCTTCTGCTAAATTTTTTTAAAACTTTTACCCTTTTCTTTTTTAACGTTTTTTGACTAGTTCATCTAAATATATATATTTTTTCTTTCTTTTTTATATTTTTTTATTTGTTTTATTTTTTAAATTTTTTCTTTTCTTTTTTTTTTTCTCTTTTTTTTTCAGAACCTGTTTTTTATCCCCTTTCTCCCCCCCACAATTTGGGGTCTCTTCTGATTTGGTTACAGCGCATTTTTCCGGGGTCTTTGCCACCCTATTAGTAGTTTATTTGCTCCTTCATATCCTCTTATCTGGACAAAATGACAAGGCGGAAAAAATCACCACAAACAAAAGAACAAGAGACAGTACCGAAGGCTAGGGACCTAATCAACACAGACATTGGTACTATGTCAGATCAAGAGTTCAGAATGACGATTCTGAACATTCTAGCCGGGCTCGAAAAAGGCATGGAAGATATTAGAGAAACCCTCTCTGGAGATATTAAAGCCCTTTCTGGAGAAATTAAAGAACTAAAATCTAACCAAGTTGAAATCAAAAAAGCTATTAATGAGGTGCAATCAAAAATGGAGGCTCTCACTGCTAGGATCAATGAGGCAGAAGAAAGAATTAGTGATATAGAAGACCAAATGACAGAGAATAAAGAAGCCGAACAAAAGAGGGACAAACAGCTACTGGACCATGAGGGGAGAATTCGAGAGATAAGTGACACCATAAGACGAAACAACATTAGAATAATTGGGATTCCAGAAGAAGAAGAAACAGAGAGGGGAGCAGAAGGTCTATTGGAGAGAATCATTGGAGAGAATTTCCCTAATATGGCAAAGGGAACAAGCATCAAAATCCAGGAGATGCAGAGAACCCCCTCAAAGTCAACAAGAATAGGTCCACACCCCGTCACCTAATAGTAAAATTGACAAGTCTTAGTGACAAAGAGAAAATCCTGAAAGCAGCCCGAGAAAAGAAGTCTGTAACATACAATGGTAAAAATATTAGATTGGCAGCAGACTTATCCACAGAGACCTGGCAGGCCAGGAAGAGCTGGCATGATATATTCAGAGCACTCAACGAGAAAAACATGCAGCCAAGAATACTCTATCCAGCTAGGCTATCATTGAAAATAGAAGGAGAGATAAAAAGCTTCCAGGACAAACAAAAACTGAAAGAATTTGCAAACACCAAACCAGGTCTCCAGGAAATATTGAAAGGGGTCCTCTAAGCAAAGAGAGAGCCTAAAAGTAGTAGATCAGAAAGGTACAGAGACAATATACAGTAACAGTCACCTTACAGGCTACTAATGGCACTAAATTCATATCTCTCAATAGTTACCCTGAATGTTAATGGGCTAAATACCCCAATCAAAAGACACAGGGTATCAGAATGGATAAAAAAACAAAACCCATCAGTATGTTGCCTGCAAGAAACCCATTTTAGACGCGAAGACACCTCCAGATTTAAAGTGAGGGGGTGGAAAACAATTTACCATGCTAATGGGCATCAGAAGAAAGCTGGGGTGGCAATCCTTCTATCAGATCAATTAGATTTTAAGCCAAAGACTATAATAAGAGATGAGGAAGGACACTATATCCTACTCAAAGGGTCTGTCCAACAAGAAGATCTAACAATTTTAAATATCTATGCCCCTAACGTGGGAGCAGCCAACTATATCAACCAATTATTAACAAAATCAAAGAAACACATCAATAATAATACAATAATAGTAGGGGACTTTAACACTCCCCTCACTGAAAGCGACAGATCATCCAAGCAAAAGATCAACAAGGAAATAAAGGCCTTAAATGACACACTGGACCAGATGGACATCACAGATCTATTCAGAACATTTCATCCCAAAGCAACAGAATACACATTCTTCTCTAGTGCACATGGAACCTTCTCCAGAATAGATCACATCCTGGGTCACAAATCAGGTCTCAACCGGTATCAAAAGATTAGGATCATTCCCTGCATATTTTCAGACCACAATGCTCTGATGCTAGAACTCAATCATAAGACGAAAGCTGGAAAGAACCCAAATACATGGAGACTAAACAGCATCCTTCTAAAGAATGAATGGGCTAACCAGGAAATTAAAGAAGAATTGAAAAAATTCATGGAAACAAATGATAATGAAAACACAACAGTTCAAAATCTGTGGGACACAGCAAAGGCAGTCCTGAGAGGAAAATATATAGCGGTACAAGCCTTTCTCAAGAAACAAGAAAGGTCTCAAGTACACAACCTAACCCTACGCGTAAAGGAGCTGGAGAAAGAACAAGAAAGAAACCCTAAACCCAGCAGGAGAAGAGAAATCATAAAGATCAGAGCAGAAATCAATGAAATAGAAACCAAAAAAAACAATAAAAAAAATCAATGAAACTAGGAGCTGGTTCTTTGAAAGAATCAATAGGATTGATAAACCCCTGGCCAGACTCATCAAAAAGAAAAGAGAAAGGACCCAAATCAATAAAATCATGAATGAAAGAGGAGAGATCACAACTAACACCAAAGAAATACAGACAATTATAAGAACATACTATGAGCAACTCTACGCCAACAAATTGGACAATCTGGAAGAAATGGATGCATTCCTAGAGACATATAAACTACCACAACTGAACCAGTAAGAAATAGAAAACCTGAACAGGCCCATAACCAGTAAGGAGATTGAAACAGTCATCAAAAATCTCCAAACAAACAAAAGCCCAGGGCCAGATGGCTTCCCAGGGGAATTCTACCAAACATTTAAAGAAGAACTCATTCCTATTCTCCTGAAACTGTTCCAAAAAATAGAAATGGAAGGAAAACTTCCAAACTCATTCTATGAGGCCAGCGTCACCTTGATCCCAAAACCAGACAAGGATCCCACCAAAAAAGAGAACTACAGACCAATATCCTTGATGAACACAGACGCAAAAATTCTCACCAAAATACTAGCCAATAGGATTCAACAGTACATTAAAAGGATTATTCACCACGATCAACTGGGTTTTATTCCAGGGCTGCAGGGTTGGTTCAACATCCGAAAATCAATCATTGTGATACAACACATTAATAAAAGAAAGAACAAGAACCATATGATACTCGCAATAGTTCCTGAAAAAGCATTTGACAAAGTACAGCATCCCTTCCTGATCAAAACTCTTCAAAGTGTAGGGATAGAGGGCACATACCTCAATATTATCAAAGCCATCTATGAAAAACCCACCGCAAATATCATTCTCAATGGAGAGAAACTGAAAGCTTTTCCTTTAAGGTCAGGAACACGGCAGGGATGTCCATTATCACCACTGCTATTCAACATAGTACTAGAAGTCCTAGCCTCAGCAATCAGACAACAAAAAGAAATTAAAGGCATCCAAATTGGTAAAGAAGAAGTCAAACTATCACTCTTCGCAGATGATATGATATTATATGTGGAAAACCCAAAAGACTCCACTCCAAAACTGCTAGAACTTGTACAGGAATTCAGTAAAGTGTCAGGATATAAAATCAATGCACAGAAATCAGTTGCATTTCTGTACACCAACAACAAGACTGAAGAAAGAGAAATTAAGGAGTCAATCCCATTCACAATTGTACCCAAAACTATAAGATACCTAGGAATAAACCTAACCAAAGAGACTAAGAATCTATACACAGAAAATTATAAAGTACTCATGAAAGAAATTGAGGAAGACACAAGAAAATGGAAAAATGTTCCATGCTCCTGGATTGGAAGAATAAATATTGTGAAAATGTCTATGCTACCTAAAGCAATCTACACATTTAATGCAATCCCTATCAAAATACCATCCATTTTTTTCAAAGAAATGGAGCAAATAATCCTGAAATTTATATGGAACCAGAAAAGACCTCGAATAGCCAAAGGAATATTGATAAAGAAAGGCAAAGTTGGTGGCATCACAATTCCGGACATCAAGCTCTATTACAAAGCTGTCATCATCAAGACAGCATGGTACTGGCACAAAAACAGACACATGGATCAGTGGAACAGAATAGTGAGCCCAGAAATCGACCCTCAACTCTATGGTCAACTAACCTTCGACAAAGCAGGAAAGGATGTCCAATGGAAAAAAGACAGCCTCTTCAATAAATGGTGCTGGGAAAATTGGACAGCCACATGCAGAAAAATGAAATTGGACCACTTCCTTACACCACACACGAAAATTAGACTCCAAATGGATGAAGGACCTCAATGTGAGAAAGGAATCCATCAAAATCCTTGAGGAGAATGCAGGCAGCAACCTCTTCGACCTCAGCCGGAGCAACATCTTCCTAGGAACAACGGCAAAGGCAAGGGAAGCAAGGGCAAAAATGAACTATTGGGATTTCATCAAGATCAAAAGCTTTTGCACAGCAAATGAAACAGTTAACAAAACCAAAAGACAGCTGACAGAATGGGAGAAGATATTTGCAAACGACAGATCAGATAAAGGGCTAGTATCCAAAATCTATAAGGAACTTAGCAAACTCAACACCCAAAGAACAAACAATCCAATCAAGAAATGGGCAGAGGACATGAACAGACATTTCTGCAAAGAAGACATCCAGATGGCCAACAGACACATGAAAAAGTGCTCCACGTCACTCGCCATCAGGGAAATACAAATCAAAACCACAATGAGATATCACCTCACACCAGTCAGAATGGCTAAAATTAACAAGTCAGGAAATGACAGATGCTGGCGAGGATGTGGAGAAAGGGGAACCCTCCTCCACTGTTGGTGGGAATGCAAGCTGGTGCAACCACTCTGGACAACAGCATGGAGGATCCTCAAAATGTTGAAAATAGAACTACCCTATGACCCAGCAATTGCACTACTGGGTATTTACCCTAAAGATACAAACATAGTGATCCGAAGGGGCACGTGCACCCGAATGTTTATAGCAGCAATGTCTACAATAGCCAGACTATGGAAAGAACCTAGATGTCCATCAACAGATGAATGGATAAAGAAGATGTGGTATATATACACAATGGAATACTATGCAGCCATCAAAAGAAATGAAATCTTGCCATTTGCGACGACGTGGATGGAACTAGAGCGTATCATGCTTAGTGAAATAAGTCAATCAGAGAAAGACAACTATCATATGATCTCCCTGATATGAGGACAGGGAGAAGCAACATGGGGGGGGTAGGGGGATAGGAGAAGAATAAATGAAACAAGATGGGATTGGGAGGGAGACAAACCATAAATGACTCTTAATCTCACAAAACAAACTGGGGGTTGCTGGGGGGAGGTGGGATTGGGAGAGGGGGAGCGGGCTATGGACATTGGGGAGGGGAGGCGAACCATAAGAGACTATGGACTCTGAAAAACAACCAGAGGGTTTTGAAGGGTCAGGGGTGGGAGGTTGGGGGAACAGGTGGTGGGTAATGGGGAGGGCACGTTTTGCATGGAGCACTGGGTGTTGTGCAAAAAGAATGAATACTGTTACGCTGAAAAAATAAATAAAATGGAAAAAAAATGTGTAGATTGCTTTAGGTAGCATAGACATTTTCACAATATTTATTCTTCCAATCCAGGAGCATGGAACATTTTTCCATTTCTTTGTGTCTTCCTCAATTTCTTTCATGAGTACTTTATAATTTTCTGCGTATAGATTCTTAGCCTCTTTGGTTAGGTTTATTCCTAGGTATCTTATAGTTTTGGGTACAACTGTAAATGGGATTGACTCCTTAATTTCTCTTTCTTCTGTCTTGTTGTTGGTGTACAGAAATGCAACTGATTTCTGTGCATTGATTTTATATCGTGACACTTTACTGAATTCCTGTACAAGTTCTAGCAGTTTTGGAGTGGAGTCTTTTGGGTTTTCCACATATAATATCATATCATCTGTGAAGAGTGATAGTTTGACTTCTTCTTTACCAATTTGGATGCCTTTAATTTCTTTTTGTTGTCTGATTGCTGAGGCTAGGACTTCTAGTACTATGTTGAATAGCAGTGGTGATAATGGACATCCCTGCCGTGTTCCTGACCTTAAAGGAAAAGCTTTCAGTTTCTCTCCATTGAGAATGATATTTGCGGTGGGTTTTTCATAGATGGCTTTGATAATATTGAGGTATGTGCCCTCTATCCCTACACTTTGAAGAGTTTTGATCAGGAAGGGATGCTGTACTTTGTCAAATGCTTTTTCAGCATCTATGGAGAGTATCATATGGTTCTTGTTCTTTCTTTTATTAATGTGTTCTATCACATTGATTGATTTGCAGATGTTGAACCAACCCTGCAGCCCTGGAATAAAACCCAGTTGATCGTGGTGAATAATCCTTTTAATGTACTGTTGAATCCTATTGGCTAGTATTTTGGTGAGAATTTTTGCGTCTGTGTTCATCAAGGATATTGGTCTGTAGTTCTCTTTTTTGGTGGGATCCTTGTCTGGTTTTGGGATCAAGGTGATGCTGGCCTCATAGAATGAGTTTGGAAGTTTTCCTTCCATTTCTATTTTTTGGAACAGTTTCAGGAGAATAGGAATGAGTTCTTCTTTAAATGTTTGGTAGAATTCCCCTGGGAAGCCATCTGGCCCTGGGCTTTTGTTTGTTTGGAGATTTTTGATGACTGTTTCAATCTCCTTACTGGTTATGGGCCTGTTCAGGTTTTCTATTTCTTACTGGTTCAGTTGTGGTAGTTTATATGTCTCTAGGAATGCATCCATTTCTTCCAGATTGTCCAATTTGTTGGCGTAGAGTTGCTCATAGTATGTTCTTATAATTGTCTGTATTTCTTTGGTGTTAGTTGTGATCTCTCCTCTTTCATTCATGATTTTATTGATTTGGGTCCTTTCTCTTTTCTTTTTGATGAGTCTGGCCAGGGGTTTATCAATCCTATTGATTCTTTCAAGGAACCAGCTCCTAGTTTCATTGATTTTTTTCTATTGTTTTTTTGGTTTCTATTTCATTGATTTCTGCTCTGATCTTTATGATTTCTCTTCTCCTGCTGGGTTTAGGGTTTCTTTCTTGTTCTTTCCCAGCTCCTTTACGCGTAGGGTTAGGTTGTGTAGTTGAGACCTTTCTTGTTTCTTGAGAAAGGCTTGTACCGCTATATATTTTCCTCTCAGGACTGCCTTTGCTGTGTCCCACAGATTTTGAACTGTTGTGTTTTCATTATCATTTGTTTCCATGATTCTTTTCAGTTCTTCTTTAATTTCCTGGTTGACCCATTCATTCTCTGGAAGGATGCTGTTTAGTCTCCATGTATTTGGTTCTTTCCAGCTTTCCTCTTGTGATTGAGTTCTAGCTTCAGAGCATTGTGGTCTGAAAATATGAAGTGAATGATCCTAATCTTTTTTTTTTTTTTCAATTCTTTTTTTTTCCATTTTATTTATTTTTTCAGCGTAACAGTATTCATTCTTTTTGCACAACACCCAGTGCTCCATGCAAAACGTGCCCTCCCCATTACCCACCACCTGTTCCCCCAACCTTCCACCCCTGACCCTTCAAAACCCTCAGGTTGCCCCAATCTCCCACCCCTGACCCTTCAAAACCCTCAGGTTGTTTTTCAGAGTCCATAGTCTCTTATGGTTCGCCTCCCCTCCCCAATGTCCATAGCCCCCTCCCCCTCTCCCAATCCCACCTCCCCCCAGCAACCCCCAGTTTGTTTTGTGAGATTAAGAGTCATTTATGGTTTGTCTCCCTCCCAATCCCATCTTGTTTCATTTATTCTTCTCCTATCCCCCTAACCCCCCATGTTGCTTCTCCCTGTCCTCATATCAGGGAGATCATATGATATTTGTCTTTCTCCGATTGACTTATTTCACTAAGCATGATACGCTCTAGTTCCATCCATGTCATTGCAAATGTCATGATTTCATTTCTTTTGATGGCTGCATAGTATTCCATTGTGTATATATACCACATCTTCTTTATCCATTCATCTGTTGATGGACATCTAGGTTCTTTCCATAGTCTGGCTATTGTAGATATTGCTGCTATAAACATTCGGGTACACGTGCCCCTTAGGATCACTACGTTTGTATCTTTAGGGTAAATACCCAGTAGTGCAATTTCTGGGTCATACGATAGTTCTATTTTCAACATTTTGAGGAACCTCCATGCTGTTTTCCAGAGTGGTTTCACCAGCTTGCATTCCCACCAACAGTGGAGGAGGGTTTCCCTTTCTCCACATCCTCGCCAGCATCTGTCATTTCCTGACTTGTTAATTTTACCCATTCTGACTGGTGTGAGGTGATATCTCATTGTGGTTTTGATTTGTATTTCCCTGATGCCGAGTGACGTGGAACACTTTTTCATGTGTCTGTTGGCCATCTGGATGTCTTCTTTGCAGAAATGTCTGTTCATGTCCTCTGCCATAATCTTTTGATACCGGTTGAGACCTGATTTGTGACCCAGGATGTGATCTATTCTGGAGAAGGTTCCATGTGCACTAGAGAAGAATGTGTATTCTGTTGCTTGGGATGAAATGTTCTGAATATATCTGTGATGTCCATCTGGTCCAGTGTGTCATTTAAGGCCTTTATTTCCTTGTTGATCTTTTGCTTGGATGATCTGACCATTTCAGTGAGGGGAGTGTTAAAGTCCCCTACTATTATTGTATTATTATTGATGTGTTTCTTTAATTTTGTTATTAATTGGTTGATATAGTTGGCTGCTCCCACGTTAGGGGCATAGATATTTAAAATTGTTAGATCTTCTTGTTGGACAGACCCTTTGAGTAGGATATAGTGTCCTTCCTCATCTCTTATTATAGTCTTTGGCTTAAAATCTAATTGATCTGATAGAAGGATTGCCACCCCAGCTTTCTTCTGATGCCCATTAGCATGGTAAATTGTTTTCCACCCCCTCACTTTAAATCTGGAGGTGTCTTCGCGTCTAAAATGGGTTTCTTGCAGGCAACATACTGTTGGGTTTTGTTTTTTTATCCATTCTGATACCCTGTGTCTTTTGATTGGAGCATTTAGCCCATTAACATTCAGGTTAACTATTGAGAGATATGAATTTAGTGCCATTATTAGCCTGTAAGGTGACTGTTCCTGTATATTGTCTCTGTACCTTTCTGATCTACTACTTTTAGGCTCTCTCTTTGCTTAGAGGACCCCTTTCAATATTTCCTGGAGACCTGGTTTGGTGTTTGCAAATTCTTTCAGTTTTTGTTTGTCCTGGAAGCTTTTTATCTCTCCTTCTATTTTCAATGATAGCCTAGCTGGATAGAGTATTCTTGGCTGCATGTTTTTCTCGTTGAGTGCTCTGAATATATCATGCCAGCTCTTCCTGGCCTGCCAGGTCTCTGTGGATAAGTCTGCTGCCAATCTAATATTTTTACCATTGTATGTTACTGATTTCTTTTCTCGGGCTGCTTTCAGGATTTTCTCTTTGTCACTAAGACTTGTAAATTTTACTATTAGGTGACGGGGTGTGAACCTATTCTTGTTGACTTTGAGGGGGGTTCTCTGCATCTCCTGGATTTTGATGCTTGTTCCCTTTGCCATATTAGGGAAATTCTCTCCAATGATTCTCTCCAATAGACCTTCTGCTCCCCTCTCTGTTTCTTCTTCTTCTGGAATCCCAATTATTCTAATGTTGTTTCGTCTTATGGTGTCACTTATCTCTCGAATTCTCCCCTCATGGTCCAGTAGCTGTTTGTCCCTCTTTTGCTCGGCTTCCTTATTCTCTGTCATTTGGTCTTCTATATCACTAATTCTTTCTTCTGCCTCACTTATCCTAGCAGTGAGAGCCTCCATTTTTGATTGCACCTCATTAATAGCTTTTTTGATTTCAACTTGGTTAGATTTTTGTTCTTTAATTTCTCCAGAAAGGGCTTTAATATCTCCAGAGAGGGTTTCTCTCATATCTTCCATGCCTTTTTCGAGCCCGGCTAGAATGTTCAGAATCGTCATTCTGAACTCTTGATCTGACATATTACCAATGTCTGTGTTGATTAGGTCCCTAGCCTTTGGTACTGTCTCTTGTTCTTTTGTTTGTGGTGATTTTTTCCGCCTTGTCATTTTGTCCAGATGAGAGGATGTGAAGGAGCAAATAAACTACTAAAAGGGTGGCAAAGACCCCAGAAAAATGCGCTGTAACCAAGTCAGAAGAGACCCCTAATTGTGGGGGGGAGAAAGGGGATAAAAACAGGTTCTGAAAAAAAAAAGAAAAAAAAGAAATAAATTTAAAAAATAAAACAAATAAAGAAAAAATATAAAAAAGAAAGAAAAAATATATATATTTAGATAAACTAGTCAAAAAACGTTAAAAAAGAAAACGGTAAAAGTTTTAAAAAATTTAGCAGAAGGAGAAAAAAAAGAAAAAAAATTGAAAAAGAGAAAAAAAAAAATTGAAGTAGCCGCAAGACTAAAGAATCATGGGGAGAAAGCCCCCATGATTTGCTTTGCTTTCTCCTCCTCTGGAATTGCGCTGCTTTCTTAGGAGTTGAACCTACTTTCCTTGATAGATGAACTTCGTCCTGGCTGGATATTTTGTTGGTCTTCTGGGGGAGGGGCCTGTTGTAGTGACTCTTAAGTGTCTTTGCCGGAGGCGGGATTGCACCGCCCTTACCGGCAGCGGGGCTAAGTAATCGGCTCAGGTTCGCTTTTATGAGCTTCTGTTCCCTGAACTCTTTCCGTAGAGTTCCGGAGGATGGGAATGAAAATGGCGGCCTCCTAGTCTCCGGCCCGGAGGAGCCATGAGCCTGGGGCCCCACTCCTCAGTGCGCCCCCAGAGGACAGCACCCAATCACTCCCGTATCCCCAGCCTCTATCCGCGCTCCGAGCTCACCCAGCCCGCGACCAGTTCAAGGTAACCCCGAGCTGAGAGTTCAGTCCTCGGCTCTGTCTCTGCAGCCGGCTTCTCCGTTCTAATACCTGCGAGCTCTCCGACACTCTGACACCCCCGATCCTTCTGTGACCCTGCGGGGCCTGGGGCCACACTGACCCCGCGTGGGCTTCACCCTGGTTTAGCCCCTGGAGCAATGTCCCTCAGTGGAACAGACTTTTAAAAGTCCTGATTTTGTGCTCCGTTGCTCCGCCGCTTGCTGGGAGCCGGCCCCTCCCCCCGCGGTCTATCTTCCCATCGTTTTAGATTCACTTCTCCGCCAGTCCTACGTTTCAGAAAGTGGTTGATTTTCTGTTTCTAGAGTTGCTGTTATTCTCTTCGCTCTCCCGTTGGATTTGTAGGTGTTTGCAATGTTTAGATAAGCTATCAAGGTGATCTCCTGCTACCTGATGTAGTCTCAGGCTGCTACTTCTCTGCCATCTTGACTCCTCGGTCTGTTTTGATAGTACCAGCATCCACCATATGGAAAGACGTCGTAGCAGAAGTCACTTCATGGTTGCCTGTAAAGCCTAGCTCCGCTTACACTTCCAGCCCAGGAATAAGGCCGTTTTGATCTAGTGGCTCTGGGGTAAAGTACCCAGGGAGCTGAGGTGACAGGTAGCCTCATTCTGATGGGTCACATTTCAGGCATGTGTCCAGGGAGACCTTACAATGTGGCGGGGACTAGGCGCCATGCAGGATTTTCCTCCCCTGAGGGTGGACGCAGCTCCCAAGAGCCAGGTTGCCTTCTGGGGACAGGAGGTGTTCTGTTTTGTGGCTCAGGGATCATGCGTTAGAACTTATGTAGATATTCCAGACATTCCCTCTGGAGTCAGATGCCTGCAAACCTAAGCTAATGTTCAGTTGAGGTCCTAGGGGCATTTCAGGTTCCATCTTCTGATTCAGGGCCTTTGACCTGGATGTCTGCCTGGAGGTTGCTGTCTTTCATGTATATGAATGTGCCTTTTATCCATGGTGGCCAACGAGTTTGGGGTGGGCTCAAGTGCATTGCAGGTGTTTCCCAAACTGAAGGATTTGTGCAACTGTGAAGGGCAGAGTTTCGGGAGGGCAGGCAGAGTCCTGGGCTGTGGCTCCAGAGGCCCCATCCTGGAAAGCCTTTCGGCCAGCGCTTCGGGGAAAAAAGTTGGCAAACACAAACTCGGGTTAGTTTGAGTGGGGAGGTGATGGCAGGTCTGATCTGCAGACCATGAGGACAGTGCCTCAGGATCTAAATTTAGGCGACGGGGTCATGTAGCTGTCTCCCATTCTGGGGGATTGACCCCCATCCTCACAGCAAGGTTTTCCGGTTGTCAGGAAGGAGGAGTTGTCATTTGTCCTTGAGGTTCCCTCTAGGCTGGGATTGGAGCTATGGTCTGGGCACCAACGCCTGAACACCCAGTTTAGGTAGCGATGGCAGCCTCAGGCCATGGCTGGTCCCATCTACAAGAGATGGCGCCCACTACCTCTGGCCTGATTGGAGGTTGGGGATCAGGCTGTGTCGGAGAGTGCATTAGTGTACAGTGTGGCCTAGATATTGGGGTTCCGTCTTCGGCTGTAACTTGATCCAAACATGGGGATTCTGGGCAGACTAATAGGGCCCTTCTTTCTGGAGGTCATGCAGAAGGCTGCCTTGTGGATCCAGATTTCCCAATCTGGATGCTTGCAGGCCAGGTGAGTGAGTCGGGAATCTGAACGCACAAGCGTCGGTTCAGTTCAGTGCCGACCACATGGAAGTTCCTATGTTCAGTGTTTGACTCAATATCTTCAGCACCGGAGTCAGGGCGAGTGTCGGATGTTCGCTCATGAAGGAGTTTGCGTCCATGATGCCCAATGAATGTAGGGGTGGCCTAATGAGGCCACGAAGGTTTTCCCAGGCTGGGGTGTGTGAGCTGTTCCATACAGCAAGCTTTCTTTCAGAAGCACAGGGGGAGTCCATTTTAATGGCACCAGAGTTCCCCATATGGAAAGACATGTTATCAGGACTAACCGTATACCTGTCTGGAAAGCCCAGCTCAGCTTATCATGCCCATGAACAAGGCAGTTTTGTTCTCATGGCTTTGGGGCAAGTGCCCAGGGGGCTGAGTTGACAGGAACTCTCATGTGGATGGGTCACAATGCTGGCTTTTGCCCAGGGAGACTTAGAATGTGCTGAGGGCTCAGGAGCCTTGCAGGATTCTCCTCCCGTGAGGGCAGGACGCAGCTCCCAGGAGCCAGGTGGACTTCTGGGGACAGGAGGTGTTCTGTTTTGTGGCTCAGGGACCAAGCATTGGACCATATGTAGGTATTCCAGAACCTGCCTCTGGGGACAGATGCCTGCAAATCTCAGTAAGGGTTCCGTTGAGGAACTAGGAGCATGTCAGTTTAAATCTTCTGACTCAGGGCCATTGTGCTGGGTGTCTGCCTGGATGTAGGTGTCTGGAATGTGTCAGACAGTGGATTTCTGTCCAGAGCAGCCAACGAAATTGGGTGAGCTCAGGGGCCTTGTAGGAGTCTCACAATCTGGAGGGTTTGTGCAAATGTGACAGGCAGAGTTTCCTTCAGGAGGGCAGGCAGAGTCCTGTGTCGTGGCTCCTGAGACCCAATCGTGGAGCACCTGTCGGCCAGGTCTTTGGGGACAAAACTCTTGAAACAAAAACTCGTGTTAGGGTGAGGGCGAGGTGATAGCAGGCCTGATTTGCAGACCATAAGGGCAGTGCCTCAGGATGGGAAATTAGGGCAACGGGGAGGCTGGAGCACAGGTTTTTCTGTCTGGGTTGTGTTTCTGGGTTGGCCCCGGAATGGAGGGTTGGCCTCATGAGTCCATGGGAGGTTCGCACCCTGTGCAGGTTTTGCATGACTCCCATGGTTTTGGAGTCTTTCTGGTTGAAGGGAAGAGTGCTGTTTTCCATCTCAGGGGTCCCATCATATCAGGAATTCCAGAGCCGTCTTCTGGGTCTGGGCACCTGGAGAACATGACCGAGCATGAGGATTTGGGTCTAGGGGCATGGCAGGCCTGATATGCGCGCACCTGGTCCAGCTTGAGAGGGGGCTTGTTTGAAAGTAGGCTCAGGATGATGGTCACAATGCCTGTTTGTGCCCAGGGTGGACCTCCTCGGTGGGTCTGGTGTCATGGGCAATGCAGCTGGCTCCCACTCTGAGGGTATGACCCCCTACCCCACACAAGCTTTTCTGGCCATGGGGAAGGAGGAGTGCTCTTTTGGGCTTGAGGTTCCCCCACAGGTCGGGACTTTTCTTGTCGTCTGGGGGCAGATGCCTGAGTACCCAGGTTATGTAGAGATGACAGCCTGGGGCCAGAGCCCGTCCCACTCGCAGGAGATGATGCCCGCTACAGGGTGACTGACTGGAACTCGGGGCTCAGGCTGTGTCAAACAGAGCATTAGTGCACAGTGTGGCCTGGATATTGGGGTTCCATCTAGGGCCATGCAGGTTGATCCTCACCTGGGGATTCTGGGAAGAACCATATGGCCCTTCATCTTTCTGGAGGGCAGTCAGAAGGCTGCGTTTTGTGGCTCCAGAATTCCCAATATGGAGGGCTAGTGGGTGAGACAGGTGAGGATGTAAGTCTGAACGCACAAGCACCTGTTCAGTTCATCGCCGAGCACATGGCAGTTACAATGTGTAGCGTCTAATTGGAGGTCCCCAGCACCTGAATCAGGGAGAGTGTCGAATGTTTCCTCACGCTGGAGTTTTGTCCATGATGCCCAATGAATGTAGGGGTGGCATCACCAGGCCATGCAGGTTTTCCCAGGCTGGGGATTGTGAGCTGCTCTGAACAGCCAACTTGCCTTCTGCGGGAAATGGGGAGTTCATATTGATGGGTCCATGGTCCCACATATGGAAAGACATGGTAGCAGAGCTCACCGCATAGATGTCTGGAAAGCCCAGCTCAGTTTATACTTTCAGTCCAGAACAAGGCAGTTTTGAGCTGGTGGCTCTGCAGCAAGTTCCCAAGGTGCTGAGTTCACAGGGAGCCTCATGCTGATTGGTCACTATGCTGGCTTGTGTCCAGGGAGACTTTAGAATGTGGTGGGGGCTATGGCGCCATGCAGGATTCTCCTACTATGAGGGCTGGACGCAGCTCCCAAGAGCCAAGTTGCCTTCTGGGGATAGCAGGAGTTCTGTATTGTGGCTCAGGGACCAAGCATTGGACCATATGAGGTATTCCAGAACCTGCCTCTGGGGACAGATGCCTGAAAACCTAAGCTAGTGTTCCGTTGAGGTCCTAGGGGCATGTCAGTTTCCATCTTCTGATTCAGGACCATTGACCTGGGAGTCTGCCTGGAGGTAGGTTTCTGCATGTGTCAGACTGTGTATTTCTGTCTAGAGTGGCAATCGAAATTGGCTGGGCTCAGGGACCTTGCAGGTGTCTCCCAATCTGGAGGGTTTGTGCAACTGTGACGGGCTGAGTTTCCTACAGGAGGGCAGGCAGAGTCCTGCGCAGAGACTCAGATGCCCCATCCTGGAGGGCCTGTCGGCCACGGCTCGGAGACAAAAGTCTGCAAACACAAACTCGGGTTAGAGTGAAGGGCGAGGTGATGGCAGGCCCAATCTGCAGACATTGAGGGCAGTTCCCCGGGATCTGATATTAGGGTGACGGGGAATCGGGATTGCAGGTTTTCTGTCTGGGTTGTGTGTCTCGATTGGCCACAGAATGGATTGGTGGCCGCATGTGGCCATGAGAGATTCTACCTCTGTGAGGATTCTGCTTGGCTCCCAAGGGGTTGTTGTCTTTCAGGGGGAAGGGAAGATTTTGGTTTTCCATCTCAGGGGTCACACCATAGCAGGAAATCCAGAGTCAGCTTCTAGATCTGGGCACCCAGAGGACCCGACCGAGGGTGAGGATTTCGGCCTAGGGACTTGTCACACCCGATATGCGGGCTCATGGTCCAGCTACTGAGGATGATATTTAAAGCAGGCTCAGGCTAAGGGTCACAATGCCTGTTTGTGGCCAGGGCAACCCTCCTGGGTGGGCGAGGTCTCATGGGCCATGCAGCTTGCTTCCACTATGAGGGTTAGGCTCCCATCCATACAGGAAGCTTTTCCCATCGTGGGGAAGGAGGAGTACTCATTGATGCTTGTGGTTCCCCCATAGGCCGGGATTTGAGCTATGGCCTTTACACAGACTCCTGAATACCTAGGTGGTGTAGAGATGACTTCTCTGGCCTTGGCATGTCCCACCTGCAGGATATTTGGCCCGCTCCCTGGGGGGCTGTTGGGAGGTCGGGGTTCAAGCTGTGTCAAAGAGAGCATTAGTATACAGGGCGGTCTAGGACTTTGGGGTGGCCGTCGAGGTCCGTGCAGGTTGATCCTCACATGGGCATTCTGGGAAGTCCCCTAGGGCCCTTCTTCTTTCTGGGAGGCAGGCAGAAGACTGCATTAAGGCTCCTGAATGAACAATCTAGAGGTCTGGCGGGCCAGTAGGCAGTGAACTTAATTCTGAAGGCACAAGCGCCAGTTCTGTTCAGTGCCAAGCACATGGCATTTCCAATGTGCAGCATCTGACTCGGGATCTCCAGCACGCTTTTTTTCCAAGGCAGCCAAAGAATTTGGGGTAAGCTCAGGGGCATTGCAGTTGTCTCCCAATCTGGCAGGTTTGTGCTAGTGTGACGGGCAGAGCGTCCTATGGGTTGGCAGGCAGAGTCCTGCCTTGTGGCTCCAGAGACGCCATCATGGAGGCCCTCTCGGCCAGGGCTTAGGGGACAAAAGTCTGTAAACACAAAATCTGTATATATTTAGGGGCGAGGTCATGGCAGGCCCGATATGAGGACCGTGAGAGCAGTAATGCGAGATCTGAAATGAGGGCAAAGGGAAGGCCGGAGCACAGGCTTTTTATCTGGGTTTTGTGTCTAGGTTGGCCACGGAATGTAGCAGTAGCCTCATGGGTCCATGGGAGATTCTGCCTCTGTGAGGATTCTGCCCATCTCCCAAGGTTTTGGTGTCTTTTGGGGGGAAGGGAAGAGTGCTGTTTTCATCTCAGTGTTCCTGCCATAGCTGGGATTCCAGAGATGGCTTCTGGGTGCCGCGCAAGGAGAATCCGACCGAGGGTGAGGATTTGGGCCTAGAGCATGTCACACCCAATACACGGGTTCATGGTCCAGCTAGCAAGGGTGCTATATTGAAAGCGGGCTCAGGCTAAGGGTCAAAATGCCTCTTTGTGGCCAGGGAAACCCTCCTGGGTGGGCGTGGTCTCATGGGCCATGCAGCAGGCTCCCACTCTGAGGGTTAGATTCCCACCCATAAAGGAAGCTTTTCCCATCATGGGGAAGGAGGAGTACTCATTGATTCTTGTGGTTCCCCCATAGGCCGGGATTGGAGCTATGGTCTGGGCACAGATGCATGAATACCTAGGTTGGGTAGAGATGACAGTCTCTGCCCTTGGCACGTCCCATGTGAAGGATAAGTGTCCCTCTACCTGGGGGGCTGATGGGAGGTTGTGACTCAGGCTGTGTCAGACAGAGCATTAGTACACAGGGCGGCCTAGGATATTGGGGTGACTTCGAGGTCCGTGTAGGTTGACCCTCACTTGGAGATTCTGGGAAGACACCTAGGGCCATTCTTCTTTCAGGAGGGCAGTCAGAATCCTGCGTTAGGGCTCTCGAATGAACAATCTGGAGGACTTGTGACCCAGAAGGTTGAAGACAGAATTCTGAAGGCACAAGTGCTGGTTCTGTTCAGTGCGAAGCACCTGCCATTTCCAATGTGTAGCGTATGACTCGAGATCTCCTACACCTGAGTCAGGGCACGTGTCAGGTGGTTGCTCATGCTGGAGTTTGTGTCCATGATGGCTGACAAACGGAGGGGTGGCCTCATGAGGCCATGGAGGTCTTCCCAGGCTGGGTCTTGTGAGCTGCTCCGAACAGCAAGCTTACCTTCTGCGTGACAGGTGGAGTCCATATGGATGGCAGCTGTGTCCCCCATATGGAAATCATCGTAGCAGAAGTCCCTCATGGATGGCTGGAAAGCCAGCTCCACTTACCCTTCCAGCCTGGGAACAAGTCCGTTTTGATCTGGTGTCTCTGGTGCAAAGGGCCCAGGGGTCTGAGGTGACAGGCAGCCTCATTCTGAGGGTCACAATGCTGGTTTGTGTCCAGGTAAACCTTAGAATGTGGCGGGGACTCTGGCGCCATACAGGATTCTCCTCCCCTGAGGATTGGACGAAGCCCCTAAGGGCCAGGTTGCCTTCTGGGTACAGGAGGTGTTCTGTTTCGTGGCTCAGGGATCAAGTTTTGGGCCATATACAGGTATTCCAGAGTTTGCCTCTGGACATAGATTTCTGCAAAATTAAGCTATGGTTCAGTGTAGGTCCTAGGGGTATGTCAGGTTCCATCTTCTGCCTCAGGGACATTGACCTGAGTGTCTGCCTGGAGGTAGGTGTCTGGCATGTGTCCAAATGTGCCTTTTTTCCTAGGTGGCCAACGAATTGGGGTGGACTCAGGGGCATTGCAGGTGTCTCCCAATCTGGAGGGTTTGTGCAAATGTGACAGGCAGAGCTTCTTTCAGGTATGCTGGCAGAGTCCTGCTCTCTGGCTCCAGAGGCCCCATCCTGGAGGGCCTGTCGGCCAGGGCTTTTTGGACAAAAGTCTGAAATCACAAACTTGGGATAGGGTTCTGGGCGAAGTGAAGGCAGGTCCGATTTGCAGACCAGTAGGGCAGTGCCACAGGATCTGAAATGTGGGTGACACGGAGGCAGGAGCGCAGGTTTTTCTGTCTGGGTTGTGTCTTGGTTGGCCACGGAACATAGCGGTATCCTCATGGGGCCATGGGATATTCTGCCTCTGTGAGGATTCTGCCCAGCTCCCAAGGGTTTGGTGTCTTTCGGGGGGGAAGGGAAGAGTGCTGATATTCGTCTGAGGGGTCCCGCCATAGCAGGGATTCCAGAGTCTGATTCTGGGCTGGACACATGTAGAGCCCGACCGAGGGTGAGGATGTGGGCGTAGGGGCATGAAAGACTCAATATGTCGGCTGCTGGTCCAGCCTGCGAAGGGACTTGTTTGAAAACAGGCTCTGGGGGTGGGAGTCAAGATGGCGGAGAAGTAGAAGCCTGAGACTACATCAGGTAACAGGAGATCAGCTCGATAGCTTATCTAAACATTGCAAACACCTACAAATCCAACGGGAGAGCGAAGAGAAGAAGAACAGCAACTCTAGAAACAGAAAATCAACCACTTTCTGAAAGGTAGGACTGGTGGAGAAGTGAATCTAAAACGACGGGAAGATAGACCGCGGGGGGAGGGGCCGGCTCCCGGCAAGCGGCGGAGGAACGGAGCACAAAATCAGGACTTTTAAAAGTCTGTTCCACTGAGGGACATTGCTCCAGGGGCTAAACCGGGGTGAAGCCCACGCGGGGCCAGCGTGGCCCCAGGCCCCGCAAGGTCACAGAAGGATCGGGGGTGTCAGAGTGTCGGAGAGCTTGCAGGTATTAGAACGGAGAAACCGGCAGCAAAGACAGAGCCGAGGACTGAACTCTCAGCTCGGGGTTACCTTGAACTGGTCGCGGGCTGGGTGAGCTCGGAGCGCGGCTAGAGGCTGGGGATACGGGAGTGATTGGGTGCTGTCCTCTGGGGGCGCACTGAGGAGTGGGGCCCCAGGCTCTCGGCTCCTCCGGGCCGGAGACTGGGAGGCCGCCATTTTCATTCCCGTCCTCCGGAACTCTACGGAAAGCGTTCAGGGAACAGAAGCTCCCAAAAGCGAACCCGAGCCAATTACTTAGTCCGGCCGCCGGTAAGGGCGGTGCAATCCCGCCTCGGGCAAAGACACTTGAGAGTCACTACAACAGGCCCCTCCCCCAGAAGACCAACAAAATATCCAGCCAGGACGAAGTTCATCTATCAAGGAGAAAGCAGATTCAATTCCTAAGACAGCAGAGCAATTCCAGAGGAGGAGAAAGCAAAGCACGGAACTCATGGCTTTCTCCCCATGATTCTTTAGTCTTGCGGCTACTTCAATTTTTTTTTCTTTTTTTCAATTTTTTTTTCTTTTTTCAATTTTTTTTTCTTTTTTCTTTTTTCTTCTTCTGCTAAATTTTTTTAAAACTTTACCCTTTTCTTTTTTAACGTTTTTTGACTAGTTCATCTATATATATATATTTTTTCTTTCCTTTTTATATTTTTTTATTTGTTTTATTTTTTAAATTTTTTCTTTTCTTTTTTTTTTTCTTTTTTTTTCAGAACCTGTTTTTTATCCCCTTTCTCCCCCCCACAATTTGGGGTCTCTTCTGATTTGGTTACAGCGCATTTTTCCGGGGTCTTTGCCACCCTATTAGTAGTTTATTTGCTCCTTCATATCCTCTTATCTGGACAAAATGACAAGGCGGAAAAAATCACCACAAACAAAAGAACAAGAGACAGAACCGAAGGCTAGGGACTTAATCAACACAGACATTGGTACTATGTCAGATCAAGAGTTCAGAATGACGATTCTGAACATTCTAGCCGGGCTCAAAAAAGGCATGGAAGATATTAGAGAAACCCTCTCTGGAGATATTAAAGCCCTTTCTGGAGAAATTAAAGAACTAAAATCTAACCAAGTTGAAATCAAAAAAGCTATTAATGAGGTGCAATCAAAAATGGAGGCTCTCACTGCTAGGATAAGTGAGGCAGAAGAAAGAATTAGTGATATAGAAGACCAAATGACAGAGAATAAGGAAGCCGAGCAAAAGAGGGACAAACAGCTACTGGACCATGAGGGGAGAATTCGAGAGATAAGTGACACCATAAGACGAAACAACATTAGAATAATTGGGATTCCAGAAGAAGAAGAAACAGAGAGGGGAGCAGAAGGTCTATTGGAGAGAATCATTGGAGAGAATTTCCCTAATATGGCAAAGGGAACAAGCATCAAAATCCAGGAGATGCAGAGAACCCCCCTCAAAGTCAACAAGAATAGGTCCACACCCCGTCACCTAATAGTAAAATTGACAAGTCTTAGTGACAAAGAGAAAATCCTGAAAGCAGCCCGAGAAAAGAAGTCTGTAACATACAATGGTAAAAATATTAGATTGGCAGCAGACTTATCCACAGAGACCTGGCAGGCCAGGAAGAGCTGGCATGATATATTCAGAGCACTCAATGAGAAAAACATGCAGCCAAGAATACTCTATCCAGCTAGGCTATCATTGAAAATAGAAGGAGAGATCAAAATCTTCCAGGACAAACAAAAACTGAAAGAATTTGCAAACACCAAACCAGCTCTACAAGAAATATTGAAAGGGGTCCTCTAAGCAAAGAGAGAGCCTAAAAGTAGTAGATCAGAAAGGTACAGAGACAATATACAGGAACAGTCACCTTACAGGCTAATAATGGCACTAAATTCATATCTCTCAATAGTTACCCTGAATGTTAATGGGCTAAATGCCCCAATCAAAAGACACAGGGTATCAGAATGGATAAAAAAACAAAACCCATCAGTATGTTGCCTACAAGAAACTCATTTTAGACGCGAAGACACCTCCAGATTGAAAGTGAGGGGGAGGAAAACAATTTACCATGCTAATGGGCATCAGAAGAAAGCTGGGGTGGCAATCCTTCTATCAGATCAATTAGATTTTAAGCCAAAGACTATAATAAGAGATGAGGAAGGACACTATATCCTACTCAAAGGGTCTGTCCAACAAGAAGATCTAACAATTTTAAATATCTATGCCCCTAACGTGGGAGCAGGCAACTATATCAACCAATTAATAACAAAATCAAAGAAACACATCAATAATAATACAATAATAGTAGGGGACTTTAACACTCCCCTCGCTGAAATGGACAGATCATCCAAGCAAAAGATCAACAAGGAAATAAAGGCCTTAAATGACACACTGGACCCGATGGACATCACAGATATATTCAGAACATTTCATCCCAAAGCAACAGAATACACATTCTTCTCTAGTGCACATGGAACCTTCTCCAGAATAGATCACATCCTGGGTCACAAATCAGGTCTCAACCGGTATCAAAAGATTAGGATTATTCCCTGCATATTTTCAGACCACAATGCTCTGATGCTAGAACTCAATCACAAGACGAAAGCTGGAAAGAACCCAAATATATGGAGACTAAACAGCATCCTTCTAAAGAATGAATGGGCTAACTAGGAAATTAAAGAAGAATTGAAAAAATTCATGGAAACAAATGATAATGAAAACACAACAGTTCAAAATCTGTGGGACACAGCAAAGGCAGTCCTGAGAGGAAAATATATAGCGGTACAAGCCTTTCTCAAGAAACAAGAAAGGTCTCAAGTACACAACCTAACCCTACGCGTAAAGGAGCTGGAGAAAGAACAAGAAAGAAACCCTAAACCCAGCAGGAGAAGAGAAATCATAAAGATCAGAGCAGAAATCAATGAAATAGAAACCAAAAAAACAATAGAAAAAATCAATGAAACTAGGAGCTGGTTCTTTGAAAGAATCAATAGGATTGATAAACCCCTGGCCAGACTCATCAAAAAGAAAAGAGAAAGGACCCAAATCAATAAAATCATGAATGAAAGAGGAGAGATCACAACTAACACCAAAGAAATACAGACAATTATAAGAACATACTATGAGCAACTCTACGCCAACAAATTGGACAATCTGGAAGAAATGGATGCATTCCTAGAGACATATAAACTACCACAACTGAACCAGGAAGAAATAGAAAACCTGAACAGGCCCATAACCAGTAAGGGGATTGAAACAGTCATCAAAAATCTCCAAACAAACAAAAGCCCAGGGCCAGATGGCTTCCCAGGGGAATTCTACCAAACATTTAAAGAAGAACTCATTCCTATTCTCCTGAAACTGTTCCAAAAAATAGAAATGGAAGGAAAACTTCCAAACTCATTCTATGAGGCCAGCATCACCTTGATCCCAAAACCAGACAAGGATCCCACCAAAAAAGAGAACTACAGACCAATATCCTTGATGAACACAGACGCAAAAATTCTCGCCAAAATACTAGCCAATAGGATTCAACAGTACATTAAAAGGATTATTCACCACGATCAAGTGGGATTTATTCCAGGGCTGCAGGGTTGGTTCAACATCCGCAAATCAATCAATGTGATAGAACACATTAATAAAAGAAAGAACAAGAACCATATGATACTCTCAATAGATGCTGAAAAAGCATTTGACAAAGTACAGCATCCCTTCCTGATCAAAACTCTTCAAAGTGTGAGGATAGAGGGCACATACCTCAATATTATCAAAGCCATCTATGAAAAACCCACCGCAAATATCATTCTCAATGGAGAAAAACTGAAAGCTTTTCCATTAAGGCCAGGAACACGGCAGGGATGTCCATTATCACCACTGCTATTCAACATAGTATTAGAAGTCTTAGCCTCAGCAATCAGACAACAAAAAGAAATTAAAGGCATCCAAATTGGTAAAGAAGAAGTCAAACTATCACTCTTCGCAGATGATATGATACTATATGTGGAAAACCCAAAAGACTCCACTCCAAAACTGCTAGAACTTGTACAGGAATTCAGTAAAGTGTCAGGATATAAAATCAATGCACAGAAATCAGTTGCATTTCTGTACACCAACAACAAGACTGAAGAAAGAGAAATTAAGGAGTCAATCCCATTCACAATTGTACCCAAAACTATAAGATACCTAGGAATAAACCTAACCAAAGAGACTAAGAATCTATACACAGAAAATTATAAAGTACTCATGAAAGAAATTGAGGAAGACACAAAAAAATGGAAAAATGTTCCATGCTCCTGGATTGGAAGAATAAATATTGTGAAAATGTCTATGCTACCTAAAGCAATCTACACATTTAATGCAATCCCTATCAAAATACCATCCATTTTTTTCAAAGAAATGGAACAAATAATCCTCAAATTTATATGGAACCAGAAAAGACCTCGAATAGCCAAAGGAATATTGAAGAACAAAGCCAAAGTAGGTGGCATCACAATTCCGGACTTCAAGCTCTATTACAAAGCTGTCGTCATCAAGACAGCATGGTACTGGCACAAAAACAGACACATAGACCAGTGGAACAGAATAGAGAGCCCAGAAATCGACCCTCAACTCTATGGCCAACTCATCTTCGACAAAGCAGGAAAGAATGTCCAATGGAAAAAAGACAGCCTCTTCAATAAATGGTGCTGGGAAAATTGGACAGCCACATGCAGAAAAATGAAATTGGACCACTTCCTTACACCACACACGAAAATAGACTCCAAATGGATGAAGGACCTCAATGTGAGAAAGGAATCCATCCAAATCCTTGAGGAGAATGCAGGCAGCAACCTCTTCGACCTCAGCCGGAGCAACATCTTCCTAGGAACATCGGCAAAGGCAAGGGAAGCAAGGGCAAAAAAGAACTATTGGGATTTCATCAAGATCAAAAGCTTTTGCACAGCAAAGGAAACAGTTAACAAAACCAAAAGACAGCTGACAGAATGGGAGAAGATATTTGCAAACGACATATCAGATAAAGGGCTAGTATCCAAAATCTATAAGGAACTTAGCAAACTCAACACCCAAAGAACAAACAATCCAATCAAGAAATGGGCAGAGGACATGAACAGACATTTCTGCAAAGAAGACATCCAGATGGCCAACAAACACATGAAAAAGTGCTCCACGTCACTCGGCATCAGGGAAATACAAATCAAAACCACAATGAGATATCACCTCACACCAGTCAGAATGGGTAAAATTAACAAGTCAGGAAATGACAGATGCTGGCGAGGATGTGGAGAAAGGGGAACCCTCCTCCACTGTTGGTGGGAATGCAAGCTGGTGCAACCACTCTGGACAACAGCATGGAGGTTCCTCAAAATGTTGAAAATAGAACTACCCTATGACCCAGCAATTGCACTACTGGGTATTTACCCTAAAGATACAAACATAGTGATCCGAAGGGGCACGTGTACCCGAATGTTTATAGCAGCAATGTCTACAATAGCCAGACTATGGAAAGAACCTAGATGTCCATCAACAGATGAATGGATCAAGAACATGTGGTATATATACACAATCGAATACTATGCAGCCATCAAAAGAAATGAAATCTTGCCATTTGCGACGACGTGGATGGAACTAGAGCGTATCATGCTTAGTGAAATAAGTCAATCGGAGAAAGACAACTATCATATGATCTCCCTGATATGAGGACATGGAGAAGCAACATGGGGGGGTAGGGGGATAGGAGAAGAGTAAATGAAACAAGATGGGATTGGGAGGGAGACAAACCATAAATGACTCTTAATCTCACAAAACAAACTGGGGGTTGCTGGGGGGAGGTGGGATTGGGAGAGGGGGAGCGGGCTATGGACATTGGGGAGGGGAGGCGAACCATAAGAGACTATGGACTCTGAAAAACAACCTGAGGGTTTTGAAGGGTCAGGGGTGGGAGGTTGGGGGAACAGGTGGTGGGTAATGGGGAGGGCACGTTTTGCATGGAGCACTGGGTGTTGTGAAAAAAGAATGAATACTGTTACGCTGAAAAAATAAATAAAATGGAAAAAAAAATATTGAAAACAGGCTCTGGTTGAGTGTCACAATGCCTGTTTGTGGCCAGGGCACCCCTCTTGTGTGGGCGTGGTCTCATGGGCCATGCAGCTGGCTCCCACTCTGAGGGTCAGACCCACTTCCCCACCATTGTGGGGAAGGAGGAGTGCTCTTTGATGCTTGAGGTTCCCCCATAGGCCGGAATTGGAGCTATGGTCTGGGCTCAGATGCCTGACTACCCAGGTTGGATTCCTGGAGGGCAGGCAGAAGACTGCTTGGTCTCTCCCGAGTGAACAATCTGGTAGGCTCGCGGGCCGGGAGGATGAGGATGGAATTCTGAACGCACAAGTGCCCTTTCTATTCAGTGCAGAGCACATGGCATTTCCAATGTGCAGCGTCTGACTCGAGATCTCGAGCACCTGAGTCAGGGCATGGGTCCGGTGTTCGCTCATGCTAGATATTGTCTCCGTGATTGCCGACGAATGGAGGGGTGGCCTCATGAGGCCATGGAGGTCTTCCAAGTCTGGGGACTGTGAACTGCTCCAAACAGCAAGCTTTCCTTCTGTGGGACATGGGGAGTCCGTTTGCATGGCACCAGGTTCCCCGTATGAAAAGACATCATAGCAGAAGTCACTGCATGGATGGCCTGGAAAGCCCAGCTCTGCTTACCATTCCAGCTCAGGAACCAATCTGTTTCGATATGATGGCTGTTGTGCAGTGTGCCCAGGTTGCTGAGGTGACAGGGAGCCTCATTCTGATGGCTAACAATGCTGGCTTGTGTCCAGGGAGACCTTAGAATATGGCGGGGCCTCAGGCGCCATTCAGGATTCTCTCCTCCCCTGAGGGTTGGATGCAGCTCCCAAGGGCCGGTTGCCTTCTGGGACAGGAGGTGTTCTGTTTTGTGGCTCAGTGATCAAGTGTGGAACATATGTAGGTATTCCAGAGTTTGCCTCTGGACATAGATGCCTGCAAAATTAAGCTTGGGTTCCGTTGTGGTCCTAGGGGTATGTCAGGTTCCATCTTCTGACTCAGGGAAATTGACCTGGGTGTCTGCCTGGAGGTAGGTGTCTGGCATGTGTCCGAAAGCTCCCTTTCTCCAAGGCGGCCAAAGAATTTGGGCTGGGCTCATGAGCATTGCAGGTTTCCTCCAATCAGGAGGGTTTGTGCAAATGTGATGGGCAGAGCTTCCTTCAGGTAGGTCAGCCTAGTCCTGCGCTTTGGGACCAGAGGCCCCGTCGTGGAATGCCTGTCGTTCTGGTATTTGGGGACAAAAGTCTGCAAACACAAACTCAGGATAGGGTTAGGGGCGAGGTGATGGCAGGCCCTTCTGCGGACCATGAGAGCAGTGTTGTGGGATCTGAAATGAAGTCCACGGGGAGGCGGAGTGCAGGCTTTTCTGTGTGAGTTCTTTGTCTCGGTTGGCCACGGAATGTAGCGGTAACCTCCTTGCGCCATGGGAGATTCTGCCTCTGTGAGGATTCTGCATGGTCCTAATGGTTTGGTGTCCTTCTGGGGGAAGGGAAGAGTACTGGCTTATGTCTCAGGGGTCCCACCATAGTAGGGATTCCAGAGTCGGCTTATGGATCCAGGCGCCTGGAGATCCCGACTGAGGATAGGAATGTGGGCCTAGGGGCATGTCAGGTCCCATATGCGGGCTCCTGGTCCAGCTAGCGAGGGGCTTGTTTGAAAGCGGGTTCAGGCTGATGGCCACAATGCCTGTTTGTGGCCAGGGCAGTCCTCCTGTGCTGGCGTGGTCTCATGGAAATGCAGGTGGCTCCCACTCGGACGTTAGACCCTCATCGCCACAGCAAGCCTTTTCCATCGTAGAGAAGGAGGAGTGCTCTTTGATGCTTGATGTTCCCCCATAGCCCAGGATTTGGGCTATGGTTTGGGCACAGACTCCTGAAAACCCAGGTTGGTTAGATGTGACAGTCTGGCTTTGGCATGTCCCACGTGCAAGATATGGGGCCTGCTACCTGGGGGGATGATGGTAGGTCGGGGCTCAGGCTGTACCAGACAGAGCATTAGTGCACAGAGCAGCCTAGGCTTTGGGGTGCCATTGAGGTCCGTGCAGGTTGATCCTCATGCGGGGATTGTGGGCAGAACCCTTGGGCCCTTCTTATTTCTAGGCGGCAGGCAGAAGCCTGCGTTGTGGCTCCTGAATGAACAATCTGGAAGGCTGGTAGCCAAGGAGGGTGAGGACGGAATTCTGAATGCACAAGTGCCGGTTCTGTTCAATGCCGAGCCCATGGCATTTCCAATGTGTAGCGTCTGACTTGAGATCTCCAGCACCTGGGTCAAGGCACATGTCAGATGGTCGCTCACGCTGGCGTTGTGTCCATGATGGCTGACGAGTTAAGCGGTGGCCTCATGAGGCCATGGAGGTCTTCTCAGGCTGGGGTATGTGAGCTGCTCCAAACAGCAAGCTTTCCTTCTGTGGGACAGGGGGAGTCCGTTTGGATGGTACCAGGTCCCCCGATGGAATGACGTCGTAGCAGAAGTCACTGCATGGATGCCTGGAAAGCCCAGCTCCGCTAACCTTACAGCCCAGGAACAAGGCCTTTTTGCTCTGGTGGCTCTGGTACAAAGTTCCCAGGGGCGTGAAGTGACAGGGAGCCTCATTCTGATGGGTCACAATGCTGGCTTGTGTACAGGGAGACCTTAGAATGTGGCGGGGTCTCAGGCACCATGCAGGATTCTCCTCCCCTGAGGTTTGGACGCAGATCCCAAGAGCCAGGTTGCCTTCTGGGGACAGGAGGTGTTCTGTTTTGTGGCTCACGGATCAAGGGTTGGACCATATGTTGGTATTCCAGAGTTTGCATCTGGAGGCCAATGCCTGCAAACCTATGCTAGCGAACTGTTGATGTACTAGGGATATTTCAGGTTCCATCTTCTTACTCAGGTCCATGGACTTGGGTGTCTGCCTGGAAGTAGGTGTCTGGCATGTGTCCAAATGCACCTTTTTCACAAGGCGACCAAAGAATTTGGGTGGGCTCAGAGGCATTGCAGTTGTCTCCCAATCGGGAGGGTTTGTGCCAGTGTGGACGGGCAGAGATTACTTCGGGTACACAGTTAGAGTCCTGCACTGTGGCTCCAGAGGCCTCATCCTGGATGGCCTGTTGGCCAGGGCTTTGGGGACAAAAGTCTGCAAACAGAAACTCGGGATAGGGTTCTGGGCGAGGTTATGGCCGGCCCGATCTGCGGACCTGATGGCCGTGCTGCGGGATCTGAAATGAGGGCGACGGGGAGGTGGGAGTTCAGGCTTTTCTGTCTGGGTTGTTTGTCTCTGTTGACCACAGAATGTAGCGGTATCCTCATGGGGCCATGGGAGATTCTACCTTTGTGAGGTTTCTGCCCGGCTCCCAAGGGTTTGGTGTCTTTGGTTGGGGGGAGAAAACAGTGCTGTTTTCCATCTCAGGGGCCCTGCCAAGCGGAAGTCCCGAGTTGACTTCTGGGTCCATGAGCCTGTAGAACCTGACAGAGGGTGAGGATTTGGGCCTAGGGAAATGTAAGACTCAATATGCGGGCGGCTGGTCCTGCTAGAGAGGAACCTGGTTTGAAAACAGGATCAGGCTGAGGGTCACAATGCCTTTTTTTGGCCAGGGCACCCCTCCTGTGTGGGCATGGTCTCATGGGCCATGCAGCTGGCTCCCAGTCTGAGGGTTAGACCCACTTCCCCACAGCAAGCTTTTCCCATCATGGGGAAGGAGGAGTGCTCTTTGATGCTTGAGGTTCCCCCATAGGCCGGAATTGGAGCTATGGTCTGGGCTCAGATGCCTGACTACCCAGGTTGGATATAGGTGACAGTCTCTGGCCTTGGCACGTCCCACATGCAGGATATGGGGCCCCCTATCTGGAGGGCTGATGAGAGTTCGGGGCTCAGGCTGTGTCAGACAGAGCCTTAGTGCAAAGAGTGGCCTCAGACACTGGAGTGCAGTCGAGGTCCGTGCAGGTTGATCCTCACGTGAGGATTCTGGGCAGAACCCTAGGGCACTTCTTCTTCCTGGAGGGCAGGCAGAAGACTGCTTGGTCGCTCCCGAATGAACAATCTGCAAGGGTGGCGGACCAGGAGAATGAGGACAGAACTCTGAACGCACAAGTGCCATTTCCGTTCAGTGCAGAGCACATGGCATTTCCAATGTGCAGCATCTGACTCGAGATCTTGAGCACCTGAGTCAGAGCACATGTCAGGTGTTCGCTCATGCTGGACTTTGTCTCCATGATTGCCGACGAATAGAGGGGTGACCTCATGAGGCCATGGAGGTCTTCCCAGTCTGGGGACTGTGAACTGCTCCGAACAGCAAGTTTCCTTCTGTGGGACACGGGGAATCCATTTGCATGGCACCAGGGTCCCCAGTATGGAAAGACGCCGTAGCAGATGTCACCGCATGGATGCCTGGAAAGCCCAGCTCCGCTTACCATTCCAGTCCAAGAACAAGGCGGTTTTGATATGATGGCTCTTGTGCAGTGTGCCCAGGTTGTGTGGTGACAGGGAGACTCATTCTGATGGCTAACAATGCTGGCTTGTGTCCAGGGAGACCTTAGAATGTGGCGGGGGCTCAGGCGCCATGCAGGATTCTCTCCTCCCCTGAGGGTTGGACACAGCTCCCAAGACCCAGGTTGCCTTCTGGGACAGTATGTGTTCTGTTTGTGGCTCAGTGATCAAGTGTGGGACCATATGTAGGTATTCCAAAGTTTGCTTCTAGAGACAGATGCCGTCAAATCTAAGCTAGGTTTCCATTGAGGCCCTAGAGGTATGTCAGGTTCCATCTTCTGACTGAGGGAAATTGACCTGGGTGTCTGCCTGGAGGTAGGTGCCTGGCATGTGTCCGAATACCCCTTTTTTCCAAGGCGGCCAAAGAATTTGGGGTGGGCTCATGGGCATTGCAGGTTTCCTCCAATCAGGAGGTTTTGGGTAAATGTGATAGGCAGACCTTCCTTCGGGTAGGCCGGCAGAGTCCTGCGCTGTGGGACCAGAGGCCCCGTCATGGAGTGCCTGTCCATCTGGAATTTGGCTACAAAAGTCTACAAATACAAACTCGGGATAGGTTTCTGGGCAAGGAGATGGCCATCCTGATTAGCAGACCATATAGTCTGTGCCGCGGGATCTGAAATGAGGGTGATGGTAAGGTGGGAGTGCAGGCTTTTCTGTCTGGGTTGTGTGTCTCATTGACCACGGAATGTAGCGCTAGCCTCTTGGGGCCATGGGAGATTCTGCCTCTGTGAGGATTCTGCCTGACTCCCAAGGGTTTGGTGTATTTTGTGGGGAAGGGAAGAGTGCTTGTTTACGTCTCAGGGGTCACTCCATAGCAGGGATTCGAGTTGGCTTCTGGGTCCGGCCTGCTAGAGAACCCGACTGAGGGTGACGATTTGGGCCTAGGGGCATGTCACACCCAAAATGCCAGCCCCTGGTCCAGCTAGTGAGGGTTCTGGTTTAAAGCAGACTCAGGATGAGGCTCACAATGTCTGTTTGTGTCCTTGGCCACCCTCCTTAGTGAGCATGGTCTCTTGGGCCATGCATCTGGCTCCCACTCTCAGGTTTAGACCCCATCCCCACAGCAATCTTTTCCCGTCATGGGGATTTAGGACTGCTGTTTGATGATCGAGTTTCTCCATAGGCCGGAATTTGAGCTATGGTCTTGGCACAGACCCCTGTATACCCAAGTAAGGTAGAGATGAGAGTTTTTGCCTTGGCACATCCCACCTGCAGGATATGGTGTCCTCTACGTGGGGGGCTGATGGGAAGTGTCTCAGGTTGTGTCAGACTGAGCATTAGTGCACAGGGCAGCCTAGGACATTCAGGTGCCTTTGAGTTTCCAGCAGGGTGATCCTCACGTGGGGATACTGGGCAGACCCCTAGGGCCATTCTTCTTTTTGGAAGGCAGGCTGAAGATGGCGTTGTGGCTCCCGAATGAGCAATCTGGAGCGCTGGCGGGCCAGGAGGGTGAGGACGGAATTCTGAACATACAAGTGCCATTTCCATTCAATGCCGAGCACATGGCATTTCCAATGTACAGCGTCTGAATTGAGATCTCCAGCACCTGAGTCAGGGCACAGGCCAGATCGTCGCTCACACTGGAGTTTGTGTCTATGATGGCTGATGGGTGGAGGGGTTGACTCATGAGGACTTGGAGGTCTTTCCAGGCTGGGGCTTGTGAGCTGCTCCGAACAGCAAGCTTTCCTTCTGCGGGATAGGTGGAGTCCGTTTGGATGGCATCAGGGTCCCCCATATGGAAAGACATTGTAGCAGAATTCACCACATGGATGCCTGAAAAGCCCAGCTCTGCTTACCATTCCAGCCCAGGAACAAGGCCGTATTGATCTGGTGGCTCTGGGGCAAAGTGACCAGGGGGCTGAGGTGAAAGGGAGCCTCATTCTGATGGGTCACAATGTTGGCTTGTGTCCAGGGAGACCTTAGAATGTGGCGGGGGCTCAGGCACCATTCAGGATTCTCCTCCCCTGAGGGTTGGAAGCAGCTCCCAAGAGCAAGATTGCCTTCTGGAGACAGGTGGTGTTCTATTTTGTGGCTTAGTGATCAAGTGTTGGACCATATGTATGTATTCCAGAGTTTGCCTCTGGAGGCAAATGCCTGCAAACCGAAGCGAGGGTTCCATTCAGTTCCTAGGGGTATGTCAGTTTCCATCTTCTGACTCAGGGCCATTAACCTGGGTGTCTTCCTGGAGGTAGGTGTCTGGCATGTGTCCAAATGTGCCTTTTTTCCAAGGTGGCCAACGAATTTGGAGTGGGCTCAGGGGAATTGCATGTTCTCCCAATCTGGAGGGTTTGTGCAAATATGATGGGCAGATTTTCCTTCAGGTGGGTAGGCAGAGTCCTGCGCTATGGCACTACAGTCTCCATCCTGGAAGGCCTATCGGCCAAGGCTTTGAGGACAAAAGTCTGCAAACACAAACTCGGGATAGGGTTCTGGGCTTGGTGATGGCAAGCCCGAACTCTGGACCGTGAGAGCACTGCCCCTTAATATGAAATGAGGGCGATGGGGAGGCAGGAGCGCAGGCTTTTCTGTCTGGGTTGTGAGTCTTGGTTGGCCACGGAATGTAGCAATATCCTCATGGGGCCACGGGGGATTCTGCATCTGTGAGGATTCTGCCCAGCTCCCAAAGGCTAGATGTCTTTTGGGGGAAGTGAACAGTGCTGTTTTCCATCTCACAGGTCCCAACATAGCTAGGATTCGGAGTCAGCTTCTGGGTCTGGGCGCCTGGAGAACCCGACCCAGGGTGAGGATTTGGGCCTAGAGACATGTCAGGCCCTATATGCGTGCTCCTGGTCCAGCTAGCGAGGGGGCTGGTTTGAAATCATGTTCAGGATGAGGCTCAGAATGCCTGTTTGTGTCCAGTGCCGCCCTCCTTGGTGGGCGTGGTCTCATGGGCCATGCAGCTGCATCCCACTCTGAGGGTTAGACCCACTAGCCCACAGAAAGCTTTTCCCATTGTGGGGAAGGAGGAGTGCTCTTTGATGCTTGAGGTTCCCCCATAGGCCGGAATTTGAGCTACGGTCTGGGCCCAGACGCATGAATACCCAGGTTGGGTAGAGATGACAGTCTCTGGTCTTGGCATATCCCACATGCAGTATATAGTGCCCGCTACCTAGGAGTCTGTTGTGAGGTCGGGGCTCAGGCTGTGTTAGACAGAGCATTAGTGCATTGGTCAGCCTAGGACATTCAGGTGCCATTGAGTTTCCAGCAGGGTCATCCTCACGTGGGGATTCTGGGAAGACCCCTAGGGCCCTTCTTCTTTCAGGAGCTCAGGCAGAAGACAGTGTTGTCGCTCCCAAATGAACAATCTGGGGGGCTGGCAGGCCAGGATGGTGAGGACGGAATTCTGAACACACAAGTGCCCGTTCCATTCAGTGCAGAGCAAATGGCATTTCCAATGTGCAGCATCTGACTTGATATCTCCAGCACCTGAGTCAGGGCATGTGTCAGATGGTCGTTCACGCTGGAGTTTGTGTCCATGATGGCCGATGAGTGGAGGGGTGGACTCATGAGGATATGGAAGTCTTCCCTGGCTGGGGCTTGTGCGCTGTTCCGAACAGCAAGCTTTCCTTCTGTGGGACAGGGGGAGTCCATTTTGTTGGCATCAGGGTCCCCCATATGGAAAGACATTGTAGCAGAAATAACAGCATGGATGCCTGAAAAGCCCAGCTCCGCTTTCCATTCCAGCCCAGGAATAAGGCCTTATTGATCTGGTGGCTCTGGGGCAAAATGCCCATGGGGCTGAGATGACAGGGATCCTCATTCTTATGGGTCACAAGGCTGGCTTGTTTCCAGGGAACCTCAGAATGTGGCGGGGGCTCAGGCGCCATGCAGGAATCTCCTCCCCTGAGGGTTGGACGCAGCTCCCAAGAGCCAGGTTGCCTTCTGGAGACAGGAGGTGTTGTATTTTATGGATCAGAGATCAAGTATTGGAACATATGTAGGTTTTCCGGAGTTTGCATCTGGAGGCAGATGCCTACAAACCTAAGTGTGTGTTCCGTTCAGGTCCTAGGGGTATGTCCGGTTCCATCTTCTGACTCAGGGCCATTAATCTGGGTCTCTGCCTGTAGGTAGGTGTCTAGCATGTATCCGAATGTGCCTTTTTTCCCAAGTCGGCCAACGAATTTGGGGTGGGCTCAGGGGCATTGCCGTAGTCTCCCAATCTGAAGGGATTGTGCAAATGTGATGGGCAGAGTTTCCTTTTAATGGGCCGCAGAGTCCTGTGCTGCAGCTCCACAGGCAACATCCTGGTGTGCCTGTCAGCCAGGGCTTCCGGGATAAAATTCTGCAAACATAAACTCGGGATGGGGCTAGTGGTAAGGTGATGGTAGGCCCAATCTGCGAACAGTGAGGGCAGTTCCATGGGATCTGAAATGAGGGTGATGGGGAGACATTAGTGCAGACTGTTCTCTCTGGGTTGTTTGTCTCAGTTGGCTACAGATTGTTGTGGTAGCCTCATGGGGCCATGGGAGATTCTGCCTCTGTGAAGATTCTGCATGTCTCCCAAGGGTTTAGTGTCTTTCAGGGAGAAGGGAAGAGTGCTGTTTTCCTTCTCAGGGGTCAAGCCATTTCAGGGATTCCGAGTCAGCACATGGGTCCAGGCTCCAGGAGAACTTGACCGAAAGTGAGCATTTGGGCCTAGGGGAATGTCACGCCTGATATGCAGGCTCTTGGTCCAGCTAGCGAGGGGGCTGATTTGAAAGCCTGCTCAGGAGGAGGCTCACAATGCCTGTTTTTGTCCAGGGCCGCCCTCCATGGTGGGCTTTCTGTCATGGCCATGCAGGTTGCTACCACTCTGAGGGTTAGACACCCATCCCCACAGCATCTTTTCCCGCCCTGGGGCAGGAGGAGTGCTCTTTGATGCTTGAGGTTCCCCCATAGGCCGGGATTTGTGCTATGGTCTGGGCAGAGACGCCTGAATACCCAGGTTGGGTAGAGTTGACAGTCTCTGGCCTTGGCACATCCCACCTGCAGGATATGGGACCTGATACCTTCTGGGGTGATGGGAGGTCTTGGCCCAGGCTGTGTCAGACAGAGCACTAGTGATCAAGGCGGCCTAGGACATTGGGGGGACCATCGAGGTCTGTGCAGTTTGATCCTCATGTGGGGATTCTGGGCAGACCCCTAAGGCCCTTCTTCTTTCTGTAGGGCAGGTAGAAGACTGCGGTGTGGCTTGCGAATGAACAATCTAGAGGATTGGTGGCCAAGAGGGTGAGGATGGAATTCTGAATGCACAAGCGATGGTTCACTTCAGTGCCGAGCACATGTCATTTCCAATGTGCAGCGTCTGAGTCAAGATCTCCAGCACCTGAGTCAGGGCACGTGTCAGATGGTTGCTCACGCTGGAGTTTGTGTCCATGATGGCTGACGGGTGGAGGGGTGGCCTCATGAGGCCATGGAGGTCTTCCCAGGCTGGGGCTTGTGAGCTTCTCCAAACAGCAAGCTTTCCTTCTGTGGGACAGGGGGAGTCCATTTGGATGGCACCAGGGTCCCCCATATGGAAAGACATCCTAGCAGAAGTCACCACATGGATCCCTGGAAAGCACAGCTTCACTTAGATTCTTGGCCAGTAAAAAAAAGTAGTTTTGATCTGGTGGCTCTGAGGCAAAGTGCCCAATGGGCAGTGGTGACCGGGAGCCTCATTCTGATGAGTCACAATGCTGGCTTTTGTCTAGGGAGACATTAGAATGTGGCAGGGCTCAGGCGCATTGCAGGATTTTCCTCCCCTGAGTGCTGGATGCAGATCCCAAGAGCCAGGTCGCCTTCTGGGGACAGGAGATGTTCTGTTTTGTGGCTCTGAGATCAAGTTTTGCACCATATGTAGGTATCCCAGAGTTTGCCTCTGGAGGCAGATGCCTGCAAACATAAGCGAGGGTTCCGTTGATGTCCTAGGATTATGTCAGGTTCCATCTTCTGACTCAGGGCCATTGACCTGGGTGTCTGCCTGCAGGTAGGTGTCTAGCATGGGTCCGGATATGCTTTTTTTCCAAGGCCTCCAACAAATTTGCGGTGGGCTCAGGGGCCCTGAATGTGTCTCCCAATCTGGAGAGTTTGTGCAAATGTGATGGTCAGAGTTTCCTTCGTGTGGGCTGGCAGAATCCTGTGCTGTGGCTCCAGAGGCCCTATCCTGGAAGGCCTGTTGGCCAGGGCATTGGGGACAAAAGTCAGCAAACACAAACTGGGGTTAGGATGAGGGTCGACGTGATGGCAGGCCTGCTCTACAGACCATGAGGGTAATGCCTCGGTATCTGAAATTAGGGCATTGGGGAGCAGGAGCGCAGGCTTTTCTGTCTGGGTTGTGTGTCTCGGTTTGGAAATCTTATGGAATGGATGGGTGGCCTCATTGGTCCATGGGAGATTCTGCCTCAGTGGGGATTTTGCAAGGCTCCCAAGGTTTTGGTGTCTTTCTGGATGAAGAGAAGAGAGCTGTTTTCCTTCTCATGGGTCCTGCCATAGCAGGGATTCCAGAGTCGGCTTCTGGGTATGGGTGCCTGGAGAACCTGACCGAGGGTGAGGATTTGAGCCTACGGGCATGGCAGGACCAATGCGAACTCCTGGTCCAGCTACTGAGGGGGCTTCTTTGAAAGAAGGCTCAGATTGATGGTCACAATGCCTGTTTTTTTGCCCATGGCGGAAATCCTGGGTTGACGTGCATCTCAAGGGCCATGCATCTGGCTGCCACTCGGAGAGATTGACCCCCAACTCCACAGCAAACACTCTGGCCATGGGGAATGAGGAGTGCTCTTTTGTGCTTGAGGTTCCCCAATAGGCCGTGATTTGAGCTATAATCTGGGCACAGATGCCTGAACACCCAGGTTGGGTAGAGATGAGAGCCTGGGGCCATGGCCGGTCCCACCTGCAGGTGATAGCTCCTGCTACCTGGGGAGCTGACTGCAGGTCGGGCCGCAGGCTGTGTCACACAGCGCATTAGTGCACAGTGCGGCCTGGATACTGTGGTTCCCACTAGGGCCCTGGAGGTTGATACTCACATGGGGTTTCTCAGCAGACTGGTAGGGCCCTCCTTCTTTCTGAAGGGTGGGCAGTAGGATGTGTTGTGGCTCCAGAATTCCCAATCTGGTGGACTTTCGGGCCAGACAGGTGAGGATGGAAGTCTGAACACAGAAGCACCGGCTCTGTTCAGTGCTGAGCACATGGCAGTTCCAATGTACAGTGTCTGACTCGATATCTCCAGCACCTGAGTCAGTGCGACTGATGGATCGTAGATCACGCTGGAGTTTGTGTCCATAATGGCAGATGAATGGAGGGGTGGCCTCATGAAGCCATGGAAATTTTCCCAGGCTGGGGCTTTTGAGCTGCTCTGAACAGCAAGCTTTCGTTCTGTGGGACAGGGGAAGTACATTTTAATGGATCCAGGGTCCGCCATATGGAAAGACATGGTAGCAGAGCTCACCGCATAGATTTCTGGAAAGCCAAGCTCAGTGTATCCTTACTTGTTCCTTATCCAGGAACAAGACAGATTCGATCTGGTGGCTCTGGGGCAAATGCCCAGGAGACTAAGTTGAAAGGGAGCCTCATGCTATAGGGTCAAAATCCTGGCTTGTGTCCAGGGAGACCTTAGAATGTGGAGAGGACTCAGGTACCATGCAGGATTCTCCTCCCCTGAGGGTGGCAAGAGCTAGGTTGACTTTTGGGGACAGGAGGTGTTCTGTTTTGTGTCTCAGGGACCAAGCATTGGATCATATGTAGGTATTCTGGAGCCTGCCTCTGGTGACAGATGCCTGCAAACCTAAGCTTGGGTTCCTTTGAGATCCTAGGGGCATGTTAGTTTAAATCTTATGACTCACGGCCATTGACTTGGGTGTCGTCCTGGATGTTGGATCTGGCATGTGTCAGACTTTGCATTTCTGTCCAAAGCAGACAACAAAATTGCGTGGGCTCAGGGGCATTGCTGGTGTCTCCAAATATGGAGGGTTTGTCTAATGTGATGGGCAGAGTTTCCTTATGGTGGGCAGGTAGAGTCCTGCACTGTGGCACCAGAGGCCCCATCCTGGAGGTTCTGTCGGCCAGAGCTTTGGGGACAAAAGTCTGCAAACACAAACTCGGGTTAAGGTGACGGGCGTGGTAATGGCAGGCCGGAACTGCAGACCATGAGGGCATTGCCTCGGGATCTGAAATTCGGGCAACTGGGAGGCCAGAGTGCAGGCTTTTCTGTCTAGGTTGTCTGTCTCCATTTGCCACGGAATGGAGGGGTGGCCTCATGTGTCAGTGGGAGATTCTGCCTCTGGGGGGATTTGGCACAGCTTCCAAGGCTTTTTAGTCTTTCTGGATGAAGGAAAGAGAGCTGTTTTCCGTCTCAGGGGACTCGCCATAGCAGCGATTCCAGAGTCAGCTTCAGGGTCCAGGCACTTGGAGAACCCAACCGAGGGTTAGGATTTGGGCCAAGGGGCATGGCTGGCCTGATATGTGGGCTCCTGGTACAGCTGCGAGGGGTCTTGTTTCAAAGAAGGCTCAGCTTAATGGTCACAATACCTGTTTGTGTGCAGGGCGGAGCTCCTGGGTGGGCGTGGTATCATGGGCCATGCGTCTGTCTCCCACTCTGAAGGTTTGATTCCCATTGCCACAGCAAGCTTTTCTGGCCATGGGGAAGGAGGAGTGCTCTATTGTGCTTCAGGTTCCACCTTAGGCCATGATTTAAGCTGTGATCTGGGCACAGATGCCTGAGCACCCACGTTGGGTAGACATGACAGCCTAGGGCCATGGCCAGTCCCACCTGAAGGAGATGGGACTCGGTAACTGGGGGGCTGACTGGAAGTCAGGGCTCAGGCTGTGTCACACAGAGCATTAGTGCACAGTGCAGCCTAGATATTGGGGTTCCGTCTAGGGCCGTGCAGGTTGATCCTCACTTGGGGATTCTAGGCAGACATATATGGCACATCATCTTTCTGGAGGGAGGCAGAAGTCTGCGTGGTGGCTCCAGAATTCTCATACTGGAGGGCTTGTGGGCCAGATGGGTGCGGATGGATGTCTGCATGCATAAGCGCTGGTTCAGTTCAGGGCCGAAGACATGGCAGTACCAATGTGCAGCATCTGACTCGAGATCTCCAGCACCTGAGTCAGGGCGAGTTTCAGATGGTCGCTCATGCTGGAGTTTGTCTCCATTATGCCCGATGAATGGAGGGGTGGCCTCATGAGGCCATGGAGATTTTCACAGGCTGGGGCTTGTTAGCTGCTCTGAGCAGCAAGCTTTCATTCTGTGGGACAGGGGAAACCGTTTTGATGGCTCCAGAGTCCCCCATATGGAAAGACATGGTAGCAGAGCTCACCACTTAGATGTCTGGAAAGCCCAGCTCAGCTTATCCTTTCATCCCAGAAACAAGGCAGTTTCAATCTGCTGGCTCTGGGGCAAGTGCACAGGGGGCTGAGCTAACAGGGTCCTCATTCTGATGGGTCACAATGCTGGCGTTTGCCAGGGAGACCTTAGAATGTGGTGAGGGCTCAGGCACCTTGAAGGATTCTCCTCCCGTGAGGGCAGGACTCAGCTCCCAGGAGCCAGGTGGCCTTCTGGGGAAAGAATGTGTTCTGTTTTGTGGCTCAGGGACCAAGCGTTGGACCATATGTAGGTATTCCAGAACCTGCCTCTGGGGCCAGATGCCTGCAAATCTCAGTAAGGGTTCCGTTGAGGTCCTAGGAGCATGTCAGTTTAAATGTTCTGACTCAGGGCCATTGACCAGGGTGTCTTCCTGGAAATAGGTGTCTGGAATGTGTCAGACTATGCATTTCTGCCCAGAGTGGCCAACGAAATTGGGTGGGGTCAGGGACCTTGAAGGTGTCTCCCAATCTGGAGGGTTTGTGCAAATGTGATGGGCAGAGTTTCCTTCAGGAGGGCAGGCAGAGTCCTGTGTCGTGGCTCCCGAGGACCCATCATGGAGGGCCTGTCAGCCAGGGCTTTGGGACAAAACTTTGCAAGCACAAAATCGGTTAGGGTGAGGGCGAGGTGATGGCAGGCCCGATTTGCAGACCATAAGGGCAGTGCCTCAGGATTAGAAATTAGGGCAACGGGGAGGCTGGAGCACAGGTTTTTCTGTCTGGGTTGTGTTTCTGGGTTGGACCCAGAATGGAGGGTTGGCCTCATGAGTCCATGGGAGGTTCGCACCCTGTGCAGGTTTTGCATGACTCCCATGGTTTTGGAGTCTTTCTGGATGAAGGGAAGAGTGCTGTTTTCCATCTCAGGGGTCCCGTCATATCAGGAATTCCAGAGTCATCTTCTGGGTCTGGGTGCCTGGAAAACCAGACCGAGTGTGAGGATTTGGTTCTAGGGGCATGGCAAGCCTGATATGTGCGCACCTGGTCCAGCTTGTGAGGGGGCTTGTTTGAAAGTAGGCTCAGGATGATGGTCACAATGCCTGTTTGTGCCCAGGGTGGACCTTCTCAGTGTCTGGTGTCATGGGGTATGCAGCTGGCTCCCACTCTGAAGGTTTGACTCCCTTCTCCACAGCAACTTTTCTGGCCATGGGGAAGGAGGAACGCTCTTTTGGGCCTGAGGTTCCCCTATAGGTCAGGATTTGAGGTTTCGCCTGGGTCCTGAATACCCAGGTTGGGTAGAGATGACAGCCTGAGGCCATAACCCATCCCACTTGCAGGAGATGGCGCCTGCTACCTGGGGGGCTGACTGGACGACTGGGCTAAGGCTGTGTCAAACAGAGCGTTAGTTCCCAGTGTGGCCTGGATATTGGGGTTCCATCTAGGGCCGTGCAGGTTGATCCTCACCTGGGGACTCTGGGCAGACCCATAGGACCCTTCATCTTTCCGGAGGTCGCTGCGTTTTGTGGCTCCAGAATTCCCAATCTGGAGGGCTAGCAGGCGAGACGGGTGAGGACGTAAATGTGAACAAACAAGCGCCTGTTCAGTTCATTGCCGAGCACATGGCAGTTACAATGTGCAGCGTCTAATTGGAGATCCCCAGCACCTGAATCAGGGAGTTTTGGATATTCGCTCATGCTGGATTTTTGTCCATGATGCCCAATGAATGGAGGGGTGGCCTCATGAGGCCATGGAGGTTTCCCAGGCTGGGGCTTGTGAGCTGCTCAGAACAGCAAACTTTCCTTCTGCAGGACACATCGAGTTCATATTGATTGCTCCATGGTCCCACATATGGAAAGACATGGTAACATAGCTCACCGTAAAGATGTCTGGAAAGCTGAGTTCACCTTATATTTTCAGTCCAGGAACAAGGCAGTTTTGATCTGGTGGCTCTGCAGCAAGTGCCCAGGGTGCTGAGTTCACGGGGAGCCTCGTGCTGATCGGTCACCATGCTGGCTTGTGTCCAGGGAGACCTTAGAATGTGGTGGGGGCTATGGCGCCATGCAGGATTCCCCTACCATGAGGGCTGGATGCAGCTCCCAAGAGCCAGGTTGACTTCTGGGGACAGGAGGTGTTTTGATTTTTGGCTTAGGGACCAAGCATTGGACCATATGAGGTATTCCAGAACCTGCCTCTGGGGACAGATGCCTGCAAACTTTGCTAGGGTTCCGTTGAAGTTCTAGGGGCATGTCAGTTTCCATCTTCTGATAAAGGGCCATTGACCTGGGAGTCTGCCTGGAGGTAGGTGTCTGCCTGTGTCAGACTGTGTATTTCTGTCTAGAGCGGCCATCGAATTTGGGTGGACTCAGGGACCTTGCAGATGTCTCCCAATCTGGAGGGTTTGTGCAACTCTGTTGGGCAGAGTTTCCCAAGGGAGGGCAGGCAGAGTCCTGCTCAGAGGCTCAAGACACCCCATCCTGGAGGACCTGTAGGCCAGCGATTTGGGGACAAAATTCTGCAAACACAAACTCGGGGTAGAGTGAGGGGCGAGGTGATGGCAAGCCCAATCTGCAGACCTTGAGGGCAGTGCCTCAGGATCTGAAATTAGGGTGTTGGGGAGTCGGGGCCGCAGGCTGTTCTGTCTGGGTTGTGTGTCTTGACTGGCCATGGAATGGAGTGGTGGCCTCATGGGGCCATGAGAGATTCTGCCTCTGTGAGGATTCTGCCCAGCTCCCAAGTGTTGCTGTCTTTCAGGAGGAAGGGAAGCGTGCGGTTTTCCATCTCACGGGTCCCGCCATAGCAGGGATTCCAGAGTCAGCTTCTAGATCTGGGCTCCCTGAGAACCCGACCGAGGGTGAGGATTTGGGCCTTGGGGCATGTCACGCGTGATTTGAGGGCTCCTGGTCCAACTAACAAGGGGACTGTTTTGAAAGCAGGCTCAGGCTAAGGGTCACAATGCCTCTCTGTGGCCAGGGCATCCCTTCTGGGTGGGGGTGGTCTCATGGGCCACACAGCTGGCTCCCACTCTGAGGGTTAGACTCCCATTCCCACAGCAAGCTTTTCCCGTTGTGGGGAAGGAAGAGTACTCATTGATGCTTGTGGTTCCCCCATAGCCCGGGGTTTGACCTATGTTCTGGACACAGATGCCTGAATACCCAGGTTGGGTAGAGATGAAAGTCTCTGGCCTTGGTACGTCCCACCTGCAGGATATGGGGCCCGCTACCCGGGGGATTTTAGGAGGTCGGTGCTCAAGCTCTGTCAAACAGAGCATTAGTATACAGTGCGGCCTAGGACATTGGGGGGCCGTCGAGTTCCTTGTAGGTTGATCCTCATGTGGGGATTCTTTTTTTTTTTATAGTTATGTATAGTATTTAAATTTATTTATTTTTTCAGCATAAGAGTATTCATTGTTTTTGCACAACACCCAGTGCTCCATGCAATATGTACCCTCCCTATTACCCACCACCTGCTCCCCCAACCTCCCACCCCCGACCCTTCAAAACCCTCTGGTTTTTTTTTTCAGAGTCCATAGTCTCTTATGGTTTGCCTCCCTCACGTGGGAATTCTGGCAGACCCCTAGGGCACTTCTTTCTGGAGGACAGGAAGAAGACTGTGTTGTGGCTCCTGAATGAACAACCTGGAGGGCTGGCGGGACAGTAGGCTGTGGACGGAATTCTGATGGCAGAAGCGCCAGTTCCTCTCAGTGCAGAGCACCTGGCATTTCCCATGTGTAGCTTCTGACACAAGATCTCCTGCACCTGAGTCAGGGCACGTGTCAGATGGTCTCTCATGCTGGAGTTTATGTCCATTAAGGGCAACGAGTGGAGGGGTGGCCTCATGAGGCCATGAAGGTCTTCCCAGGCTACTTGTGAGATGCTCTGAACAGCAAGCTTTTCTTCTGTGGGACAGGGGGAGTCTGTTTGGATGGCACAAGGGTACCCCATATGGAAATTGTTGTAGCAGAAGTCACCACATGGATCCCTATAAAGCCCAGCTCTACTTAGCCTTCCAGCCCAGGAACAATTCTGTTTCGATTTGGTGTCTCTGTGTCAAAGGGCCCAGGTTGCTGATGTGACAGGGATCTCATTCTATGGGTCACAAGGCTGGCTTGTGTCCAGGGAGACCTTAGAATGTGGCGGTGACTCGGGTGTTATGCAGGATTCTCCTTCCCTGAGGGTTGGACGCAGCTCCTAAGAGCCAGGTTGCCTTCTGGGGACAAGAGGTGTTCTGTTTTGTGGCTCAGGATTCAAGTGTTGGAACATATATAGTTATTCCAGAGTTTGCCTCTGGAAGCAGATGCGTGAAAACATATGCTAGGGTTCCGTGAGGTCCTAGGAGTAATTCAGGTACCATCTCTGACTCAGAGTGATGGACTTGGGTGTCTGCCTGGACGTGTCTTGGCCTTGGGTGTCTGGCCTGTGTCTGAAGGCGCCTTTTTTCCAAGGCGGACAATGAATTTGGGGTTCACTCACGGGCATTGTAGAGGTCTCCCAATCTGGAGGGTTTTTACAAATGTGATGGGCAGAGCTTCCTTCGAGTGTGAAGGCAGAGTCCTGTACAGTGATTCCAGAAGGCTCATCCTGGAGGGCCTGTCAGCCAGGGCTTTGGGGACAAAAGTATGCAAATACCAACTCGGCTAAGGTTTAGGGGTGATGTGATGGCAGGCATGATCTGCAGATCGTGAGGGCAGTAACCTGGTATCTAAAATGGGGTTGACGGGGAGGTGGGAGCACAGACATTTCTGTCTTGTTTGTGTGTCTTGGTTGGCCACGGGAGAATAAGTAGCCTCATGGGGCCATGGGGAGATTCTGCCTCTGTGAGGATTCTGCCCTGCTCCCAAGGGTTTGGTGTCTTTCAGTTGAAGGGAAGAATGCTGTTTCTGTCTCAGGGTTCCCTCCATTGCAGGTATTCCAGAATCGGCTTCTGGGTACGGGCGCCTGGAGAACCTGACCAAGGGTGAGGATTTGGGCCTAGGGGCATGTCAGGCCAGATATGCGGGCTCCTGGTCCAGCTAGCGAGGAGGCTGGTTTGAAAGAGGGCTCAGGCTGAGGGTCACAATGCCTGTTTGTTGTCAGGGTGGCCCTCCTGTGTGGTCATGGTCTAATGGGCCATGCAGCTGACTCCCACTCTGAGGGTTAGAGCCCCATCCCCATAGCAAGCTTTTACAATCGTGGGGAAGCAGGAGTGCTCTTTGATGCTTGAGGTTCCCCCGTAACCTGGGATTTGAGCTATGGTCTGGGCACAGACCCCTGAAAACCCAAGTTGGGCAGAGATGAAAGTCTCTGGCCTTGGCATATCCCACGTGCAGTATATAGTGTCCACTGTCTAGGAACCTCATGGGAGGTCGGGGCTCACACTCTGTCAGACAGAGCATTAGTGCACAGGGCGGCATAGATATTGGGGTGCCATTGAGGTCCGTGCAGGGTGATCCTCACCTGGGCATTCTGTGAAGGCACCTAGGGCCCTTCTTCTTTCTGGAGGGCTGGAAGAAGACTGCGCTGGAGCTTCCGAATGAACAGTCTGGAAGGCTGGTGTTCCAGGAGGGTGAGGACCAAATTCTGAACGCACAAGCACCGGTTCCGTTCATTGCCATGCACATGACATTTCAAATGTGCAGCGTCTGACTTGAGATCTCCCGCACGTGAGTCAGGGCACGTGTCAGATGGTCACTCACCCTGGAGTTTTTGTCCATGATGGCTGACGAATGGAGGGGAGGCCTCATGATGCAATGGAGATATTCCTGGGCTGGGTCTTTTGAGCTGCTCTGAACAGCAAGCTTTCCTTCTATGGGACAGGGGCAGGTCGTTTTGATGGCACCAGGGTTCCCCATAGGGAAAGACGTCATAGTAGAAGTCACCGCATGGATGCATGGAAAGCCCAGTTCTGCTTTGCCTTCCAGCCCAGAAACAAGTCTGTTTCGATCTGGTGGCTCTGGGGTATAGTGCCCAGGGGGCTGAGGTGACAGGGAGCTTCATTCTGATGGGTCACAATGCTAGCTTGTGTCCAGGGAGACCTTAGAATGTGGCGGGGCCTCAGGAGCCATGCAGGATTCTCCTCCCCTGAGGGTTGGACGCATCTCCCAAGAGCCAGGTTGCCTTCTGGGGACATTAGGTCTTCTGTTTTGTCCCTCAGGGAACAAGTGTTAGACCATATGTAGGTATTCAAGAGATTGCCTCTGCAGACAGATGCCAGCAAACCTAAGCTAGGGTTCTGTTGTGGTCCTAGGGGTATGTCCGGTTCCATCTTCTGACTGAGGGCCATTGTCTGAGTGTCTGCCTGGATTTAGGTGTCTGGCATTTGTCCGAATGTGCCTTTTTTCCAAGGTTGCCAACGAATTTGGGGTGGGCTCAGGGGCATTGTAGTTGTCTCCCAATCTGGAGGGTTTGTGCAATGTGACAGGCAGAGCTTCCTATGGGTGGGCAGGCAGAGACCTGTCTTGTGGCTCCAGATGCGCCATCCTGGAGACACTTTCAGCCAGGGCTTTGGGAATAAAGTCTGCAAACAAAAACTCAGGATATGTTTGGGGGTGAGGTGATGGCAGGCCCGATCTCCAGACTGTGAGGGCAGTGCCTCCATATCTGAAATTAGGGCAACAGGGAGGCAGGAGCACAGGCTATTCTGTCTGGGTTGTTTGTCCTGGTTGGCCATGGAATGGAGTGGTGGCCTGATGGGTCCATGGAAGATTCTACCTCTGTGGGGATTTTGCATGGCTCCCAAGGTTTTGATGTATTTCTAGATGAAGGGAAGAGAACTGTTTTCCATCTCAGGGTTCCCACCATAGCAGGGATTCCAGAGTCAGCTTCTGCATCCGGCCGCCTGGAGAACCTGCCCGAGGGTGCGATTTTGGGCCTAGGGTCATGGCAGCCCCTATATGCGGGCTCCTTGTCCAGCTCTGGAGGGGGCTTGTTTGAAAGCAGGCTCAGACTGATGGTCACAATGCCTGGTTGTGCCCAGAGCGGAGCTTCTGGTTAGACGTGGTCTCATGGGTCATGCAGCTGTGTCCCATTCTGAGGATTTGACCCCCATCCCCACAGCAAGCTTTTCTGGCCATGGGAAAGAGGAGTGCTATGTTGTGGTTGAGTTTCCCCCATAGACCAGGATTTGAGCTACGATCAGGGCACAGATGCCTGAACACCCAGATTGGGTAGAGATGACAGCATCGGGCCATAGCTGGTCCCACCTGCAGGAGATGGCACCCGCTACCTGGGGGGGCTGACTGGAGGTCGGAGCTCAGGCTGTGTCAGAGATAGCATGTCTGCACAGTGCATCCTGGATATTTCTGTTCCCTGTAGGGCCGTGCAAGTTGATCCTCACATGGGTATTCTGGGCAGACCCAAATGTCACATCGTCTTTCTGGAGGGCAGGCAGAAGGCTGTGTTGTGGCTCCAGAATGTCCAATTTGGACGGCTTGGAGCCCAAGAGGTTGAGGACGGAAGTCTTAATGCCCAAGCGCTGGTTCACTACAGTGCTGAGCACATGGCATTTCCAATATGCAGCGTCTGACTCAAGATCTCCAGTACCTGAGTCAGGGCGAGTGTTGGATGGTTGCTCACGCTGGAGTTTGTGTCCATGATGCCCGATGAAGCGAGGGGTGGACTCATGAGGCCATGGAGATTTTCCCAGGCTGGGGCCTGTGAGCTGCTCCGAAAAGTAAACTTTCCTTCTCCGGGATAGGAGGAGTCCGTTCTGATGGCTCCTGGCTCCCCCATATGGAAAGACTTGGTAGCAGAGCTCACCACATTGATGCCTGGAAAGCCCAGCTCAGCTTACCCTTGTAGCTCAGGAACAACGCAGTTTCGATCTGGTGGCTCTGGGGTGATGAACCCTGGGGGCTGAGTTGACAGGGAGCCTCATGCTGATGGGTCACCATGCTGGCTTGTGTCCAGTGAGACCTTAGAATGTGTCGGGGGCTCAGGTGCCATGCAGGATTCTCCCCCCCTGAGGGTTGGACCCAGCTCCCAAGAGCCAGGTTGCCTTCTGGGGATAGGAGGTATTCTGTTATGTGGAGAGGGACCAACTGCTGGAACATATGAAGGTATTTTGGAACTTGCTTCTGGGGACAGATGCCTGTAAACCTAAGATAGGGTTCTGTTGAAGACCTAAGGGCATGTCAGATTCTACCATCTGACCCTGGGTCATTGACCAGGGGTCTGCTTGGTGGTAGGTGTCTGGTGTGTGTCAGAATCCCCTTTTATCCAGAGCGCCCTACGAAATTGGGGTGGGCTCATGGGCATTGCAGTTGTCTCCCAATCTGGAGCGTTTGTGCAGCTGTGACGAGCACAGTTTCATTCGGGATGGCAGGCAGGGTCCTGTGCTTTGGCTCCAAAGGCCCCGTCCTGGAGGGTCTGTCAGCCAGGGCTTTGGAGACAAAAGTCTGCAAACACAAACTAAGGTTAGGGTGGGGGTTGAGGTGATGGCAGTACTGATCTCCGGACCGTGAGGGCAGTGCCCTGGGATCTGAAATTAGTTGTGCTGGGAGGCAGGAGTTCAGGCTTTTCTGTCTGGGTTTTGTGTCTCTGATGGCCACGAAATGAGGGGTGGATTCATTGGGCCATGGGGGATTCTGCCTCTGTCAGGATTCTGCCCAGCTCCCAAGGGTTTGGTGTCTTTAGGGGGGGGAGGAAAGAGTCCTGTTTTCGTCTCAGGAGTTGGGCCATATCAGGGATCCCAGGGTCGACTTCTGTGTTCGTGCTTCCAGAGAACGACACCTAGGGTGAGGATTTGTCCATAGGGGCATGGCAGGCCTTCTATGGGGGCTCTTGTTCCAGCTAGAGAGGGGGATTGTTTGTAACCGGGCTCAGGTTGTGGGTCACAATGCCTGTTAGTGGCCAGGGCCATCTTAATATGTGGGCCTGGTCTGATGGGCCGTGCAGATATCTCCCACACTGAGGGTTTGACACTATCCTCACCGCAAGGTTTTCCTGCCATGGGGAAAGAGGTTTGTTCTTTTGTGCTTATGATTCCCCCTTAGGTCGAGATTTGATTCATTGTCTCTGCACAGATGCCTGAGCACCCAGGTTGGGTAGAGATGACAGTCTCTGGCCTTGGCACATCTCACCTGCAGGATACGGGGCCCACTACATGGGGGGCTGATGGGAGGTCAGGGCTCAGGCTGTGTCAGACAGACCATTAGTGCAGTGGGTGGCCTAGGACATTGGGGTGCCGTCGAGGGCCATGCAGTTGGATCCTCTCGTGGGGATTCTGGACAAACACATAGGGCCCTTCTTCTTTCTGAAAGGCATGCAAAAGGCTGCGTTGTCTCTCCAGAATTCCCAATCTGGAGGTCCTGCTGGCCCTGAAGTTGAGGAGAGAAATCTGAATGCACAAGCACTGGTTCTGTTCAGTGATGAGCACATGGTATTTCCAATGCTCAACGTCTGACTCGAGATATCTAGGACACAAGTCAGGGCGAGTGTCGGATATTCACTTACTCTGGAGTTTGTGTCCATGATGGCCGATGAATGGAGGGGAGGCCTCAAGATTCCAGGGAGGTTTTTACAGGCTAGGACTGTGAACTGCTCCAAACAGCAAGATTTCCTTCTGCGGGACAGGGGGAGTCCGTTTTGATGGATTCTGTGTCCTCCATATGGAAAGACTTGTTAGCAGATCTCACCACATGTATGCCTGGAAATCCCAGCTCAGATTACACTTGCAGCCCAGGAAAAAGGCAGTTTCGATCTGGTGGCTCTGGGGCGAATTGCCCAGGGGGCTGTGTTGGCAGGGAGCCTCAAGCTGATGGATCACAATGCTGGCTTGTGTCCCATGAGACCTAAGTATGTGGCAGAGGCTCCGGCGCTATGCAGAATTCTCACCCCTAGGGTATTATGCAGCTCCTTAGAGCCAAGTTGCATTCTGGGGACAGGAGATGTGCTGTTTTTTGCATAAGGGACCTAGCATAGGAACATAGGTAAGTACTCCGAATATTCCTCTGGGGACAGATGCCTGCAAACCTAAGCTAAGATTCCATTGAGATCCTAGGGGCATGTCAGTTTCCTCTTCTGACTTAGGGCCATTGACCTGGGTGTCTGCCTGGAAGTAGGTGTCTGGCATGTGTCAGAATGCATTTCTGACTAGAGCAGCCAACGAAATTGGGTGAGCTCAGGGTCCTTGCAGGTGTCTCCCAATCTGGAGGGCTTGTGCAACTGTGACGAGCAGAATATCCTTGGAAGGGCAGGAGAGTCCTGTTGTGAGTCTCAAGAGGCCCCATCTTGGAGGGCCTGTCGACCAGGACTTTGGGGACAAAAGTCTGCAAACACAAACTCAGTTTAGGGTCAGGGGTGAGGTGATGGCAGGCCCGATCTACAGACCATGAGGGCAGTGCCTCGAGATCTGAAATTAGTTCAATGGGGAGGCGGGAGTGCAGGGTCTTCTGTCTGGGTTGTGTGTCTCTGTCGGCCTCGGAATGGAGTGGTGGCCTCATGGTGCATGGGAGATTCTGCCTCTGTTGGGATTTTGCATGGCTTCCAAGGTTTTGGTGTCTTTCTGGATGAAGGGAAGAGAGCTGTTTTCCTTCTCAGGGGTCCTGCCATAGCAGGAATTCCAGAGTCAGCTTCTGGGTCTGGGCGCCTGGAGAAACCGACCGAGTGTGAGGATTTGGGCCTAGGGGCATGGAAGGCCCGAAATGCGGGCTCCTGGTACAGCTACCAAGGGGGCTTCTTTGAAAGTATGTTCAGGCTGATGGTCACAATGCCTTTTTGTGCCCAGGGCGGAGCTCCTGGGTGGGCATGTTCTCATGGGCCATGCAACTGGCTCCCACTAGGAGGGTGTGACCTCCATCTCCATAGGAAGCTGTTCCATCAGTTGGGATGGAGGAGTGCTCCTTTGTGCTTGAGCTTCCCCATAGGCCGGGATTTGAGATATGGTCTGGGCCCATATGCCTGAACACCCATGTTGGGTAGACATGACATACTAGGGTCGTGGCCGGTCCCACCTGCAGGAGATGGCACCCGCTACCTGAGGGGAAGACTGGAGGTCAGGGCTCAGGCTATGTCACACAGAGCATTAGTGCACAGTCGGCCTGGATATTGGGGTTCCGTCTAGGGATGTGCAGGTAGATCCTCACATGGGGATTCTGGGCTGACCCATAGGATCCTTCTTCTTTTTGGAGGGCAGGCAGAAGGCTGCGTTGTGGCTCTAGAATTCCCAATCTGGAGGTCTTGTTGGCCAGGAGGATGAGGACGGAAGTCTGTCCGCACAAGCGCCGTTTCTGTTCAGTGCAGAGCACATGGTATTTCCAATGTGAAGCATATAACTTGAGATCTCCAGCACCTGAGTCAGGCGAGTGTCAGATTATCGCTCATGCTGGAGTGTGTGTGCATGATGCTAGATGAATGGAGGGGTGGCCTCATGAAGCCATGGAGGTTTTCCCAGGCTGTGGCTTGTCCGCTGCTCTGAACAGCAAGCTTTTCATCTTCAAGAGAGGGGGAGTCCGTTTTGATGGCTCCATGGTCCCCCATATGGAAACACATGGTAGTAGAGCTCACTGCATAGATGTCTGGAAAGCCCAGCTCATCTTATCCTCTCAGCTCAGGAACAAGGCAGTTTCGATCTGATGACTCTTGGGCAAGTGCCCAGGGTGCAGATTTGACAGGAAGCCTCATGCTGATTGGTCAGCATGCTGGCTTGTGTCCAGGGAGACCTTAGAATGTGGCGGGACCTCAGGTGCCATGCAGGATTCTCTTCCACTGAAGTTTGGACGCAGCTCCCAAGAGCCAGGTTGCCTTCTGGGGACAGGAGGTGTTCTGCTTTTTGGATCAGGTACCTAGTGGTGGGAGATATGTAGGTACTAATGTAGGGGGCTGATTAGCCAGAGGAACTTACTTGTAAACCCCGGATATTGGGGCGGGCCTGGCCAGATTGCCTTATCCAAACAGTGGGGTGTGGATATATTAAATGTGGTGAATTGAAATCTCATTGGCCTCCTGTGTGTGGGCCGGGCTCAATCACCTGTTAAAGCTTAGTCTGTGAGGCTTGTGGGGGTGGGGGGAATAAGTAGGATGAGTTAGAATAGCCAGCAGAGAATAGGAGGAGTTAGAATTGCCATTAGAGAAGTAGAAGTAGTTAGAATAGCCGTTAGAGTAGTAGAAGGAGTTAGAGTAGCCGTTAGAGTAGGCATTGGGAGCTTTTAGGGTAGTTGTAGGAGTGATAGCTTCAGGTTCGTCGGGCGCATCAGAGCTTCAGGATCATCGGGAGCATAGGCAGTGGTATTGCTGGGAGCGGTACAGCCACGAGTGGCCTCGCCCCCCCCCCCCCCCCCCCGAGCAGAAGTGCTGCCCGCGACCAGCCTCGCCGTGGCTGTGCTGCGACCTGGTTCGCTGCCCAGAGCTGTGGCCTCGCCAGAGTGGTGCCATTCTGGGGAGTGGCCTAGTTGGTGTGCGGCCTCGGAGAGCGGCCTGGTCTGGAGCAGCCCCTTCATCATCGGTTGCAGCCTTCCTCCAGTGTACGGCCTCATTCAGAGTGGCCTCATCTGGGGAGTGGCCTTGTTGGAGTGGAGTCATGGGGAGCAGAGTCTGTGTCATCACGGTTGTCGTCCTCGTCATCCTCACTTCTTTGTAATCGGGAGCAGTGTCCTCAATGTCGTCGCCTTTGCGTAAGAAATGGCCCCAACATGTCGGTTTCATTTTCGATGCTTGACACAAATTTCGCTTTGTGTCAGTCTCGTTCCTTTGATCACGGACCCTAACACTGGAAGCTCGCCTGGGATCCAACAATGGGAACTGATCCAGCATCAGTATTTATGGGAAAAGCCTTTGGAGGTGTTGGGATCTTGTTTGCCTGTCTGGTTGGGGCTCCTGGGTGATGGACACAGCTACGCTTCCCAGGCTGAAGTGGATGCGGGGATGCCCCATTTCTCTGTTGGTAGATCAACATGCGGTTCAAGTCCCCCTTGGCAGTCGGGGTGGTTCGGGTCCTCCTAGATGGTCAGGGAATTCGAGTCCCCCTAGACTGTTAAAAGTGGGTTCGAGTCCCCCTATGCAGTGACCAGGGGGTTTGATTCCCCCTAGGCAGTCAGGGGGTTCGCTTCCACCTATGCGGTCATCGGGGGTTCGAGTCCCCCAAAGCAGTCATCGTGGGTTCAAGTTTCCCAAGGTGGTCTGGGGTTTTGAGTCCCGCTAGAAAATACCCACCAGTGGCAGACTGCTGGACCTGCAGTTGTCTTTGACTTGTGTTTTTGTTGTCTGCTCTGTTGTTTGTTGTGTTTGGCGGAATGGGACAGGCAGAGAGGAGGGACTCTGACTTCCGTCTCTCTGTTCCTCCTAATAGATATGGGGCTTCTTCCTCACTCATTTCCTGTTTTCATTTCATTTCATTTTAAGGGCTATAACTGGAGCCAGCTGGGGTTAGTCTAACTTGTGACAGAGACTTTAAGGAATATTCACAAGCAGCTGCCAAACTCCCTTTGTTTCAGGCAATTCCTTGCCTTCTCTGCCCAACGTGGACTGCCTAGCCACTCCCCCTTGCTGGCGGGAAAGCGTGGTGTCTAAAGTGGAATGATCCCAGGTGGACATGAAATCTGTTAGCAAAGAGATGACTGAACTGATGGTTAATTGTCTGTCGCAGGGTTTTAATGGGTAATTGTTAAAGTAGCTTTCAGAGTCTTTGGTAACCTTAAGCTTTGAAGTTTTGCTTGGATGACAAATGGGATGAAGTGCTAGGGCACTGGTTGCTGGAACTAGGTTTGTGCTTTTGAAATCTGTTGGTAAACATGTTTTGTGCTTAACTGCTATTGCAACAGTTCACAATTGATTAATATTTAGTCTTCACTAGAGATTAAGATGTTTCTAAGAAAATGTAAATGGTTTTCTTTGCCTACCCAGAATTGTAAATGAGATCTCTTTGACTCATAAGGCTTTTCCCTGATATGCTAAGTTACTCAGGAAGTACTGCTAAATCAATGATAAACCTTGGGTTACTTTTGGGTCAATGTTGTAACTATTCCAGAGGTTCTATACATTTTCTAAAGTTTTAAAGTTTTGATAAGGGTCATCATTTGTTATTTAACCATATCTATTCTGAGTTTTTTTGTAATTTGTAATTGTTTTAATTCTCTTGTAAAATGAATTCTGCCTTAAGGAAATTCATATAGGAGACGTTCAGAACAAATACAGTTCTTTGATATGTTGAAATCCTGGAAGTGCATTTCCAGAAGTAACAGTTGCAATCGCACTAAACCGGAATTAGTACAGTGACTCACGGTAAGAATGAGTCTCCAAGAACTTTTCTAGAAAGGCTCATTGTAGCCTATAAAATGTATAGCCTGATCGACCCTGAGGCACCTGAAAATCAGGGAGCAGTGAATCTTGCTTTTGCCAGTCAGTCAGCCCTGGAAATAAGGAGAACACTTCAGGAAATTGAAGGATTTGAAGGGAAAAATCTGATTGAGCTATTGGGAATAGCAGAAAAAGTGTTTAAGAACAGGGATGCACAGGAGGATGAAAAACAGAAAAAGCTGGTTAAGGTTTTGACATTACATGAGATAGGTAGGGGAGAGTAAATGGAAGGAAAAGCCTAAGCACAGAGAAGGCAGGTGGGAAGACTTAGATTCAGATCAGTGTGCTTACTGTAAGGATAAAGACACTGGGCCAGGGAGTGCCCAAAAAGGAAGACGGCAATGCTGGCCAGAAGAGTAAAAATTGAAGTGGAGGGAAATCAATTGATTTTTTTTTTTTTTTTTGTCGACATGGGAGCCCAATTTTCATCATTACTTTAACTTATGGGAAAAATATCTGGAGAGGAAGTTTGGGTAAAAGGAGCAAATGGCACAGCGAGACATAAATGGACAGCAGAAAGGACTTTAAATTTGGCCTCAGGAGTAGTGAAACATTGAGTTTTGTTCCTCCCTAATGCCCCGTATATCTTGATGGGAAGTGATCTCCACAAGTAACGAGCTGGCATTCAGTTCTCGGAAGTAGACATGACTGTAACTTTGAGACAACCCAGTGTACTGGTGCTTATGGCAGCAGTAGATGAATACCTCTTTTACGAGCCAGTCTCAAAACCAGAGGAGCCAATGTTGGGGAGCCTACTCCAAATCCTCCAGGTCGAGTTTCTCGAGGTCTGGGCAGAAGGAAGCACCCTGGCTTGGTCAGGGGACAACCTCTAGTGGTGGTACAATTAAAGGTGATGGCTACGTCTCTTCATGTTCGGCAGCACTCCCTTCCCCGGGAATCAAAGGAAGGGATCAGAAAGCACATTAATCACCTCTGAGGAGATGCGATCCTAGTTCCTTGCAAATTTCCATGGAGCACACCTTTGCTGCCCGTCAAAAAGGCAAATACTGCGGAGTACTGACCCGTTAGGACTTGTGGGAAGTTAATAAACAGATTGAAGATAATATCTGTTATATTATCTTCAATCTGTTGAGGTTATCTTTACCTGATGGTGACTAACCCCTATACCCTACTCTCCCTCCTGGGTCCCAGAAGAACTGTTTATAACATCTTATATATCAAGGATATATTTCTCTGCATAGCTTTATCAAGGGAATCTCAACCCCTTTTTGATTTTGAGTGGTCTGACCCACAGGAAGGATTCCAAGGCCCGCTCACCTGTACAAGACTTCCCCAAGGATTCAATAATTCACCCACTATTATTTTTTGATGAGGCACTACACAAGGATTTGCTTGAGTACAGAACCTCCAACCTAGGAGTCACTCTGCTACAGTATGTTGATGACTTGCTAGTAGCTGCTGAGGACTGTGAGTCATGTTTTCTGTGGACGAGAGCTCTCTTCCAGACTCTGCAGGAAAAAGGGTATCGGGTATCAGCAAAGAAAGCACAGCTCTGTCAGATCCATGCCACATATCTAGGCTTTGATCTCCACGAGGGAGTGCGTTCACTCATCCAGGAAACAGGTGATCACCCGATAACCCCGCCCCACGATGTCCCAATAAGTCAGGGAGTTTCTAGGATGGTGGGATTCTTTAGGCTGTGGATACTGCAGTTAGAGGAGATTGCCCAACCTCCCTAATAATTGGCAAAAGGGGGGGATCGCAATGATAGAGTGGACAGCTGAGGCAGAATGAGCATTTTGGGAATTACAAGCAGCTGTACTGAGTGCATTGGCCATCTCAGATGTTACCAAGCTCTTCCACTTGTATGTGGATAAAAAATGCAGGGGTGGCCAAAGGAGTTTTGACTCAGAATCTGGGGCTTGGCAAAGGCCAGTAGCCTATCTTAGCAAGAAACTAGATCAAGTAGTGGCTGGATTCCCCTCTTGCATCTGCATAATTGCTGCCACAGCCCTCCTGGTCAAGGATGCAAGTAAATTGAGTTTGGGTCAAAATCTAATCTAGAGCACCACCCATGTTATTGAGGACCTTCTCCAGACTCCACTAGACCAATGGATGACAAACGCCTGAGTGACCAGACCTCAGGTCCTCCTCCTCAACGAACCAAGTGTGACCTTCCAGTTCATGGCAGTGCTAAGTCCAGCCACGCTGCTGCCAGAGGAGCTGGCTGACCACCCACATGACTGGGGTAGGTCCTAACCCATGTTGCAGGAATGAGGCCGGATATCAGAGACATTCCCATCCTGGATGCCGAGATGACTCTGTTCACAGATAGGAGTTGCCACATGGTCAATGCAAAGAGGTATGCAGGGGATGCGGTGGTAGCTCCTGAGCAGAAACTCTGCACAGCATCCCTGCCATATGGAACTTCGGCACAACAAGCGAAACTGATTGCACTCACTAAGGCACTGCAGATGGCCAAAGGTATACCAACCAATATCTATATGGACAGCAGGTATGCCTTTGTTACTTTCCATATTCATGGGGCTATTTATAAAGAAAGGTGTCTATTAACAGCAGAAGGAAAAGGAATTAAAATCAGAGGAGAAATATTGGCTCTCTTACTTGCTATTTGGGACCCAAAAGAGGTGGCTCTTATGTATTTCCTGGGACACCAAATGGGGACTGCTCTGCTTTCAAAAGGAAATCTATTAGCAGATCAAGCAGCTAAGCAAGCAGCCCGAGAAACAGTGCAAGAACTGGTTACACTCCCGGCTCCGGCCCTACCAGAAAAACCGAACAATTCAGAAGAAGATTTAAAGTATTTACAGAAATGGGTTAAATTGGAATATGAAGGGGACTGGGCTAAGACTGAAGCAGGAAAAATAATTCTTCCTTGAAGACTAGGCAAAAAGTTAGTAGACCAGATACATCAGGGTACTCATTTGGGAATACGCAAACTCAAGGAGCTTGTAGGCAAGCAGTTCCAGGTTTCTAAATTAGGGCTTATGGTTCAAGATGTAGTTGATAGATGTGATCATTGCCTGGCAGTTAATGTGGGAAGAACTAAAATGGGAAGAGGGAAAAGAGAAAGAGTTAAGGAACCAGGAATTTATTGAGAAACAGATTTTACAGAAATGAAACCTGGAAAATATGGGCACAAGTACATGTTCGTTTTTGTATATACATTTTCAGGCTGGGTAGATGCTTTTCCCGCCAAACATGAGATGGCACGAGTGATAGCCAAAAAGCTACTAGAAGAAATAATTCCTAGGTTTGGGCTGCCTCTCGCATTCGGGTCAGACAATTGCCCTGCATTTGTGAGTTCCATCTCATAGGCATTGGCCAAGGCTGTGGGCACTAATTGTGAACTACATTGTGCTTACCGGCCCCATATTTCCGGGCAAGGAGAGAGAATGAACCGGACTCTTAAAGAGACCTTGACAAAACTAATTTTGGAGACTGGAGGTAGATGGGTGGATATCCTTTCTTTCTCTCTCCTCAGGGCACGATGTACACTCTATTTAAGCAAGGTGAACCTATTTGAAATAATGTTTGGGTGACCCCGTTCTCTGTCCTCAACTACAAGTGGGTGTCCTAGCAGAAATATCTGATCACTCTGTACTCCAGTCACTTCAGGCATTACAGTCTGTCCTAAAAAAAAGCCCACTCAGGGATCCAGACTGCCCATACTTGGACAGAGACGGTGGTGGAACCACATCCTTACCAACCTAGGGGACTTGGTTTGGATACATTGCTATGAAGGGGGAAATTGGAGCCTCACTGGAAGGGCCCATTTACTGTAAAAGTAGAGGGCATTAGAGGCTGGATTCATGCTGGTCACGTCATACAGGCCAAGGACAAGGACGCCCCCCAGAGATGGAAGCTACAGTTGACAGATCCTGCTGACCATGGACTAAAGGTAAAACTAAAAAAACTGAGTTTATTGTTGCTCCTATTGTTACCTGTTCATGTAAAGTATAGGTGGGAAATTAGATGAATGGAATTAGGGAAAAAATGGAAAAGGTTATACAAAGTGTCGAATGGCTCACTCAGCAGCTGACTGTTTTCTACTGTTACTTTTTGGCCCCTGTATTATAAACTCCCTAATGTAATTTGTACCAAAGAAAATTGGAGCAATTAAAAAGTTCGTGTTACATGCCCAGTATAACCCCTTTACAACAGGAGAACATAGAGCTGGCTGAAAATTCAAGGATTAGACTAATTTCCTAAGAAAAGGGGGGAATGTAGGGGCCTGGTTAGCCAGAGGAACTCACTTGTAAACCCCGGATATAGGGGTGGGACAGGCCAGATAGCCGTATCCAATCAGTTGAGTGCACATATATTAACTGTGGTGAGTTGAAATCTCATTGGCCACCTGTCTGTACGCCGGGTTCAACCACCTCTATAAAGGTTTGTCCGTGAGGCTGGGGGGTGTGGAATTAGGAGGATTTAGAATAGCCATTAGAGAAGTAGGAGGAGTTAGTATAGCCATTAGAGATGTAGGAGGTGTTAGAATAGCCATTAGAGAAGTAGGAGGAGTTAGAATAGCCCTTAGAGTAGTAGGAGGAGTTAGAATAGCCATTTTAGTAGCTGTTGGGAGCCATTAGGGTAGTCATAGGAGTGATAGCATCAGGGTCATTGGGAGCATCAGAGCTTCAGGATCATTGGGAGCATCAGGAGCGACATTGTTGGGAGCTGCCCTGCCCCAAGCAGCAGCGCCACCATGAACAGACTCGCCACCCCGAGCATCAGCGTAGCCCGTGACCCACCTCACCATGGCCCCAACGAGATTGGCCGCGCTGCCCCAAGGCGCATTCTCGCCAGAGTGGTGTCATTGCTGGGAGCCGCATCATTGGCATGCAGCCTCATCGGAGAGTGGCCTGGTCCAGAGCGGCCTCTTTATCATTGGGTGTGGACTTCGTCCAGTGTGTAGCCTTGTCCACAGTGGCCTCGTCTGGGGATTAGCCTTGTCAGAGTGGCGTCATGGGGAGGAGAGTCTGTGTCATCAGGGTTGTCGTCCTCGTCGTCCATGCATCTTTTTCAAAAGGAGTGGGGTCCTCCTTGTCGTCGCTAGACATAAGAAATGGCCCCAAACTGTCAGTTTGATTTTCGATGCTTGGCATGAAATAAAGCTTTGTGTAGTCTCGTAACATTGATCATGGACCCTTGCACTTCAACACCTTCCTCTAGGAACAGATGCCTGCAAACCTCAGCTAGGGCTCCATTGTGCTCCTAGGGGCATGCCATTTTCCATCTTCTGCTGAGGACCATTGACTTTAGTGTCTGCCTGGAGGTAGGTGTCTGGCATGTGTCAGAGTGTGAATTTCTGTTCAGAGTGGCCAAGGAAATTGGGTGGGCTCAGGGGCCTTGCAGGTGTCTCCCAATCTGGAGGGTTTGTGGAAATGTGACTGGCTGAGTTTCATTTGGGAGGGCAGGCAGAATCCTGTCCTGTGGCAGAGAGGCCCCATCCTGGAGGGCCTGTTGTCCAGGGCTTTAGGGACAAAATCTGCAAATACAAACTGGGGTTAGGGTGAGGGGCGAGGTGATGGCAGGCCCAATCTCCAGACTGTGAGGGCAGAGCCTCGGAATCTGAAATTAGAGCGACGGGGAGGCAGGAGTGCAGGCTTTTCTTTCTGGGCTGTGTGTCTCACTAGGCCATGGAATGGAGGCGTGGTCTCAGGGATTTTGCACAGCTCCCAAGGTTTCGTTGTCTCTCTGGATGAAGGGAAGAGAGATGTTTTCCATCTCAGGGGTCCTCCATAGCAGGGATTCCAGAGTGAGCTTCTGGGTCTGGGCGCCTGGAGAACCCGACCAAGGGTGAGCATTGGGCTTAGGGGCCTGGCAGGCCCGATATGCGGGCTCCTGGTCCAGCTAGCGAGGGGCCTTTTTTGAAAGCAGGCTCAGACTGATGGTCAGAATGCCTGTTTGTGCCCAGGGAAGCACTCCTGGGTGGGCCTGCTCTCATGGGTCATGAAGCTGGCTCCCACACTGAGGTTTGGACCCCCATGCCCACAGCAAGCTTTTCTGGCTGTGGGGATGGAGGAGTGCTATTTTCTGCTCGAAGTTCCCCCATAGGCGGGATTTGAGCTATGGTAGGGGCACAGATGCCTGAACACCCAGGTTGGGTAGAGATGACAGACTGAGGCTATGGCTGGTCCCACCTATAGGGGATGGCGCCCACTACCTGGGGGGGCTGACTGCAGGTCGGCTCAGGTTGTGTCACACAGAGCTTTAGTGCACAGTGCGGCCTGGATATTGTGGTTCTGACTAGGGCCGTGCAGGTTGATAATTACATGGGGATTCTCGGCAGACCCATAGGGCCTTCTTTCTTTCTGAAGGGCAGGCAGTAAGATGCGTTGTGGCTCCAGAATTCCCAGTCTATTGGGCTTTCAGGCCAAATGGGTAAGGATGGAAGTCTGAACACAAAAGCGCTGGTTCAGTTCAGTGCCGAGCACATGGCAGTTCCAATGTACAGCCTCTGACATGAGATCTCCAGCACCTGAGTCAGGGTGAGTGTCAGATTGTCGCTAATGCTGGAGTTTGTGTCCATGATGCCAGATGAATGGAGGGGTGGCCTCATGAAGCCATGGAGGTTTTCCCAGGCTGGGGCTTTTGAGCTGCTCCGAACAGCAAGCTTTAGTTCTGTGGGACAGGGGGAGTCCATTTTAATGGCTCCAGGGTCCGCCATATGGAAAGACATGGTAGCAGAGCTCACCGCAGAGATTTCTGGAAAGCCAAGCTCAGCTAATCCATTCAACCCAGCAACAAGACAATTTCGATCTGGTGGCTCTGAGAAAAGTGCCAGGGGGCTGAGTTGACAGGGAGTCTCATGCAATAGGCTCAAAATCCTGGCTTGTGTCCAGGGAGACCTTAGAACGTGGCGGGTACTCAGGCGCCTTGCAGGATTCTCCTCCTGTGAGGGCAGGATGCAGCTCCCAGGAGCCAGATGGCCTTATAGGGAAAGGAGGTGTTCTGTTTTGTGGCTCAGGGTCCAAAGGTTGGAACATATGTAGGTATTCCAGAACCTGCCTCTGGGGACAGATGCCTGCAAATCTCAGTTAGGGATCTGTTGAGGTCCTAGGGGCATGTCAGATTGCATCTTCTGACTGAGGGCCATTGACCTGGGTGTCTGCCTGGAAGTAGGTGTCTGGCATTGGTCAGACTGTGCATTTCTGTCCATTGTGGCCAACGAAATTGGATGGGCTCATGGGCCTTGCAGGTGTCTGCCAATATGGAGGATTGGTGCAACTGTGACGGGCAGAGTTTCCTATGGGAGGGCAGGCAGAGTCCTGCACAGAGGCGCCATACGCCTCATCCTGGAGGGCCTGAAGGCCAGGGCGTTGGGGACAAAAATCTGCAAACACAAAATCGGGTTAGAATGAGAGGCGAGGTGATGGCAGGCCCATTCTGCAGACCGTGATGGCAGTGCCTCAGGATCAGAAGTTAGGGCGACAGGGAGGCGGGAGCGCAGGATATTCTGTCTGGGTTGTGTGTCTGGGTTGGCCACAGAGAGATTCTGTGGCCATGAGAGATTCTGCCTCTGTGAGGATTCTTCCCGGCACCCAAGGGTTTGTTGTCTGTCAGGGGGAAGGGAGGAGTGCGGTTTTCCGTCTCAGGGGTCCTGCCATAGCTGGAATTCCAGAGTCAGCTTCTGGATCCGGGCACACGGGGAAGCTGACCAAGGGTGAGGATTGGGGCCTAGGGGCATGTCCGGCCCTATATGTGGGCTCCTGGCCCAGATATTGAGGGGTCTGTTTTGAAATTGGGCTCAGACTAAGGGTTACAATTCCTGTTTGTGGCCAGGGCATCTCTCCTGGGTGGGCGTCGTCTCATGGGACATGCAGCTAGCTCCCATTCTGAAGGTTAGACCCCCCATCTGCACAGCAAGCATTTCCCTTCATGTGGTAGGAGGAGTGCTCATTAATGCTTGAGGTTACCCCATAGGCCGGGATTTGAGCTATGGTCTGGACACAGCCACCTGAATACCCAAGTTGGGTAGAGATGACAGTCTCTGGCCTTGGCATGTCCCACATGCAGAATATGGGGCCCGCTACCTGGGGGGCTATTGGGAAGACGGGGATTAAGCTGTGTCAGACAGAGCATTAGTGCACTAGGGCAGCCTAGGACACTGGGGCGCCTTCGAGTTCCAAGCAGTAGATCCTCACGTGGGGATTCTGGCAGACCCCTAGGGCCCTTTTTCTATCTGGAGGGCAGGCAGAAGACTGTGTTGGGGTTCAGGAATGAACAATCTGGAAGGCTGCATGGCCAGGAGGCTGAGGACCGAATTCTGAATGAACAAGTGCCCGTTCCATTCAGTGCAGAGCACATGACATTTCCAATGTGCAGTGTATGAGTCGTGGCTCCAGCACCTGAGTCAGAGCATGGGTCAGATGGTCGATCACGCTGGAGTTTGTGTCCATGATGGTCAACGAATGGAGGGGTGGCCTTATGAGGCCATGGAGGTGGTCCCAGGCTAGGGCTTGTGAGCTGCTCTGATCAGCAAGCTTTCCTTCTGAGGGACAAGGGAGTCAGTTTTGATGGAACCCGCATTCTCTGTATGGAAAGACGTCGTAGCAGAAGTCACCACATGGATGCCTGGAAAGCCCAGTTCCGCTTACCATTCCAACCCAGGAACAAGGCCATTTTGATCTGGTGGTTTTGGGGCAAAATGTCCAGGATGCTGTGATGACAGGGAGCCTCATTCTGATGGGTCTCAATTCTGGCTTGTGTCCAGGGAGACCTTAGAATGTGATGGGGGCTCTGTAACCATGCAGGTATCTCCTCCCCTGAGGGTTGGATGCAGCTCCCAAGAGCCAGATTGCCTTCTGGGTGAGAGGTATTCTGTTTTGTGGCTCAGGGATCAAGTGTTGGACCATATATAGGTATTCCAGAGTTTGTCTCTGGAGGCAGATGGCTGCAAACCTAAGGCAGGTTTCCATGGAGGTCCTAGGGGTATGTCAGGTTCTATCTTCTGACTCAGGGCCATGGACCTGGGTGTCTGCCTGGAGGTAGGTGTCTGGCATGTGTCTGAATGCGCCTTTTGTCCAAGGGGAAAACGAATTTGGGGTGGGCTCAGGGGCATTGCAGTGGTCTCCCAATCTGGAGGGTTTGTGCAAATGTGACGGGTAGAGTTTCCTTCAGGTGGGCAGGAAGAATCCTGCGCTGTGGCTCCAGAGGCCCCATCTGTTGGGGCAGGCCATTCCAGCTAGATGGAGATGTCCAATCAGTGGGGAATTCATATATTTACTGAGTTGAGTTGCAATCCCATTGGCCACCTGTGTCTCGGCCAGGCTCAACCACCTCAATAAAGGGTAGTCCTTGAGGGAGGGGGAAGGGCTAGCAGGAATTGTTAGAGTAGGGGGTAGCAGGAGCTGTTAAAGTATCCATTAGGTGTGCCATTGGGAGCTGTTAGGGTAGTGGTAGGAGTGGTAGTATCGGGGTTGTGGAGAGTGACCACCATTTTCGTCATCGGGAGCATCAGGAGCAGCATTGCTGGGAGCCTCGCCACCCTGAGCAGCGACGCCAGCGGGAGTGGCCTTTTCAGGAGCGGCACTGCTGGGAACCTCGTTGACCCGAGTAGCGGCACCTCTGGGAGCAGACTTGTCAGGAGCGGCATTGCTAGGAGCCTCGTCCCGGGAAACAGCCTCATCTGCAGTGGCCTCGCCCCAAGCAGAGGCACTGCCCGACCAGCGGCACTGTCACTAGACCGTCAGGTATCGGCCTCATCTGCAGCGGCCTCGTCCTGGGAGCAGCCTTGTTGGCAGTGGCCTCATCGTGAGCGGCCTCGTCAGGAGCGGCCTCGTCAGTTTCGGCCTAGTCCCAGGAAGAGGCCTGTGGTACAGTAAGGGTGAGGCAGGGAGCCTCCAGGAGGGACCCCCGGACAAGGAGGTGGTGGCCCCCAACAAGGCTTGGGCACCTACTGGTCAGTTTGATTTCTGATGCACATCATCAAATAAAGCATTGCTTGATTTTTGCTTTGTGTCAGTCTTGTTCCTGTGATCATGGACCCCAAGATTGTGGGCTCGATCCAGGATCAAACGACAAGAACTGAGCCAGCATTAGAATTTCTGGAAAAAGCCTCTATTGAGATCTTGTCTGTCTGTCTTGTTGCGGAGCTCCAGTGTATAGCCCACCGGGGAGAAGCAGGATGCAGCCATGATTCCCAGGGCTGGAGTGGATGTGGGACGACCCATCCCTCTGCTGGTAGATCGACAGGGGGCTAGAGTCCCCCTAGGTGTATGGGGGTTTGAGTCCCCCTAGACATAAGGGGGGTTTGAATTCCCCTAGACAGTCGGCCATTTTGAGTCCCCCTAGACAGTTGGGGGGTGAAGAAAGCCCCCACCAGTGGCACGTTCTGGGTGAGAATCTTTGGGCCTGTGGTTTTCTTTGCCTGGATCTTTTGTTGTCTGTTGTGTGGTTTGTTGTGTTTGCAGGGGACCAAGGGAGTCCCCACCAGCAGCAGGCTCTGGATGGGGATCCTGGGCCTGTTGTTGTCTCTGCCTTGTTTTTTTATTGTCTGTTGTGTTGTTTGTTGTATTTGGAGAAATGGGACAAGCAGGGAGTAAGGGACCTGTGACACCCCTATGTCTTGTTCTCGAACATTTCAAGGATTTTCAAGGTAAAGAAACAGGTGACAAGTTTACCCGGGAAAACTAAAAAAAACTCTGTCAATTAGAGTGGCCCATTTTCTCCACAGGGTGGCCGCCGGAAGGAATATTTGCCTTGGCTCAGATCTCTTCTACCCTGAGTGAGGTCGTCAATCTACATAGAGACCATACATTGTGGCCTGGCGATATCTGATAGAAGAGTCACCAGCATAGCTCAAGTCCCCCCTTCCCCCTGCTAATGAAACCATCTCTCTTCATCTAAGGCAGGTCAGAGCACCAACACCAGAACAGACAAATGAGGGGGACCCAGGGAAGAAGACCGTCCTACCTCCATCGGATGTAGAGGATGTGGAATTCCCCCCCCCCTTTATCTGTCCCCTAAATCTGACTCTCGATCCCGAGTTGCGTTTACCAGTCCATCTCATACGCGGTCTGGATCTACCTATGGGACCAACAAGCAGATAGACCGCCCTTATCCTTCCCCTTTCCTCTATACCCCTCATCCTCCCTTTACTTCACCAGTACTGTCAGCACCAATGCTGCCTCTCCACGAATTTGCTCTACCGGATGGGAGAAGGTGCCCCCACCTAAGCTATATCCCTTTCTCCTCTTCTGACATCTATAACTGGAAGACCCAACACAAATCCTTTTCTGTCTCCCCTCAGGATTTAATTAGTCTCTTGGAGACTGTCTGGGCAGAAGTGAAGCGCCCTGGTTTGGCCAAGGAACAACCTCCAGTGGTGGTACAATTAAAGGTTATGGCTATAGCTATTCACGTTTGGCAGTACCCCCTACCCTGGGAAGCAAAGGAAGGGATCAGAAAAAAAAATTAACTGCCTCCGAGGAGATGGTATCCTAGTTCCTTGCAAATCTCCATGGAACACACCTTTGCTGCCCATCAAAAAGGTCGAGATTGGGAGTACCAACCTTGTGGGGAGTTATTATTTTTTGACGAGGCACTACACGAGGATCTGCGTGAGTACAGAACCTCCAACCCAGGAGTCACTCTGTTAGAATATGTTGGTGACTTGCTGATAGCCGCTGAGGACTATGAGTCATGCTTGTGGGGGACAAGAGCTCCCTTACAGCCTGTGCAGGAAAAAGGGTATTGGGTGTCAGCAAAGAAACTGTCATCTCTAGCCAACCTGGGTATTCAGGCATCTGTGCCCAGACCTTAGCTCAAATCACGGGCTATGGTGGAACCTCAAGAATAAAAGAGCACTCCTCCTAACCCACGAGGGTAAAAGTTTGCTGTGTGGATGGGGGTCTACCCTCACAGTGGAAGCCAGCTGCATGGCCCATGAGACCATGCCCACTCAGCAAGGATGCCCTGGCCTCAGACAGGCATTGTGACACTCAGCCAGAGCCTGATTTCAGACCAGCCCCCTCGCTAGCTGGACCAGGAGCCAGCATATTGGACATAACATGCCCCTAGGCCCAAATCCTAACCCTCGGATGGGTTCTCCACGCACACGGTCCCAGACACCGACTCTGGAATCCCTGCTACGGCAGGACCCCTGAGATGGAAAACAGCTGTTAGGGTCCATTATCAAAGGAACGAGACTGACACAAAGTGAAAATCAAGAAAAGCTTTATTACATGCCAAGCATCAGTAATCAAACAGACCGATCGGGGCCATCTCTTACGTAGAGGCGAAGATCATGAGGACGCCGCTCCCAATGACAAAGAGGCGAGGATGATGAGGACGACAATCCTGACCACACAGACTCTGCACCCCATGAGGCCACTCCGACATGTCCACTCCCCAGAGGAGGCTGCTCCTCAGATGACGCCACATGCCTGATGAGGCCACTACCTTCAATGAAGAGGCCACTCTGGACAAGGCCGCTCCTGACAATGAAGAGGCTGCTCTGGATGAGGCCGCTTGACGATGAGGCCGCATGCCAATGAAGCTGCTCCCTGGAATGACCCTGCTCTGGCGAGGCCGCTTCAGCCTGTCCACTCCAGCGAGGTCACAGCTCGGGGCGGTGAGGCTGATGATGGCGGCCCGCGGCTTCAGCCGGTGCTGCTGCCGACGACCATAATGCTATCACTCCTACGACTATCCTAACGGCTCCCAATGGCTACTCTAATGGCTATTGTGTTATTCTAATGGTTATTCTAACTCTTCCTACTTCTCTAACGACTAATCTAACTCCTCCTATTTCTCTAAGGGCTATTGGAACTCCTCCTATTTCTCCGATGGCTATTCTAACTCCTCCTACTTCTCCAATGGCTATTCTAACTCCTCCTACATCTCTAACACCTATTCTAACTCCTTCTCCTTCTCTGACAGCTATTATAAATTCTCCTATTGCTCCGAAGGCTATTCTAACTACTCCTATTTCTCCAACGGCTATTCTAACTACGCCTACATCTCTAACAGCTATTCTAACTCCTCCTACCTCTCTGACAGCTATTCTAACTCCTCCTATTTCTCCGACAGCTATTCTAACTCCTCCTACTTCTCCAACAGCTATTCTAACTCCTCCTAGGTTTCCCGCTCCCAGCCTCATAGACTAACCTTTAGTGAGGTGGTTGATCCCGGCCCACACACAGGTGACCAATGAGATTTCAACTCACCACAGTTAATATATGCATACCCCACTGATTGGATATGACTATCTGGCCTGGCCTGCCTTTATACCTGGGTTTTACAGTACCTCAGGCTAATCAGTTTCCCCATCGACAGCAAAATATCGAAACTAAGTCCCCAGGTAGGTAAGGATGTGATTCCGCCTCCATCTCCATCCCAGTGTGGGCAGTCCAGATCCCTGAGTGGGCTTTTTTTTAAGACAGACTGTAATGCCTGCAGTGACTGGAGTACAGACTGATCAGTCATTTCTGCTAGGGCAACTTCTTGTAGTCGAGAATGGGGGGGGGGTGTCTCCCAAAAATCATTTCAAGTGGGGTCACCTTGCTTGAATAGGGTGTACATATTGCCCTGACGAGGGAGAAAGGAAGGCGATCCACCCATCCACAACCAGTCTCCAGAATTAGTTTTGTCAAGGTCTCTTTAAGAGTCCGGTTCATTCTCTTTCCTTGCCCAGAACTCTGGGGCCGGTAGGCACAATGTAGTTTCCAGTTAGTGTCCACGGCCTTGGCCAATGCCTGTGAGACTGAACTCACAAATGTAGGGCCATTGTCCGACCCGATTGCGAGAGGCAGCCCAAACCTAGGAATTATTTCTTCTAGTAGCTTTTTGGCTACCACTCCTGCCGTCTCATGTTTGGCGGGAAATGACTCTACCCAGCCTGAAAAGGTATCTGCAAATACTAATATGTACTTGTGCCATATTTTCCAGGTTTCATTTCTGTAAAATCTATTTCCCAATAAATTCCTGGTTTCTTACATTTTTCTCTCTTCCCTCTTCCCATTTTAGTTCTTCCTACATTAACTGCCAGGTATTGACCACATCTATCAACCTACATCCTGAATCATAAGCCCAAATAGAAACCTGGAACTGGTTGCCTATAAGGTCCTTGAGTTTGCATATCCCCAAATGAGTACCCTGATGTATTAGGTCTATTAACTTTTTGCCAAGTCTTTGAGGAAGAATTAATTTTACTGCTTCAGTCTTAGTCCAGTCCCCTTCATAGTCCAATTTAAACCATTTCTGTAAATACTTTAAATCTTCTTCTGAATAATTTGTTTTTCTGGTAGGGCTGGAGCTGGGAGTGTAACTCGTTCCTGTACGGTTTCTTGAGCTGCTTGCTTTATGGCTTGATCTGCTAATTGGTTTCCTTTTGAGATCAGATCAGTCCCCTTTTGGTGTCCCAGGCAATGCATAATTGCCACCCCTTTTGGGTCCCAAATAGCCTGGAGGCGAGCCAATATTTCTCCTCTGTTTTTAATTCCTTTTCCTTGTGCTGTTAATAAGTCCACTTCTTTATAAATAGCCCAATGTTTATGGAGAGTATCAAAGGCGTACCTGCTGTCCGTATAGATATTGGCGGTATTACCTTTGGCCATCTTCAGTGACTTAGTGAGTGCAATCAGTTCTGCTTTTTTTGGCAAAGTTCCATGTTGTAGGGCTGCTGTCCAGATTTTCTGCTCAGGAGAAACCACCACAGCCCCCGCATACCTCTTTCCATTGACCATGTAGCTATTCCCATCTGTATTCCCGTGAACAGAGTCATCTCAGCATCTGGGAGGGGAATGTCTCTGAGATCCGACCTTATTCCTGTGATGTGGGTTAGGACCTCCCCACAGTCATGTGGGTGGTCAGCCAGCTCCACTTGCAGCAGCGAGACTGGATTTGGCATTGCCAGGGACCAGAAGGTCACTCTTGGTTCATTGAGGAGGAGATACCCCGTCACTCAGGTGTTTGTCATCCATCAGCCTGGGGGAGTCCGGAGAAGGCCCTCGATAGCATGGGTTTTGGGAAAGATGAGATTTTGACACAAATTCAATTTACTTGCATCCTTGACCAAGAGGGCTGTGGCAGCAATTATGCAGAGGCAAGAGGGGAACCCAGGCACTACTGGATCTAGTTTCTTGCTAAGATAGGCTATTGGCCTTTGCCAAGACCCCAGAGTCTGAGTCAAAACTCTTTTGGCCCCCCTGCTTGTACATCCACATACAAGTGGAAGGGCTTGGTAACATCTGTGATGGCCAATGCTGGGGCACGCAATACAGCTGTTTGCAATTCCTGAAATGCTCTTTCTGCCTCAGCTGTCCACTCTATCATGTGAGCTCCCCCTTTTGCCAGTTCGTAGGGAGGTTGGGCAATCTCTGCAAACCGCAGTATCCACAGCCTACAGTAACCGACCATCCAAGAAACTCCCTCATTTGTTGGGACGTGGTGTGGTGGGTTATCAGGTGATTCCCTGTTTGCTGGACCCAGACATTGAACGCACTCCCTCGTGGTGATCAAAGCCTAGATATGTGGCATGGCTCTGACAGAGCTGTGCTTTCTTTGCTGACACCCTATACCCTCTTTCCTGCAGAGTCCGTAAGAGAGCTCTTATCCCCCGCAAACATGACTCATAGTCCTCAGCGGCAACTAGGAAGTCATCAACATACTGTAGCAGAGTGACTACGGGGTTGGAGGTTCTGTACTCACACGAATCCTCATGTAGTGCCTCGTCAAAAAATAATGGTGGGTGAATTATTGAATCCTTGGGAAGTCTTGTACAGGTGAGCTGAACTTTGAATCCTTCCTGTGTGTTGGACCACTCAAAAGCAAAAAGGAGTTGAGAATCCCTTGCTAAAGATAGGCAGAAAAATGCATTCTTGAGATCTAAAATGGTATACACAGTTCTTTTGGGGCCCAGGAGGGAGAGTAGGGTATAGGGGTTAGGCACCATCGGGTGGATATCTTCAACCTGTTTATTAACTTCTCAGAAGTCCTGAACGGGTCAGTACTCCCCAGTCTCGGCCTTTTTGACGGGCATCAAAGGTGTGTCCCATGGAGACTTGCAAGGAACTAGGATCTTGTCTCCTCAGAGGTTGTTAATGTGCTTTATGAGCCCTTCCTTTCTTCCCGGGGAAGGGGGGGGGGTGCTGCCAACATGAATACCCATAGCCATCACCTTTAATTGTACCACCACTGGAGGTTGTCCACTGGCCAAGCCAGTGGGCTTCCCTTCTGCCCAGACCTCGGGAAACTTGACCTGTGGGATTAGGAGAAGACTCCCCACTTTTGCCTCCTCTGGTTTTGAGACTGGTTCATAAAGGAGGTATTCATCTACTGCTGCCATAAACACCTGTACAGTGTTTTATCACAAGGTTACAGTCAAGTCTACCTCTGAGAACGGGATGCCAGATCATAACTTGTTGAGGAGATCTCTTCCCATCGAGTTATATGGGTCATCAGCGAGGACCAAAAATCGATGTTTCACTAATCCTGAGGCCAAATTTGAAGTCCTTTCTGTTTTCCATTTATGTTTCGCTGTGCCATTTGCTCCTGGTACCTCTAATTCCTCTCCAGATAGTTGTCCCATAGGTTTAAGTAATGATGAATATTGGGCTCCCGTATCCACCAAAAAAATCAATTGACTTCCCCTCCACTTCAATTTTTACTCTGGTGGCCAGCATTGCCATCTTCCTTTTACGGCACGCCCTGGCCCAGTGTCCTTTTTCCTTACAGTAATCACATTGATCTGAATCTAAGTCTTCCCACCTGCCTTTTCTGTGCTTAGGATTTTCCTTCCATTTACTATCCTCTACTTATCTCATGTAATGCCAAAACCTTAACCAGCATTTTGTCTGTTTTTAATCCTACTGTGCATCCCTGTTGTTAAACACTTTTTCTGCTATTCCCAATAGCTCAATCAGATTCTTCCCTAGAAATCCTTCAGTTTCCTGAAGTTTCCTCCTTATGTCCAGGGCTGACTGACTGGCAAGCAAGATTCACTGCCCCCTGTTTTTCAGGTGCCTCAGGGTCCATTGGGCTATACATTTTATAGACTTCAATAAGCCTTTTTAGGAAAGCTCCTGGAGTCACCGTATTAATTCTGGTTTAGTGCGAGTGCAACTTTTACTTCTGGAAATGCAGTTCCAGGATTTCAATATATCAAAGAACCGTATTTGTTCTGAAAGTCTCCTATATGAATTTCCTTAAGGTGGAATTCATCTTACAAGAGAATTAAAACAATTACAAATGACAAAAAACTCAGAATAGATATGGTTAAATATCAAATGATGACCCTTATCAAAACTTTAAAACTTTAGAAAATGTATAGAACCTCTTGAGTACTTACAGCATTGACCCAAAAGTAACCCAAGGTTTATCATTGATTTAGCAGTCCTCTCTGAATAACTTAGCATATCAGGGAAAAGCCTTATGTGTCAAAGAGATCTCATTTACAATTCTGGGTGGGCAAAGAAAACCATTTACATTTTCTTAGAAACATCTCAATCTCTAGTGAAGACTAAATATTTTGTACTGCTGCAATAGCAGTTAAGCACAAAACATATTTACCAACAGATTTCAAAACACAAACCTAGTTCCAGCAAGCAGCACCTTAGCACTTCATCCCATTTTTCATTCAAGCAAAATTTCAAAGCTTCAGGTTACCAAAGACTCTGAAAGCTACTTTAACAATTACCCATTAAAACCCTGAGACAGACAATGAACCACCAGTTCAGTCATCTCTTTGCTAACAGATTTCATCTTCCACCTGGGCCCATTCCACTTCAAATGCCATGCTTTCCCGCCAGCAAGAGGGAAGGGCTAGGCAGTCCACATTGGGACAGAGAAGGCTAGGAATTCCCTGAAACAAAAGGAGTTTTGGCAGCTGTTTGGGAATATTCCTTAAAGTCTCTGTCCCAAGTTAGCCTAAACCCAGTTGGCTCCAGTTGTAGCCCTTAACACAGGAAATGAGTGAGGAATAAGCCCCACATCTATTATAAGGAACAGAGGTATAAAAGTCAGATTCCCCTTACTCTCTGACTGTCCCATTCCCCCAAACACAACAAAACAACACAGCAGACAACCAAAAGACAAGACAAAGACAACTGCAGACCCAGCGATCCTGCCACCAGTGGGGATTCTCTAGGGGTACTCAAACCTCCTGACTGCCGAGGGGGACTTGAACTCCCAATGATCGCCTTGGGGGACTCAAACCCCCAATAACCACCTAGGGGGACATGAACCCAATGACTGCCTAGGGGGAATCAAACCCCCTGTTGATTGCCTAGGGGGACTCGAAAACCCCTGGTGACCATCTAGGGGGACTCGAACTCCCTGATCATCTAAGGGGACACGAACCCCCCGACCGCCCATGGGGCTCGAACCCCATATCGATCTACCAACAGAGAAATGGGGCATTCCCACATCCACTGCAGCCCTGGGGAGCATAGCTGCATCCACCTTCTTTCCGGTTGGCCATACCCTGGAGCTCCAACCAGACAGACGAACAAGATCCCAACACTTCTGGAGGCTTTTCCCATAAATTCTGATGCTGGCTCAGTTCTCATTGTTTGATCCCAGGCAAGCCCCCAATGTTAGGGTCTGTGATCAAAGGAACGAGACTGACACAAAGCAAAAATCAAGCAAAGCTTTATTTTAAGCCAAGAATCAAAAATGAATCTGACCGATCGGGGCCATTTTTTATGTAGAGGCGACGACGATGAGGACGCCACCCTGATGACAAAGAGACGAGTATGACGAGGAGGACAACCCTGACAACACAGACTCTGCTCCCCATGATGCCACTCCGACAAGGCCACTCCCCAGAGCAGTTGAGGCCGCTCTGGATGAGGCCACACACTGGACGAAGGCCACAACCCATGATGAAGAGGCCATTACGGACAAGGCCATACTCCAACGAGGCCTCACACTGACGAGGCCACTCCCCGAAATGATGCTACTCTGTCGAGGCCACAGCTCGGGGCAGCGCGGCAGGTCGCGGCGGTTGTGCTCCCAGCAATTCCTCTCCCAATGCTCCCGATGATCCTGAAGCTCCGATGCTCCCGACAACCCCGACGATATCACCCCTACGACTACCCTAATGGCTCCCAATGGCTATTCTAATGGCTACCCTAACTCCTTCTACTTATCTAGCAACTATTAAAACTCCTTCTACTTCTCTAACGGCATATCTAACTCCTCCTACTTCTCTAAACGCTATACTAACTCCTCCTAATTCTCTAACGGATATTCTAACTCCTCCTATTCTCTAACGGCTATTCTAACTCCTCCTACTTATCCCCCACCACCACCTCAAGACTAACCTTTATAGAGGTGGTTGAGCTCGGTCTACACACAGGTGGCCAATAAGATCTCAACTCACCACATTAATATATACACTCCCCACTGATTGGATAACGCAATCTGGCAAGGCCCACCCCAATATCCGGGGTTTACAACTAAGTTCCCCTGGCTAACCAGGCCCCTACATTAGTAGCTACATATGTTCCAATGCTAGGCCCCTGATCAAAAACACACACACACACACACACACACACACACACAAAAAAAAAAAAAAAAAAAAAACAGAACACCACCTGTCCCTAGAAGGCAACCTGGTTCTTGGGAGCTGAGTCCAACCCTCAGGGGAGGAGAATCCTGCATGACGCCTGAGCTCCCGCCACATTCTAAGGTCTTCCTGGACACAAGCCAGGATGGTGACCCATCAACATGAGGCTTCCTGTCAACTCAGCCCCCTGGGCACTTGCCCAGGAGCCATCAGATCGAAACTGCCTTGTTCCTGGGCTGAGAGGATAAGCTGAACTGGGCTTTCCAGACATCTATGCAGTGAGCTCTACTACCATGTCTTTCCATATGGAGAACCATGGAGCCAACAAAACGGACTCCCCCTGTCCCGCAGAAGGAAAGCTTGCTGTTCAGAGCAGCTCACAAGCCCCAGCCTGGGAATACCTCCTTTGACTCATGAGGCTACCCTTCCATTCATCTAGCATCATGCACACAATCCCCAGTGTGAATGAACATCTGACATTCGCCTTCACATAGGTGCTGTGTGAACACCAACCATGTGCTTGGCACTGAACAGAAACGGCGCTTGTGCATGCAGACTTCCATCCTGACCCTCCTGGCCAACAAGCCCTCCAGATTGGGAATTCTAGAGCCACAATGCAGCCTTCTGCCTGCCCTCCAAAAAGAAGAAGGGTCCCGTGGGTCTTCCCAGAATCCCCATGTGAAGATCAACCTGCACGGCCCTAGACGGAATCCCCATAACCAGGCCGACTGTGCACTAATGCTCTGTGTGACACAGCCTGAGCCTCGACCTCCAGTCAGCCCCCAAGTTAGCGGGTGCCATCTCCTGCCTGTGGGACCGGCCATGGCCCTAGGCTGTCATGTCTACCCAACATGGGTGTTCAGGCATCTGTGCCCAGACCATATATCAAATCCCGGCCTATGGGGGAACTTCAAGCACAAAGGAGCACTCCTCCTTCCCCACAGCTGGAAAAGCTTGCTGTGGAGATGGGGGTCACACCATCAGAGTGGGAGCCAGCTGCATAGCTCATGACACCAGGCCCACACTGGAGGTCCGCCCTGGGCACAAACAGGCATTGTGACCCTCAGCTTGAGCCTGCTTTCAAACAAGCCCCATCACTTGCTGAACCAGGTGCACGCATATTGGGCCTGCCATGCCCTTAGGCCCAAATCCTCACCCTCGGTTAGGGCACCTTCTCAAGGCGCCCGGACCCAAAAGCCCACTATGGAATCCCTGCTATGGCGGGCCCCTGAGACGGAAAACAGCTCTCTTCCCTTCTTCCAGAAATTCACCAAAACCTTGGGAGCTGTGCAAAATCCCCACAGAGGCAGAATCTCCCATGGACAAATAAGGCCACCCCTCCATTCCATTACCAACCGAGACACACAACCCATACTGAAAAGCCTGTGCTCCCGCCTCCCCATCGCCCTAATTATAGATCCCAATGCACTGCCCTCATGGTCTGTAGATCGGGCCTGCCATCACCTCCACCCCCCCAAACCCAAGTTTGTGTCCAGACTTTTGTCCCCAAAGCCCTGGCTGACATGCCCTCTAGAATGGGGCATATAGAGCCACAGCACAGGAATCTGCCTGTCATCTTGAAGGATACTCTGGCCGTCATATTTGCACAAACCTTCTAGACTGGGAGACACCAGCAAGGCCTCTGAACTCATCCTAATTTCATTGGCCACTCTTGACAGAAATTCACAGTCTGACATGACAGACACCTACCTCCAGGCAGTCAACCATGTCAATGGCACTGAGTCAGAAGATGGAAACTGAAATGACCCTAGGACCTCAACAGAACCCTGGCTTAACCTTGCAGGAATCTGCCTCCAGAGGCCGGTTCTGGAATTCCTACATATGATCCAATGCTTGGACCCTGAGCCACAAAACAGAACACCTACTATCCCCAGAAGGCAACCTGGCTGCTGGGAGCTGCGTCTAACCCTCAGGGGAGGAGAATCCTGCATGGCACCTGAGCCCCGCCACATTCTAAGGTCACTTAGGACACAAGCCAGCATTGTGACCCATCAGCATGAGGTTCCCTGTCAACTCGGCCACTGAGCCCTTGCCAGAGAGCCACCAGATCGAATCGGCTTTGTTCCAGGGATGAAAGGATAAGCTGAAATGGGCTTTCCAGACATACATGTGGTGAGCTCTGCTACCATGTCTTTCCATATGGGGGAAAACTGGAGCCATCAAACCGGACTCCACCTATCCCACAGAAGGAAAGCTTGCTGTTCAGAGCAGCTCACAAGCCTCAGCCTAGGAAAACCTCCATGGCCTAATGAGGCCACCTCTCCATTCGCCGGCTATCATGGACACAAACTCCAGCGTGAGCGATCATCTGACACCCACCCTGACTCAGGAGTTGGAGATCTCTTGTCAGAAGCTGCACATTGGAACTGCCCTGTGCTTGGCACTGACATGAACTGGCGCTTCTGTGATCTGACATCGGTCTTCACCTCCTGGTCTGCAAGCCCTCAAGATTGCGAACTCTGGAGCTACAACACAGGCTTCTGCCTGCCCTCCAGAAAGATGAAGGTCCTAGGCAACTGCCCAGAATCCCATGTAAGGATTACCCTGCATGGACCTCAACGGCACCCCAATATCTCAGGCCACCGTGTCCACTAATTCTCTGTCTGACACAGCCTGAGCCCCTACCTCCCATCAGCCCGGCAGGTAGCCGACCTAATGCCCTGCAGGTGGGACCTGCCATGGCCAGATACTGTCAAATCTACCCCACTTGGGTATTCAGGCATCTGTGCCCAGTCCACAGCTCAAATTGTGTAAGCAGAGCTGGGCTTTCCAGGCATCCATGGGGTGATTTCTGCTATGACATCTTGCCATAGGGTGGACCCTTGTGCCCTCAAAACGGACTCCCTCTGTCCCGCAAAAGGAAAGCTTACTGTTCTGAGCAGCACACAAGCGCCAGCCTGGTAAACACTCCATGGCCTCATGTGGCTTCCCCTCCATTCGTTGGCCATCATGGCCACAAACGCCAGCATGAGTGACCATCTGAATCGTCCCCTGACTCAGGGGCTAGAGATCTCAAGTCAGACGCTGCGCATTGGAAATGCCATGAGTTCGGCAATGCCCACCAAAGGAAACTCTGGCCAACAGGCCCACCAAGATGTTGCCTCTGGAGCTGCAGCGCAGGACTCTGCCTGGCCACCCAAAGGAAACTCTGTCCGTCACATTTGCACAATCCCATCAGATTGGGAGACTACTGAAATGTCCCAGAGCCCACCACAAATTTGTTGGCTGCCTTGGAACAAAGGCACATTCAGACACATGCCAGACACCTACCTCCAGGCAGACACACAAGTTCATGGCCCTGAGTCAGAAGATGGATCCTGACATACCTCTAGGACCTCAACAGAACTCTCGCTTTGGTTTACAGGCATCTGCCTCCAGAGATAAACTCTGGAATACCTACATATGACCCAACACTTGATCCATGAGCCACAAAACAGAACACCTCCTGCAACCAGAAGGCAACCTGGCTCTTGGGAGCTGCGTCCAACCCTCAGGGGAGGAGAATCCTGCATGGCGCCTGAGCCCCTTCTACATTATAAGGTCTCCCTGGACACAAGCCAGCATTGTGACCCATCAGAATGAGACTCCCTGTCACATCACCCCCCTGGGCACTATGCCTCATAGCCACCAGATCAATGTGGCCTTGTGTCTGCCCTGAGAGGGTAAACAGATTTGGGCTTTCCAGTCATCCAAGTGGTGACTTCTGCTACAACTTCTGTCCATATGGAGGACCTTGAACCATCGAGAGGAATCCCCCTCTCCCGCAGAAGGAAAGCTTGCTGTTCGGAACAGCACACATGCACCAGCTTGGGAAGAACCCGTGCCGCATGTCGCCACCCCTCCACTCGGTGGCCATCATGGACACAAACACCACCATGAGCGACTATTTGACACGTGCCCTGACTCAGGGCTGGAGATCTTGAGTCCAACGCTGCACATTGGAAATGCCATGTGCTCGGCACTGAACAAAACCGGCACTTTTGTGTTCAGAATTCTGTCTTCCCCCTCTTGGCCTGCCATTCCTCCAGATTGTTCATTCGGGAGCCACAATGCTGCCTTCTGCCAGTGCTCTAGAAAGAAGAAGGGCCCTAGGGGTCTGCACAGAATCCCCACGTGAGGATCAAACTGCAGGAATATCGACAGCACCCCAATGTCCTAGGCTGCACTGTGTACTGATGCTCTGTCTGACACAGCCTGAGCACCGACCTCCCATCAGCCCCCCAGATAGTGGGCCCCATATCCTGCTGGTGGGATGTGCCAAGGCCAGAGACTGTCATCTCTACCCAACCTGGTTATTCAGACATCTGTTCCCAGACAATAGCTCAAATCCTGGCCTATGGGGGATTACCAAGCATCAAAGATCACTCCTCCTTCGCCATGACGGGAAAATATTGCTGGGGATGGGTGTCTAACCCTCAGAGTGGGAGCCAGCTGCATGGCCCATAAGACCATGCCCACACAGGAGTGCTGCCATGGCTACAAACAGGCATTGTGACCCTCAGACTGAGCTCGTTTTCAAACCAGTCCCCTCGCTAGCTGGACCAGAAGCCTGCATATTGGGCCTGACATGCCCCTAGGCCCCAATCCTCACCCTCGGTTGGGTTCTCCAGGCGCCCAGACCCAGAAGATGACCATGTAATCCCTGCTATAGTGGGACCCCTGAGACGGAAAACAGCACTCTTCCCTTCCCCTGGAAAGACACCTAAACATTTGGAGCTGGGCAGAATCCTCACAGAGGCAGAATCTCCCATGGCCCCATGAGGCCACCGCTACATTCTGTGGCCAACTGGGACACACAACCTGAACAGAAAAGCCTGAGCTCCCGCCTCCCCATCAACCACATTTCAGATCCCATGGCACTGCCCTCATGGTCCGCAGATCAGGCCTGCCTTCACCTCGCCTAGAACCCTATCCCGAGTTTGTGTTTGCAGACTTTTGTCCCCAAAGCCCTGGCTGACAGGCTATACAGGATGTGGCCTCTGGAACCATAGCACAGGATTTTGCCTGCCCTCCCGAAGGAAATTCTGCCCGTCACAGTCTCACAAACCCTCCAGATTGGGAGACACCTGCAAGGATCCTGAGCCCACCCAAATTTGTTGCCCACTCTGTACAGAATTGTGCACTCTGACACATGCCAGACACATACCTCCAGGCAGACACCCAGGAGAATGGCCCTGAGTCAAAGATGGAAACTGACATGACCCTAGGAACTCAACAGAACCCTAGCTGAGCTTTGTAGGCATCTGTCCCCAGAGGAATGTTTCGGAGTGTTAGGGTTCATGATCAAAGGAAAAAGACTGAACAAAACAAAAATCAAGCAAATCTTTATTTCATGCCAAGCATCGAAAATCAAATGGCAGGTAGGGTGGTTTCTTACGTAGAGAGACGACGAGGACACCGCTCCCGATGACAAAGAGGTGAGGATGCCAAGGACGACACCCTGACAACACAGACTCTGCTCCCCATGACACCATTCCAACAAGACCGCTTCCCAGACGAGGCCACTCTGGACAAGGCCGTTCCAGACCAGGGCGCTCCCTAGATGAGGCTGCTCTGGATGAGGCTACATGCTGGATGAAGTATGCACCTGATGATGAAGAGGCCGCTCCAGACCAGGCCACTCTCCGACAAGGCCGCATGCCAACAAGGCCACTCCTCAGAATGACGCCGCTCTGGTGAGGCTGCAGATCAGGCAGCGAGGCTGTGCATGGTGGGTCCACATTGAGGCGGGTCACGGGCAGCGCTACTGCACGGGGAGGTGGGGCCGCTTGTGGCAGCACTGCTGCTCAGGGTGGTGCAGCTCCCAGCAATGCCGCTCCCGATGTTCCCAACTATCGTGAAGCTCTGACGCTCCCGACCACCCCAACGCTGTCATTCCTACAACTACCCTAACAGCTCCCAATGGCTACTCTAATGGCTACTCTAACTCCTCCTACTAATCTAATGGCTAGTCTAACTCCTATGACTTCTCTAATGGCTATTCTAACTCCTCCTACTTCTCCCCTCCCTGCCAGCCTCACAGACTAACCTATATAGTGGTGGTTCATCCCAGCCCACACATAGGTGGCCAATGAGATTCCAAATCACCACAGATACTATATGTACACACCCCTGATTGGATACTGCTATCTTGCCTGGCCCTACCCTATATCCGGGGTTTACAAGTAAGTTCCTCTGGCTAACCCAACCCCTACATTCTCCCCCATTTCTTTGGAAATTAGTCAAATCCTTGACTTTTCAGCCAGTTCTATGTTCTCCTGTTGTTAGGAGGTTATATTGAGCATGTAAGACTAACATTTTTATCGCTCCAATTTCCTTTGGTACCAATGACATTAGGGAGTTTATAATACAGGGGGCAAATAGTAACAGTAGTGCACAGTTTGCTGATGAGGTAGCCATTCAACACTTCGTATAACCTTTTCCATTTTTTTTCCTGATTCCGTTCATCTAATTTCCCACCTATACTTTACATAAACAGGTAACTATAGGAGCAAGAATAAACTCACAGTTTATTATCTTAGCTTTAGTCCATGGTCAGCAGGGTCTGTCGACTACAGCTTCCATCTCTGGGGGCGTCCTCTCGTCGGCTCGTTTGATGTAACCTGCATGAATCCAGGCCCTAATGCCCTCTACTTTTATAGTAAATGGTCCCTTCCAGCGAGGCTCCAAGTTTCCCCCATGACAGCGATGTATCCAAACCAAGTCCCCAGGTTGGTAAGGATGTGGTTCCACCTCCGTCTCATCCCAGTGTGGGTAGTCCGGATCCCTGAGTGGGCTTGTTTTAAGACAGACTTTAATGCCTGCAGTGACTGGAGTACAGATTGATCAGTCATTTCTGCTAGGGCAACCTCTTGTAGCAGAATACAGGTGGGGGGTGTCTCTCAAAAATCATTTCAAGTGAGGTCACCTTGCTTAAATAGGATGTACATATTGCCCTGACGAGGGAGAAAGGAAGGAGATCCACCCATCCACCTCCAGTCTCCAGAATTAGTTTTGTCAAGGTCTCGTTAAGAGTCCGATTCATTCTTTCTACTTGCCTGGAACTGTGGGGCCGGTGGGCACAATGTAGTTTCCAATTAGTCTCCACGGCCATGGCCAATGCCTGTGAGACTGAACTCACAAATGCAGGGTCATTGCCCTACCCGATTGCGAGAGGCATCCCCAATGTTAGGATCTGTGACAAAGGAATGAGACTTACACAAAGCGAAAATCAAGCAAAGCTTTATTTCACACCAAGCATCGAAATTCAAACTGACCGATCGGGGCCATTTCTTACATAGAGGTGACGACGACGAGGACGCTGCTCCTGATGACAAAGAGGTGAGGATGTCGAGGATGACAACCCTGACAAACAGACTCTGCTCCCTATGAAGCCACTTCAACAGGGCCGCTCCCCAGATGAGACCGCTGTGGATGAGGACGGTCTGGATGAGACTGCTCCAGACCAGGTCGCTCCCCAGACAAGGCCGCTCTGGACAAGGACACAAATCCCAGCCTATGGGGGAACCTCAAGCACAAAAGAGCTCTCCTGATTCCCTAAGTCAGGAAAAGCTTGCTGGGGGTGGGGGGCGGGTGTCAAACTCTCAGAGTGGGAGCCAGCTGCATGACCCATGAGACCTCACTCACCCATGAGAGCTTCCCTGGTCACAAAGAGGCATTGTGACCCTAGTCCTGAGATGATTTCAAACAAGCCCCCTCACAAACTTTATGAGGAGCCTGCCTAGCAGCTCACAAGCCCAGGCCTGGGATGATCTCTATGGCCACATGAGGCCACCCCTCCATTCGTCGGCCATCATGTACACAAACTCCAGCATGAGCGAACATCTGACACTTGCCCTGACCCAGTTGCTAGAGATTCTGAGTCAGACGCTACACATTTTTTTCCCATTTTATTTATTTTTTTCAGCATAACAGTATTCATTGTTTTTGCACAACACCCAGTGCTCCATGCAAAACGTGCCCTCCCTATTACCCACCACCTGTTCCCCCAACCTCCCACCCCTGACCCTTCAAAACCCTCAGGTTGTTTTTCAGAGTTCATAGTCTCTTATGTTTCGCCTCACCCCCCCCCAATGTCCATAGCCCACTCCCCCTCTCCCAATCCCACCTCCCCCCAGCAACCCCAGTTTGTTTTGTGAGATTAAGAGTCATTTATGGTTTGTCTCCCTCCCAATCCCAATCCCATCTAGTTTCATTTATTCTTCTCCTATCCCCCAACCCCCCATGTTGCTTCTCCATGTCCTCATATCAGGGAGATCATATGATAGTTGTCTTTCTCCGATTGACTTATTTCACTAAGCATGATATGCTCTAGTTCCATCCATGTCGTCGCAAATGGCAAGATTTCATTTCTTTTGATGGCTGCATAGTATTCCATTGTGTATATATACCACATCTTCTTTATCCATTCATCTGTTGATGGACATCTAGGTTCTTTCCATAGTTTGGCTATTGTAGACATTGCTGCTATAAACATTCGGGTACAAGTGCCCCTTCGGATCACTGCATCTGTATCTTTAGGGTAAATACCCAGTAGTGCAATTGCTGGGTAATAGGGTAGTTCTATTTTCAACATTTTGAGGAACCTCCATGCTGTTTTCCAGAGTGGTTGCACCAGCTTGCATTCCCACCAACAGTGGAGGAGGGTTCCCCTTTCTCCACATCCTCGCCAGCATCTGTCATTTCCTGACTTGTTAATTTTAGCCATTCTGACTGGTGTGAGGTGATATCTCATTGTGGTTTTGATTTGTATTTCCCTGATGCCGAGTGACGTGGAGCACTTTTTCATGTGTCTGTTGGCCATCTGGATGTCTTCTTTGCAGAAATGTCTGTTCATGTCCTCTGCCCATTTCTTGATTGGATTGTTTGTTCTTTGGGTGTTGAGTTAGCTAAGTTCCTTATAGATTTTGGATACTAGCCCTTTATCTGATATGTCGTTTGCAAATAACTTCTCCCATTCTGTCAGTTGTCTTTTGGTTTTGTTAACTGTTTCCTTTGCTGTGCAAAAGCTTTTGATCTTGATGAAATCCCAATAGTTCTTTTTTGCCCTTGCTTCCCTTGCCTTTGCCGTTGTTCCTAGGAAGATGTTGCTACGGCTGAGGTCGAAGAGGTTGCTGCCGACGCTGCACATTTTTAATGCCATGAGCTCAGCACTGAACTGACCAGGTGCTTATGAGTTCAGATTCTGTCATCACCCTCATGGACCACAAGCCCAGTAGACTGTTCATTCGGGAAACACAACACTGTCTTCTCCCTGCCCTCCAGAAAGAAGACGGGTCCTAGGCGTCTGCCCAGAATCCCCACATGAGGATCAACCTGCATGGTCCTCAATGGCACCACAATATCCTAGACTGCCCTGTGCACTAATGCTCTGTCTGACACAGTCTGAGCCCTGACCTCCCATCAGCCCCCCAGGTAGCGGGCCCCATATCCTGCAGGTGGGATGTGCCAAGGCCAGAGAATGTCATCTATACAAACCTGGGTATTCAGGCGTCTGTGCCCAGACCATAGCACAAATCCCGGCCTATGGGGGAACCTCAAGATCAAAGAGCACTCCTCCTGCCCCACAATGGGAAAAGCTTGCTGTGGGAATGGGGTTCTAACCCTCAGAGTGGGAGCCAGTTGCATGCCCCATGAGAACACCCCCACCATGGAGGGCGGCCCTGGACAAAAACAGGCATTGTGAGCCTAATCCTGAGCCCGCTTTCAAACCAACCCCTCTCTAGCTGGACCAGGAGCCAGCATATCTGGCCTGATATGTCCCTAGGCCCAAATCCTCACCATCGGATGGGTTGTCCAGGGGACTGGACACAGAAGCCGACTCTGGAACCCCTGCTATGGAGGGACCCCTGAGACAGAAAACAACACTCTTCAGTTCCCCCCGAAAGACACCAAACCCTGGGGAGACTGGCAGAATCCTTACAAAGGCAGAATCTACCATGGTCCCATGAGGCTAGCGCTACATTCCATGGCCAACCGAGACCCACTACCCAGACAGAAAAGACTGCACTTCCACTACCCTGTTGCCCTTATTTCAGAACCCGCGGTACTGCCCTTATGGTCTGCTGATCGGGACGGACATCTCCTCGCCCAGAACCCTATCCCGAGTTTGTGTTTGCAGCCTTTTGTCCCCAAAGCCCTGGCCAACAGGCCATCCAGGATTGGGCCTCTGGAGCCACAGCACAGGATTCTGCCTGCCCACCCAAAGGAAACTCTGCCCGTCACATTTGCACAAACACTTCAGATTGGGAGACAACGTCAATGCCCCTGTACCCACCCCAAATTCGTTGGCTGCCTTGGGAAAATGCGTGTTCATACCCATGCCAGACATCTACCTCCAGGCAGACACCCAGGTCAATGACCCTGAGTTAGAAGATGGAACCTGACATACCCTTAGGACCTCAACGGAATACTCTTGTAGGTTTGCAGGCATCTGTCTCCAGAGGCAACCTCTGGAATACCTACATATGGCCCAACACTTGATCCCTGAGCCACAATACAGAACCCCTCCTGTCCCAAGAAGGCAACATGGCTCTTGGGAGCTGCGTCCAACCCTCAGGCATCCACCTAGGCGGTCTTCGGGTGTTCATGTCTCCAGAGGCAGTCATCGGGGTTTCAAGTCCCCCTAGGAGGTCAGGGGGTTTGAGTCCCCCTAGAAAATCCCCACCGGTGGCAGGACCGCTGGGCCTGCAGTTGTCTTTGTCTTGTCTTTTTGTTGTCTGCTGTGTTGTTTGTTGTGTTTGGGGGAATGGGACAGGCAGAGAGTAAGGGGACTCTGACTTTCGTCTCTCTGTTCCTCATAATAGATGTGGGGCTTTGTCCTCACTCATTTCTTGTGTTAAGGGCTATAACTGGAGCCAACTGGTGTTAGTCTAACTTGGGACAGAGACTTTAAGGAATATTCCCAAGAAGCTGCTGAAACTCCCTTTCTTTCGGGGAATTCCTTTCCTTCTCTGGCCCAACATGGACTGCCTAGCCCTCCCCCTTGCTGGCTCTAAAGCATGGCATCTGAAGTGGAATGGGCCCAGGTGGAAGATGAAATCTGTTAACAAAGAGATGACTGAACTGGTGGTTAATTGTCTGTTTCAGGGTTTCAATGGGTAATTGTTAAAGTAGGTTTTAGAGTCTTTGGTAACCTGAAACTTTGAAGTTTTGCTTGGATGACAAATGGGATGAAGTGCTAGGGCGCTGGTTGCTGGAACTTGGTTTGTGCTTTTGAAATCTGTTGGTAAACATGTTTTGTGCTTAACTGCTATTGCAACCGTTCAAAATTGGTTAATATTTAGTCTTCACTAGAGATTGAGATGTTTCTAAGAAAATGTAAATGGTTTTCTTTGCCCACCCAGAATTGTAAATGAGAACTCTTTGACTCATAAGGCTATTCCCTGATATGCTAAGTTACTCAGGAAGTACTGTTAAATCAATGATAAACCTTGGGTTACATTTGGGTAAATGCTATAACTACTCCAGAGGTTCTATACATTTTCTAAAATTTTAATGTTTTGATAAGGGTCATCATTTGATAATTAACCATATCTATTCTGTGTTTTTTGTCATTTGTAAGGCCACGGAATGGAGGGGTGGCCTCATGGGCCCATGGGAGATTCTGCCTTTGGGGGAATGTTGCATGGCTCCCAAGGTTTCGGTGTCTTTTTGGATGAAGGGAAGAGAGATGATTTCCGTCTCAGGGGTCCCTCCTTAGCAGGGATTCCGGAGTCGGCTTCTGGGTCCAGGCGCCTGGAGAACCCAACCAAGGGTGAGCATTGGGCTTAGGGGCATGGTAGGCCAGATATGCCGGTTCTTGGTCCAGCTATCTAGGGGCCTTGTTTGAAAGCAGGCTCAGGCTGATGGTCACAATGCCTGTTTTTGCCCAGGGTGGCACTCGTGGGTGGGCGTGGTCTCATGGGCCATGCAGCTGGCTCCCACACTGAGGTTTGGACACCCATCCCCACAGCAAGCTTTTCCAGCCGTGGGGAAGGAGGAGTGCTTATACTACTTGAAGTTCCCCCATAGGTGGGACTTGAGTTATGGTCTATGCACAGATGCCTAAACACTCAGGTTGGGTAGAGATCAGATATTCGGGCCCTGGCTGGTCCAGGCTGCAGGAGATGGTGCCCAGTACCTGGGGGGCTGACTGGAGATCGGGGATCAGAGAGCACTAGTGTCACACAGAGCACTAGTGCAAATTGTGGTCTGGATATTGTGTTTCTGACTAGGACCGTGCTGATTGATCCTCACATGGGGATTCTTGAACACTCCCCTCACTGAAATGGACAGATCATCCAAGCAAAAGATCAACAAGGAAATAAAGGCCTTAAATGACACACTGGACCAGATGGACATCACAGATATATTTAGAACATTTCATCCCAAAGCAACAGAATACACATTCTTCTCTAGTGCACACGGAACCTTCTCCAGAATAGATCACATCCTGGGTCACAAATCAGGTCTCAAACGGTATCAAAAGATTAGGATCATTCCCTGCATATTTTCAGACCACAATGCTCTAAAGCTAGAACTCAATCACAAGACGAAAGCTGGAAAGAACCCAAATACATGGAGACTAAACAGCATCCTTCTAAAGAATGAATGGGTTAACCAGGAAATTAAAGAAGAATTGAAAAAATTCATGGAAACAAATGATAATGAAAACACAACAGTTCAAAATCTGTGGGACACAGCAAAGGCAGTCCTGAGAGGAAAATATATAGTGGTACAAGCCTTTCTCAAGAAACAAGAAAGGTCTCAAGTACATAACCTAACCCTACATGTAAAGAAGCTGGAGAAAGAACAAGAAAGAAACCCTAAACCCAGCAGGAGAAGAGAAATCACAAAGATCAGAGCAGAAAACAATGAAATAGAAACCAAAAAAAAAAAAAAAAAAAAAAAAAACAAAAAACAGTAGAAAAAATCAATGAAACTAGGAGCTGGTTCTTTGAAAAAATCAATAAGATTGATAAACTCCTGGCCAGACTCATCAAAAAGAAAAGAGAAAGGACCCAAATCAATAAAATCATGAAGGAAAGAGGAGTGATCACAACTAACACTAGAAACTAGAAACTAACAAAGAAATACAGACAATTATAAGAACATACTATGAGCAACTCTACGCCAACAAATTTGACAATCTGGAAGAAATGGATGCATTCCTAGAGACATATAAACTACCACAACTGAACCAGGAAGAAATAGAAAACCTGAACAGGCCCATAACCAGTAAGGAGATTGAAACAGTCATCAAAAATCTCCAAACAGGGGCGCCTGGGTGGCTCAGTGGGTTAAGCCTCTGCCTTCAGCTTAGGTCATGATCTCAGGGTCCTGGGACCGAGCCCCGTATCGGGCTCTCTGCTTGGCAGGGAGCCTGCTTCCTCCCCTCTCTGGCTGCTGCTCTGCCTACTTGTAATCTCTCTCTCTCTCTCTCTCTCTCTCTCTGTAAAAAAGAAAAAAATTTAAAAAAAATCTCCAAACAAACAAAAGCTCAGGGCCAGACAGCTTCCCAGCGGAATTCTACCAAACATTTAAAGAAGAACTCATTCCTATTCTCCTGAAACTGTTCCAAAAAATAGAAATGGAAGGAAAACTTCCAAACTCATTCTATGAGGCCAGCATCACCTTGATCCCAAAACCAGACAAGGATCCCACCAAAAAAGAGAACTACAGACCAATATCCTTGATGAACACAGACGCAAAAATTCTCGCCAAAATACTAGCCAATAGGATTCAACAGTACATTAAAAGGATTATTCACCACGATCAAGTGGGATTTATTCCAGGGCTGCAGGGTTGGTTCAACATCCGCAAATCAATCAATGTGATAGAACACATTAATAAAAGAAAGAACAAGAACCATATGATACTCTCAATAGATGCTGAAAAAGCATTTGACAAAGTACAGCATCCCTTCCTGATCAAAACTCTTCAAAGTGTAGGGATAGAGGGCACATACCTCAATATTATCAAAGCCATCTATGAAAAACCCACCGCAAATATCATTCTCAATGGAGAAAAACTGAAAGCTTTTCCATTAAGGTCAGGAACACGGCAGGGATGTCCATTATCACCACTGTTATTCAACATAGTATTAGAAGTCCTAGCCTCAGCAATCAGACAACAAAAAGAAATTAAAGGCATCCAAATTGGTAAAGAAGAAGTCAAACTATCACTCTTCGCAGATGATATGATACTATATGTGGAAAACCCAAAAGACTCCACTCCAAAACTGCTAGAACTTGTACAGGAATTCAGTAAGTGTCAGGATATAAAATCAATGCACAGAAATCAGTTGCATTTCTGTACACCAACAACAAGACTGAAGAAAGAGAAATTAAGGAGTCAATCCCATTCACAATTGTACCCAAAACTATAAGATACCTAGGAATAAACCTAACCAAAGAGACTAAGAATCTATACACAGAAAATTATAAAGTACTCATGAAAGAAATTGAGGAAGACACAAAAAAATGGAAAAATGTTCCATGCTCCTGGATTGGAAGAATAAATATTGTGAAAATGTCTATGCTACCTAAAGCAATCTACACATTTAATGCAATCCCTATCAAAATACCATCCATTTTTTTTCAAAGAAATGGAACAAATAATCCTAAAATTTATATGGAACCAGAAAAGACCTCGAATAGCCAAAGGAATATTGAAGAACAAAGTCAAAGTTGGTGGCATCACAATTCCGGACTTCAGGCTCTATTACAAAGCTGTCATCATCAAGACAGCATGGTACTGGCACAAAAACAGACACATAGACCAGTGGAACAGAATAGAGAGCCCAGAAATCGACCCTCAACTCTATGGTCAACTCATCTTCGACAAAGCAGGAAAGAATGTCCAATGGAAAAAAGACAGCCTCTTCAATAAATGGTGCTGGGAAAATTGGACAGCCACATGCAGAAAAATGAAATTGGACCACTTCCTTACACCACACACGAAAATAGACTCCAAATGGATGAAGGACCTCAATGTGAGAAAGGAATCCATCAAAATCCTTGAGGAGAACCCAGGCAGCAACCTCTTCGACCTCAGCCGCAGCAACATCTTCCTAGGAACAACGGCAAAGGCAAGGGAAGCAAGGGCGAAAATGAACTATTGGGATTTCATCAAGATCAAAAGCTTTTGCACAGCAAAGGAAACAGTTAACAAAACCAAAAGACAGCTGACAGAATGGGAGAAGATATTTGCAAACGACATATCAGATAAAGGGCTAGTATCCAAAATCTATAAGGAACTTAGCTAACTCAACACCCAAAGAACAAACAATCCAATCAAGAAATGGGCAGAGGACATGAACAGACATTTCTGCAAAGAAGACATCCAGATGGCCAACAGACACATGAAAAAGTGCTCCACGGCACTCGGCATCAGGGAAATACTAATCAAAACCACAATGAGATATCACCTCACACCAGTCAGAATGGCTAAAATGAACAAGTCAGGAAATGACAGATGCTGGAGAGGATGTGGAGAAAGGGGAACCCTCCTCCACTGTTGGTGGGAATGCAAGCTGGTCCAACCACTCTGGAAAACAGCATGGAGGTTCCTCAAAATGTTGAAAATAGAACTACCCTATTACCCAGCAATTGCACTACTGGGTATTTACCCTAAAGATACAAACATAGTGATCCGAAGGGGCACGTGTACCCGAATGTTTATAGCAGCAATGTCTACAATAGCCAGACTATGGAAAGAACCTAGATGTCCATCAACAGATGAATGGATCAAGAAGATGTGGTATATATACACAATCGAATACTATGCAGCCATCAAAAGAAATGAAATCTTGCCATTTGCGACGACGTGGATGGAACTAGAGCGTATCATGCTTAGTGAAATAAGTCAATCGGAGAAAGACAACTATCATATGATCTCCCTGATATGAGGACATGGAGAAGCAACATGGGGGGGTAGGGGGATAGGAGAAGAATAAATGAAACAAGATGTTATTGGGAGGGAGACAAACCATAAATGACTCTTAATCTCACAAAACAAACTGGGGGTTGCTGGGGGGAGGTGGGATTGGGAGAGGGGGAGCGGGCTATGGACATTGGGGAGGGGAGGCGAACCATAAGAGACTATGGACTCTGAAAAACAACCTGAGGGTTTTGAAGGGTCAGGGGTGGGAGGTTGGGGGAACAGGTGGTGGGTGATGGGGAGGGCACGTTTTGCATGGAGCACTGGGTGTTGTGCAAAAAGAATGAATACTGTTACGCTGAAAAAAAATAAATAAATAAAAAGGGAAAAAAATAAATAAATAAAATGGCAATACCAAAAAAAAAAAAAAAAAAAAGAACCATATGATACTCTCAATAGATGCTGAAAAACCATTTGACAAAGTACAGCATCCCTTCCTGATCAAAACTCTTCAAAGTGTAAGGATAGAGGGCACATACCTCAATATTATCAAAGCCATCTATGAAAAACCCACCGCAAATATCATTCTCAATGGAGAAAAACTGAAAGCTTTTCCGCTAAGGTCAGGACCACTGCAGGGATGTCCATTATCACCACTGCTATTCAACATAGTACTAGAAGTCCTAGCCTCAGCAATCAGACAACAAAAAGAAATTAAAGGCATCCAAATCGGTAAAGAAGAAGTCAAACTATCACTCTTCACAGATGATATGATACTATATGTGGAGAACCCAAAAGACTCCACTCCAAAACTGCTAGAACTTGTACAGGAATTCAGTAAAGTGTCAGGATATAAAATCAATGCACAGAAATCAGTTGCATTTCTGTACACCAACAACAAGACTGAAGAAAGAGAAATTAAGGAGTCAATCCCATTTACAATTGTAATCAAAACTATAAGATACCTAGGAATAAACCTAACCAAAGAGGCTCAGAATCTATACACAGAAAATTATAAAGTACTCATGAAAGAAATTGAGGAAGACACAAAGAAATGGAAAAATGTTCCATGCTCTTGGATTGGAAGAATAAATATTGTGAAAATGTCTATGCTACCTAAAGCAATCTACACATTTAATGCAATCCCTATCAAAATACCATCCATTTTTTTCAAAGAAATGGAACAAATAATCCTCAAATTTATATGGAACCAGAAAAGACATCGAATAGCCAAAGGAATATTGAAAAAGAAATCCAAAGTTGGTGGCATCACAATTCCGGACTTCAAGCTCTATTACAAAGCTGTCATCATCAAGACAGCATGGTACTGGCACAAAAACAGACACATAGATCAGTGGAACAGAATAGAGAGCCCAGAAATCGACCCTCAACTCTATGGTCAACTCATCTTCGACAAAGCAGGAAAGAATGTCCAATGGAAAAAAGACAGCCTCTTCAATAAATGGTGCTGGGAAAATTGGACAGCCACATGCAGAAAAATGAAATTGGACCACTTCCTTACACCACACACGAAAATAGACTCCAAATGGATGAAGGACCTCAATGTGAGAAAGGAATCCATCAAAATCCTTGAGGAGAACGCAGGCAGCAACCTCTTTGACCTCAGCCGCAGCAACATCTTCCTAGGAACATCGGCAAAGGCAAGGGAAGCAAGGGCAAAAAAGAACTATTGGGATTTCATCAAGATCAAAAGCTTTTGCACAGCAAAGGAAACAGTTAACAAAACCAAAAGACAACTGACAGAATGGGAGAAGTTATTTGCAAACAACATATCAGATAAATGGCTAGTATCCAAAATCTATAAGGAACTTAGAAAACTCAACACCCAAAGAACAAACAATCCAATCAAGAAATGGGCAGAGGACATGAACAGACATTTCTGCAAAGAAGACATCCAGATGGCCAACAGACACATGAAAAAGTGCTCCACGTCACTCGGCATTAGGGAAATACAAATCAAAACCACAATGAGATATCACCTCACACCAGTTAGAATGGTTAAAATTAACAAGTCTGGAAATGACAGATGCTGGCGAGGATGTGGAGAAAGGGGAACTCTCCTCCACTGTTGTTGGGAATGCAAGCTGGTGCAACCACTCTGGAAAACAGCATGGAGGTTCCTCAAAATGTTGAAAATAGAACTACCCTATGACCCAGCAATTGCACTACTGGGTATTTACCCTAAAGATACAAACATAGTGATCCGAAGGGGCACGTGTACCTGAATGTTTATAGCAGCAATGTCTACAATAGCCAAACTATGGAAAGAACCTAGATGTCCATCACCAGATGAATGGATAAAGAAGAGGTGGTATATATACACAATGGAATACTATGCAGCCATCAAAAGAAATGAAATCTTGCCATTTGCGACGACGTGGATGGAACTAGAGCATATCATGCTTAGTGAAATAAGTCAATCGGAGAAAGACAACTGTCATATGATCTCCCTGATATGAGGACATGGAGAAGCAACATGCGGGGTTAGGGAGATAGGAGAAGAATAAATGAAACAAGATGTTATTGGGAGGGAGACAAACCATAAATGACTCTTAATCTCACAAAACAAACTGGGGGTTGCTGGGGGGAGGTGGGATTGGGAGAGGGGGAGGGGGCTATGGACATTGGGGAGGGTATGTGCTATCGTGAGTGCTGTGAAGTCTGTAAACCTGACGATTCACAGACCTGTACCCCTGGGGATAAAAATACATTATATGTTTATTAAAAAAAAATTTGGAAGGGGAGGCGAACCATAAGAGATGATGGACTCTGAAAAACAACCGGAGGGTTTTGAAGGGTCAGGGGTGGGAGTTTGGGGGAACAGGTGGTGGGTAATGGAGAGGGCATGTTTTGCATGGAGCACTGGGTGTTGTGCAAAAACAATGAATACTGTTACGCTGAAAAAATAAATAAAATGGGAAAAAAAGAGTGATTATATGTTTTGGAAGGGTAAGGGGCTTGGGGTGCACATAATTCAGGGTATTCAACCTGTTTAGAATCCGACCTTGTTCTACATTCATTCTTCAAATGGTAATACACTGCCACATATGAGTGTTCGCCTTAAGAATGATTATAAACTTTGGAATCATAGGGGCCTTGGCGTGCATTTAACTCAGAGTATCCAACCTACCCAGTGTCTGACCCTGTTGTACCATCTTTCCTCAAATGGGAAAATACTGTCATTTAATGGGTTTTGGTATTAAGCGGGATTTTATGTTTTCTAAGCATAGAAACTTAACTCAGTATATCTCACCTGCTTAGCTTCTGTCCTTGTGCTAACATCTTTCCACAACTTGGAATACATTGCTATTTAACGGGTTTCCGTATTAAGCGGGATTTTACGTTTTCGAAGCATAAGGACCTTGGCCTGCACTTAACTAAGTGTATCCTTCCTCCCTAGCGTCTGTCCGTGTTATAACATCTTTCCTCAACTGGGAAAACACTATTCCATATGTGTGATAGCCCTAAGAGAGATAATGTGTTTTGGAAGCATAAGCGGCTTGGCGTGCACTTCACTCAGAGTATCCAACCTCCTTAGAGTCCAACCTTGTTCTAACTTCTTTCCTCAAGTGGGAATACACTGCCATTTATGAGTGTTCATCTTTAGAGCGTTTATACATTTTGGAAGCAGAAGAGCATTTGCGTGCACTTAACTCAGAGTATCCAAGCAGCGTAGAGTCTGTGCTTTTTCTAACCTCAATACTCATTAGGGGAAACACTGCCCCATATGATTATTCACGTTAAGAGCGATTATAAGTTTTGGAGTCATAGTGTCCTTGGCGTCCACATAACTCAGAGTATCCAACCTGCCTAGCGTATGTCCTTGTTGTAACATCTTTCCTCAACTGGGAAAACACTGTCATTTAAGGAGTTTTTGTATTAAGAGGGATTTGAAATTTTGGAAGCATAAGAGACTGGGCGTGCACATAACTCAGATATCAAAGCTGCCTAGCGTCTGTCCTTGTTGTAACATCTTTCCTCAACTGGGAAAACACTGCCCCATATGAGTGTTAGCCGTAAGTGCGATTATAGCTTTTGGAAGCATAAGGGGCTTGGCGTGCACTTAACTCCGAATATTCAACCTGCTTAGAGATGGTCCTTGTTCTAATTTCTTTCTTCAATTGGGAATATACTGCTATTTATCAGTGATCGCCGTAGGAGCGTTTATCCATTTTGGAAGCATAAGGGCCTTGGCATGCACTTAACTGAGAATATCAAGCCTGCCTATCATCCATCCTTCTTGTAACTTCATTCATCAACTGGAGAAACACTGCCACATTCGAGGGTTAGCCTTAGGAGCGATTACATGGTCTAGAAGGGTAAGGGGCTTGGCGTGCCTTTAACTCAGATTATCCATCCTCCCTGGCGTCTGTCCTTGTTGTAAACTCTGTCTTCAACTGGGAAAACACTGTCACTTAACGGGTTCTCGTATTAAGCGTTATCTCATTTTTTGGAAGCACAAGGGCCTTGTTTGGCACTTAACTCAGTGTATCAAACCTGCTTAGCTTCTGGCGTGTTGTACCATCTTTCCTCAAATGGGAAAACACTGTCATTTAACGGGTTTCCTTATTAAGCGGGATTTTACGTTTTCGAAGCACAAGGGCCTTGGCATGCACTTAACTCAGAGTATCCAACCTGGCCAGCGTCTGTCCTTGTTGTGACATCTTCCCTCAACTGGGAAAACACTGCCCCATATGAGTGTTTGCCGTAAGAGTGATTGGGTGTTTTCGAAGCAAAAGGAGCTTGGGGTGCACTTAATCCAGAATATTCAACAAGTTTAGAGTCCAACATTGTTCTACTTCGTTCCTCAAGTGGGAATACACTGCCACATATGAGTGTTCGCCTTATGAACGATTATAGACATTGGAATCCTAACGGCCTTGGCTTGCATTAAACACAGAGTATCCAATGTGCCTAGCATCTGTCTTTGTTGTATGGTCTTTCCTCAAATGGGATAATACTGACATTGAAGGGGTTATTGTATTAAGCGGGATTTTAAGTTTTCGAAGACTCAGGGCCTTCGCTTGCACTTAACTCAGTATATCTAACCTGCTAAGCTTCTGTCCTTGTTGTAACATCTTTCTCCACTGGCAAAACATTGCTATTCAACGGGTTTTTGTATTAGGCGGGATTTTGCGTTTTTGAAGCATAAGGGTCTTGGCTTGCACTTAACTGAGTATATCTAACATGCTTAGCTTCTATCCGAGTTGTAACAACCCTCCACAACTGGGAATACATTGCTATTTAACGGGTTTTCTTATTAAGAGGGATTTTAAGTTTTCTAAGCATAAGGGCGTTGTCTTGCACTTAACTCAGCATATCTAACCTGCTTAGCATCTCTCCTTTTGGTAACATCTTTCCTCACCTGGGAAAAATTCCTTTTTATCGGGCTTCCATATTTAGCAGGATTTTACGTTTTCTAAGCATAAGGGCCTTCGCTTGCACTTAACTCAGTATATCTAACCTGCTAAGCTTCTGTCCTTGTTGTAACATCTTTCTCCACTGGCAAAACATTGCTATTCAACAGGTTTTTGTATTAGGCGGGATTTTTCGTTTTTGAGCCATAAGGGCCTTGGCTTGCACTTAACTGAGTATATCTAACATGCTTAGCTTCTGTCCTAGTTGTGACATCCCTCCACAATTGGAATACGTTGCTATTTAACGGGGTGAATATTTAGCGGGATTTTACTTTTTCTAAGCATAAGGGCCTTGTCTTGCACTTATCTCAGTATATCTATCCTGCTTAGCTTCTGTCCTTGTTGGAACACCTTTCCTAACTGGGAAAACATTGCTATTTAACGGGTTTTCGTATGAAGCGTGATTTTACGTTTTCGAAACCAAAGGGGCTTGATTGCACTTAAATCAGTATATCTAACCTGCTTCGCTTCTGTCCTTGTTGTAACATCTTTCCACAACTGGGAATATATTGCTATTTAACGGGGGGGTTCGGAATTAAGAGGGATTTTACATTTTCGAAGCATAAAGGCCTTGGCGTGCACTTAACTCAGGGTATCCTTCCTGCCTAGCATCTCTCCTTGTTGTAACATCTTTCCTCAACCCGGAAAACACTGCCCCTTATAAGTATTAGCTGTAAGAGCGATTATGGGTTTTGGAAGCATAAGGGGCTTGGCGTGCACTTAACTCCGAATATTCAACCTGCTTAGAGATGGTCCTTGTTCGAATTTCTTTCTTCAATTGGGAATACACTGCTATTTATCAGTGTTCGCCCTAGGAGCGTTTATCCATTTTGGCAGCATAAGGGCCTTGGCGTGCACTTAACTGAGAATATCAAGCCTGCCTAGCGTCCGTCCTTCTTGTAACTTCATTCCTCAACTGGGAAAACACTGCCACCTACGAGGGTTAGCCTAACGAGCGATTACATGGTCTAGAAGGGTAAGGGTCTTGGCGTGCCTTTAACTCAGATTATCCATCCTCCCAAGCTTCTGTCCTTGTGGTAAACTCTGTCTTCAACTGGGAAGACACTGCCCCTTAACGTGTTTTCCTATTAAGCGGTATCTCATGTTTTGGAAGCATAAGGGCCTTGGCTGGCCCTTAAATCAGTATATCTAACTTGCGTACATTCTGTCCTTGTTGTCAAATCTTTCCTCAACAGGGAAAACAGTGTTATTTAACGGGTTTTCCTATTAAGTGGGATTTTAGGTTCTTGAAGCGTAAGGGCCTTGGCTTGCACTTAACTCAGTATATCTATCCTGCTGAGCTTCTGTCCTTGTTGGAACACCTTTCCACAACAGGGAAAACCTTGCTATTTAACGGGTTTTCGTGTTAAGTGGGATTTTAGGTTCTTGAAGCGTAAGGGCCTTGGTTTGCACTTAACTCAGTATATCTAACCTGCTTAGCTTCTGTCCTTGTTGGAACACCTCTCCACACCTGGGAATACATTGCTAGTGAACGAGTTTTCATATGAAGCGGGATTTTAGGTTTTCGAAGCATAAGGGACTTCGCGTGCACTTAACTCAGAGTATCCTTCCTGCCTGGCGTCTGTCCTTGTTGTAACATCTTTCCTAAACTGGGATAACACTGCCCCATAGGAGTATTAGCCCTAAAGCGATTATGTGTTTTGGTAGCAGAAGGGGCTTCGTGTGCACTTCACTCAGGGTATCCAAACAGCTTTGAGTCCGACCTTGTTCTAAATTCTTTGTTCAAGGGGGAATACACTGCCATTTATGAGTGTTCGCCTTAGGAGCGTTTATACATTTTGGAAGCCTATGGGCCTTAGCGTGAACTTAAGTCAGATTATCCGAGCAGCCTGGTGTCCGTCCTTGTTCTAAAGTCTTTCCTCAATAGAAAAAAATGCCAATATCTAAGTGTTGGCATTAAGAGTCATTAAACCTTTTAGAAGCTTGAGGGCCTCGGCGGGCACTTAATGGAGAGTATCAGGCCTGCCTAGTGTCCGTCCTTCTAACGTCATTCCTCAACTGGGAAACACTGCCACATTTGAGGGTTAGCCTCACGAGCGATTACATGTTCTAGAAGCATAAGGGGCTTGGCGTGCTTTTTACTCAGAGTATCCCAATTCCCTAGCATCTTTCCTTGATGTAAACTCTTTCTTCAACTGGGAAAACACTGTCATTTAACGGGTTTCCGTATTAAGCGGGATTTTACGTTTTCAAAGCACAAGGGCCTTGGTTGGCACTTAACTCAGTATATCCATCCTGCTTAGCTTCTGGCCTTGTTGTACCATCTTTCCACACATGGGAAAACACTGTCATTTAACAGGTTTCCCTATTAAGCGGGATTTTACGTTTTCAAAGCACAAGGGCCTTGGCGTGCACTTAACTCAGTATATCCATCCTGCCCAGCGTCTGTCCTTGTTGTGACATCTTTCCTCACCTGGGAAAACACTGCCCCATATGAGTGTTAGCCGTAAGAGTGATTGTGTGTTTTCTATTTTTTTAACGTTTTCTTTTTCTTTTTAAATTTTACTTATCTATTTGACACAGAGAGAGACAGATCACAGGTAGGCAGGGAAGCAGAGAGAGGAGGAAGCAGGATCACCGAGGAGCAGAGAGCCCGATGTGGGGCCCGATCCCACGACCCTGCGATCATGACCTGAGACGAAGGCAGAGGCTTTAACCCACTGAACCACCGAGGCGCCCCAATTGTGTGTTTTCGAAGCAAAAGGAGCTGAGTGTTCACTTAATCCAGAATATTCAACAAGTTTAGAGTCCAACATTGTTCTACATTCGTTCCTCAAGTGGGAATACACTGCCACATATGAGTGTTCGCCTTAAGAACGATTATAGACTTTGGAATCATAGGGGCCTTGGCTTGCATTTAACTCAGAGTGTCCAACCTGCCTAGCATCTGTCTTTGTTGTACCGTCTTTCCTCAAATGGGATAATCCTAACATTGAAGGGGTTTTCATATTAAGCGGGATTTTACGTTTTCAAAGACTCAGGGCCTTCGCTTGCACTTAACTCAGTATATCTCACCTGCTTAGCTTCTGTCCTTGTTGTAACATCTTTCTGCACTGGCAAAACATTGCTATTCAACGGGTTTTTGTATTAGGCGGGATTTTGCGTTTTTGAAGCATAAGGGCCTTGGCTTGCACTTAACTGAGTATATCTAAAATGCTTAGCTTCTGTCCTAGTTGTGACATCCCTCCACAATTGGAATACTTTGCTATTTAACGGGTTTTCTTATTAAGAGCGATTTTAAGTTCTCTAAGCATAAGGGCGTTGTCTTGCACTTAACTCAGTATATCTGAACTGCTTAGCATCTCTCCTTGTGGTAACATCTTTCCTCCCCTGGGAAAACATTGCTATTTAACGGGTTTCCGTATTTAGCGGGATTTTACTTTTTCTAAGTATAGGGGCCTTGTCTTGCACTTATCTCAGTATATCTATCCTGCTTAGCTTCTGTCCTTGTTGGAACACCTTTCCTAACTGGGAAAACATTGCTATTTAACGGGTTTTCCTATGAAGCGTGATTTTACGTTTTTGAAACAAAAGGGGCTTGATTGCTCTTAAATCAGTATATCTAACCTGCTTAGCGTCTGTCCTTGTTGTAACATCTTTCTCCACTGGCAAAACATTGCTATTCAACGGGTTTTTGTATTAGGCGGGATTCTGCGTTTTGGAAGCATAAGGGCCTTGGCTTGCACTTAACTGAGTATATCTAACATGCTTAGCTTCTGTCCTAGTTGTGACATCCCTCCACAATGGGAATACATTGCTGTTTAACGGGTTTTCGTGTTAAGTGGGATTTTAGGTTCTTGAAGCGTAAGGGCCTTGGTTTGCACTTAACTCAGTATATCTAACCTGCTTAGCTTCTGTCCTTGTTGGAACACCTCTCCACACCTGCGAATACATTGCTAGTGAACAGGTTTTCATATTAAGCGGGATTTTAGGTTTTCGAAGCATAAGGGACTTCGCGTGCACTTAACTCAGAGTATCCTTCCTGCCTAGCGTCTGTCCTTGTTCTGACATCTTTCCTAAACCGGGATAACACTGTCCCATAGGAGTATTAGCCCTGAGAGCGATTATGTGTTTTGGAAGCAGAAGGGGCTTGGTGTGCACTTCACTCAGGGTATCCAAACAGCTTTGAGTCCGACCTTGTTCTAAATTCTTTGTTCAAGGGGGAATACACTGCCATTTATGAGTGTTTGCCTTAGGAGCGTTTATACATTTTGGAAGGCTATGGGATTAGCGTGAACTTAAGTCAGATTATCCGACAAGCCTGGTGTCCGTCCTTGTTCTAAAGTCTTTCCTCAATAGAAAAAAAAATGCAAATATCTAAGTGTTGGCATTAAGAGTCATTAAACCTTTTAGAAGCTTAAGGGCCTCGGCGGGCACATAACGGAGAGTATCAGGCCTGCCTAGTGTCCGTCCTTCTAACGTCATTCCTCAACTGGGAAACACTGCCACATATGAGGGTTAGCCTCACGAGCGATTACATGTTCTAGAAGCATAAGGGGCTTGGCGTGCTTTTTACTCAGAGTATCACAAATTCCCTAGCATCTTTCCTTGATGTAAACTCTTTCTTCAACTGGGAAAACACTGTCATTTAACGGGTTTCCGTATTAAGCGGGAATTTACGTTTTCAAAGCTCAAGGGCCTTGGTTGGCACGTAACTCAATATATCCATCCTGCTTAGCTTCTGGCCTTGTTGTACCATCTTTCCACAAATGGGAAAACACTGTCATTTAATGGGTTTCCGTATTAAGCGGGATTTTACGTTTTCGAAGCACAAGGGCCTTGGCGTGCACTTAACTCAGAGTATCCATCCTGCCCAGCGTCTGTCCTTGTTGTGACATCGTTCCTCAACTGGGAAAAAACTGCCCCATATGAGTGTTAGCCGTAAGAGTGATTGTGTGTTTTCTTTTATTTTTTTTAACGTTTTCTTTTTCTTTTTAAATTTTACTTATCTATTTGACACAGAGAGAGACAGATCACAGGTAGGCAGGGAAGAAGAGAGAGGAGGAAGCAGGATCTCCGAGGAGCAAAGAGCCCGATGTGGGGCCCAATCCCAGGACCCTGGGATCATGACCTGAGACGATGGTGGAGGCTTTAACCAACTGAACCACTGAGGCGCCCGAATTGTGTGTTTTCGAAGCAAAAGGAGCTTAGGGTTCACTTAATCCAGAATATTCAACAAGTTTAGAGTCCAACATTGTTCTACATTCATTCCTCAAGTGGGAATACACTGCCACATATGAGTGTTCGCCTTAAGAACGGTTATAGACTTTGGAATCATACGGGCCTTGGCTTGCATTTAACTCAGAGTATCCAACCTGCCTAGCATCTGTCTTTGTTGTACCGTCTTTCCTCAAATGGGATAATCCTGACATTGAAGGGGTTTTCGTATTAAGCGGGATTCTACGTTTTCGAAGACTCAGGGCCTTCGCTTGCACTTAACTCAGTCTATCTAACCTGCTTAGCTTCTGTCCTTGTTGTAACATCTTTCTCCACTGGCAAAACATTGCTATTCAACGGGTTTTTGTATTAGGCGGGATTTTTCGTTTTTGAGCCATAAGGGCCTTGGCTTGCACTTAACTGAGTATATCTAACATGCTTAGCTTCTGTCCTAGTTGTGACATCCCTCCACAACTGGGAATACATTCCTATTTAACGGGTTTTCTTATTAAGAGCGATTTTAAGTTTTCTAAGCATAAGGGCGTTCTCTTGCACTTAACTCAGTATATCTAAACTGCTTAGCATCTCTCCTTGTGGTAACATCTTTCCTCCCCTGGGAAAACATTGCTATTTAACGGGTTTCCATATTTAGCGGGATTTTACTTTTTCTAAGCACAAGGGCCTTGTCTTGCACTTATCTCAGTATATCTATCCTGCTTAGCTTCTGTCCTTGTTGGAACACCTTTCCTAACTGGGAAAACATTGCTATTTAGCGGGTTTTCCTATGAAGCGTGTTTTTACGTTTTCGAAACAAAAGGGGCTTGATTGCACTTAAATCAGTACATCTAACCTGCTTCGCTTCTGTCCTTGTTGTAACATCTTTCCACAACTGGGAATATATGGCTATTTAATGGGGGGTTTCCGTATTAAGAGGGATTTTACATTTTCGAAGCATAAGGGCCTTGGCGTGCACTTGACTCAGGGTATCCTTCCTGCCTAGCATCTCTCCTTGTTGTAACATCTTTCCTCCACCGGGAAAACACGGCCCCTTATAAGTATTAGCCGTAAGAGCGATTATGTGTTTTGGAAGCATAAGGGGCTTGGCGTGCACTTAACTCCGAATATTCAACCTGCTTAGAGATGGTCCTTGTTCTAATTTCTGTCTTCAATTGGGAATACACTGCTATTTATCAGTGTTCTCCGTAGGAGCGTTTATCCATTTTGGCAGCATAAGGGCCTTGGCGTGCACTTAACTGAGAATATCAAGCCTGCCTAGCGTCCGTCCTTCTTGTAACTTCATTCCTCAACTGGGAAAACACTGCCACCTACGAGGGTTAGCCTAACGAGCGATTACATGGTCTAGAAGGGTAAGGGGCTTGGCGTGCCTTTAACTCACATTATCCATCCTCCCTAGCTTCTGTCCTTGTTGTAAACTCTGTCTTCAACTGTTAAGACACTGTCCCTTTACGTGTTTTCCTATTAAGCGGTATCTCATATTTTGGAAGCATAAGGGCCTTAGCTTGCCCTTCAATCAGTATATCTAACTTGCGTACATTCTGTCCTTGTTGTAACATCTTTCCTCAACAGGGAAAACAGTGTTATTTAACGGGTTTTCCTATTAAGTGGGATTTTAGGTTCTTGAAGCGTAAGGGCCTTGGCTTGCACTTAACTCAGTATATCTATCCTGCTGAGCTTCTGTCCTTGTTGGAACACCTGTCCACAACAGGGAAAACATTGCCATTTAACGGGTGTTCGTGTTAAGTGGGATTTTAGGTTCTTGAAGCATAAGGGCCTTGGTTTGCACTTAACTCAGTATATCAAACCTGCTTAGCTTCTGTCCTTGTTGGAACACCTCTCCACACCTGGGAATACATTGCTAGTGAGCGGGTTTTCATATCAAGCGGGATTTTAGGTTTCGAAGCATAAGGGACTTCGTGTGCACTTAACTCAGAGTATCCTTCCTGCCTGGTGTCTGTCCTTGTTGTAACATCTTTCCTAAACTGGGATAACACTGCCCCATAGGAGTATTAGCCCTAAGATGGTTTATGTGTTTTGGAAGCAGAAGGGGCTTGGTGTGCACTTCACTCAGGGTATCCAAGCAGCTTTGAGTCCGACCTTGTTCTAAATTCTTTCTTCAAGTGGGAATACACTGCCATTTATGAGTGTTCGCCTTAGGAGCGTTTATACATTTTGGAAGCCTAAGGGCCGTAGCGTGAACTTAAGTCAGATTATCCGACCAGCCTGGTGTCCGTCCTTGTTCTAAAGTCTTTCCTCAATAGAAAAAGAAATGCAAATATCTAAGTGTTGGCATTAAGAGTCATGATACCTTTTAGAAGCTTAAGGGCCTCGGCGGGCACTTAACTGAGAGTATCAAGCCTGCCTAGTGTCCGTCCTTCTAACGTCATTCCTCAACTGGGAAACACTGCCACATATGAGGGTTAGCCTCACGAGCGAATCCATGTTCTAGAAGTATAAGGGGCTTGGCGTGCTTTTTACTCAGAGTATCCCAATTCCCTAGCATCTTTCCTTGATGTAAACTCTTTCTTCAACTGGGAAAACACTGTCATTTAACGGGTTTCCGTATTAAGCGGGAATTTACGTTTTCAAAGCTCAAGGGCCTTGGTTGGCACGTAACTCAATATATCCATCCTGCTTAGCTTCTGGCCTTGTTGTACCATCTTTCCACAAATGGGAAAACACTGTCATTTAATGGGTTTCCGTATAAAGCGGGATTTTACGTTTTCGAAGCACAAGGGCCTTGGCGTGCACTTAACTCAGAGTATCCATCCTGCCCAGCGTCTGTCCTTGTTGTGACATCATTCTTCAACTGGGAAAACACTGCCCCATATGAGTGTTAGCCGTAAGAGTGATTGTGTGTTTTCTTTTTTTTTTTAACGTTTTCTTTTTCTTTTTAAATTTTACTTATCTATTTAACAGAGAGAGAGACAGATCACAGGTAGGCAGGGAAGCAGAGAGAGGAGGAAGCAGGTTCTCCGAGGAGCAGAGAGCCCGATGTGGGGCCCGATCCCAGGACCCTGGGATCATGACCTGAGACGAAGGCAGAGGCTTTAACCCACTGAACAACCGAGGCGCCCCAATTGTGTGTTTTCGAAGCAAAAGGAGGTTAGGGTTCACTTAATCCAGAATATTCAACAAGTCTAGAGACCAACATTGTTCTACATTCGTTCCTCAAGTGGGAATACACTGCCACATATGAGTGTTCGCCTTAAGAACGGTTATAGACTTTGGAATCATACGGGCCTTGGCTTGCATTTAACTCTGAGTATCCAACCTGCCTAGCATCTGTCTTTGTTGTACCGTCTTTCCTCAAATGGGATAATCCTAACATTGAAGGGGTCTTCATATTAAGCGGGATTTTACGTTTTCCAAGACTCAGGGCCTTCGCTTGCACTTAACTCAGTCTATCTAACCTGCTTAGCTTCTGTCCTTGTTGTAACATCTTTCTCCACTGGCAAAACATTGCTATTCAACGGGTTTTTGTATTAGGCGGGATTTTTCGTTTTTGAGCCATAAGGGCCTTGGCTTGCACTTAACTGAGTATATCTAACATGCTTAGCTTCTGTCCTAGTTGTGACATCCCTCCACAACTGGGAATACATTCCTATTTAACGGGTTTTCTTATTAAGAGCGATTTTAAGTTTTCTAAGCATAAGGGCGTTCTCTTGCACTTAACTCAGTATATCTAAACTGCTTAGCATCTCTCCTTGTGGTAACATCTTTCCTCCCCTGGGAAAACATTGCTATTTAACGGGTTTCCATATTTAGCGGGATTTTACTTTTTCTAAGCACAAGGGCCTTGTCTTGCACTTATCTCAGTATATCTATCCTGCTTAGCTTCTGTCCTTGTTGGAACACCTTTCCTAACTGGGAAAACATTGCTATTTAGCGGGTTTTCCTATGAAGCGTGTTTTTACGTTTTCGAAACAAAAGGGGCTTGATTGCACTTAAATCAGTACATCTAACCTGCTTCGCTTCTGTCCTTGTTGTAACATCTTTCCACAACTGGGAATATATGGCTATTTAATGGGGGGTTTCCGTATTAAGAGGGATTTTACATTTTCGAAGCATAAGGGCCTTGGCATGCACTTAACTCAGGGTATCCTTCCTGCCTAGCATCTCTCCTTGTTGTAACATCTTTCCTCCACCGGGAAAACACGGCCCCTTATAAGTATTAGCCGTAAGAGCGATTATGTGTTTTGGAAGCATAAGGGGCTTGGCGTGCACTTAACTCCGAATATTCAACCTGCTTAGAGATGGTCCTTGTTCTAATTTCTGTCTTCAATTGGGAATACACTGCTATTTATCAGTGTTCTCCGTAGGAGCGTTTATCCATTTTGGCAGCATAAGGGCCTTGGCGTGCACTTAACTGAGAATATCAAGCCTGCCTAGCGTCCGTCCTTCTTGTAACTTCATTCCTCAACTGGGAAAACACTGCCACCTACGAGGGTTAGCCTAACGAGCGATTACATGGTCTAGAAGGGTAAGGGGCTTGGTGTGCCTTTAACTCACATTATCCATCCTCCCTAGCTTCTGTCCTTGTTGTAAACTCTGTCTTCAACTGGGAAGACACTGTCCCTTTACGTGTTTTCCTATTAAGCGGTATCTCATGTTTTGGAAGCATAAGGGCCTTGGCTTGCCCTTCAATCAGTATATCTAACTTGCGTACATTCTGTCCTTGTTGTAACATCTTTCCTCAACAGGGAAAACAGTGTTATTTAACGGGTTTTCCTATTAAGTGGGATTTTAGGTTCTTGAAGCGTAAGGGCCTTGGCTTGCACTTAACTCAGTATATCTATCCTGCTGAGCTTCTGTCCTTGTTGGAACACCTGTCCACAAGAGGGAATACATTGCTATTTAAAGGGTGTTCGTGTTAAGTGGGATTTTAGGTTCTTGAAGCATAAGGGCCTTGGTTTGCACTTAACTCAGTATATCAAACCTGCTTAGCTTCTGTCCTTGTTGGAACACCTCTCCACACCTGGGAATACATTGCTAGTGAGCGGGTTTTCATATCAAGCGGGATTTTAGGTTTCGAAGCATAAGGGACTTCGTGTGCACTTAACTCAGAGTATCCTTCCTGCCTGGTGTCTGTCTTTGTTGTAACATCTTTCCTAAACTGGGATAACACTGCCCCATAGGAGTATTAGCCCTAAGAGGGATTATGTGTTTTGGAAGCAGAAGGGGCTTGGTGTGCACTTCACTCAGGGTATCCAAACAGCTTTGAGTCCGACCTTGTTCTAAATTCTTTCTTCAAGTGGGAATACACTGCCATTTATGAGTGTTCGCCTTAGGAGCGTTTATACATTTTGGAAGCCTATGGGCCTTAGCGTGAACTTAAGTCAGATTATCCGAGCAGCCTGGTGTCCGTCCTTGTTCTAAAGTCTTTCCTCAATAGAAAAAAAAAATGCAAATATCTAAGTGTTGGCATTAAGAGTCATGATACGTTTTAGAAGCTTAAGGGCCTCGGCGGGCACTTAACTGAGAGTATCAGGCCTGCCAAGTGTCCGTCCTTCTAACGTCATTCCTCAACTGGGAAACACTGCCACATATGAGTGTTCGTCTTAAGAACGGTTATAGACTTTGGAATCATAGTGTCCTTGGCTTGCATTTAACTCAGAGTATCCAACCTGCCTAGCATCTGTCTTTGTTGTACTTCTTTCCTCAATAGGGATAATCCTGACATTGTAGGGGTTTTCGTATTAAGCGGGATTTTACATTTTCGAAGACTCAGGGCCTTCGCTTGCACTTAACTCAGTATATCTAACCTGCTTAGCTTCTGTCCTTGTTGTAACATCTTTCTCCACTGGCAAAACATTGCTATTCAACGGGTTTTTGTATTAGGAGGGATTTTGCGTTTTTGAAGCATAAGGGCCTTGGCTTGCACTTAACTGAGTATATCTAACATGCTTAGCTTCTGTCCTAGTTGTGACATCCCTCCACAATTGGAATACATTGCTATTTAACGGGGTTTCGTGTTAACTGGGAAGACACTGTCACTTAACGTGTTTTCCTATTAAGCGGTATCTCATGTTTCGGAAGCATAAGGGCCTTGGCTTGCCCTTAAATCAGTATATCTAACTTGTGTACATTCTGTCCTTGTTGTAACATCTTTCCTAAACAGGGAACACATTGCTATTTAACGGGTTTTCCTATTAAGTGGGATTTTAGGTTCTTGAAGCGTAAGGCCCTTGGCTTGCACTTAACTCAGTATATCTAACCTGCTTAGCTTCTGTCCTTGTTGGAAGACCTTTCCACAACAGGGAAAACATTGCTATTTAACGGGCTTTCGTATTAAGTGGGATTTTAGGTTCTTGAAGCGTAAGGGCCTTGGCTTGCACTTAACTCAGTATATCTAACCTGCTTAGCTCCTGTCCTTGTTGGAACACCTTTCCACAACAGGGAAAACATTGCCATTTAACGGGTTTTCGTGTTAAGTGGGATTTTAGGTTCTTGAAGCGTAAGGGCCTTGGTTTGCACTTAACTCAGTATATCAAACCTGCTTAGCTTCTGTCCTTGTTGGAACACCTCTCCACACCTGGGAATACATTGCTAGTTAACAGGTTTTCTTATTAAGCGGCATTTTAGGTTTTCGAAGCATAAGGGACTTCGTGTGCACTTAACTCAGAGTATCCTTCCTGCCTAGCGTCTGTCCTTGTTGTAACATCTTTCCTAAACTGGGATAACACTGCCCCATAGGAGTATTAGCCCTAAGAGCGATTATGTGTTTTGGAAGCAGAAGGGGCTTGGTGTGCACTTCACTCAGGGTATCCAAACAGCTTTGAGTCCGACCTTGTTCTAAATTCTTTCTTCAAGTGGGAATACACTGCCATTTATGAGTGTTCGCCTTAGGAGCGTTTATACATTTTGGAAGCCTATGGGCCTTAGCGTGCTCTTAAGTCACAGTTTCCAACAAGCCTCGTGTCCGTCCTTGTTCTGAAGTCTTTCCTCAACAGAAAAAAATGCAAATATCGAAGGGTTCACATTAAGAGTCATTATAGGTTTCAGAATCTTAAGGGCCGCGGCGGGCATTTAACTGATAGTACCAAGCTTGCCTAGTGTCCATCCTTCTAACGTCATTCCTCAACTGGGGAAACACTGCCACAAATGTGGGTTAACCTCACGAGTGATTACATGTTCTAGAAGCATAAGGGGCTTGGCGTGCTTTTTACTCAGAGTATCCCAATTCCCTAGCAATTTTCCTTGATGTGAACTCTTTCTTCAACTGGGAAAACACTCTCATTTAGAGCGTTCCCATATTAAGCGAGGTTTTACGTTTTCGAAGCACAAGGGCCTTCGTTGGCCCTTAACTCAGTATAACCAACCTGCTTAGCTTATTGCCTTGTTGTACCATCGTTCCTCAAATGGGAAAATACTGTCATTGAACGGGTTTCCGTATTAAGCGGGATTTTACGTTTTCAAAGCTCAAGGGCCTTGGTTGGCACTTAACTCTGTATATCCAACCTGCTTAGCTTCTGGCCTTGTTGTACCATCTTTCCTCAAATGGGAAAACACTGTCATTTAATGGGTTTACGTATTAAGTGTGATTTTACGTTTTCAAAGCACAAGGGCCTGGCGTGCACTTAACTCAGAGTATCCAACCTGCCCAGCTTCTGTCCTTGTTGTGACATCCTTCCTCAACTGGGATAACCCTGCTCCATATGAGTGTTAGCTGTCAGAGTGATTGTGTGTTTTCGAAGCAAAAGGAGTTTGGGGTGCACTTAATGCAGAATATTCAACAAGTTTAGAGTTCAACATTGTTCTACGTTCGTTCCTCAAGTGGCAATGCACTGCCACATATTTGTGTTCGCCTTAAGAACGATTATAGACTTTGGAATCATAGGAGCCGTGGCTTGCATTTAACTCAGAGTATCCAACCTGCCTAGCATCTCTCTTTGTTGTACCGCATTTCCTCAAATGGGATAATACTGACATTGAAGCGGTTTTCGTATTAAGCGGGATTTTACGTTTTCGAAGACTCAGGGCCTTCGCTTGCAATTAACTCAGTATATCTAACCTGCTTAGCTTCTGTCCTTGTTGTAACATCTTTCTCCACTGGCAAAACTTTGCTATGCAAGGGGTTTTTGTATTAGGCGAGATTTTGCGTTTTTGAAGCATAAGGGCCTTGGCTTGCACTTAACTGAGTATATCTAACATGCTTAGCTTCTGTCCTAGTTGTAATATCTCTCCACAACTGGGAATACATGGCTATTTAACGGGTTTTCTTATTAAGTGGGATTTTAAGTTTTCTAAGCATAAGGGTATTCTCGTGCACTTAACTCAGTATATCTAACCTGCTTAGCATCTCTCCTGGTGGTAAATCTTTCCTCAATTGGGAAAACATTGCTATTTAACGGGTTTCCATATTTAGAGGGATTAAACGTTTTCTAAGAATAAGGGCCTTGTCTTGCACTTAACTCAGTATATCTAACCTGCTTAGCTTCTTGTTGTAACATCTTTCCTCAACAGGGAAAACATTGCTATTTAACGGGTTTTCGTATGAAGTGGGATTTTAGATTCTAAAAGCGTAAGGGCCTTCGCTTGCACTTAACTCAGTATATCGAACCTGCTTAGCTTCTGTCCTTGTTGTAACACCTTTCCAGAACTGGGAATACATTGCTAGTTAACGGGTTTTCATATTAAGCGGTATTTTATGTTTTCGAAGCATGAGGGACTTAGCGTGCACTTAACTCAGAGTATCCTTCCTGCCTAGCGTCTGTCCTTGTTGTAACATCTTTCCTAAACTGGGATAACACTGCCCCATAGGAGTATTAGCCCTAAAGCGATTATGTGTTTTGGAAGCATAAGGGGCTTGGCGTGCACTTCACTCAGGGTATCAAAACAGCTTTGAGTCCGACCTTGTTCTAAATTCTTTCTTCAAGTGGGAATACACTGCCATTTATGAGTGTTCGCCTTAGGAGCGTTTATCCATTTTGGAAGCCTATGGGCCTTAGCTTGCCCTTAAGTCAGAGTGTCCGACAAGCATGGTGTCCGTCCTTGTTCTAAAGTCTTTCCTCAACAGAAAAAAATGAAAATATCTAAGTGTTCGCATTAAGATTCATTATACGTTTTAGCAGCGTAAGGGCTTCGGCGGTCACTTAACTGAGAGTATCAAGCCTGCCTAGTGTCCGTCCGTCTAACGTCGTTCCTCAGCTTGGGAAACACTGGCACATATGAGGGTCAGCCTCACGAGCGATTACATGTTCTAGAAGAATGAGGGGCTTGGCGTGCTTTTAACTCAGAGTATCCAAACTCCCTAGCATATTTCCTTGATGTAAACTCTTTCTTCAACTGGGAAAACACTGTCATTAAAGGGTTTCCGTATTAAGCGGGATTTTACGATTTGAAGCACAAGGGCCTTGGATGGCCCTTAACTCAGTATATCCAACCTGCTTAGCTTCTGCCCTTTTTGTACCATCTTTCCTCAAAGGGGAAAACAGTCTTTTAACAGGTTTCCATATTAAGCGGGATTTTACATTTTCGAAGCATACGGGCCTTGGCATGCACTGAACTCAGGATATCCTTCCTGCCTAGCATCTGTCCTTGTTGTAACATCTTTCCTCAATCGGGAAAACCCTGTCCCTTATAAGTATTAGCCGTAAGAGCGATTATGTGTTTTGGAAGCATAAGTGGTTTGGCGTGCACTTAACTCCGAATATTCAACCTGCTTAGAGTTTGTCCTTGTTCTAATTTCTTTCTTCAATTGGGAATACAATGCTATTTATCAGTGTTCGCCTTAGGAGCATTTATCCATTTTGGAAGCGTAAGGGCCTTGGCGTGTACTTAACTGAGAATATCAAGTCTGCCTAGCGTCCGTCCTTCTTGTATCTTCATTGCTCAACTGGGGAAACACTGCCACCTATGAGACATAGCCTTAGGAGCGATTACATGGTCTAGAAGGTTAAGGGGCTTGGCGTGCCTTTAACTCAGATTATCCATCCTCCCTAGCGTCTGTCCTTGTGGTAAGCTCTGTCTTCAACTGGGAAAACACGGTCACTTAACGGGTTATTGTATTCAGCGGTATCTTATGTTTTGGAAGCATAAGGGCCTTGGCGTGCACTTAACACAGAGTATCCATACTGCCTAAGGTCTGTCCTTGTTGGAACAGCTTTCCTCAACTGGGAAAACACTGCTCCTTAAGTGTGTTAGCCCTAAGAGCGATAATGTGTTTTGGATGCGTAAGTGGCTTGGCGTGCACTTAACCCAGAGTATCCAGCCTGCGTCGAGACCCACCTTGGTCTAACTTCTTTCCTGAAGTTGGAATACACTGCCATTTATGAGTGTTCGCCTTAAGAGCATTAATAGGTTTTGGAAGCATAAGAGCCTTGGCGTGCTCTTAACTCAGTGTACCCAACCAGCCTAGAGTCCATCCTTGTTTTAACTTCAATCCTCATCTGGGGAAACATTGCCACATCTGATTGTTCGCCTTAAGAGCGATTGTGTTTTGGAATCATAGTGGCTTGGTGTGCATTAGCTCAGAGTATCCAACCTGCCTAGAATCTGTCCTTGTTGTAACATCATTACTCAACTAGGAAAACACTACCCCATATGAGTGTTAGCCATAAGAGCAATTATGTGTTTTGGAAGCATAAGGGGCTTGGCGTGCACTTAACTCCGAATATTCAACCTGCTTAGAGATGGTCCTTGTTCTAATTTCTTTCTTCAATTGGGAATACACTGCTATTTATCAGTGTTCGCCTTAGGAGCGTTTATCCATTTTGGAAGCATATGGGCCTTGGCTTGCACTTAACTGAGAATAATAAGCCTGCCTAGCGTCCGTCCTTCTTGTAACTTCATTTGTCAACTGGGGAAACACTGCCACCTACGAGGGTTAGCCTTACGAGTGATTACATGGTCTACAAGTGAAAGGGGCTTGGAGTGCCTATAACTCAGATTATGCATCCCCCCTAACGTCTGTCCTTGTTGTAAACTCTGTATTCAACTGGGAAAATACTGTTCTTAACATGTTTTCTTATTAAACGGTATCTCATGTTTTTGAAGCATAAGGGCCTTGGCTTGCACGTAACTCAGTATATCTAACCTGCTTAGCTTCTGTCCTTGTTGGAACACCTTTCCACAACAGGGAAAACATTGCTATTTAACGGGTTTGGTATTAAGTGGGATTTTAGGTTCTTGAAGCGTAAGGGCCTTGGCTTGCTATTACCTCAATATATCTAACCTGCTTAGCTTCTCTCCTTGTTGGAACACCTTTCCACAACTGGGAATACATTGCTAGTTAACGGCTTTTCATATTAAGCGGGATTTTATGTTTTCGAAACATAAGGGACTTCACGTGCACTTAACTCAGATTATCCTTCCTGCCTAGCGTCTGTCCTTGTTGTAACATCTTTCCTAAACTGGGATAACACTGCGCCATATGAGTATTAGCCTTAAGAGCGATTATGCGTTTTGGAAGCAGAAGGGGCTTGGCGTGCACTTCACTCAGGGTGTCCAAACAGCTTTGAGTCCGACCTTGTTCTAAATTCTTTCTTCAAGTGGGAATACAATGTCATTTATGAGTGTTCACCTTAGGAGCGTTTATACATTTTGGAAGCCTAAGGGCCTTAGCGTGAACTTAAGTCAGATTGTCCGACAAGCCTGGTGTCCGTCCTTGTTCTAAAGTCTTTCCTCAATAGAAAAAAAATGCAAATATCTAAGTGTTGGCATTAAGAGTCATGATACGTTTTAGAAGCTTAAGGGCCTCGGCGGGCATTTAACTGATAGTATCAAGCCTGCCTAGTGTCCGTCCTTCTAACGTCATTCCTCAACTGGGAAAACACTGCAACATATGAGGGCAGACCTCACAAGCGATTACATGTTCTAGAAGCATAAGGGGCTTGGCGTGCTTTTTACTCAGAGAATCCCAATTCCCTAGCATCTTTCCTTGATGTAAACTCTTTCTTCAACTTGGAAAACACTCTCATTTAGCGGGTTTTCCTTACACTTAACTGTGTATATGTAACATACTTAGCTTCTGTCCTAGTTGTAACATCTCTCCACTACTGGGAATACATTGCTATTTCACGGGTTTTCTTATTAAGAGTGATTTTAAGTTTTCTAAGCATAAGGGCGTTGTCTTGCACTTAACTCAGTATATCTAACCTGCTTAGCATCTCTCCTTGTGGTAATATCTTTCCTCACCTGGGAAAACATTGCTATTTAACGGGTTTCCATATTTAGCGGGATTTTACGTTTTCTAAACATAAGGGCCTTGGCTTGCCCTTAACTCAGTATATCTAACCTGCTTAGCTTCTGTCCTTGTTGGAACACCTTTCCTAACTGGGAAAACATTGCTATTTAACGGGTTTTCATATGAAGCGTGATTTTACGTTTTCAAAACATAAGCTGCTGATTGCACTTAAATCAGTATATCTAACCCACATTTTCGAAGAATAAGGGCCTTGGCGTGCACTTAACTCAGGGTATGCTTCCTGCCTAGCATCTATCCTTGTTGTAACATCTTTCCTCAACCGGGAAAACACTGCCCCTTATAAGTATTATCCGTAAGAGCGATTATGTGTTTTGGAAGCATAAGGGGCTTGGCGTGCACTTAACTCCGAATATTCAACCTGCTTAGAGATGGTCCTTGTTCTAATTTCTTTCTTCAATTGGGAATACACTGCTATTTATCAGTGTTCCCCTTAGGAGCGTTTATCCATTTTGGAAGCATAAGGGCCTTGGCGTGCACTTAACTGAGAATATCAAGCCTACCTAGGGTCCGTCCTTCTTATAACTTCATTCCTCAACTGGGGAAACACTGCCACCTACGAGGGTTAGCCTAACGAGCGATTACATGGTCTAGAAGCGTAAGGGGCTTGGCGTGCCTATAACTCAGATTATCCATCCTCCCTAGCTTCTGTCCTTGTTGTAAACTCTGTCTTCAACTGGGAAAACACTGTCACTTAACGGGTTTTCTTATTCAGCGGTATCTCATGTTTTGGAAGAATAAGGACTTTGGCTTGCACTTAACTCAGTATATCTAACCTGCTTAACTTCTGTCCTTGTTGTAACATCTTTCCTCAACAGGGAAAACATTGTTATTTAACGGGTTTTTGTATTAAGTGGGATTTTAAGTTCTTGAAGCATAAGGGCGTTGGCTTTCACTTAACTCAGTATATCTAACCAGCTTAGCTTCTCTTCTTGTTGGAACACCATTCCACATCTGGGAATACATTGCTAGTTAACGGGTTTACATATTAAGCGGGATTTTATGTTTTCGAAACATAAGGGACTTCGCGTGCACTTAACTCAGAGTATCCTTCCTGCCTAGAGTCTGTCCTTGTTGGAACACCTTTCCACAACTCGGAATACATTGCTGGTTAACTGGTTTTCATATTAAGCGGGATTTTACATTTTCGAAGCACAAGGTGCCTTGGTTGGCCCTTAACTCCTATATCCAACCTGCTTAGCTTCTGGCCTTGTTGTACCATCTTTCCTCACATGGGAAATACTGTCATTTAACAGGTTTCCGTTTTAAGGGGGATTTTACGTGTTCGAAGCACAAGGGACTTGTTTGGCACTTAACTCAGTATATCCAACCTGCTGAGCTTCTGGCTTTGTTGTACCATCTTTCCTCAAATGGGAAAACACTGTCATTTCACGGGTTTCCGTATTGAGCGGGATTTTACGTTTTCGAAGCACAAGGGCCTTGGCGTGCACTTAACTCAGAGTATCCTTCCTGCCTCGCGTCTGTGCTTGTTGTAACATCTTTCCTAAACTGGGATAACACTGCCCCATATGAATGTTAGCTGAAAGAGCGATTATGGGTTTTGGAAGCACAAGGGGATTGGCGTGCACTTAACTCAGAGTACCCAACCTGCTTAGAGTTCAACCTTGTTCTAACTACTTTCCTCAAGTGGGAATACACTGCCATTTATGAGTGTTCACCTAGAGTGTTTCTACATTTTGGAAGCATAAGACCTTGGCGTGCACTTAACTCAGAATATCCAACCTGCCTTGCATCCCTCCTTGTTCTAACTTCTTTCCTCAACTGGGAAAACACTGCTATTTAACAGGTTTTCATATTAAGTGGGATTTTACGTTTTGGAAGCATAATGGCCTTGGTGTGCACTTACCTCAGAGTATCCATCCTGCTTAGAGACCATCCTTGCTCTATCTTCTGTTCTCAAACGGGAAAACCCTGCCCCATATGAGTGTTAGCTGTAAAAGCGATTATATGATGTGGACACATAAGGGGCTTGGCGTGCACTTAACTCAGTGTATTCAACCTGCCTAGAGTCCATCCTGGTACTAACTTCTTTCATCAAGTGGGAATACACTGCCATTTATGAGTGTTAACCTTAAGAGCATTTATACGTTTTGGAAGCATAAGGGCCTTGATGTGCACTTCACACAGATTATTCAACCAGCCTGGAGTCCATCCCTGTTCTAATTTTTTTCTTCAAGTGGGAATACATTGCCATTTATGAGTGTTCGCCTTAAGAGCATTTATAAGTTTTGGAAGCATATGGGCATTGACGTGCACTTAAGTCAGAGTATCCAACCTGCCTGGAATCCGTCCTTGCTCTAACTTCTTTCTTCAAGTGGGAATAACTGCCATTTAATGGGTTTTCATTTTAAGCGGGATTTTATATTTTGGAAGCATAAGGGCTTTGGCGTACACTTAACACAGAGTATCCAAACTGCTTAGAGTCCATCCTTGTTTTAACTTCTTTTCTCAACCGAGAAAACTCTGCCCCATATGAGTGTTAGCCGTAAGAATGATTATAGTTTTTGGAAGCATAAGGGGATTGGCATGCTCTTAACTTAGAGTATCTAACCTGCCTAGCATCTGTCCTTGTTGTAAAATCTTTCCTCAACTGGGAAAACACTGCCATAAAACGGGTTTTAGTATTAAATGGGATTTTAGGTTTTGAAAGCATAAGGGCCTTGGTGTGCACTTAACTCAGAGTATCCAACCTGCCCAACATCTGTCCTTGTAGTAACATGTTTACTCAACTGGGAAAACACTGCTCTATATGAATGTAAGCCGTAAGAGCGATAATGTGTTTTGGAAGGATAAGGGCCTTGGCGTGCACTTAACTCAGATTATCCAACTTGCTAAGAATCCAACCTTGTTCTACCTTCAATCCTCAAATGGGGAAACAATGCCACATATGAGTGTTCGCCTTAAGAGCGAATATATGTTTTGGAATCATATGGGCCATGGTGAGCACTTAAATCAGAGTATCCAACCTGCCTAGATTCCCCCTTGTTCTAACTTCTTTCCCAAACTTGGAAAACACTGCCATTTAATGGATTTTCGTATTAAGCAGGATTTTAAGTTTTGGAACCATAAGAGTCTGAGCGTGCACATAACTCAGAGGATCCAAACTACTTAGAGTTCATCCTTATTCTAACTTCTTTTCTCAACAGAGAAAACTCTGCCACATATGAGTGTTATCCCTAAGAGTGATTATATGTTTTGGAAGCATAAGAGACTTAGCGTGCACTTAACTCAGAAGATCCAACCTGCCTAGTGCCTGTCCTTGTTGTAACATTTTCCTCAACTGGGAAAACACTGCCATTTAATGGGTTTTCGTATTAAATGGGATTTTACATTTTAGAAGCATAAGAGGCTTGGAGTGCACTTAACTCAAAGTGTCCAACCTGACTAGAGTCCGCCTTTGTTCTAACTTCTTTCCTCAACTGGGAAAACACTGCCATTTAATGGGTTTTCATATTAAGCGGGATTTTACATTTTGGAATCATAAGGGGCTTGGCATGCACTTAACTCAGAATATCCAATCTGACTAGAGTCCGTCCTTGTTCTAACTTTTTTCTTCAAGTCAGAATACGTGCCATTTATGAGTGTTTGCCATAAGAGTGTTTATAAGTTTTGGAATCATAAGGGCCTTGGCGTGTAATTAAGTCAGAGTATCCAACCAGCCTGCAATCTGTCCTTGTTCTAAATTCTTTCCTCAATAGGGAAAACATTGCCATATATGAGTGTTTGCCTTAAGAGCCATTATAAGTTTTAGAACCATAAGGGCCTTGTCGTGCACTTAACTGAGAGTATCTAACTTGCCTAGTGTCCGTCCTTGTTCTAAATTCATTCCTCAACTGTGGCAACACTGCCACATATGCGTGTTCGCCTTATGAGTGATTATACATATTGGAATCATAGGGGCCTTATCGAGCACTTAACTCAGTGTATCCAACCTGACTAGCTACTGGCCTTGTTGTACCATCTTTCCTCAAATGGGAAAACACTGTCGTTAAACGGGTTTTCCTTTTAAGCGGGATTTTACATTTTGGAAGCATAAAGGCCTTGGTTTGCACTTAACTCAGAGTATCTAACCTGCCTAGCGTCTGTCCTTGTTGTAACATCTATCCTCAACTGGGAAAACATTGCCATTTAATGTGTTTTTGTATTAAGAGGGATTATATGTTTGAGAAGCATATGGGCCTTGGCGTGCACTTAACTCAGAGTATCCAAACTGTGTAGAGTCCATCCGTGTTCTAACTTCTTTCCTCAACTGGGAAAACTCTGCCATTTAATGGGTTTTTGTATTAAGCAGGAATTTAGGTTTTGGAAGCGTAAGGGGGTTGGAGTGCACTTAACTCAGAGTGTCCAACCTGCCTAGATTCCATCCTTGTTCTAACTTTATTCTTCAAGAGGGAATACACTGCCATTTATGAGTGTTCGCCTTAAGAACGTTTATACATTTTGAAGCATATAGGCCATGGTGTGCACTTAAGTCATAGTGTCCAACTAGCCTGGAGTCCGTCCTTGTTCTAACTTCTTTCTTCAAGAGGGAAAACACTGGAGAGGAGTCAAGATGGCGGAGAAGTAGCAGGCTGAAACTACATCAGGTAGCAGGAGATCAGCTCGATAGCTTATCTAAACATTGCAAACACCTACAAATCCAACGGGAGATCAAAGAGAAGAACAGCAACTCTAGAAACAGAAAATCAACCACTTTCTAAAAGGTAGGACTGGCGGAGAAGTGAATCTAAAACGACGGGAAGATAGACCGCGGGGGGAGGGGCCAGTTCCCAGCAAGCGGCGGAGCAACGGAGCACAAAATCAGGACTTTTAAAAGTCTGTTCCACTGAGGGACATTGCTCCAGAGGCTAACCCAGGGTGAAGCCCATGCGGGGTCAGCCTGGCCGCAGGTCCCGCAGGGTCACAGAAGGATCGGGGGTGTCGGAGTGTCGCAGAGCTCGCAGGTATTAGAACGGAGAAGCCGGCTGCAGAGACAGAGCCAAGGACTGAACTCTCAGCTCAGGGTTACCTTGAACTGGTCACGGGCTGGGTGAGCTCGGAGAGTGGCTAGAGGCTGGGGATACGGAGTGATTGGGTGCTGTCCTCTGGGGGCGAACTGAGGAGTGGGGCCCCAGGCTCACAGCTCCTCCGGGCCAGAGACTGGGAGCCGCCATTTTCATTCCCGTCCTCCGGAACTCTACGGAAAGCGTTCAGGGAACAGAAGCTCCCAAAAGCGAACCCGAGCCGATTACTTAGTCTGGCCGCCCGTAAGGGCGGTGCAATCCCACCTCGGGCAAAACACTTGAGAGTCAATACAACAGGCCCCTCCCCCAGAAGACAAACAAAATATCCAGCCAGGACGAAGTTCATCTATCAAGGAAAGTAGGTTCAACTCCTAAGAAAGCAGCACAATTGGAGAAAGCAAAGCACGGAACTCATGGCTTTCTCCCCATGATTCTTTAGTCTTGCGGCTACTTCAATTTTTTTTTTCTTTTTTCTTTTTTCAATTTTTTTTCTTTTTTCTTCTTCTGCTAAATTTTTTAAAATTTTACCCTTTTCTTTTTTAACGTTTTTTGACTAGTTTATCTAAATATATATATTTTTTCTTTCTTTTTTATATTTTCTCTTTATTTGTTTTATTTTTTTAATTTTTTTCTTTTTTTTTTTTTCCTGAACCTCCTTTTATCCCCTTACTCCCCCCCACAATTTGGGGTCTCTTCTCATTTGGTTACAGGGCATTTTTCTGGGGTCTTTGCCACCCTTTTAGTAGTTTATTTGCTCCTTCATATCCTCTTATCTGGACAAAATGACAAGGCGGAAAAAATCACCACAAACAAAAGAACAAGAGACAGTACCGAAGGCTAGGGACCTAATCAACACACACATTGGTAATATGTCAGATCAAGAGTTCAGAGTGACAATTCTGAACATGCTAGCCGGGCTCGAAAAAGGCATGGAAGATATTAGAGAAACCCTCTCTGGAGATATTAAAGCCCTTTCTGGAGAAATTAAAGAACTAAAATCTAACCAAGTTGAAATCAAAAAAGTTATTAATGAGGTGCAATCAAAAATGGAGGCTCTCACTGCTAGGATAAATGAGGCAGAAGAAAGAATTAGTGATCTAGAAGACCAAATGACAGAGAATAAGGAAGCCGAGCAAAAGAGGGACAAACAGCTACTGGACCATGAGGGGAGAATTCGAGAGATAAGTGACACCATAAGATGAAACATTAGAATAATTGGGATTCCAGAAGAAGAAGAAACAGAGAGGGGAGCAGAAGGTCTATTGGAGAGAATTATTGGAGAGAATTTCCCTAATATGGCAAAGGGAACAAGCATCAAAATCCAGGAGATGCAGAGAACCAGCCTCAAAGTCAACAAGAATAGGTCCACACCCCGTCACCTAATAGTAAAATTTACAAGTCCTAGTGACAAAGAGAAAATCCTGAAAGCAGCCCGAGAAAAGAAGTCTGTAACATACAATGGTAAAAATATTAGATTGGCAGCAGACTTATCCACAGAGACCTGGCAGGCCAGGAAGAGCTGGCATGATATATTCAGAGCACTCAACGAGAAAAACATGCAGCCAAGAATACTCTATCCAGCTAGGCTATCATTTAAAATAGAAGGAGAGATCAAAAGCTTCCAGGACAAACAAAAACTGAAAGAATTTGCAAAACCAAACCAGCTCTACAGGAAATATTGAAAGGGGTCCTCTAAGCAAAGAGAGAGCCTGAAAGTAGTAGATCAGAAAGGTACAGAGACAATATACAGTAACAGTCACCTTACAGACTAATAATGGCACTAAATTCATATCTCTCAATAGTTACCCTGAATGTTAATGGGCTAAATGCCCCAATCAAAAGACACAGGTTATCAGAATGGATAAAAAAACAAAACCCATCAGTATGTTGCCTACAAGAAACTCATTTTAGACGCGAAGACACGTCCAGATCTAAAGTGAGGGGGTGGAAAACAATTTACCATGCTAATGGGCATCAGAAGAAAGCTGGGGTGACAATCCTTATATCAGATCAATTAGATTTCAAGCCAAAGACTATAATAAGAGATGAGGAAGGACACAATCTCCTACTCAAAGGATCTGTCCAACAAGAAGATCTAACAATTTTAAATATCTATGCCCCTAACGTGGGAGCAGTCAACTATATCAACCAATTAATAACAAAATCAAAGAAACACATCAATAATAATACAATAATAGTAGGGGACTTGAACACTCCCCTCACTGAAATGGACAGATCATCCAAGCCAAAGATCAACAAGGAAATAAAGGCCTTAAATGACACACTGGACCCGATGGACATCACAGATATATTCAGAACATTTCATCCCAAAGCAACAGAATACACATTCTTCTCTAGTGCACATGGAACCTTCTCCAGAATAGATCACATCCTGGGTCACAAATCAGGTCTCAACCGGTATCAAAAGACTGGGATCATTCCCTGCATATTTTCAGACCACAATGCTCTGAAGCTAGAACTCAATCACAAGAGGAAAGCTGGAAAGAACCCAAATACATGGAGACTAAACAGCATCCTTCTAAAGAATGAATGGGTCAACCAGGAAATTAAAGAAGAACTGAAAAAATTCATGGAAACAAATGATAATGAAAACACAACAGTTCAAAATCTATGGGACACAGCAAAGGCAGTCCTGAGAGGAAAATATATAGCGGTACAAGCCTTTCTCAAGAAACAAGAAAGGTCTCAAGTACACAACCTAACCCTACACGTAAAGGAGCTGGAGAAAGAACAAGAAAGAAACCCTAAACCCAGCAGGAGAAGAGAAATCATAAAGATCAGAGCAGAAATCAATGAAATAGAAACCAAAAAAACTATAGAAAAAATCAATGGAACTAGGAGCTGGTTCTTTGAAAGAATCAATAAGATTGATAAACCCCTGACCAGACTCATTAAAAAGAAAGGAGAAAGGACCCAAATAAATAAAATCATGAATGAAAGAGGAGAGATCACAACTAACACCAAAGAAATACAGACAATTATAAGAACATACTATGAGCAACTCTACGCCAACAAATCGGACAATCTGGAAGAAATGGATGCATTCCTAGAGACATATAAACTACCACAACTGAACCAGGAAGAAATAGAAAACCTGAACAGGCCCATAACCAGTAAGGAGATTGAAACAGTCATCAAAACTCTCCAAACAAACAAAAGCCCAGGGCCAGACGGCTTCCCAGGGGAATTCTACCAAACATTTAAAGAAGAACTCATTCCTATTCTCCTGAAACTGTTCCAAAAAATAGAAATGGAAGGAAAACTTCCAAACTCATTTTATGAGGCCAGCATCACCTTGATCCCAAAACCAGACAAGGATCCCACCCAAAAAGAGAACTACAGACCAATATCCCTGATGAACACAGACGCAAAAATTCTAGCCAAAATACTAGCCAATAGGATTCAACAGTACATTAAAAGGATTATTCACCACGATCAAGTGGGATTTATTCCAGGGCTGCAGGGTTGGTTCAACATCTGCAAATCAAACAATGTGATAGAACACATTAATAAAAGAAAGAACAAGAACCATATGATACTCTCAATAGATGCTGAAAAAGCATTTGACAAAGTACAGCATCCCTTCCTGATCAAAACTCTTCAAAGTGTAGGGATAGAGGGCACATACCTCAATATTATCAAAGCCATCTAAGAAAAACCCACCGCAAATATCATTCTCAATGGAGAAAAACTGAAAGCTTTTCCGCTAAGTTCAGGAACACGGCAGGGATGTCCATTATCACCACTGCTATTCAACATAGTACTAGAAGTCCTAGCCTCAGCAATCAGACAACAAAAAGAAATTAAAGGCATCCAAATTGGTAAAGAAGAAGTCAAACTATCACTCTTCGCAGATGATATGATACTATATGTGGAAAACCCAAAAGACTCCACTCCAAAACTGCTAGAACTTGTATAGGAATTCAGTAAAGTGTCAGGATATAAAATCAATGCCCAGAAATCAGTTCCATTTCTGTACACCAACAACAAGACAGAAGAAAGAGAAATTAAGGAGTCAATCCCATTTACAATTGCACCCAAAACTATAAGATACCTAGGAATAAACCTAACCAGAGGCTAAGAATCTATACACAGAAAATTATAAAGTACTCATGAAAGAAATTGAGGAAGACACAAAGAAATGGAAAAATGTTCCATGCTCCTGGATTGGAAGAATAAATATTGTGAAAATGTCCATGCTACCTAAAGCAATCTACACATTTAATGCAATCCCTATCAAAATACCATCCATTTTTTTCAAAGAAAATAATCCTTAAATTTATATGGAACCAGAAAAGACCTCGAATAGCCAAAGGAATATTCAAAAAGAAAGCCAAAGTTGGTGGCATCACAATTCCGGACTTCAAGCTCTATTACAAAGCTGTCATCATCAAGACAACATGGTACTGGCCCAAAAACAGACACATAGATCAGTGGAACAGAATAGAGAGCCCAGATATAGTCCCTCAACTCTATGGTCAACTAATCTTCGACAAAGCAGGAAAGAATGTCCAATGGAAAAAAGACAGCCTCTTCAATAAATGGTGCTGGGAAATTTGGACAGCCACATGCAGAAAAATGAAATTGGACCACTTCCTTACACCACACACGAAAATAGACTCCAAATGGATGAAGGACCTCAATGTGAGAAAGGAATCCATCAAAATCCTTGAGGAGAATGCAGGCAGCAACCTCTTCGACCTCAGCCGTAGCAACATCTTCCTAGGAACAATGGCAAAGGCAAGGGAAGCAAGGGCAAAAATGAACTATTGGGGTTTCATCAAGATCAAAAGCTTTTGCACAACAAAGGAAACAGTTAACAAAACCAAAAGACAACTGACAGAATGGGAGAAGATATTTGCAAACGACATATGAGATAAAGGGCTAGTGTCCAAAATCTATAAGGAACTTAGCAAACTCAACACCCAAAGAACAAACAATCCAATCAAGAAATGGGCAGAGGACATGAACAGACATTTCTGCAAAGAAGACATCCAGATGGCCAACAGACACATGAAAAAGTGCTCCACGTCACTCGGCATTAGGGAAATACAAATCAAAACCACAATGAGATATCACCTCACACCAGTCAGAATGGCTAAAATTAACAAGTCAGGAAATGACAGATGCGGGCGAGGATGTGAAGAAAGGGGAACCCTCCTCCACTGTTGGTGGGAATGCAAGCTGGTGCAACCACTCTGGAAAACAGCATGGAGGTTCCTCAAAATGTTGAAAATAGAACTACCCTATGACCCAGCAATTGCACTACTGGGTATTTACCCTAAAGATACAAACATAGTGATCTGAAGGGGCACGTGTACCCGAATGTTTATAGCAGCAATGTCTACAATAGCCAAACTATGGAAAGAACCTAGATGTCCATCAACAGATGAATGGATACAGAAGATATGGTATATATACACAATGGAATACTATGCAGCCATCAAAAGAAATGAAATCTTGCCATTTGCGACGACGTGGATGGAACTAGAGCGTATCATGCTTAGTGAAATAAGTCAATCAGAGAAAGACAACTATCATATGATTTCCCTGATATGAGGACATGGAGAAGCAACATGGGGGGGTAGGGGGATAGGAGAAGAATAAATGAAACAAGATGGGATTGGGAGGGAGACAAACCATAAATGACTCTTAATCTCACAAAACAAACTGGGGGTTGCTGGGGGGAGGTGGGATTGGGAGAGGGGGAGGGGGCTATGGACATTGGGGAGGGTATGTGCTATCGTGAGTGCTGTGAAGTGTGTAAACCTGGCGATTCACAGACCTGTACCCCTGGGGATAAAAATACATTATATGTTTATTAAGAAAAAAAAATTTGGAAGGGGAGGCGAACCATAAAAGACTATGGACTCTGAAAAACAACCTGAGGGTTTTGAAGGGTCAGGGGTAGGATGTTGGGGGAACAGGTGGTGGGTAATGGGGAGGGCACGTATTGCATGGAGCACTGGGTGTTCTGCAAAAAGAATGAATACTGTTACGCTGAAAAAATAAATAAAATGGAAAAAAAAAGAGCGTTTATATGTTTTGGAAGCATAAATGCCTTGGCGTGCACTTAACTCACAGTATAAACCAGCCTGGAATCTGTCCTTGTTCTAACTTCATTCCTCAATAGGGAAAACACTGCTATATATAAGTGTTCACCTTAAGTGCCATTATAAGTTTTAGAAGCATAAGGGCGTTTGTGTGCACTTGACTCAGATTATCCAACCTGCCTAGTGTCCGTCCATGTTCTAACTTCTTTCCTCAACTGGGAAAACACTGCTATTTAATTGTTTTTTTTTTTAAGGGGGATTATACGTTTTGGAAGCACAAGGGCCTTGGTGTTTACTTAAATCGGAGTATACAAACTGCTTATAGTCCGTCCTTGTTCTAACTTCTTTTCTCAACCGGGAAAACTCTGCCCCATATGAGTGTTAGCCGTAAGAGCAATTATAGCCTTTGGAAGCCTAAGGGCCTTGTCGTGCACTTAACACAGAATATCAAGGCTGCTTAGAGTCCATCTTCATTCTAACTTCTTTCCTCAATAGGAAAAACACTGCCATATATAAGTTTTCGTCTTAAGAGCCATTAGACATTTTAGAAGCATAAGGGCCTGGGCGTGCACTTATCTCAGAGTATCCAACCTGCCTAGCGTCTGTCCTTGTTGTACCATCTTTCCTCAAATAAGAAAACACTGTAATTTAACGGATTTTCATTTGAAGCCGGATTTTAAATTTTGGAAGCGTAAGGGCCTTGGCTTGCACTTAACTCAGAGTATCCAACCTGCCTAGCGTCTGTCCTTGTTCTAACTTCTTTCCTCATCTGGGAAAACACTGCCATTGAATGGGTTTTGTATTAAACGGGATTATAGGTTTTGGAAGCATAAGGGACTTGGCGTGCACTTAACTCAGAGTATCCTACTGGCCTAGCCTCCGTCCTTGTTCTAACTTCTTTCCTCAAATGGGAAAACACTTACATTAAATAGTTTTTTGAATTAAGTGGGATTATGCATTTTGGAAGCATAAGGGCATTGTCGTGCACTTAACTCTGAGTATCCACCCTGCCTACAACCGTCCTTGTTCCACCTTCTTTCCTCAACTGGGAAAACACTGCCATTTAATGGGTTTTCATATTAAGTGGGATTATACGTTTTATAAGCATAAGGGCCTTGGCATGCACTTAACTCAGAACATCCAACCTGCTTAGTGTCCATCCTTGTTCTAACTTTTTTTCTCAACCAGGAAAACTCTGCCACATATGAGTGTTAGCCGTAAGAGACATTATATGTTTTGGAAGCATAAGGGCCTTGGTGTGCAATTAACTCAAGTATCCAACCTGCCTAGCGTCAGTCTCAGATCTAACTTCTTTCCTCAAATGGGAAAACACTGCCATTAAATGTGTTTTTGTATTAAGCGGGATTATACATTTTGGAAGCATAAGGGCCTTTGTGTGAACTTAACTCAGAGTATCCAACCAGCCGAGAATCCATCCTTTTTCTAACTTCTTTCCTCAAGTGGAATACACTGCCATTTATGAGTGTTCACCCTAAGAGTGTTTATACGTTTTGGAAGCATAAGGGCCTTGGCGTGCACTTAACTCACAGTATCCAACCAGCCTAGACTCCATCCGTGTTCTAACTTCTTTCCTCAATAGGGAAAACACTGCCATATATAAGTGTTCGCTTCAGAACCATTATACGTTTTGGAAGCATAAGGGGCTTTGCTTGCACTTAACTAAGAGTATCCAACCTGCCCAGCGTCCGACCTTCTTCTAACTTCTTTCCTCAAATGGCAAATACTGCCATTTAATGGGTTTTCATATTAAGCGGGATTATACATTTTGGAAGCATAAGGGCCTTGGCCTGCACTTTACTCAGAGTATCCTACCTGCCTAGAGTCTGTCCTTGTTGTAACATCTTTCCTCGACTGGGAAAACACTGCCATTAACGGGTGTTTGTATTAAGCGGATTTTAGGTTTTGGAAGCATAATGTCTTTGGTGTGCTCTTAACTCAGAGTATCCAACCTGCCTAGAGTCCATCCTTGTTCTAAATTCCATTACTCAACTGGGAAAACACTGCCATTTAATGGGTTTTCAGATTAAGCGTGATTTTAAGTTTTGGAAGTATAAGGACCTAGGCGTGCACCTAAATCAGAGTTTAAAAAAAAAAAAGCCTGGAGTCCGATCTTGTTCTAACTTCTTTCCTCAACTCAGAACACCCTTCAACATAAGAGTGTTAGCATTTGGAACGATTATATGTTTTGGATGCTCAAGGGCATTGGCGCTAACATAATTCAGAGTATCCAACCTGCTTAGAGTCTGTCCTTGTTCTAACTTCTTTTCTTAACAGGGAAAACTCTGCCCCATATGAGTGTTAGCCATAAGAGTGATTATATGTTTTGGAAGCATAAGGGGCTGGTGTGCACTTAACTCAGAATATCCAACCGACCTAGAGTCCGTCCTTGTTCTAACTTCTTTCCTCAAGTGGGAATACACTGCCATTTATGAGTGTTCGCTGTAAGAGCGTTTATATGTTTTGGAAGCATAAGAGCCATGTCGTGACCTTAACTCAGAGTATCAAAACTGCCTAGCGTCTGTCCTTTATCTAACTCCATTCCTCAACTGGGAAACCCTGCCACATCTGACTGTTCACCTTAAGAGCGATTATAAGTTTTAGAATCATAAGGGTTTGGCGTGCACTTAACTTCGTATATACAACAAGGCTAGAGTCCGTACTTGTTCTAGCTTCTTTTCTCAAATGGAAACACTCTGCCACATATGAGTGTTAGCCTAAAGAGTGATTATATGTTTTGGAAGCATAATGGCCTTGGGGTGCACTTAACTCTGATTATCCATCCTGCCTAGCATCCCTCCTTGTTCTAACTTCTTTTCTCAAATGGGAAAACACTACCATTAAATGGTTTTTCGTATTAAGCAGAATATACGTTTTGGAAGCATAAGGGTCTTGTCTTGCTCTTAACTCACAGTATCCACCCTGCCTACAACCGACCTTGTTCTAACTTCTTTCCTCAACTGGGAAAACACTGCCATTTAATGGGCTTTCGTATTAAGTGGGATTATACGTTTTATAAGCATAAGGGCCTTGGCATACACTTAACTTAGAGTATCCAACCAGCCATGAGTCCATCCTTGTTCTAATTTCTTTCCTCAATATGGAATACACTGCCACATATAAGTGTTCGCCTTAAGAGCCATTAAATGATTTGGAAGCATAATGGCCTTGGTGTGCACCTAACTCAGAGTATCCAACCCACCAAGCTTCCATCCTTCTTCTAACTTCATTCCTCACCTGGGGAAACCCTGCCACATATGAGTGTTCGCCTTTAGAATGGATATACATTTTGGAATCATAAGTGCCGAGAAGTGCACTTAACACAGAGTACCCAACCTGCCAAGCAACTATCCTTGTTCTAACTTCTTTCCTCAACTGGGAAAACACTGTCATTTAATGGGTTTTCGTTTTAAGAGTAATTATAAATTTTGGAAGTATAAGGGCCTTGGCGTGCACCTAAATCAGAGTTTAAAAAAAAAAGCCTCGAGTACATTCTTGTTCTAACTTCTTTCCTCAACTCAAAACAGCCTGCCACATAAGAGTGTGTGCATTTAGAAAGATTATATTTTTTGGAAGCACAAGGACCTTGGCGCTAAATTAATTCAGAGTATCCAACCTGCTTAGAGTCCATCCTTGTTCTTACTTCTTTTCTCAACCAGGAAAAATCTGCCCCATAGGAGTGTTAGCCATAAGAGCGATTGTATATTTTGGAAGTCTAAGGGACATGGAGTGCACAAACTCAGAGTATCCAACCTGCCTAGAGTCCGTCCTTGTTCTAACTTCTTTCCTCAACCTGGAATACACTGCCATTTAAGGGGTTTTGTATTAAGCAGGATTTTACACTTTGGAAGCATAAGGGCCTTGGCGTGCACATAACTCATAGTATCCAACCAGCCTGTAATCCGTCCTTGTACTAACTTCTTTCATAGGGAAAACATTGACATATATGTTTTCGTCTTAAGAGCCATTATACGTTTTAGAAGCATAAAGGCCTCCGTGTGCACTTAACACAAAGTATCCTACCTGCCTAAAGTCTGTCCTTGTTCTACCATCTTTCCTCAACTTGGAAAACACTGCCTTTTAATGGGTTTTCGTATTAAGCGGGATTATATATTTGTGGAGCATAAGGGTCTTGGTGAACACTTAACTCAGAGTATCCAACCTGCCTAGCATCTTCCTTGTTGTACCATGTGTCCTTAAATGTGAAAACACTGTCATTTAATGGGTTTTCATATTAAGCGTGATTTTATGTTTTGGAAGCAGAAGGGCCTTGGCCTGCCCTTAACTCAGTGTATCCAACCTGCCTAGCATCTCTCCTTGTTGTAACATCTTTCCTCAACTGGGAAAACACTGCCCCAATAAGTGTTAGCCATAAGTTCGATTATAGCTTTTGGAAGCATAAGTGGATTGGCGTGCACTTAACTCAGAGTATCCAACCTAAGTAGCATCTCTCCCTGTTCTAATTTCTTTCCTCAATTGGGAATGCACTGCCACATATGAGTGTTCGCCTTAAGAACGATTATAAACTTTGGAATAATAGGGGCCTTGGCCTGCATTCAACTCAGAGTATCCAACCTGCCTAGCATCTGTCGCTGTTGTACCATCTTTCCTCAAATGGGAAAATACTGTCATTTAACGGGTTTTCGTATTAAGAGGGATTTTACATTTTGGAAGCATAAGGGCCTTGGCGTGAACTTAAGTCAGAGTGTCCAACAAGCCTGGTGTCCGTCCTTGTTTTAACTTCTTTCCTCAATAGGGAAAACATGGTAATATATAAATGTTCGCCTTAAGAGCCATTATACGTTTTAGAAGCATAAGGGCCTCGGCGTGCACTTAACTGAGAGCATCAAGTCTGCCAGCGTCTGTCCTTGTTCTAACTTCATTCCTCAACTGGGTAAACACTGCCACATATGAGGGTTAGCGTTATGAGCAATTACGTATTCTAGAAGCATAAGGGACTTGGCGTGGACTTAACTCAGAGTATCCAACCTCCTTAGCAACTGTCCTTTTTGTAAACTCTTTCCTCATCTGGGAAAACACTGTAATTTAACGGGGTTTCATATTAAGCGGGATTTTGTTTTGGAAGCATAAAGGCCTTGGCGTGCACCTAACTCAGAGTATCCAGCCTGCCTAGCATCTGACCTTGTTCTAACTTCTTTCCTCAAGTGAGAATGCACTGCCACAAATGAGTGTTCGCCTTAAGAACGATTATAAACTTTGGAATCATAGGCGCCTTGGCGTGATTTTAAATCAGTGTATCCAACCCACCTAGCTTCTGTCCCTGTTGTACCATCTTTCCTCAAATGAGAAAATACTGTCATTTAAAGGGTTTTTGTATTAAGAGAGATTTTATGTTTTGGAAGCATAAGGGCCTTGGCTTGTACTTAACTCAGTATATCTAACCTGCTTAGCTTCTGTCCTTGTTGTAACATCTTTCCTAAACTGGGAAAAATTGCTATAACGGGTTTTCGTATTAAGCGGAATTTTATGTTTTCGAAGGATAAGGGCCTTGGCTTGCACTTAACTAAGTATATCTAACCTGCTTAGCTTCTGTCATTGTTGTTACATCTTTCCACAACTGGGAATACATTGCTATTTAACGGGTTTTCGTATTAAGCGGGATTTTACGTTTTCCAAGCATATGGGCCTTGGCATGCATTTAACTCATTGTATCCTTCCTACATAGCGTCTGCCCTTGTTGTGACATCTTTCCTCAACTGGGAAAACACTGCCCCATATGAGTATTAGCCGTAAAAGCGATTATATGTTTTGGAAGCATAAGGGGCTTGGTGTGCACTTAACACAGAGTATCAAACCTGCTTAGAGTCCGTCCTTGTTCTAAATTCTTTCTTCAAGTGGGAATACACTGACATTTATGAGTGTTCGCCTTGGAGCGTTTATACTTTTGGAAGCATATGGGCCTTGGCGTGCACTTAAGTCAGAGTGTCCAACAAGCCTGGTGTCCGTCCTTGCTCTAACTTCTTTCCTCAATAGGGAAAACATGGAAATATATAAGTGTTTGCCTTAAGAGCCATTATAGGTTTTAGAAGCAAAAGGGCCTTGGCGTGCACTTAACTGAGAGTATTTAAACTGCCTAGCATCCGTCCTTGCTCTACCTTCATTCCTCAACTGGGGAAACACTGCCACATATGAGGGTTAGCATTATGATTTATTACATATTCTAGAAGCATAAGGAGCTTGGCATGCACTTACCTCAGAGTATCCAACCTCCTTAGAGTCCAACATTGTTCTAACTTCTTTCCTCAAGTTGGAATACAATGCCATATATGAGTGTTCGGCTTAAGAGCGTTTATAGGTTTTGGAAGCATAACAGCATTGGCGTGCACTTAACTCAGAATATCCAACCAGCCTAGAGTCCGTCCTTGTTCTAACTTCAGTCCTCATTGGGGGAAACACTGCCACATATGATTGTTCGCCTTAAGATCTATTAAATATTTTGGAATGATAGTGGCTTGGCATTCAATTAACTCAGAGTATCCAACCTGCCTAGCATCTGTCCTTGTTGCAACATCTTTCCTCAACAGGGAAAACACTGCCATTTAAGGGCTTTTTGTGTTTAGAGGGATTTTACATTTTGGAAACATAAGGGCCTTGTGTGCACCTTACTCAGAATATCCAACGTGCCTAGCGTCTGTCCCTGTTGTACCATCTTTCCTCAAAAGGGAAAATACTGTCATTTAACAGGTTGTTGTATTAAGTGGGATTTTATATTTTGGAAGCGTATGGCCTTGGGTGCACTTAACTCAGAGTATCCAACCTGCCTAAAATCTGTCCTTGTCACATCTTTCCTCAACTGGGAAAACACAGCTCCATATGAGTGTTAGCCCAAAGAAGGATAATGTGTTTTGGAAGCATAAGTGGCTTTGGGTGCACTTAACTAAGAGTATCCAATCTGCTTAGATTCCAACCTTGTTCTAACTTCTTTCCTCAATCAGGAATACACTGCCATTTATGAGTGTTCACTTCAAGAGCGTTTATAAGTTTTGGAAGCATAAGACCCTTGGCCTGCACTTAAATCAGAGTATCCAACCAGCCTAGAGTCCGTCCTTGTTCTAAATTCAATCTTCATCTGGGGAAACACTGCCACATATGATTGCTCAACTTATGAGTGATTATAAGTTATGGAATCATAGTGGCCTTGGCGTGCATGTAACTCAGAGTATTCAACCTGCCTAGTGTCTGTCCTCGTGATAACATCTTTCGTCAACTGGGAAAACTCTGTGATTTAAGGAGCTTTTGTATTAAGAGGGATTTAACTACTTGTTTATCATTCTAATGTTCGCCTTGATGGAGTGGAACTACAAAAATATATATCAAGCATCAGTCAGTCTCGACTGGATGTAGTGAACCCTGCTGAAGTGGTTGCACATATCCTAGATAGCCTCCATGATTTGAACCCTGGTAACTGGTGAAAACATTCATTCTGGCTGTTTCCTGGACTTCTCCGTAGGTTACTTACTCTTGTGTTCATGTGGTGCATTGTACAGGTTTGTGCGGAACAGCAACGACTACGTGCCCAAGCACAAATATATCTACCTTGACTTAGTTAAAAAGGAAGGGGGAGCTGTGGGAGTCCACGATAAGGCTTGAGACGAGGACCAAACCAGACCCTGACTTGTGTCTCCTTTAGAGTCCGAATAGCCTCACCAAAGATTTGGGATGGAAAATTTGAGTAGCACTGAGAAAGCGTCTGTGCTTTGTGTTGTGCGCTCGCCAACGTGACTTCCCTCATGTTTCCTAGTTAGATGTGAGCCAGTTGGTTGGGGTCATAAGCTCTGAACTGGTCCTTGCTGTTCCAGCGCAGCTCCTAAATCACTCTCAGGTTTTACTTCTTATGAGACAATTGTACTAACATCAGCCATTGCCTACAGGTGTTGATCTGAAGTGGGCAACACAGGCCTGGTCTGGAGGGTTTTTGTGCATGTAGCAAAGTCTTTTGTAACCAGCTGAAGAGAGTTCCTGTTGGCTATAGAATGCCTCACTGCCCTGAATCAAGACGGCACTGTTGGACATCCTCCTCAGTGCTCCTCTTGCCCCCATCTCTATTCTGAGTTTTGTCATTTGTAATGGTTTTAATGATTTTGTAAGGTGAAGATTATACAGGAGGAATGAAAATTATGGCTACCTTGAAGGAAGGAGCGCTCTCCTTGCAACCTCGAGTCCCCATTGCACAATTAATTATCATGCCGTGGATGGAGACCAATAGCCCAGCTCTGACCAGCACGAGAGGAACTGGAGGTTGTGGCTCTACTGACGTATGTTGGACCCAATTCATTTCTGCAGATCAACCTTACTTGACTCGGATCATTCAGGGCCGAGCCTTTCTCGGCTTAGTCGACACAGGAGCGGATGTTTCAGTGATTGCTTCCCAATGCTGGCCTAAACATTGGCCTCTTGTGGATTCCAATACTTCTCTTAGGGGCATGGTACAAGCTTGAGGTGTGTAGCCTATGTGCTGATTGCTTGAATTGATCCACTGCTGAGCGCCATCAGGGAGTATTTCAGCCATTCATGTTACCAGTGGACCTTAATCTGTGGGGCTGTGATGTTTTAACCTATATGGCTGCTTTCTTTAATGACAGCCCCTATTCCCAGGCCCAAACCATGTTTGTCGTCACAATGGCCCTTATGGAAGAATTGAGATGCAAACGGGGCAAGGGTTTAGAGAAGGATTTACAGGGAGAACCCAATCTGCTCCAGAGACAATTGCAGCATTCCAAGGCTGGTTTGGGTTTTCCTCAGGGCCACTGAAATCCCCTCATGGGCTGCCTATCAAAGGGAAATCTAATGACCCTGTATGGGCGGATCAGTGGCCCTTGCCTGCGGAGAAATTGGCAGCAGCAGCGACTCGAATGGAATATCAGCTGCTTTTGGGTCAGCTAAAGGAATCTTTTAGCCCTTGGAATACTCCTATCTTGGTAACTGACAAGAAATCAGGAAAATGGAGACTTTTGTAAGATCTAAGGGCAGGAAATGCCACCATGAAACCGATGAGGGCCCTTCAACCTGGACTACCTCCACCATCGGCTATCCTTCAATACTAACGAATTATCTTCGATGTAAAGGATTTAATTATTCATTCATTTATTTTTTACCATTCCTTTAACCCACCCAAGACTGTGAAAGATTTTCTTTTACCATTCCACGACTAACCCTAAAGAACCTGCTAAATGGTATCAAGGGCAGATTGGACCTCAAGGTCGGGCTAATAGTCCCACTCTGTGCCAATAATTTGGTTCTCATGCACTTTCTCCTTTTCGAGCACAATTTGAACCCATGGTCTGTTGCATACATTGTATGGATGATATCCTATTAACTGCTGAAACGGAGGAGATTTCACAACCACCCTCTACCTATTTCGTTACTCAATTACAACACTAAAATTTGGTAGTCGCCCCTGAAAAGTTGCAGAAATTGGAACCTTGTGAATCACTGGGATATTATCATTGAGAATCAAAGAAGCCGTCCTCAAAAAGTTTCCTTATGGACCCAATCTTTGCGCACCCTGAAAGATTTTCAACATTTGTTAGGAGATATGTACTGGATTGGACACTTTTTACATCGAATGGCTGCTGACATGAAGCCCTTGTTTGATATTCTGAAAGGGCATCGTTCCTCATCCTCTCCTGGAACTTTGAAGCAGAGCACTGACACGGCATTACAACTAGTCCATGATAAACTATCACAATGCCACTTATGAGACTTCACCTTAAGAGCGATGATACGTTTTGGAAGTCTAAGGGACTTGGTGTACATTTCATTCAGAGTATCCAACTTGCCTATATAGTCCGTCCTTGTTCTAACTTCTTTCCTCAAATGGGAAAGCACGGCCAGAATGGGTTTTCTTATTAAGCGGGATTTTATGTTTTGGAAGCAGAAGTGCATTGGCAAGCCATTAGCTCAGAGTCTCCAACCTGCCTAGAGCCCGCCCTTGTTCTAACACCTTTCCTCAACTGGGAAAACACTGCCATTTATGAGTGTTCGTCTTTGGTGCATTTGTAGGTTTTGGAATCATTAGGGCCTTCCCTTGCACTTAACTCAGTGTATCCAAGAGGCTTATATTGGCCCTTGTTCTAAGATGTTTCCTCACCTGGGAACTCACTGCCACCTATGAGACTTGAACGTAAGGGCGATTACACGTTTTGGAAGCAAAAGGAACATGGCGTGCACTTCCCTTAGAGTATCCAACTTGCCTATAGTACGCCCAGGTTCTATCTTCTTTCCACAACTGGGAACACTGCCACATATGAATCTTCACTTCAGATCGAGTTTATGCTCTGGAAGCATAAGGGTCTTGGCGTGCACTTAACATAGAGTATGCACCTAGCCTATAGTGCGCCCATGTTCTAACTTCTTTCCACAACTTGGAACAAACTGCCACTTATGAATCTTCACCTTTAAGATCGCGTTTATGTTTTGGAAGCTGAAGCATCTTGGCGTGCTTTCCTGTCGTTTTATCCAATCTGCAACCCTGTGTCGTTTGATGCGTGCATTTAGGCCATTCACATTGAGAGTGATTATTGAGAGATAGGTTTTTATTGACATCGTGTTGCCTTTGAAGTCTTTCTGTCTGTAGATTCTTTCTATATTTCTGTTCAATGATATTCTTGGGATCTTTTCTCTTTTATTGGACCCCCCTTAATATTTCCTGCAGTGTCGGCTTGGTGGTTGCATAGTCTTTTAAGCCTTGCCGGTCTTGGAAACTCTTTACCTCTCCATCCATTTTAAATGTCAGTCTTGCTGGATAGAGTATTCTTGGTTGCATGTTCTTCTCATTTAGTACTCTGAATATATTTTGCCAGCCCTTCCTGGCTTGCCAGGTCTCTGTGGAAAGGTCTGACGTTATTCTAATGGGCTTTCCTCTGTACATAAGGAGCTTTTTTGTCCTAGCTGCTTTTAAGAGGGTCTCTCTTGAAACATAATTCCTCATTCTAACTATAAGGTGTCGTGAGGACTTTCAAGAATTTAAAATCTTGGGAGGAAATCTCTCTGCCTCTAGTACATGAACGTTATTTCCATTCGTGAGATTGGGAAAATTTTCATAGACAACTTCTTCCACTATATCTTCTAGACTTCTTTCTTTTTCCTCCCCTTCAGGGATTCCAATAATTCTGACGTTGGAACGTTTCATGGCATCGTTTATTTCCCTGATTCTGTTTTCGTCGCTTCTGAGCTGTTTGTTCCAGGCTTCCTCCTGATCCTTTCTCTCTATCTGTTTGTCCTCCAGATCACTAATTCTATCTTCTGTTTCAGTTACCCTAGCTTTTAGAGAATTTAGATTGGATTGGAACTCATTGAGAGCATTTTGAACATCATCCCTGGTGGCTTTCAGTTCTGTCCTAACATTGTGAACATCATCCCTGGTGGCTTTCAGTTTTTCCCTAATCAATTCTGTTTGGTCCTCCATGGCTTTCTCCAACCTAGCTATTGCCTGGATAATTGTTAGTCTGAATTCCTTCTGCAACATATTGTCTATGTCGATAGCCATTAGCTCTGTTGCAGAAGGTCCATCCTCTGTATTTTTCTTCTGTTGGGTATTCCTCCTCCTAGTCATTTTGGAAAGAGATGACTGAACAGATGCAGCTGGACTTATCGATTGTGGTGCAGTCAATGTGCACCCTGGAACGCTTCTGTGCAATCAGGATTCCCCACCCAAATGAGAGAAAAAAGAAAAGAAAAAGAAATAGAGAAGAAGAAAGAAAAAAACGGGGAAAGAAAAAGGAAAGAGAGAGAGAGAGAGATAGGAAGAAAAGGGAAGATAAAAGAGAAGGCTCAGCCCAAATGGGCCACAAGGTAAGATTTATGAAGTATACAAACAAAAACAGACAAACAAAAAGACTGATAAAAGTATATGACAAGAGAAAAAAATATATATATAAGCAAAAAAAGGGAAGAACCTCATCAGAAAGAACCCCAAGTATAAGATTTATATATTATCAGGACAAACACAAATTCACAGAAACACTGACAGAAGGAAAAATTGGGAGAGTGGTTATAAATTCTCAGTGTGGGTGAGGAAGTGTATTTTGATTCTTCCTGAAGGTATCTTGATGTTTTTGTTAAGGGACTCAACTTTCCTAAGTTCCAGGGGGATTAGAAACTGGTTTGCCTATAGGGGTAGCATTGATTGGGGAAAGGGGATTACCTTGAAGTTTAACTATATATGTATAGTAGAAAATAAAAATTAAAGAATAAACTAGACTAAACTAAGATAAAATTAAAAAAGAATTTAAAAAATAGAAAAGCAAAAGAAAAACACGGGTGTATGTATCAAAAAGTTCTGTTAGAAGGTTATTAAAGAATTTGATGTACTGGACATCTCAGTGTGGTGGTAAATAGGTTAAAAACTTATCTGTAAAAAAAAAAAAACTTATCTGTATGTATAAAAAAAGAACCAGAATATTGGTAAAGAGTTAAAAATAAACGTTGTATTTATGAAGTAGTGGTGGTTGTTCTCTTGTAGTCTTTTTTTTTTTCTTCCTTCCTGGTTGGTTTTCTGGGGGAGGGGCCTGCCACGTGGGTTTTCAGACAATGATGTTCCCTGAGTTAGGTCCTCCCGCTCCCCTCAAGGGGGTGAGCTCTGAGGAAACTGTTTTTTTCAGGCTTTTGTTCTCTGGGGGTTTTTATGTTCTTTCATCTGCTTTCTTTCGCCTTGACAGCTTTTGATGGTTTTTGGAGGTTTAGAGGAGAGCAAACAGCACCCCGACCTCCCTCTCAGAGAGAAGCCCCAGAATGTTTTGGAAAAGCTGCTGGCTGAGTCGGTTCTGAGTCACTGTCCCTGGGGATGCAGGAGCTCCTCGTTGTACCCAAAACCAGGGCAGCAGTGGCTGTCTAGCCAGCTCCAGACCGCCAGAGAGGTTCTGAGCAGAGATCGCACACTGAGATTTTCCCACTGTCCCGGGCTGGGAATGTCTGGTTTTTCCGGCTGCCAGAGCTCCAGGCTAGCGCCTATGAGCACCTATCCCAAGGGAGGGTGTGGGACGCGCGCGTTTCAGGATTGCTGTCTGGCCAGGCTCCCAGCCCCTCACGGGAGCCAGACCCCACTCGTTCTCGGGTGCGCTGGCGTTCAGGCACCCTGGCGGCTCAGAGACGGAGACCTGATTTCTCCACCGCACTCTCTCTGGCTCAGCGCCAGGGGAGGCTGTCCTGGGTCGGGGGACTTAGGTCCCTGACCCTAACCGCCCAGGTTCCCACTATTACCCCCCGCGATCCTTTGCTCTTTGTTTTTTGAGTGCTTTCAACCAGACTCCAAGTTAATGCTGGTCCCCAGATGCAGAGCACTCTCGTGTTGGGGTATTACTTTCCAATCGGTCACCTCTGGTGGCTCCCTCCACCTTTTGTTTATCTTCCGATATCAGTCCGATGCTCCCAGTCTGTTTTACCTGCCACTGGCGTCTTCTGCTCCTGTAGAGATCCAGACGTGTATAATTCTGATCTCAGGCTGATTTCATGGGTGGTCGGAGTTCTTTGTTAGGTAATCAGCTCACTTTAGGGTACAGGTTGAAATGGTGCCTCCTCCTATTTCCCCGCCATCTTGACTCCTTGGTCTGCCCTTGTTCTAAGATCTTTCCTCACCTGGGAACTCACTGCCACTTACGAGATTTAACCTTAAGAATGATTATGCGTTTTGGAAGCATAAGGGACTTGGCATGCACTTACCTTAGAGTATAGAACTTGCCTATAGTGTGGCCATGTTCTGACTTCTTTCCACAACTGGGAACACACTGCCACATATGAATCTTCACTTCAGATTGAGTTTACATTTTGGAAGCATAAGGGTCTCAGCGTGCACTTAACTTAGAGTATGAAACTAGCCTAGAGTGCGCCAATGTTCTAACTTCTTTCCACAACTGGGAACAAACTGCCATTTATGAATCTTCATCTTAAGATCGCATTTATGTTTTGGAAGCAGAAGCGTCTTTGCGTGCCCTTAACTCAGAGTATCCAACAAGCTTATAGTCCTCCCTTGTTCTAAATTCTTTCCTTAACTGGGAACACACTGTCACTTATGAGACTTAACCTTAAGTGCGATTATACGTTTTGGAAGCATAAGGGACCGGACGGGAACTTAACTAAGAGTATCCAATTGGCTTATAGTCTGCCCTTGTTCTAAGTTCCTTCCTGAACTGGGAACACACGGCCTCATATGCCTCTTCACCTTAAGAGCGGTTATACGTTTTGGAAGCATAAGGGCCTTAGCCTGCATTTGACTTAGAGCTTCCAACTTGCTTATACTCTGCCTTTGTTCTAAGTTCTTTCCTGAATGGCGAACACATTGCCACTTATGAGACTTAACCTTAAGAGCCATGATACGTTTTGAAGTCTAAGTGACTTGATGTGCACTTAATTCAGAGTATCCAACGTGCCTACAGTCCGTTCTTGTTCTAACTTCTTTCCTCAACTGGGAAAACACTGCCAGAATGGGTTTTCGTATTAAGCGGGATTTTACGTTTTGGAAGCAGAAGTGCATTGGTGAGCATTTAACTCAGAGTCTCCAACCTGCCTAGATTCCGCACTTGTTCTAACAACTTTCCTCAATGGGAAAAACATTGCCATGTATGAATGTTCACCTTCAGTGCATTTTTAGGTTTTGGAAGCATAAGGGCCTTCACTTGAACTGAACTCAGAGTATCCAACATGCTTATAGTCTTCCCTTCTTCTAAGATCTTTCCTCACCTGGGAACACACTGCCATTTATGAGACTTAACCTTAAGAGAGATTATGCGTTTTGGAAGCATAAGGGACTTGGCGTGCACTTACCTTAAAGTATCCAACTTGCCTATAGTGCATCCTTGTTGAACTTCTTTCCACAACTGGGAACCCACTGCCACATATGAATCTTCCCTTAAGATCGAGTTTAGATTTTGGAAGCTTAAGGGTCTTGGCATGCACTTAACTCTGAGTATGCAACTTGCCTATAGTGCGCCCATGTTCTAACTTCTTTCCACAACTGGGAACAAACTGCCATTTATGAATATTCACCTTAAGATCACGTTTACGTTTTGGAAGCATAAGCGTCTTTGCGTGCCCTTAACTCAGGTTATCCAACAAGCTTATAGTCCTCCCTTGTTCTAAATTCTTTCCTTAACTGGGAACACACTGCCACTTATGAGACTTAACCATAAGTGCGATTATACGTTTTGGAAGCATAAGAGACTGGACGTGCACTTAACTCAGAGTATCCAACTGGCTTATAGTCTGCCCTTGTTCTAAGTTCTTTCCTGAACTGGGAGCACACGGCTACATATGCCTCTTCGCCTTAAGATTGTTTATACATTTTGGAAGCATAAGGGCCTTAGCCTGCATTTTACTTAGAATTTCCAACTTGCTCATAGTCCGCCAATGTTCTAAGTTCTTTCCTGAACTGCAAACACACTGCCACTTATGAGACTTAACCTTAAGAGCAATGATACGTTGTGGAAGTGTAAGGGACTTGGTGTGCACTTCATTCAGAGTATCCAGCTTGCCTACAGTCCGTCCTTGTTCTAACTTCTTTCCTCAACTGGGAAACACTGCCAGAATGGGTTTTTGTATTAAGAGGGATTTTAAGTTTTGGAAGCATAAGCGCATTGGCGAGCACTTAGCTCAGAGTCTCCAAACTGCCTAGAGTCCGCCCGTGTTCTAACACCTTTCCTCAACTGGGAAAACACTGCCATTTATGAGTGTTCGTCTTCAGTGTGTTTGCAGGTTTTGGAAGCATAAGTGCCTTCAATTCAACTTAACTCAGAGTATCCAACATGCTTATAGTCCGCCTTTGTTCTAAGTTCTTTCCTGAACTGCGAACACACTGCCACTTATGAGACTTAACCTGAAGCGCCATGATAAGTTTTGGAAGTACAAGGGACTTGGTGTGCACTTAACTTAGATTACGCAACTTGGCTATAGTGCACCCATGTTCTAACTTCTGTCCTCAACTGGGAAAACACTGCCAGAATGGGTTTTCGTATTAAGTGGGATTTTACGTTTTGGAAGCAGAAGCGCATTGGTGAGCACTTAGCTCAGAGTCTACAACCTGCCTAGAGTCCACCTTTGTTCTAAAATCTTTCCTCAACATTGAAAACACTGCCATTTAGGAGTGTTCGTCTTCAGTGCGTTTGTAGGTTTTGGAAGCATAAGGGCCTTCAATTCAACCTAACTCAGATTATCCAACATGCTTATAGTCTGCCCTTGTTCTAAGATCTTTCCTCAACTGGGAACACTGACACATATGATCTTCACTTCAGATCGAGTTTACGTTTTGGAAGCGTAAGGGACTTGGCGTGCACTTACCTTAAAGTATCCAACTTGCCTATAGTGAGGCCTTGTTCTAACTTCTTTCTACAACTGGGAACCCACTGCCACATATGAATCTTCCCTTAAGATCGAGTTTAGGTTTTGGAAGCTTAAGGGTCTTGGCATGGACTTAACTCTGAGTATGCAACTTGCCTATAATGCGCCCATGTTCTAACTGCTTTCCACTACTGGGAACAAACTGCCATTTATGAATCTTCATCTTAAGATTGCGTTTTCGTTTTGGAAGCATAAGCGTCTTTGCGTGCCCTTAACTCAGAGTATCCAACAAGCTTATAGTCTGCCCTTGTTCTAAATACTTTCCTTAACTGGGAACACACTGCCACTTATGAGACTTAACCTTAAGTGCGATTATACGTTTTGGAAGCATAAGGGTTTGGACATGCACTTAACTCAGAGTATCCAACTTGCTTATAGTCTGCCCTTGTTCTAAGTTTCTTCCTGAACTGGGAACACATTGCCTAATATGCCTCTTCACCTTAAGAGCGATTATACGTTTTGGAAGCATAAGGGCCTTTGCCTGCATTTGACTTAGAGCTTCCAACTTGCTTATAGTCCGCCTTTGTTCTAAGTTCTTTCCTGAACTGCGAACACACTGCCACTTATGAGACTTAACCTTAAGAATGATGATACGTTTTGGAAGCATAAGGGCCTTCACTTGAACTGAACTCAGAGTATCCAACATGCTTATAGTCTAGCCTTGTTCTAAGACCTTTCCTCACCTGGAACACAGTGCCACTTATGAGACTTAACCTTAAGAGCGATTATAAGTTTTGAAGCATAACGGACTTGGCGAGCACTTACCTTTGAGTATCCAACTTGCCTACAGTGCGCCCTTGTTCTAACTTCATTCCACAACTGGGAACAAACTGCCACACATGAATCTTCACTTAAGATCGAGTTTACGTTTTGGAAGCATAAGGGTCTTGGCGTGCACTTAACTTAGAGTATGCAACTTGCCTATAGTGCGCCCATGTTCTAACTTCTTTCCACTACTGGGAACAAACTCCCACTTATGAATCTTCACCTTCAGATTGTGTTTATGATTTGGAAGCAGAAGCGTCTTTGCGTGCACTTAACTCAGAGTATCCATCTAGCTTATAATCCGCCCTTGTTCTAAGTTCTTTCCTTAACTGGGAACACACTTCCACTTATGAGACTTAACCTTATGTACGATTATATATTTTGGAAGCATAAGGGACTGGGCCTGCACCTATCTCAGAGTATACAACTCGTTTAGAGTCCTCCCTTGTTCTAATTTCTTTCCTCAACTGGGAGCACACTGCCACATATGACTATTCGCCTTCAGAGCGTTTATACATTTTGGCAGCATTAGGGCCTTGGCTTGCACTTAACTTAGAGTATCCAACTTGCTTATAGTCTGCCCTCATTCTAAGTTCTTTTCTGAACTGGGAACACACTGCCGCTCATGAGACTTAACCTTAAGAGCAATTATATGTTTTGGAAGCATAATGCCCTTGGCGTGCACTTAACTCAGTGTGTCCAACCGGCCTAGAGTCCGTCCATGTTCTATCTTCTTTCCTCAACTGGGAACACACTGCCATGTATGAGTATTTGCCTTAAGAGCGGTTATACATTTTTGAAGCATAAGGGCCTTAGCGTGCACTTAACTCAGAGTATCCAAGCGGTTAAAGACCGTTCTTGTTCTAACTTCTTTCCTCAGCTGGAAACTCACTGCCACATATGAGTGTTAGCCTTTAGAGCGATTATATGTTTTAGAAGCATAAGGGCCTTGGCGTGCTCTTAACTCAGAGTATCCAACCGTCCTAGAGTTGTTAGGGTACGGAGTCAACCACCCCCCAGTGAGACAGAGAACACTCTCGATAATGCAAGTCACACAGCGAGGTTTATTTATAGCCAGCTGGGGTCCAAGTATTTGCCCAGCACAGCAGGTTTCAACCAGCACCCCGAGCACTCTAAGCCTAGGGTTTATATAGCATTTTCAAGGCACTTTTTCATAGCTACATACATATCTTGTGCCACACTTTGACAGTTTAGCTTTGTTTAACTTCTTGCCAACCCGGCGTCACCCTGGCGGTTAAGTGAGATTTAGGTTCAGAAGAAATTTAACTTTATTTACCTTTCCTTCCGCCTCAGACTCCTTCAGTTTGATGGTGGCGAGGGCGACCTTAGGCCTCAAGGAACTGCGCTCTTTGTCTCTGGAAATTGGGCTATTGAGAAGATGGCTTCTTTGTTGTAAATCACTAGGACATGTGTAAACCGAGGGAGACTCCTGTCTTGCAGGTTTGTGATCTCTGCAAGTTAACTATTTGTTTTTTATTAACATCTGGTCCCTGTGGTGCCACCACCTAACTGCCCTGGTGGTATATGATTAAGTTGTTTTCCCAGCTGTTAGCTAGTTTCTCTCATCTCAAGTCACGTACCCAGTATCGGCCTGTTAGGGATGTTCAGTAAAATGGCCTTCCGGCCTTCAGGATGGCCATTCTTATGCTAACCCACTCTTACAGTGCAAAGTGCCAGCTTTTGCTTTGTCAAGATGACTGTATGTATGCCAGGGCTACACTCAGGTGGGTACAGCCTTGTTTTTCTTGGCCTCCACACCTGGAGCTGGTTTCCAGGACTTGTTTTTAAGTCCTCTGGGGGAAGTGGTGCAGGGACAGTTTAAGAGTTAAACAACAAATTTATTGTTTAACCTCAATGGAAGCCTCTGGCGAAAGTAGAAATATAAAATAGGTCCTACATTCCCCCCTTTTCTTTGGAGATTAGTCAAATCTTTGACTCTTCAGCCAGTTCTATGCTCCCTTTTAACAACTGTTAGGCTGTTTTAATCACTTCAGTGTGATTTACCCAGGAACAGTATTTCTCTCCTAGGGTTATGCAGAGCCGCCCTTCCTTTTATTAGAACCAGTAAGTTAAGCCTCCCTTTTTATTTTGCAATTGCTTATACCTCCCATCTATATCTTAACAACAGGGGCAACCATGAATTTAAAGAACTCATTGTTTTTTTGAGTCTTAGTTTTAGTCCAGGATCAGCGGGGTCCATCGGCAGCAGCTTCCACCTCTGGGGAGTGTTCTTGTCCTCAGCTCATATGATGTGACCTGCCTGAATCCATGCCCTGATGCCTTCTACTATTGATATTATTGATACTATTGATGCTACTCTACTATTATTGCTGTTGGGGTGGTCAGGATGACAGTAAACGGTCCCTTCCAGTGGGGCTCCAGGTTTTCCACTTGGTATCCAGACAAAATCTCCAGGTTGGTAAGGATGTGGCTCCACCTCCATCTCCGGAGTGTGGGCAGTGTGGGCAGTCCAGATCCCTGCATGGGCTCCCCTTAAGACAGACTGTCATGACTACAGTGACTGGAGTACAGACTGATCAGTCACTTCTGCTATAGCAACCTCTTGTAATTGAGGCTGGGGGGGGGGAGTCTCCCGAACATTATTTCAAATGGGGTCACCTTATTTAAGTAGGGTGTACATCACGCCCTGAGGAGGGCAAAGGGAAGGAGATCTACCCATCCACCGCCAGTCTCCAGAATTAACTTTGTCAAAGTTTCTTTAAGAGTCCAATTCATTCTTTCTATTTGCCCGGGACTGGTAGGCACAATGTAGTTTCCAATTAGTGCCTATAGCTTTGGCCAATACCTGTGAGACCAAACTCACAAATGCAGGGTCATTGTCTGATCTGATCACAAGAGGTGACCCAAACCTCTAGTAGCTTTTTGGTTACCATTCCTGCCATCTCATGTTTGGCAGAAAAAAAGCCTTTACCCAGGCCGAAAAGGTATCTACCAAAACGAACATATACTTGTGCCCATATTTTCCCAGTTTCATCTCAGTAAAATCTATTTCCCAATAAATTCCTGGTTCTTTACCTCTTTCTCTTTTCCCTCTTCCCATTCTAGTTGCTCCAGCATTTACCGCCTGACACTGAGCACATTTAGCAACCATATCTTGAGCCAAACGCCCTAATTGAGAAAACTGGAACTGCTTGCCCATAAGCTCCTTAAGCTTGTGTGTCCCCAGATGAGTGTCTTGATGTATTTGGCTTATCCCAATCTCCTTCATAGTCTAATTTAGTCCACTTCTGTAAATATACCTGCATCTTTGACCAGGAGGGCCGTGGCAGCAATTATGCAGAGGCAAGGGGGAACCCAGCTGCTACTGGATCTAGTTTCTTGCTATGATAGGCTACTGGTCTTTGCCAAGGCCCCAGAGTCTGAGTCAAAACTCCTATAGTCACCCCTGCTTTCCATCCACATACAAGTGGAAGGGCTTGGTAGTGTCTGGGATGGCCAATACTGGGGCACTCAGAAGGCTGTTTGTCTAGGGCTGACTGACTGGCAAAGGCAAGATCCTTTACACGAGTTATCGTGTAACTTCTCTGAAGTTTACCTTAAGCTGTTTAGTTTAGGTAAACAAACCTTTAATAACAATCCACTTTGGGACTTAACACCCATAAAGGCATGGTATTAAAACATAATTTTTCTCTCTAAAATAACCCTCATTTCCAGAGATAGCCAAATCAGGACTAATTTACTTGAAAAACAAGTCCAGTTTTAACAAACTTGGCCTAATTATTTACATAAGCTCAGCAAGAACAGTGAGTGTGACCGTATAGATCTTTTAGAATCTGCTTTGCTGGAACTTTTTAGAAGGAATCTCCAGGTTGAACTTTTAGTAGCCTCTCCAGGCCAGAAGCCAAGCCACGTACTTGCCATCAGACATGCCTGTAATCCCTTTCAACTTGGGCAACCCGAGGCCCTGCCCCTGCCAGGGAGTGACATTCTTTACTCACCTGGTCAGGCTGCTGGGAACTCTGTAAGCAAGGTATCAGGCCAACAGTTCCAAAGGGCTTTATGGCTCCAGGTTTCATAAAGTCAACCTTCATTCCTTTAAACTGTCTGGTCATATCTGAGTCTTTTCAAATATGACATCCCAGTCAAAGCCTTGGTAAAATAACCAGTTTCCAATGCTGTCCTGTTACAAGGTGAACAAATACTTATTGAACTTATGTAAATGACTGATTGTCAAGGAAGAAAGAATACTTGCTGAGACCTTTTGGTTTCAGAGGGTCCAGACAGAGAGCAAAGTTGAATGCCTTGATTTGTTTACAAATGAGTCCTTTTACATCTCTGTAAGTTACAGGTAACTTAAGAGAAAAGTATTCCTAGTCTAGAGGAGCAAACGTTACAGAACCAGTAATGTTTAAAATAAGACAAAACATTAAGAGACACAACACTATAACTTTTCAGTTCATCTAGTCCCATGTTACTAATTCTGGTTTAGTCTGAATGTAACCCTTACTTCTTTAAATCTTTACCCATTTCAGTTCCCAGGATTTTAACATATCAAAGACCTGTATTTGTCCTGAAAGTCTTCCCATAGGAATTTCCTTTAAGGCGGAATTCATCTTACAAGAGAACTAAAACAATTACAAAGGACAAAAACTCAGAATACATAGGGTTAAATATCAAGTGATGACCCTTATCAAAACATGAAACTCTAGTAAATGTATAGAACCTCTAGAGTAGCTACAGCATTTACCCAAGTATTATTATTGGTTTAGCAGCCCTTACTGAGTAACTTAGTATACCAAGGGAAAGTCTCAGGAGTCAAAGAGACCTCATTTACAATTTAGATCTTGTCAACAATTGCTAAAACCTTAGAAAGTTTTAAAACACATGCCTAAATATAATTAGGGGTGTTAAACACCTGATAAAACAAAACATAGAAACTGAATTTTCTGGGCAGGCAAAGAGAAAACCATAACTTTTTTTTTTTAACAGATCAATTAACCTAAGAAACTTTGCCCTTTTAAACAGAGAGAAAACCAGCTTTTTTATACTAGTGCCTTTCCTTTTTTTTTTCCTAAGATAGTGAGTTCTCAGGGTTTCCCTCCCATCCTAAATGATGTCACAGACCATGTGAGGGGGATCTTTCAGATGCTGTCCTGCTCGCATCCCTCAGGGAACTTAGGAGCATCTTAGCTAAGGCCTGTCTGTAGAAACCCTGGACCAGGCTACTCCGTGGAGTAGATGACCGTTATGCCATAGGATGCCCCGCGAGACTCAGGGTGCAGCCCACTCAGACCCCGTAGCCAAAGCGGTGGAGCCATACAGACACATTGACACAGTCAGGCACTCTTCAGATTCAGACAAGTTGGACACCCGCCCCTTTGGGTATCCCCAGCTAATGGGAGGTGATCAGTCTCCCCTTCCATTCTTTAGGAATGGATATGGCTCCGACAGTGGCCTCAGGGCTGTTTTTCTCTCTTTTTACATATCTCCTACTTTTTACATATAGAGTTGCTTTTCTCATTTCCATCCGTCTTCATTACACTTAACAGAATTTTGTACTTTTAGAAATACCTTAACCTCTACTGAAGATTAAATATGAACCCACTGTGAACTGTTACAACAGGATTCTTTAGATGGCAAATTTATCAATCCATTCAGCACAAAACATGTTTGCCAACAGATTTCAAAAGAATATCATTGAACAGAAATATAGAAACAATCTACACACAGAAAGACTTCAAAGGCAACACGATGTCAATAAAAACCTATCTCTCAATAATCACTCTCAATGTGAATGGCCTAAATGCGCCCATAAAATGACACAGGGTTGCAGATTGGATAAAACGACAGGACCCATCCATATGTTGTCTACAAGAGACCCATTTTGAACCTAAGGATACACCCAGACTGAAAGTGAAGGGATGGAGAAGCATCTTTCATGCCAATGGGCCTCAAAAGAAGGCCGGAGTAGCGATTCTCATATCAGATAAATTAGATTTTAAACTAAAGACTGTAGTCAGAAATACAGAAGGACACTACGTAATTCTTTTTTTTTAAATTTTTTTTAAAGATTTTATTTATTTATTTGACAGAGAGAGATCACAAGTAGGCAGAGAGGCAGGCAGAGAGAGTGAGAGGGAAGCAGGCTCCCTTCAGAGCAGAGAGCCAGAGGTGGGACTCGATCCCAGGACCCTGAGATCATGACCTGAGCCGAAGGCAGCGGCTTAAACCACTGAGCCACCCAGGTGCCCGACACTACGTAATTCTTAAAGGGACTATCCTCCAAGATGATCTAACAATTGTGAATATCTATGCCCCCAATATGGGAGCACCCAATTACATAAGAAAACTATTAATCAAGATAAAGAGTCATATTGATATGAATACAATAATAGTAGGAGATCTTAATACGCCTCTCTCAGAAATAGACAGAAAATCGAAGCAGAAAATTAATAAAGAAATAAGAGCATTGAATGAAACATTGGACCAGATGGACCTCATCGACATATACAGAACATTCCACCCTAAAAAAACAGAATACTAATTCTTCTCAATTGCACATGGAACCTTCTCTAGAATAGACCACATACTGGGTCAAAAAGCAGGACTCAACCGATACCAAAAGACTGACATTATTCCCTGCATATTCTTTTTTTTTTTTTTTGATGAGCCACTCTTTATTATTATTATTTCTCCCTTTTTTTCCCCTTTTTATTTATTTTTTCAGCGTAACAGTATTCATTCTTTTTGCACAAAACCCAGTGCTCCATGCAAAACGTGCCCTCCCCATCACCCACCACCTGTTCCCCCAACCTCCCACCCCTGACCCTTCCCTGCATATTCTAAGATCACAATGCTTTGAAACTGGAACTCAATCACAAGGACAAGATCAGAAGGAACTCAAACACCTGGAAGCTAAAGATCACCTTGCTTAAGAATGCTTGGATCAACCAGGAGATCAAAGATGAACTTAAACAATTCATGGAAACCAATGAGAATGAAGACACTTCGGTCCAAAACCTATGGGATACAGCAAAGGCGGTTCTAAGGGGGACATGCATAGCCATCCAAGCCTCCCTCAAAAAAAATTGAAAAATCCAGAATACACCAGCTGTCTCTACACCTTAAAGAACTGGAAAATCAACAACAAATCAAACCAACTCCACACGCAAGAAGGGAAATAATCAAGATTAAAGCAGAGGGGCGCCTGGGTGGCTCAGTGGTTTAAGCCGCTGCTTTCGGCTCAGGTCATGATCTCAGGGTCCTGGGATCGAGTCCCACGTCGGGCTCTCTGCACTGAAGGGAGCCTGCTTCCCTCTCACTCTCTCTGCCTGCCTCTCTGCCTACTTGTGATCTCTCTCTGTCAAAATTAATAAATAAAATCTTTTAAAAAAATTAAAAAAAATAAAAAAAAAGATTAGAGCAGAGATCAATGAGGTAGAAACGAGAGATACAGTAGAACGTATCAATGAAACTAGAAGCTGGTTTTTTGAAGGAATCAATAAGATCGATAAACCATTGGCCACACTAATCCAAAAGAAAAGAGAGAAAGCCCAAATTAATAAAATTATGAATGAAAAGGGAGAGATCACAACTAACACCAAGGAAATAGAAACAATCATCAGAAATTATTACCAACAGGTATATGCCAATAAGCTAAGCAACCTAGATGAAATGGATGCATTCCTGGAAAACTACAAACTCCCAAAATTGAACCAGGAAGAAATTGACAACCTGAATAGACCAATATCTAGTAACGAGATTGAAGCAGTGATCAAAAACCTCCCAAAAAACAAGAGCCCAGGACCTGACGGATTCCCTAGGGAATTCTACCAAACTTTCCAAGAAGAAATAACACCAATTCTCCTGAAGCTGTTCCAAAAAATTGAAGCAGAAGGAGAACTTCCAGACTCTTTTTATGAAGCCAGCATTACCCTGATCCCCAAACCAGGCAAAGACCCTACCAAAAAGGAGAATTTCAGACCAATATCACTGATGAATACGGATGCAAAGATTCTCAACAAGATCCTAGCAAACAGGATCCAGCAGCACATTAAAAAAGATTATCCACCATGACCAGGTGGGATTCATCCCTGGGTTACAAGTTTGGTTCAACATTTGCAAATCAATCAATGTGATAGAACGAATCAATAAGAGAAGAGAGAAGAACCACATGGTCCTCTCAATTGATGCAGAAAAAGCATTTGACAAAATCCAGCATCCGTTCCTGATGAAAACGCTTCAAAGTATAGGGATAGAGGGAACATTCCTGAACTTCATAAAATCTATCTATGAAAGGCCCACAGAAAATATCATCCTCAATGGGAAAAAGCTTGCAGTCTTCCCGTTGAGATCAGGAACACGACAAGGATGTCCACTCTCACCACTCTTGTTCAACATAGTATTAGAAGTTCTAGCAACGGCAATCAGACAACAAAGAGAAATAAAAGGTATTCAAACTGGCAAGGAAGAAGTCAAACTCTCTCTCTTCACAGATGACATGATTCTTTATATGGAAAACCCCAAAGACTCCACACCCAAACTACTAGAACTCATACAGCAATTCAGTAACGTGGCAGGATACAAAGTCAATGTACAGAAATCAGTGGCTTTCTTATACACTAACAATGAAAATACAGAAAGGGAAATTAGAGAATCGATTCCATTTACTATAGCACCAAGAACCATAAGATACCTGGGCATAAACCTAACCAAAGAAGTAAAGGACCTGTACTCGAGGAACTACAGAACACTCATGAAAGAAATTGAAGAAGACACAAAAAGATGGAAGACTGTTCCATGCTCTTGTATTGGAAGAATAAACATTGTTAAAATGTCTATACTGCCTAGAGCAATCTATACTTTTAATGCCATTCCGATCAAAATTCCACCAGTATTTTTCAAAGAGCTGGAGCAAATAATCCTAAAATTTGTATGGAATCAGAAGAGACCCCGCATTGCTAAGGAAATGTTGAAAAATAAAAACAAAACGGGCGGCATCACATTACCCGATTTCAACGTTATTACAAAGCTGTGATCACCAAGACAGCGTGGTGCTGGTGTGAAAACAGACACATAGACCAGTGGAACAGAGTGGAGAGCCCAGATATGGACCCTCAACTCTATGGTCAAATAATCTTTGACAAAAAAGGAAAAAATATACAATGGAAAAAAGGCAGTCTCTTCAATAAATGGTGCCTGGAAAACTGGACAGCGATATGTAGAAGAATGAAACTCGACCATTCTCTTACACCGTACACAAAGATAAACTCAAAATGGATAAAAGACCTCAACGTGAGACAGGAATCCTTCAGAATCCTAGAGGAGAACATAGGCAGTAACCTCTTCGATATCAGCCACAGCAACTTCTTTCAAGATATGTCTCCAAAGGCAAAGGAAACAAAAGTGAAAATGAACTTTTGGGACTTCATCAAGATCAAAAGTTTCTGCACAGCAAAGGAAACAGTCAACAAAACAAAGAGGCAACCCACAGAATGGGAGAAGATATTTGCAAATGACAGTACAGACAAAAGGTTGATATCCAGGATCTATAACGAACTTCTCAAACTCAACACACACAAAACAGATAATCATATCAATAAATGGGCAGAAGATATGAACAGACACTTCTCCAATGAAGACATACAAATGGCTATCAGACACATGAAAAAATGTTCATCATCATTAGCCATCAGGGCGATTCAAATTAAAACCACATTGAGATACCACCTAACACCAGTTAGAATGGCCAAAATTAGCAAGACAGGAAACAATGTGTGTTGGAGAGGATGTGGAGAAAGGGGAACCCTCTTCCACTGTTGGTGGGAATGCAAGTTGGTGCAGCCACTTTGGAGAACAGTGTGGAGATTCCTGAAGAAATTAAGAATAGAGCTTCCCTATGACCCTGCAATTCACTGCTGGGTATTTACCCCAAAGATACAGATGTAGTGAAAAGAAGGGCCATCTGTACCCCAATGTTTATTGCAGCAATGGCCACGGTCGCCAAACTGTAGAAAGAACCAAGATGCCCTTCAGTGGATGAATGGATAAGGAAGATGTAGTCCATATACACAATGGAGTATTAAGCCTCCATCAGAAAGGATGAATACCCAACTTTTGTAGCAACATGGACGGGACTGGAAGAGATTATTCTGAGCGAAATAAGTCGAGCAGAGATAGTCAAGTATCATATGGCCTCACTTATTTGTGGAGCATAACAAAGAACACGGTGGACATGGGGAGATGGAGAGGAGAGGGAGTTGAGAGAAACTGGAAGGGGAGATGAACCACGAGAGACCATGGACTCTGAAAAACAACCAGAGTGTTTTGAAGTGGCGGGGGTGGGGGGGGGTTGATGAACCAGGTGGTGGGTAATAGGGAGGGCACGTACTGCATGGAGCACTGGGTGTGGTGCAAAAACAATGAACACTGTTACGCTGAAAATAAACAAATAAAAAAAATGGTAATGTTTTCCCAGTTGCGGGAAGAAGTTAGAACAATGGCAGATTGTAGGCCAGTTGGAAACTCTGAGTTTTCAATCATAAGAGAAAAGCTGGAAAGAACCCAAATATATGGAGACTAAACAGCATCCTTCTAAAGAATGAATGGGTCAACCCGGAAATTAAAGAAGAATTGAAAAAATTCATGGAAACAAATGATAATGAAAACACAACGGTTCAAAATCTGTGGGACACAGCAAAGGCAGTCCTGAGAGGAAAATATATAGCGATACAAGCCTTTCTCAAGAAACAAAAAAGGTCTCAAGTACACAACCTAACCCTACACTTAAAGGAGCTGGAGAAAGATCAAGAAAGAAACCCTAGCCCCAGCAGGAGAAGAGAAATCATAAAGATCAGAGCAGAAATCAATGAAATAGAAACCAAAAAAAAAAAAGCAATAGAAAAAATCAATGAAACTAGGAGCTGGTTCTTTGAAAGAATCAATAAGATTGATAAACCCCTGGCCAGATTTATCAAAAAGAAAAGAGAAAGGACCCAAATCAATAAAATCATGAATGAAAGAGGAGAGATCACAACTAACACCAAAGAAATACAGACAATTATAAGAACATACTATGAGCAACTCTACGCCAACAAATTGGACAATCTGGAAGAAATGGATGCATTCCTAGAGACATATAAACTACCACAACTGAACCAGGAAGAAATAGAAAACCTGAACAGGCCCATAACCAGTAAGGAGATTGAAACAGTCATCAAAAATCTCCAAACAAACAAAAGCCCATGGCCAGACGGCTTCCCAGGGGAATTCTACCAAACATTTAAAGAAGAACTCATTCCTATTCTCCTGAATCTGTTCCAAAAAATAGAAATGGAAGGAAAACTTCCAAACTCATTTTATGAGGCCAGCATCACCTTGATCCCAAAACCAGACAAGGATCCCACCCAAAAAGAGAACTACAGACCAATATCCTTGATGAACACAGATGCAAAAATTCTCGCCAAAATACTAGCCAATAGGATTCAACAGTACATTAAAAGGATTATTCACCACGACCAAGTGGGATTTATTCCAGGGTTGCAGGGTTGGTTCAACATCCACAAATCAATCAATGTGATAGAACACATTAAGAAAAGAAAGAACAAGAACCATATGATACTCTCAATAGATGCTGAAAAAGCATTTGACAAAGTACAGCATACTTTCCTGATCAAAACTCTTCAAAATGTAGGGATCGAGGGCACATACCTCAATATTATCAAAGCCGTCTATGAAAAACCCACCGCAAATATCATTCTCAATGGAGAAAAACTGAAAGCTTTTCTGCTAAGGTCAGGAACAGAGCAGGGATGTCCATTATCACCACTGCTATTCAACATAGTACTAGAAGTCCTAGCCTCAGCAATCAGACAACAAAAAGAAATTAAAGGCATCCAAATCAGCAAAGAAAAAGTCAAACTATCACTCTTCACAGATGATATGATACTATATGTGGAAAACCCAAAAGACTCCACTCCAAAACTGCTAGAACTTGTACAGGAATTCAGTAAAGTATCAGGATATAAAATCAATGCAGAGAAATCAGTTGCATTTCTGTACACCAACAATAAGACAGAAGAAAGAGAAATTAAGGAGTCAATCCCATTTACAATTACACCCAAAACTATAAGATACCTAGGAATAAACCGAACCAAGGAGGCTAAGAACCTATATGCAGAAAACTATAAAGTACTCATGAAAGAAATTGAGGAAGACACAAAGAAATGGAAAAATGTTCGATGCTCCTGGATTGTGAAAATGTCTATGCTACCTAAAGCAATCTACACATTTAATACAATCCCTATCAAAATACCATCCATTTTTTTCAAAGAAATGGAACAAACGATCCTAAAATTTATATGGAACCAGAAAAGACCTCGAATAGCCAAAGGAATATTGAAAAAGAAAGCCAAAGTTGGTGGCATCCCAATTCCGGACTTCAAGCTCTATTACAAAGCTGTCATCATCAAGATAGCATGGTACTGGCACAAAAACAGACACATAGATCAATGGAACAGAATAGAGAGCCCAGAAATAGACCCTCAACTCTATGGTAAACTTATCTTCGACAAAGCAGGAAACAATGTCCAATGGAAAAAAGACAGCCTCTTCAATAAATGGTGCTGGGAAAATTGGACAGCCACATGCAGAAAAATGAAATTGGACCACTTCCTTACACCACACACGAAAATAGACTCAAAATGGATGAAGGACCTCCATGTGAGAAAGGAATCCATCCAAATCCTTGAGAACGCAGGCAGCAACCTCTTTGACCTCAGCTGCAGCAGCATCTTCCTAGGAACATCGGCAAAGGCAAGGGAAGCAAGGGCAAAAATGAACTATTGGGGTTTCATCAAGATCAAAAGCTTTTGCACAGCAAAGGAAACAGTTAACAAAACCAAAAGACAGCTGAGAGAATGGGAGAAGATATTTGCAAACGACATATCAGATAAAGGGCTAGTGTCCAAAATCTATAAGGAACTTAGCAAACTCAACACCCAAAGAACAACCAATCCAATCAAGAAATGGGCAGAGGACATGAACAGAGAATTCTGCAAAGAAGACATCCAGATGGCCAACAGACACATGAAAAAGTGCTCCACATCACTCGGCATCAGGGAAATACAAATCAAAACCACAATGAGATATCACCTCACACCAGTCAGAATGGCTAAAATATAACAAGTCAGGAAATGACAGATGTTGGCGAGGATGCAAAGAAAGGGGAACCCTCCTCCACTGTTGGTGGGAATGCAAGCTGGTGCAACCACTCTGGAAGACAGCATGGAGGTTCCTCAAAATGTTGAAAATAGAACTACCCTATGACCCAGCAATTGCACTACTGGGTATTTACCCTAAAGATACAAACATAGAGGTCCAAAGGGGTACGTGTACCCGAATGTTTATAGCAGAAATGTCTACAATAGCCAAACTATGGAAAGAACCTAGATGTCCATCAACAGATGAATGTATAAAGGAGATGTGGTATATATACACAATGGAATACTATGCAGCCATCAAAAGAAATGAAGTCTTGCCATTTGTGATGACGTGGATGGAACTAGAGGGTATCATGCTTAGTGAAATAAGTCAACTGGAGAAAGACAACTATCATATGATCTCCCTGATATGAGGACATGGAGATGCAACATGGGGGTTAGGGGGATAGGAGAAGAATAAATGAAACAAGATGGGGATGGGAGGGAGACAAACCATAAATGACTCTTAATCTCACAAAACAAACTGGGGGTTGCTGGGGGGAGGTGTGGTTGGGAGAGGGGGAGGTGGGTTATGGACATTGGGGAGGGTATGTGCTATGGTGAGTGCTTTGAAGTGTGTAAACCTGGTGATTCACAGACCTGTACCCCTGGGGATAAAAATACATTATATGTTTGTAAAAAAAGAAAGAAAGAAAAGAAAGGATGAATACCCAACTTTTGTTGCAACATGGACAGGACTGGAAGTGATTATGCTGAGTGAAATAAGTCAAGCAAAGAGAGTCAAGTATCATATGGTTTCACTTATTTGTGGAGTATCACAAATGTCATGGAGGACATTGGGAGATGGAGAGGAGAAGGAAGTTGAGGGAAATTGGAAGGGGAGGTGAACCATAAGAGACTATGGACTCTGAAAAACAACCTGAGGGTTTTGAAGGGGCGGGGGTGGGAGGTTGGGGGAACCAGGTGGTGGGTAATAGGGAGGGCACGTATTGCATGGAGCACTGGGTGTTGTGCAAAAACAATGAATACTGTTATGCTGAAAATTAATTAATTAATTAATTAATTAATTAATTAATAAAAAAAGGAAACTCTGAGTCAAGTGCATGCCAAGTCCATTATTCTTGCAAAACGTATAATCCCACTTAATACAAAATCCCATTCAATGGCAGTGTTTTCCCAGTTGAGAAAAGAAGTTAGAACAAGACGGACTCTAGGCAGCTTGGAAACTCTGAGTTAAGTGCAGGCCAAGGACCTTATGCTTCCAAAACCTTTAAACGCTCTTAAGGCTAACACTCATATGAGGCAGAGTGTTCCCGGTTGAGAAAAGAATTTAGTACAAGGATAGACTCTAGGCAGGTTGGAAACTCTGAGTTAAGTGTAGGCCAAGGTCCTTATGCTTCAAAAACGTGTAAAGGCTCTTAAGGCAAACACTCATAAATGGTAGTGCTTTCCCTCTTGTGGGAAGAAGTTAGAACAAGGGCAGACTGTAGGGAGGTTGGATACTCTGAGTTAAGTGCATGCCAAGTACCTTATGCTTGCAAAACGTATAATCCCGCTTAGTACAATAACCGATTAAATGGCAGTGTTTTCCCAGTTGAGGAATGCTGTTAGAATAGCGACAGACGCTCCACAGGTTGGATACTCTGAGTTAAGTGCACAGCAAAGCCCTTATGCTTCCAGAACATATAATCGCTCTTAAGGCTAACACTCATATGAGGCAGAGTGTTCCCAGTTGAGAAAAGAAGTTAGAACAAGGAGGGCCTCTTGGCTGGTTGGATACTCTACGTTAAGTGCACGCCAAGGCCCTTATGCTTCCAGAACATATTATCACTCTTAAGGCTAACACTCTTATGAGGCAGAGTATGGAGCTTAAGAATCATGTAGTCAGAACTTTGTATTTCTACACATATTCTGGTATGACGGATTATTGAACATAGCCTGTGTTACACACACATATTAGAAAACTAAAGAGAGGCAAGCACTTCATTAGAAAGGCTGAATATTTTTGTGGCTTTTACTTTGGTTCCATGAACACATTTGTATTCAATAAAAATCCTTTTTATAGATTTTATTTATTCATTTGAGAGCGAGAGAGTGTGAGAGAGGGAAAGCATGAGCAGGATGAGGTGCAGAGGGAGAAACAGGTTCCCCCCAGCATGGAGCCCAATGCCCGGCCTGATCCCAGGATCCTGGAATCCCATCCTGAGCCAAAGGCCGACACTTAATGGACTGAGCCACCAAGGTGTCCCTTAAATATAAATCATTTAAAATACATACATAAATCAAAAAATTTCAGGAACTTTATAGAAGTTATTGGTTGCCAATTATCATCATTTGGAACCTGGAATGAGAGATGAGAGGACTTGGAGGTAATTTTCTTATTTTTAAAAAATATTTATTTACTTATTTGAGAGAGAGAGAGATAGAGAGAGAGAGTGCACAAGGCGGGGGAGGGTCAGTGGAAGAAGCAGAGTCCCTGCTGAGCAGGGAGCCTGATGTGGGGCTCAATCTAGGACCTCTGGGATCATGACCTGAGCCAATGGCAGTCACTTCACCAACTCGGCCATGCAGGCGTCCCTACAGATAATTTTAATTTGAGTTTACACTCCCTTTGTTGTATTTTTTTTACATTAAACATGTATATGAAGTATAATGAAATTATGCAAAGAAATATTAGATTCTTAAAATGGGGGTAAATATATTTAAAAGCTGAAAAACACCGACAAATGCATAGCATTGGAGAGTTTTTAATTTATACGAAGGAATTATTGTACAAGTTTGCAAAGATTTCTACATAGGCATTCTTCCCAGTTCTCTGAATAGTAAGAAGTCAAAAACAGCACTAGACACTAATTGGGTATCCTTTTCAACCTGTGAATTAACCCCATGCAAAGAAAAAATGAATAACACTTTTAGTGACACAATTAATGACATCAAAAATTAGAGAAGAGAAATACAATCAACTAGAATCCGATGTTTTCAAACCAAACCCCATATATTGTTGAAGATTCCATTTGGGGGCCTTAGTGTAGTCTCAAAATTCAGTGAGCTGGAGTCTCAGGCCTGCTCTTTTTCAGTCTGTAAGTTTGACTTTGTGTTTGTTTATTCGTGTACCAAGCACCGCTCTAAGCTAGAAGGGTGTTCAGAAACAACTTGCATACTGTGGGCTACTGTGGGGGTTTCTGGAGTTCTCATGTAAGATGGGGAAAGCTACCTTCCATCCTCAGTGCCACCTGGAGCAGACTTTAATGGAGATCTAGGGAGGAAATGAAGCCCTGGAGGGTGGCTGTGCCCTGCCTAGCGCAGCTTGCTGTCCATCAGAGGGGCCAACAGAACACCAGGGGCTCTTGCGTGAAATGAGACCAGAACTCCAGTCCTTCAGTAAAATGGCTCTGTGCCTAGCTGGGACACCCACCTACCTCACCACTGTCCAAGGGACTAATCCAAGAAATAAGTGACAGTTTACATCAACATCTTTCCCATGATTTCCAAGAAAACTTCAAGACCTGCTCATTTAACTTCACGCTGAAAATCTGAGTGTGTGCATACTCATCTCTCCAGAGAACAGTAGGCCACCTGATTTCACCCAACACCAGTAGCTGTGTCCCAAACCTTCCCCTTCTTGAGTTCTCCACAAGCAGATACCGAGCACTCCTGCAGCAGAAACATGCTAAGTACTGTCGTATTGTTCTTATGGAGCACCGAGGCTACACAGTCAAGATTTCCTCTCCCCATTGCAGGAACTTCAAGGTCCCTCCAGGGAATGCAGACCCATCCTCAAGAGTCACTGGTACCAAATGCTGAGAGGACCCAGGGATGGAGGGAAGAGGGAAGCCTATTCAGTTTGGGAGACAGGGGCTGGTGGGATATTTAAAAATTGATAGTAACAAAAATATATACCAGGGAATATTTGAACTCAGTGAAATACAGATCCTTATGTCAAAGCCCATTAATCTGTGCCTTCTCTTTCAGACCAAACAGTCTGTGTCACTGTGGTGTCCTGGCCAGAAAAAGCCAAAAAGGTGGGGTGTGGAGAGCTTCTGGTTTGGCAAGCACACGGAGGTCTGAGGAGAGTGGGGTGCGTGGAGAGGGCATGGAAGCGCTGCACCTGTTCCACACACCTTCTTTGTGCATTTCTTCCAACCGGCTATTCCTGAATTAGAGCCTTTTATAATGAATTTGTAATCCAGACTGGAAAATGTTCCTGGGTTTTGTGAGCCACTCTAGCAAATTAATCAAACCCAAAGGGCGGGTGGTGGGAATCTCTAATCTTCAGCTGGTCGGTGGGAGGCACAGGTGACAACCCGGATTTGATTCTTGTCTGAAGTGTGTAACATGTGTGTGGTGGGGCAGAGGTTGTGGGGACAGTCTTGTGGGACTGAGCACCTGCTATCTCCAGGTATCTATGTCCACATAGATAGGGTCCAATTTGAATTACATTGCAGGGCACCTAGCTGGTGTCAGAGAATTGCTGGTGTGGGGAAGTTACCCTCCCACACCTGTGGTGGAATTGGGCACAGAACCCTTATGATTCCAAATATGAGAATGTACAAAAACAAAAGAAAAACCTCAAGTTTTTACTAGTTTGACTAAAGCAGAATGTCTAAAATCAATGCATGATGTTATAAGAAATGTCGTTTTATTAAGGTTTCAATTCATAGGCATGATTGATTACAGTATTGACTATTGGCCATTGATTTTCATGTCCAGTTGTCTTTTCTCCCCAGAGGTCTGGCTGGTAGGGCTCAAAGGTCCATGCCTCTAATGACAAGTTGACCCCACTGCCAACCAGGCACAGTTCCTCGATGAGGTCCAAAAGCCACCTCATTAACATAATGAAAGAAACCTTTACTGCTATCCTCATTGGAAATTACAGAGGTTTTTAGTTCTGTGCCTGAAATAGAGACACAGAACAAATAGTTCTGTTATATTTCTACTTCACAGAAATAGAAAGTAAAGGAATAACATAAAGAATGTAAAAAAAAAACCTAGATCATTGAATAAATTTAATGATGTCTTTTTCTAAGTTTTCAATAACTTTGTTATTGTAGCATGCCTAAAACATATTGTATATGTAAACACAACCTTACTTGGTTATCAGTGATATTTAAAACACAGGGGTATGCAGACAACATTAGTTTAAATATTGTCTTAACTCTCCAGGTATTTTAGTCCATGAATATCCATTTTTTAAAAAGATTTTATTTTTTTATTTGACAGAGGGAGATCACAAGTAGGCAGAGAAGCAGGCAGAGAGAGAGGAGGAATCAGGCTCCCTGCTGAGCAGAGACCTGGATGCAGGGCTCAATCCCAGGACCCTGGGATCATGACCTGAGCTAAAGGCAGAGGTTTTAACCCCTGAGCCACCCAGGTGTCCCAATAAACATCCATTTTTAATTATATATGTTGCTTTGGAAATTTAACAACTGAGCTGAGAAAAAAACTATGATTTCTTTCAAAAAAGTGAATATTTTGTTAGAAAAAAGGCTAGAAAAATTGTATAGTATTGTACACTAAAATCTTATCTCATAAAATTTACCAACTTAGAAATCCTTAAAAATTTAAAAGGTATCTTTGATACCCTTATTTGTAGCTTTTTATGAAAAATTAAATAATGGGGGTCCTGGGTGGCTCAGTGGGTTAAAGCCTCTGCCTTTGGCTCAGATCGTGATTCCGGGGTCCTGGGATCGAGCCCCACATCAGGCTTTCTGCTCGCCAGGGAGCCTGTTTCCTCCTCTCTCTCTCTGACTGCCTCTCTGCCTACTTGTGATCGCTGTCTGTCAAATAAATGAATAAAAATCTTTAAAAAATTAATTAAAAGTTCCAGGGAGGGTTTTTTCACATGTACTTTTTTAAAAGATTTTATTTATTTATTTGACACAGAGAGATCCAAGTAGGCAGAGAGGCAGGCAGAGAGAGAGAGGAGGAAACAGGCTTCCTGGCGAGTAGAGAGCCCGAAGCGGGACTCGATCCTAGGACCCTGAGATCATGACCTGAGCTGAAGGCAGTGGCTTAAACCACTGAGCCACCCAGGTGCCCCTCACATGTACTTTTAAAATGACAGAGACTGCTCACTTCGGCAGCACATATACTAAAATGACAGAGACCCCAGAAAACAATTATCTGAGATCTCCTATTCGAAGATGTTCAGATTTCAACTTTCCTGGGAACAAATGAAATAAGAAAGCAAGATCCTTATATTTCTGAAAACCATCTTTGAATATTCTTATTCTCTTAATAAAAACATAAATACACTGAGTCCATTTCAAATGGGAAAACGTAGGAAGATGGCAGAACTTTCCTCAAATATTCAGAATTAACCAGAAATGTCAAGACTACTCAGCAACAAACATTCAAATGAGCCATTTTTAAAGATCTAATTGGTTTTTATCAAATGATTCATGAATCAGTCAACATCCTAACACTAGAAAGGCATTCCAAAGTCTACAGAAAGGGAAAGGTTTTTAAAGATGAGTTAAAGAAGTCATTATTATTTTTTTAATTGCTTTGGGTGAAGTCACCTTCCTTTTGAGGGCAAAGGGATATATTAGGGGGATTACTTCATCTTCTTTTGGAGGATGGAAAGGAGCAATGTGGCAGATTACATCATTTGTGCTGACTAGAAAATTCTACACCGACCAGGTAAGACTACATTTCTGAGGGAGTTTGAAACAGTAATTAGGTTAGGATATTAAGTCTTGGTGGACCTAGCACAGATGACTCCATTTTGGACCTGCTATTTTTTTATTTTGTTAAACAAAACCTTTATGTGTGCATACCCAAAGCATGTAAAAAAAAAAGTATACAATGGTGAATTTTCTCCAGGCCAAATTGTTTCTTTTTACAGATAAAAGGCCTTTGAAAATAAGGAATTGAAAACCAAACTTGAAATAGCTACAGTGACCTCTACTACTTTTTTAGACAAATAATTAAGCCTCATCTTTTTTACCTTAACTGTATCTGTGATAGTAAATAAACACAAAAATCCCCTTGGCTGAACAAAATAGATGTTAATCTCTTGCATCCCTGGCGAGGGATGCTGCCTTCTAACCACAACAGAAACTTTCCCCATCCTCCCTCTTCTCCTCCTCCTCCTCCTTCCTCTACTTCTTCCTCTGTTTCTCCTTTGTCTCTTCCTCCTCCGCTTGCTCCTCCTCCTCCTCCTTACTCTTCCTCTTCTTATTCTTCTTCTCTTCAGATTTATTTATTTATTTGATTGTTTATTTATTTATTTATTTTAGAGAGGGTGGGGAGGGCCAGAGGGAGAGAGACTCTCAAGCTGACCACCTACTGAGTGGAGCCCAACTTGGGGCTCCATTCCAGAACCCTGAGATCATGACCTGAGCACAAATCAAGAGTGGAATGCTTAACCAACTGAGCCACCCAGGTGCCCCTCTGGGTCACTCTTTTGGAGGAGAGAGAAAGAGGGAATCTCGGAGAGCTGGCTTCAGTAAGATACCAACAATGACAATAAGGCAAATACCAACAAGAGGACACTGAACTGCCATCTTGCCATTTTAAGCACTTCATGTATATTAATTCACCCCTCCCTTATGTCTACCTGGGAGGGAGGTACTATTATTACTGGCATTTTTCAGTTATAGAAACTGGGGCACTTAAATTGGGTAGCTCATTAAGGTTATGTAGGAAATGATGGGGCCAAGATTTGAATCCTGGTGGCCTGGATCCACAGTCCATTCTCCTAGTCACTATGCGAATGGCCCCACTTGGGGTAACAGTTGGCGTTGGTCAGACGTCATCCTCAGGGGCCTCTGGGTCTCTGGGGCAGTGAGGTGGGAGGAGGCTCAGGTTATGTCTAATATATTTTCACCCTTTATTATCCTTTTGTTTCTCCCTGTGCACCTATTAATCTACCCTACACCATTTGACATGTATTTAAATATCTCCGCATTCATCTACTGAGGCTTTTTCATAAGTTCTTTTAGGATTTTAATTTACTGAGAGATGATAGCTGCTATTATTGTGGTGAGGACATTGGAGTCTGCATTTACAAGTGAGGCAGAGGGAGGGAGGCTTTCTCTACCTGACTGTGTCCCACAGGCTTCGTGATCTAGCTACATGGCTTCAGTCAAAGAAATTGGGAGGTTTCCTTCTTCCTCTGGGTCTGGGATGTACCATATAGCACAGCATGGCCTGGGACTTGAGCATAAATAGAAGTACTTGACTGGGACATTTAGATATGAGGAATGTGGTAAGTCCCTGGCTATCAATGATATTTCTATATCTACCCATCATGTTCATACTTTCTATACTCAGTTTTAGTTAATGTCTAAATCTGTACTCTCATTCTATCAATCTTTTTTCTTTTTTTTTTTTTTTTTTTTTTGCGATTTCTTTAGATTGAGTTCCTTTGTTTCTTGGTCAAATAAATCATTTGAATTTTTTGTTTAATCATCAGTTAAAAGGGATTTTAACTCTCCCCAGTGCAGGTTTCCTGTCCTTTTAAGAAAAAATTTTAAATACCCATCTGCCATATTAAATTGCTGATTTTATCCGAAGTGCAACCCAGATTTCCTAATTGAAACGAGCATTGGTTGAACAAGCATTTTTTTCATTATTTCATTTCATTTTTCATACTTTTCCAGGAATGCATCCATTTCATCTAGGTTGCTTAGCTTATTGGCATATAACTGTTAATAATAACTTCTGATGATTGTTTCCACTTCCTTGGTGTTAGTTGTGATCTCTCCCTTTTCATTCATAATTTTATTAACTTGAGCTTTCTTTTCTTTTGGATTAGTGTGGCCAATGGTTTATCGATCTTATTGATTCTTTCAAAAAACCAGCTTCTAGTTTCATTGATACATTCTACTGTATCTCTTGATTTCTACCTCATTGATTTCTGCTCTAATCTTGATTATTTCCCTTCTTATGTGTGGAGTTGGTTTGATTTGTTTTTGATTCTCCAGTTATTTAAGATGTAGAGACAACTGGTGTATTCTGGATTTTTCAATGTTTTTGAGGGAGGCTTGGATGGCTATGTATTTCCCCCTTAGGACTGACTTTGCTGTATCCCATAGATTTTGGACCAAAGTGTCTTCATTCTCATTGGTTTCCATGAATTGTTTAAGTTCTTCTTTGATCTCCTGGTTGATCCAAGCATTCTTAAGCAAGGTGGTCTTTAACTTCCAGGCATTTGAGTTCCTTCTGAAATTTTCCTTGTGATTGAGCTCCAGTTTCAAAGCATTGTGATCTGAGAATATGCAGGGAATAATGTCGGTCTTTTGGTATCAGTTGAGTTCTGCTTTGTGACCCAGTATGTGGTCTATTCTGGAGAAGGTTCCATGTGCACTGGAGAAGAATGAGTATTCTATTGTTTTAGGGTGTCATTTCATTCATTTTTCACTCAATTTTTTCATTTCATTTCATTTTTCATTTGCATGCGGTTTGCTTTTTTTCATTCATCCATTTGTTGTTCTGCTCTATTTCTCCTGCAGCTGACATAGGATGTGGCCTTTTATCGTTCCACTTGGGAAATAATAAGGGCTTCTCATGGCGTGGGGGGAACATGGCAAACTACACAAAGCCTCCCTAGGACAGAGCTGTGACAATGCAGATCCATGACCTGGATCACAGAGTGGTGCTTCTATTCACTGGGGAGGGAACTGCGGGTCTGTGTGGTCTAAAGCTGCTTAGGTCAGAAAGGGCATCTAATCTAAAACCTCATTTCCCAAAGAAAAGAAGGAGTTAAATCAATGGAACTAAGTCAGGAGGAGGAATTGAAAGTGTATTAGTCAGCATTCTCCAGAGAAACAACTGACCATCTATACCTACATCTCCATGTAATCTCTCTCTAGAGAGAGATTTATTAGAAACTGGCTCACACAGTTATGACCCAGGCAGGAGAAGACCAATGTCCCAGCTCAGAGAGACAGAGGGTTAGAAAGAGGGACATCTCCCTTACTCAGGCTTTTTGCTCTGGCTCAACCAGTTGGATGAGGCCCAGCAGTACTGGAGTAGCAATCTGTTTTACTGAGTAACCGATTCAAATGTTAGTCTCATCCAGAAACACTCTCATAGGCCCAGAGCAAAGTTTCACCCAATTGGGCACCTTTGGTACCAGTGGTCCAGTGAAGCCAACACAAAAAATTAACCATCACAGCATCTTCCACAAGAGTGAATGAAGCTTCTGGGTAATGGGGAACTGATACCAAATGAGGTCACAGAGGAAGAAAAGAGAGATTCCCATCTAGGACGCTGTGCAAGTGCATTTGAGGACCTTTAAAGTGTTTTGAAATTTCATGGAGTTTTATCCACATTTTCCATGTTTTAATCCTTGTGGTATTGTTGATAATACCTTCAAATCTGGCTTCTAGTTAATTAAATCCTCTGTATCTGCTTAGCCCTCTAGTTGAGTTTATAATTTTAGTTATTTCATTTGTCAATTCTAGAAGTTTCACAGCACATTTTTGGTAATCTTTCATCTTGATATCAATACATTCTTTTGAAAATATACAGATTTTGTCATTTGCAGTATGTTGTCTTTGCAAGCTTTTCTTCTCCTTTTCCCTCCCCTCCCCTCCCACTCCCCTCTCTGCCTCCTGTCCCCTCCACCACTCCCACCTTCTTCTTTGGTTCACATTCTTCACGTGTTGTATGGGTTTTGATTATTTCCTGAAATGTTTTTCAATAGGAATATGTTAATGCCTGGCTTCAAAGCACATTCCTGTAGAATATATTTTGTAGGTATTCCTCTAGGTACCTCCAATTCAAGTAGATATAAACTCACATTTTGGCTTAGATTTCTCAGTCCACACAGGCAATGTGAATTTCAGGCTATAAAAATTAATAAAGGGAATTCGTATATAAAATGAATGGAAATTAATATTATAAAGGCTTAATTGTTCATGTTAAAAATAACCATGTTTTGGGAGAGGAGTGTTTTCCTAGTGCATTTAAGGGGTTGACCTTAAGCTCCCATCTTGCAACCTGGAGGTCTTGTCTACTGCAAAAGAACTCCAGAAAAAATCTCTTCAAGCTCTTTGGAAAGGCCCATATCAGGTCTTGCTAACCAACCCTGTGCTGCCAAACTCCAGGGAATAGGCTCTTGGATTCACGTGGCACATTTGAGGAAATTTCCAGATTCTGTGGGACCTGCACACCATGCGGTGACCTAAAGGTACAGATTTCCCAGCACTGAAGTGGATGGCATCTCAAGAGACAGCTTTGCCACGATGCCTGGATGAGACCCATGTACCTTTTCTCACCCTTGCTTCCTCTCTCCTTCATGGAAAGACAGTCCCCCAATCCCACATTTACCAAATCCTTGCAGAAGGGGGCAGCATTTATTTTTTGTTATGATCTTTCAGAACCAGCCTCCTCATAATCCCATGACAAACTGATCTTTTCCCTTGTTTTTGCTGGAGGGCAGACGTTTCTGAATCAACAAAAGTCTTTCTTTCATCGGAACCGCTAACAGACTGGATTCTTAGCCACATTCATGGTCTCCGCATTTGCATACTTACAGGCTGGATAACAGTTGGGTTCTAAATAGGTCTTTGAGATACTAAAATTCTAAAGCAGCTTTGACATCTTGGTGTTTTGCAAATAGTTGTGTCATGTCTATACCTGCACTGCATCTTCCCGAGGGCACTCAGTTAATTCTCTGATGGGCTGCTTGAGGGTCCCACTATTCTGTTTTCATGGCTGTTTGAAGCAGGGACTCCAGGAGGCATGCATGTCTCTGGTTCTGCTTCCATAGGGAGAACTGTTCTCTCCTAAGTCACAATAAGTGCCAATAACTATTTTCAGTTGGCTACTTCCCAAACTAGGGTCCTGATTTAGAATAAAGATACAATTTGGAATTTTCATGTGACTTTTTACTTTTCTTGAAGATTTTCTTTATGTATTTGCTTAAGAGAGAGAGAGAGACTATGAGGTGGAGAGGCAGGTAGAGGGAGAGGGAGAATCAGACTCTTCTCCTGAGCAGGGAACCCAATGTGGGGTTCTATCTGATCCCAGGACCCCAGGATCATGACTGGAGCTGAAGGCACATGCTTAACTAACCGAGCCACCCAGGGGTCCTGATTTTATTTATTTGAGAGAGACTGCATGTGTGAGCTCTTGTGTGAGCAGAGGGAGGTGCAGAGGGGGAAAGAAAGGGAGAGAGAATCCCGAGATAAAGAAAGATCACCCACAACAGAACAGGAACTACTTACTGACATCAGGAGAGTGAATCAGGGGGGCACCTCCACCCCCTGCATTTGGAAGAGACTCAAGTCAAAGGCAGGCAGAGGAGCAGGAAAGCTTTTGGGTGGTGAAAGGGGAAGGTCAGATGACAGGTTGTTGGGGTGGGGGAGCAGGACAGGAGCTGACAGAAGAGGGCTGTTCTATGTCATAGACCATATCTGAGAAGCATATGTGTTCCTCCTCTCAGTCTCAGTTTTGGGGGTGTGTGTGCTAAGTTGGAAGCAAGAACAAGAAAAGCTATCTGGGGCCGATCACTGCAGAGATGTGACTTGGCTTTCCAGGAGGGCCGCTGCATAGCTTGTTGGTCTGGCCCTCCCTGGGTTCTTGTCAGATTTAGAAAGTTCCATAGACCTTGGAATCCCTCTCCTTAGCTGTCTTCAGACAACTGAACACCTTCTATGGATAGAGAAACTGTATTCTATAACAACTATGATTAGTACTGTACATAATAATTACAATTATGATCAATAATAATTGCTATAATCTACATATTATTCAATGTACAAATATTAATATGTATGAAGTTACATACTCTATATATGATGCTATAGGATGTATGTAATTATACATATTTTTAATAATTATGATAACATAAGTGATAAACAAAATCAAAACATAATAAAGTAATACATTAACAAAGTATTAAATAATAAAAAAATTTATGGTGAAAATGATCGGCTAACTGGCAGCCAGAAATGCTCCTTTTCCTCCCTTGTTCTGAGCTGGTCACAATGCTTTAGGCTGCCAGGTGTCTGATCTCCAGATAACTGAGTTTTTCTGTACATGGATTACCAGTGTTCTAGAGAATGAGCCTTGTTCTAAATTTAGTATTTTATACTGAAATTGCTCAAAATTAATCATATATATAAATGTAAAAATATCTAAAACTTTTAGAAAAGATAAAGGAAAAAAATCTGTCATATTAGGTTTAGACATAATACAAAAAAATAAAAATTAAAACCCAAAACTCCATAAAAGACATTGCTAAGAGATTGGAATGGTTAGCCACAGAATGGAAGAAAATATTTTTATTTCACATGCCCACAAATAACTGGTGTACAGAGTATATATAAAGGAAACTCAAAATAAGAAAACAGAATCCAGTTTAAAAATTAGCAAAAGACATGAATAGCCACTTCACCAAAGATTAAGGGTTAACTAAAAGTATAGTCAACATTGATAGGCACTACAGAAATGCAAAATGAAACCATGCTGAGATGCTACTACACAACAATTAGATGGCTTAAATTTGTATGTACGTGTGTGTGCGTGTGCGTGTGTGTTTCTATGTATGTGTTTAAATGTACACAAAGTGACAGTATGCATAGCAACTGGAACATCCACAACATTGCTGGTGGGAATACACAATGGTACAGCCTTTTTGGAAAAGGTTTGGTAGTTTCTAAGAATGATATACATAAACTTACTTGTGACCCAACAATCCCACTCCGCTCCCCCACTTTTTTTTTTGGTGAGAGAGAGCACATGTGCGTGTGCTCAGGCACATGGAAGCAGGGGGAGGAGCAGAGAGAAAGGGGGAGAGAGAATCTCAAGCAGGCTCCATGTCCAGGGCAAAGTCCCACACACTCAACCTCAGGACCCTAAGATCATGACCTGAGCCAAAATCACGATATGGAGGCTTAATCGACTGAGCAACCCAGGCGCCCAGAACCTATTACTCTTTAGAGAAGCATCAAATCTAACTATCTTCTCATACAAACACAGTAGCTGGGAATGCAAAAAAAACTGCATATAATAGCATCTTATCCCATCTAAATGTCTGTTCTTTAATTTATTTAAGTGGACTCCAAATATTTTAGCAATCAGGAATTAGAAACGTAATGGGTCGGCGCCTGGGTGGCTCAGTGGGTTAAGCTGCTGCCTTTGGCTCAGGTCATGATCTCAGGGTCCTGGGATCGAGTCCCGCATGGGGCTTTCTGCTCAGCAGGGAGCCTGCTTCTCTCTCTCTCTCTCTCTCTCTCTGCCTGCCTCTCCATCTACTTGTGGTCTCTTTCTGTCAAATAAATAAATAAAATCTTTAAAAAAAAAAAAAGAAAGAAACGTAATGGGTGCATGTTCCTGGTTGATTACAGCAAATCCCTGGACTTGCCTCTGTTTCTTTGTACCTGATGTTTGTCCTCACTCCCAAACAACCTTGACCCTATTTCAAACCTTTTATCTGCTGTTCAACCTCAAGTAAACATCTGGTTCTATATCTTTACTATTGCTATGGTCCTTTTACGTCTCATAATGACTTCTGATATTATGTAGGAAACTGTAGACATGGAAGAAAATTTAGGCCATTGACCTGCATTACACCATCTTCTCCACATCTATATTCTGGCATTTCAAAGTAGTTCACAAATAACTTGAACTATTGGATAAAAACTTAACAAGAATGTGAGCCATGAGATTCTGGATATCAAGTGTGCTATCTCAGACAAAAAACTTTCAGAAGGTGTTAGGGAGTTCTTTAACAGCCTCAAGACTCTAACTTCTCTGTGTCTTATTCAGTGGGTTCTGATGATCTAGAATGGTTGGTGCCATCTCTTAGGCATTTATGGAATCTTCAGACTTGAAAGGTCATAACATTTAAAGAATATGATGAGTTAATATGATCAGGAGTCATAGATGCTTTTTCCAAGACTTTTACATACCAGGGTCTTCTGGCTGGCATTACCTGCAAAAAAGATACACTTAGAGCCCTAAGCCTGAATATTATTTAATAGCATCTTTCAGTGTTTCTCTTTCTTTTCTTCTTTTTTTTTCTTTTCTTTCTTTTCCTTCCCCACCCCTCCTTCTTTGAAATAATCTTTCAACTAACATCTTCTTCCATGAATAGAAGTCTTTTCTTTTTCTTTTATTTAAATTCAGGTTAGTTAACATATAGTGTATTATGGATTTCAGGGGTAGCAGTGTTACTCTTCTTGATGATGGACTACAGATGGAATGTTTTTCTTTACTTGTAGGCATGGCTCTGGATGACCCTTACATTGGCAGTCCCAAGTCATATAAGCTCTAATATCAAGCCTCTCAATTCCCATTTTGATGTTCTTTCTAACAGATTCAATTTTATCTTTGTGCTTCTCTAGTGTTTTATTAAGGGGAGGATATCTAATCTTGCATATGATTTTCATATGTTGACATGAAAGATGTATTTCATAATCAAAATTCATCCAGGGAGACAAGATGGATCAGTCTCTCTGCAATCACTTCCTGTTGCTGTCCAAATCCCATCACAACCTATCACAGAGATCTGTATAACTTTGGGGGCTGCCTATACTCAGTGACTTGATTCCTGGGTTTACTATTCAGACTTGGCCTTTCTATTGACTCAGAATGGAATACACTGACACCAGTCTAGGACTCCTACACTCTGGCACAGACTGCTTTATTGAGAAGTATTTAGGTAATTAAGAATTCTATAGGCAAGTGACATCTGTGACAAGGAGCACACACATGACCAAATTTCATAGATCCTACCACCACACCCAACGCCATCACATTGCCAGAGCAAGGGTCATGAGTGTTAGTTTTCCTGGTATCAAAAGGGTATAGGAAAGACTGGATGAATTCACTTTGGACTTCCTGTACTATCTAATAATCTCATTTGGTATCAATACGAGGGTGAATTACTTGGTAGGGATGCCATAATAAAGTACTACAAATTGCATGTCTTAGACAAAAGAAACATACTGTTTCAGAGTTCAAGCTGGTAGTCTAAAATTAAGGTGTTGGCAGGATGGATTCCTTATGAGGGTTATGAAATAAGATCTGTTCTAGGCCTCTCTTCTTGGCTTGTCAGTAGCTGTCTTCTCCCTATGTCTCTTCATATCATCTTCCGTCTATGTGTCTCTGTCTCTCTGTCTAAATATCCCCTTTTTATCAGGATAATAGTTCTTTTGGATTAGGAGCCACCCTAATGGCCTCATTTTAACTTAACTCTGTAAAGATCCTATTTCCAAAACAGAATCACCTTCTGAGGTGCTGGAGATTATGACTCTAACATATTTTTTGTAGAGTGTAGGGAACAGAATTTAGCCTAGAACAAAGAATATGAAATAATTTAAGTGGATAGCCTCCCATATACTCAAATAATTTCTGATTCCTGTAATAAAAATTGATACTACTGTTGAGTCAGATGGGTCAGTCATTTATCTCATCCCCAAATTAGGGATTGAATATGTGTTAAAATGTGCAGATAGGCTGAGAAGTATTTTCCTGATTGGCAGTCATAAAAATAGAAAAAAAATATATAATCAGATATGTAATTTGACCTTGTGAACCTGGTGTTTTATTGCATAAATTGCTAGGCTAATAGTTGAGACCTTCTGTTGGTAAAAGGGTAGAATATATTCTCAACTGGGATTATTTATCTACCCTTTTATTTAAAAGCTTTGATACTGTATGATTCTGATGTTACAGCTACTATTTCTAGAGCTATATCTCTCTGTCTGTATACTGAAGGAGTATAGTCTAGAGCTTTTAATAGCAGAAATATATATGTATAGAGAGGTTAAAACATAGCCAACCATCTGTACCTTTTTTTACTTCTTGTGTTACCCTGATTGTTTGACATTTTAATAAAGATAGCACTTAGAAATTAAATTTGAACTAGAAATTATACTAAACTTGAGGCACCTGGGTGGCTTAGTGCGTTAAAGCCTCTGCCTTCGGCTCGGGTCATGATCTCAGGGTCCTGGGATCAAGTGGCATATCAGGCTCTCTGCTCAGCGGGGAGCCTGCTTCCCCATCTCTCTCTGCCTGTCTCTCTGCCTACTTGTGATCTCTGTCAAATAAATAAATAAAATCTTTTAAAAAAAAGAATCACTGCTAAGTTTCCTAAGAGTAACATCTCACATGGGTACAAATATATACATAATTACATAAATATACATATGTATGTATATATACAAATATAACTATTTTTCATTGATGGAAGCATGAGAATCAATATCGCTCTTCTGTTTATCCTTCCAGTGCCATAAATGTGTGATTATTTTTACCCCACCTGATTTGAAAATTGATTTGAGATAGCCTATACAATGAAATCAGTCCAACAGTATAAAGGTAATCTAAAAACTTGTAATAAAGGTAAAGATCAGTAAAATAAATTCAATAGTGTGTTTACTATGTAAAATACATGACAGTAAACACATTACATTAAAGAAAGATCTAATCCAAATATACCAGGATGATTTATCATTAGAATATCAGGCAATGTATCACTGCACCAAAAAATGATGTATCTTGATAGATGTCATAACATTTTTTAAAGATTTTATTTGCAAGAGAAAAAGCACAAGCAGGGAGAGGGGCAGAGGAGAAGGAAAAGCAGACTCCTTGAGCAGGGAGCCCTACATGGGGCTCCATCCCAAGACTCCCAAATCATGACCTGAGCCAAAGGCAGATAGATGCTTAACCTACCAAGCCACCCACAGGCCCCATAACAACATTTTATAAACTTCAATATTTACAATGATTACAAACACTAGGCATAAAAGAGAACTTTTTGAGTATGACAAAACCTGCATATTTAAAGACATCATATATGTAATGAACAAATTTTAAGACATCCCATCCCTTGCCAGTTGCTCTTTTGTTTAACTTGTTTCTCTGACTTTTCAGGAATTCCACATTTGGAGCTCTCTAGTTTACTTTCCAACCTTGGAACCCAGAACTCATTGATTCCATTCAACTAATAACATTCCCTGTTTTGGTCCTGTCTGTCACCTTTGGAGGCTAGAAGAGATATATACTCTCTAAGGAGATAATTAGCCATTCAAAAAACCTCCAATTTGCTAATAGACCAACTAGAAATTATGAAAAATTGTACAATTTTAATTGATTTGAACAATTCCTTATTTGTAAACTTCATGGTTTGTTTCTCAATTTGTATATACATTTTATATTCTTGTTTTTATTTATTTTTTAAAGATTTTATTTATTTATTTGACAGAGAGAGAGATCACAAGTAGGCATAGAGGCAGGCAGAGAGAGAGGAGGAAGCAGGCTCCCTGCAGAGCAGAGAGCCCGATGCGGGGCTCGATCCCAGGACCCTGAGATCATGACCTGAGCCAAAGGCAGCGGCTTAATCCAGTGAGCCACCCGGGTGCCCCTATATTCTTGTTTTTATAAGAATATGAGTATACAGTACAAATGTATGTGCACATATTATGTGAACAGAGAAATGTCATAAATTTATGATTCTCAAACGATGTTTATGAGTACATTGTTTTTGTTTTATTTTTAGAACACTATTAGAAATACTAGGAATACAGCTCTATTAGGATATTTCTGACAGAGAGTGTGGATCTCTGATCAATAGATCAGACAGATCCCTACAAAATAATTTGGGGAAAGGAAGATACAAATGGAAGAAATAAGCAGAATTTGGAGTCCTTGAGATTACAAATTAATAATGTAAGTTCTTAATATATTTCTTATAAGTTGTGAAAACTGGATCACTGTGTCTCTATCATGGCTATGAATATCAGTTCTGTTGAAAGCTTATTTTTACTCTTTGTGTTTTTTAAAATTTCATTTTTATTTTATTTTATGTCTGTTTGTTTAGTGTTTTGATTTATTTTTCCTTTTTATTGAATGTTTTCCTTACCTTGTAATTTCTAAATCAGAATCTCAAGTTACGATACTAAGCGATTGAAAATTTAAGTCTCTAGTATTCTATAGAGATACATATGACAACAGAAATACGTTTTAAATCATATTATTAAGTAAAAACAATTCTTAGTGTTCTGTTCTTAGGCACAACACAATTTAAATATCTATATCTATATCGATATTGATATCGATCAATATCGATATAGATATAGATACACATTTACACAATTTAAATATCTATATCTATATCGATATTGATATCGATCAATATCGATATAGATATAGATACACGTTTACACAATTTAAATATCTATATCCATATCGATATTGATATCGATCAATATCGATATCTATATCAATATTGATATATATATCGATATAGATATAGATATTTAAATTGTGTTGTGCCTAAGAACAGAACACTAAGAATTGTTTTTACTTAATAATATGATATTATATCATATCAATATATATCAATATAGATATAGATATATAGATCTATAGATCGATATAGATTGATGTATATCGATATAGATATAGATATTTAAATTGCATATATATATGATATATATATCGATATAGATATATACACAATTTAAATATATAGATATAGATCTACCTATATATAGATATACATCTATATATAGATATATAGATATAGATATAGATATATAGATATAGATATATATAGATACATATATACTTATGCATATGTGTGTATATACATATATACACATATACACATATATACATATATGCACATATATACATATACATATGTATAGATATATACATATACATATATGTATATCTATATCTATATATACATATATCTAACTCAAAGTTTTGAGTAAAAGTCATAGCAAAGGAAATCCACCGGAGTAGTTGCCCATGATGAAGGGCTGATAATGGACCTTGTAATCAGAGACAGAGAGGGAGAAATAACATAAAATAAAACAATAGAGAAATTGTGCATGAGTTAGTATTTGTGGTAAAGACTGAGTCTTTATTCACCCACACCACTGCCTCCTATGAGCACATTGGAAGACTGTGTCTTTTAGACTTCATATGAGTTTATTGCAACCATGTAAGTGAGTTCTGAATGTTGAAATGAAACACAGCACTTTCAGCCTCATCATTACACCTTGTGCATAATCACCCCCTTTGTTCTCTTTTTCTTCTGCTTGTGAATTCAACATCACAGATTAAAAGATCTTGGATACCTGACTTACCATGGAAAGTCTGCCTGACTCATCACACTGGACTATGACTAGGTGAGAAATAATCATTTAGGCTGCTAAGCTAGCGAGATGTGGTGTCATTAGAGTACCTAGCAATAATCACCCTTAACAGGATGATGATGGGGTACCATGAAGCATACGATTCAATAAAAGTCGTTTCTGTGGGAGAAATGTAAAAGAAAAGGGGAAAAGAAAAATAGAAGAGGAAAGGTTCCACATAACAATATTTTATGAAGCCTCCATACAAATCAGTGTTCATACATATTATTATATAAGCAAACACAGAGAAGATAATTCTTATTTAAAATATTCACAAGTTCAAGTTTTGTCCATATTAGAGTAACTGGAACCAAATATTCCTTTCTATTATTAAAAACCAGATAACCCAAATAAAAGAGTTGTTTTCAAAAATTGGAAAACACAGCATGGCAGTGAGACACATAAGGGAAGGAAAAAAAAAGAGGTTAAAGTCATGGTTACTTCATTTGCTATCTAAAAACACTTTCTGGATCATGGCACTGGGAGGAGAAATCCAATGGTAACTGTGTTGTCTTGTTGCATTGAGAAAACAGATATTACTTTTGGGGAATCCTGAGCCAGCTGGTCATGCAAGGCAGAATACGATAAAGGATGGAGGTCGGCAGAGGGATCTTTTAAATTGTGGGTGCATATTAATCTGTGCACACAGAGGAGTAACCTTCATCAGACTAAGAAGGTGAAAATTCTCAGGAGCTCTGTGCTGGATAATTCAGAGATCACACAGACCTGGGAGTCATTTGGATAACTGGGGTGTTCAGGAGATACACATAAAATGTTTTGTTGTTGTTGTTGTTGTTTGTTTGTTTTTTAGCAGAAATGAACTAACCTAGAGTAAAGGGTATTATAGACCTTCCCTACAAAGCTTAAAAAGAAGTGTCCAGCAAACCAAAGTAATCAGTTAAAATGTACATTGCCCCCAAATGTATCTATGAATGACAACAGTCTTAGTCAAATTCCAAACAGACACCTTATAGAAATGGAAAAGTACATTCAAAATACATGCAGAAATGAAGACAACTTAGAATAACCAAAATAATTTTGAAAAATAAGAACAACTTTGGAGATTTACACCACTTAAATTCAAGATTCACTATAAAGCTCAAAAATCATGACAGTGTAGCATTAGCATAAAGTTAAGACAGAACTGAATGAGGGCTGCCAGCCTGGCTCAATTGGTGGAGTATGTGACTCTTTATCTTGGAGTTGTGAGTTCAAGCCCTGTGGTGGGTATGGAGGCTACTTAAAAATTAAATCTTGGGGTGCCTGGGTGGCTCAGTGGGTTAAGCCTCTGCCTTCGGCTCAGGTCATGATCTCAGGGTCCTGGGATCAAGACCCACATTGGGCTTTCTGCTCAGCAGGGAACCTGCTTCCTTCTCTCTCTCTCTCTCTCTGCCTACTTGTGATCTCTATCTGTCAGATAAATAAATAAAATCTTACAAAAATAAAAAATTAAAATTAAAATTAAAACTTAAAAGGAAAAAAAAAAAAGAATAAAAGTGAATGGACCAGAATAGCAAGACCAAAACTAGAACCACATACATAAAGCCAATTGGCATTTGACATAGTTACCAAGGCAGTTCAGTAGGGATAGAGATCATCTTTTCAACAAATTATGCTGAAAATAGGGGCTAACCGTATACAAATAATAAAATGAATCTCAAATTCTACCTCACATCATACACAAAAACAAACTCAAAATGAGTCATTGACCTAAGTGTAAACCCCAAATTATGAAACTTCTAGAGAAAAGAATAGGAGAAATTGATTTTCAGTCTGGCAAAGATTTCTTAAATAGAATGAAGAACACAGAGTTGTACTTCCCATTTCTTGTCCACATATCAGAAGTTGGGAAGTTGCTACTGTATTCCAAGAAGTAAAAAGGTGAAGAAACTAAAAAGTCAACAGCTCTTCTGAGATCTTTGTGAGAAGTGAGTTTACAAGCAAGACTGCTGTCCCTAGAATTGGAAAGACAGGTGAATACAGAGACATAGATTACTATGGCAAAAATCCACTGGCAGAAAACAGGAGCAGTACTGTGGTAGAGAAAGCTGAACTTTGACAACCTCTAGAAGCTCAGTATGGACAAGTCTAAGAGACAAAAACTCCACAGGGACCCAGTCATATCCCTCCCACTCCCCACGCATTGATCTCTTGAAGTTTTACCAGATTCTCGTGGGAACCATGTGCATTCTGCTTTTCCCAATGTTAGCCCTGGTAAGGATTTAACCACACTCTAACCTTCTGGTCCCTTAACAGACCCTAACTGACCTAAGAGAAGCAAAATACTCAATTCCAATCCATTGAAGCCATCCTGTCCCACCTAATAGTGTAAATTTCTGACCCTCCATAAGATTGAACAAGTACAGACAGACATTCACTGTGCTTTTATTAGCTCATTCATCCAACAAATCTTTATTTGTATATCTGATGTGTGCTAGGTACTGTATTCAATGAGGATATAGCAGCAAAGAAATACAGTTCCTGCCCTCATAAATTTGATATTATAGCATAGAAGAGGTGCAGCAAATAAGTAAACAAACAAATGCACTGTGTAATTTTAGGTGTTAAAATTCTCCATGAGGAAAAATCAATTAGGTTAAAAACAGTAATGCATGAAATGGATTACCAGAAAATTTTTGCCTCTGTAAGTGAACTGTGTTCATAATGTCTGATATGCCTCCTAAGGAAACGGAGGTACCTAAAGGCAAAATTCCATGTGGACAGTAAATTATAAAGCGATTAAGAAAAAAAAAAAAACCCTGAAATGAGTAAGTTATTGAATTAAATTTGGTTAACTATGTGATTTTGCTGTTAAGATATATTGTGATACGGTGTTGAAGTGAAATTACTCTGTTTGCATTGAAAGCAAGTTCTATAATGCTTTCAAAGGCCAGGTCCTCAGACGCCATGATAGACAACAACATTGAAATATAAGAAGAGATAATGCTTAAGTCAAGTACATTGGCATAGTGACAAAAATCTAAATTCTCCTATTCCTCAGCATACACAGAGGCAAAATTTGATGAGTCATATGTGTGAAATTACCAGTCAGAACTTGCCAGTGATGAGATTCATTAAAAAGTTTTGTTTTTTGTTCTAGAGATTTAGGAAGTTCTGCAGATATTTAACATGAGGTCTAAAAAAAAAAAAAAAACACGAGGTCTGCTTTTTTTTTTTTAATTTTATTTATTTATTTGACAGACAGAGATCACAAGTAGGCAGAGAGGCAGGCAGAGAGAGAGGAGGAAGCAGGCTCCCTGCTGAGCAGAGAGCCCGATGTGGGACTCGATCCCAGGACCCCGGGATCATGACCTGAGCCGAAGGCATCGGCTTAACCCACTGAGCCACCCAGGCACCCCGAGGTCTGCTTTTTGACTGTATTGATTAGAATTTCTTAGTATCTTTTCAAGGTGTAAAGGGAAAAATGAATGAAACAAAACAATTAAAAGACCAAAATGACACAATATTGGGCAACTAATTTATTTTAGGTACCAGGTAAAGCACTTTCTTTAAAAAACAAAAACAGTGGACATTTATTCCTCAATTTTTGTGCAAGAGTGTAAAGATGCATTTGAAAGAACCTGATGCTAGAGATAATCAGCCGTGGTTTTTAGGCTGACCTGGTTTATAATTAGATTAGGAGAAGGAGGGAAAAAAGGTAATTTGCCTAGTTCACATGAACGATGTTTCTGGCAAACACAGTTGTTTACAAGTTTCAAACTACACTTTACTAGAGTCAAAGGAAGACTTCAAAAAGCCCCATACAGTACAGTTTATAATTGGATGAACATCCTGCAATGTCAGTGCAAAGTAACTATGTAGACCCTCCAATACAAGATTGTGCTCATGTTTCCCAGGTTGGGTCACTGTTGCTCTTTTAACAATCATGATCACAGAAGCTTACCTTACCAAATAGCAATGCCTTTGTTTTATGTCCTATGTACCAAGGAAATGTTACAAGGTTTTCATGAAATGAATCTTAGTTTCATTAATAACGCAGATTTCTTATTAGTTTAACACTCATTTTCCTGGAATACTGCACATGTAAGTTTCATGGAAATGCTTTTAAGCTTATGCCCTTATATTGTTCAGTAAAATTACTTTCAAGATATCCTTTTGACTATGTAAACTGGAATTGTTTCATGATTTTGAAATGTAACCAGTAGGGAGGAGGAGTCAAGATGGTGGAGAAGTAGCAGGCTGAGACTACATCAGGTAGCAGGAGATCAGCTCGATAGCTTATCTAAACATTGCAAACACCTACAAATCCAACGGGAGATCAAAGAGAAGAAGAACAGCAATTCTAGAAATAGAAAATCAACCACTTTCTGAAAGGTAGGACTGGCGGAGAAGTGAATCTAAAACGACGGGAAGATAGACCATGGGGGGAGGGGCTGGCTCCAGGCAAGCGGCGGAGCAACGGAGCACAAAATCAGGACTTTTAAAAGTCTGTTCCACTGAGGGACTTTGGTCCAGAGACTAAACTGGGGTGAAGCCCACGTGGGGTCAGCGTGGCCCCAGGTCCCGCAGGGTCACAGAAGGATCGGGGGTATTGGAGTGTCCCAGAGCTTTCAGGTGTTAGAATGGAGAAGCCAGCTACAGAGACAGAGCCGAGGACTGAACTCTCAGCTCGGGGTTACCTTGAGCTGGTCCGTGGGCTGGGTGAGCTCGGAGCATGGCTGGAGGCTGGGGATACGGGAGTGATTGGGTGCTGTCCTCTGGGGGCGTGCTGAGGAGTGGGGCCCCAGGCTCTCAGCTCCTCTGGGCCAGAGACTGGGAAGCTGCCATTTTCAGTCCCATCCTCCAGAACTCTACGGAAAGCGTTCAGGGAACAGAAGCTCCCAAAAGCGAACCCAAGCGGATTACTTAGTATGGGCCCCCCGGTAAGGGTGGTGCAACACCACCTCGGGCAAAGACACTTGAGAGTCACTACAACAGGCCCCTCCCCCAGAAGATCAACAAAATATCCAGCCAGGATGAAGTTCATCTATCAATGAAAGCAGGTTCAATACCTAAGACAGCGGCGGAATTCCAGAGAAGGAGAAAGCAAAGCACAGAACTCATGGCTTTCTCCCCATGATTCTTTAGTCTTGCAGTTTATTCAATTTTTTTTCTTTTTTTCTTCTTCTGCTAAATTTTTTAAAACTTTTACCCTTTTCTTTTTTAACGTTTTTTGACTAGTTTATCTAAATATATATATTTTTTCTTTCTTTTTTATATTTTTTCTTTATTTGTTTTATTTAAAAAATTTTTTTTCTTTTTTTGTTTTTTTTTCTGAACCTCTTTTTATTCCCTTTCTCCCCCCCATAATTTGGGGTCTCTTCTGATTTGGTTACAGCGCATTTTTCTGGGGTCTTTGCCACCCTTTTAGTATTTTATTTGCTCCTTCATATCCTCTTATCTGGACAAAATGACAAGGTGGAAAAAATCACCACAAACAAAAGAACAAGAGGCAGTACCGAAGGCTAGGGACCTAATCAACACAGACATTGGTAATATGTCAGATCAAGAGTTCAGAATGATGATTCTGAACATTCTAGCTGGGCTTGAAAAAGGCATGGAAGATATTAGAGAAACTCTCTCTGGAGATATAAAAGCCCTTTCTGGAGAAATTAAAGAACTAAAATCTAATCAAGTTGAAATCAAAAAAGCTATTAATGAGGTGCAATCAAAAATGGAGGCTCTCGGGCGCCTGGGTGGCTCAGTGGGTTAAGCCGCTGCCTTCGGCTCAGGTCATGATCTCAGGGTCCTGGGATCGAGTCCCGCATCGGGCTCTCTGCTCAGCAGCAAGCCTGCTTTCCTCTCTCTCTCTGCCTGCCTCTCTGTCTACTTGTCCTCTCTCTCTGTCAAATAAATAAATAAAATCTTTAAAAAAAAATGGAGGCTCTCACTGCTAGGATCAATGAGGCAGAAGAATGAATTAGTGATTTGAAATGTAACCAGTATAAATGAAACATTTGTTTCATGGAGGGGAGGGGGAACCCACCACTAATCTCTGCTAGACAGAGTTCTTAAAATCAAAAAACCTATTCACACAAAATTATATGTAATGACTGTAGTTATCAGTTTATTACACAGATTAATCATTCTTGAACATACAAGCTCCAGAGGAGCAATTGGGTCTTTAAATAAATATACACAAGTATTTCCATCAAATGAGTTTTCATGCTTACATCCAGATAGACCTAAGCAGTTGAAAACATAAGAAAAATAAGAGCAATAAGAGTATTAACTGAGAAACCACATACAAACCAAAGAATGTGGAAGAGAGAAAGGGGCTGAAAGGACAAAGGTTGAAGGGTGGGGAGATGCAAAAGTTGTGGGACCAAAGCCCATCACACTTTATGTACTAATAGCTCCAATCCATTTAAATGTTGACCAGTTAAACTTAGACCTTAAAATACAGGATGTGAGTAGAGTTTCATCTGGTTGGTCATAACTTTCACCTCATATGTAGGTCTTTCAGAAAAACATGAATACAAAAATAGCTTCGTGTTCTTCTCCTTGCTTTTCATAACTGTTCTGAGTTTAAAGGGATTCACCCAAAACAATCTCCTACAGGTCAGTGGAGCTTTTCTTCCCCATCCAAGCACACACCATACCCACCACCCCTCACCTTGCCTTTATCCAAATTCAAGTCAGTAAGGAAAACTGTTAGTCTCACATCTATGTTACACCTGGAGAAGTGGCTTGTCACACACACACTTCTCTGCTAGGAGGCAATGTTGGTACAGAAGTACAGTATTTCTAGTTTGTTGTTCCAAGTATGTACAACATGCAGCACTGCCATATCAGGTAAACATGTGCACAGGGGAAGATGAGGCGTGGGCTCATAGAAAGCAGTCACATGGAAATCAAAAGGACTTTCTCTTTCAGAGTTCCCCTATCTTTATTTGTAGAGGTTATCCAATAATTTCTTTAATTACATTGCATACTTCTGAGTCCCTTCGCGAGCTATTCTGTTGTACTTTTCTGTTTTGTAGATATGAGCAATCTCAGGCACTAAAGGTTCATCTGGATTGGGATCATACAACAGAGAACAGATGGACAAGAGTACTTTTGAAATAGTGTTGGAGACCACTGTGACTGGAGAATATCAAGACCAATGCTTCCATTACTGTTAATATTTGGATGATAAATTCTTTTTGTAAATGCAACCTCAGGTGGCTTGAAGGAGTAATCTGTTGGGAAATGAATTTTCAAGAAAAATACTCCACCCTGATAGGGACTGACATTCTTGTGGATTCTCTACAGAGCCATCTTAGGAGGCAGGCAGCAGTTGGCCCCAGGCAGGGATGGGGACAGAGGAGGGACTGGGAACAGGCGAGGGGGAGCGAGGCTGCCTCCGTGATGGTGGGTCAGCCACAGAAGATGGGGAGCTCGGGAGCGCGGGTCCGGCAAGATGGACTGAGGGCAGGGGCCCACTTGACTCCTGAGCCTGCCGCAGTGGTCACCGCATCACCCAGTGGCAGCCCCTTTATGTGCTGCCCTCCAACACGCCAGCTGCCTGTACCCAAGGCACCACTGCCAAAGCTACCGCTTCCACCTATTTTCACTGCCCCTGTCTCAGCCGCCACAGATCCCTCCGCCAGGAAGCAAGAGTCCAGGCCTTGGGCTTCTCTGGCGCCATTCAGTGGGACAGCCAGAGGGACTGCCTGTTGCAGGTGGATGGAGGGACACGCTGGCGAATGGGCGGGCAGCACCCCTGGGGTGGTAAAGCACTTTTGTATATATTATCTCAATGCAAAGAGGAGAAAAAAAAACAAAATACTGACATATGTAGTGGGGGATTTTTGTGACTCTAAACATTTCTTCCACTTATCATTAGTAAGGGATAAAGTGAAGGCAAACTCTGGATGTTTTTAAATAGTGTTTATTTCTGTAAGTGTATCCTACTGGAAGAATGGGGCCATAGGGTCTAATTCTCAGTCCCAGGGACTGTGGTTGCTTTGAAGTTCTCACAAACTTTTTCTTTTGACTGAATCATCTATTTTACTGCATAAAAACAGATTAAAAAAAAAAGATTACTGTCAGTATCAATTGAAAGGGTGGAGAACAGAAACATTCAGTGAATTTTTGCTGTTCATTGGGACATACCTTTATCAGCATATAACCCCCCTAAGACAGACCATGGAGACTAGATCAGGTCTGGGTGTAATGTGCTGAATTTTGGTGCAGAAATGAAGGGTAAAATATTTGTCTCCACGAGGACAGATCCATTACTGCACTTTTCAAAATGTCAAGATTACATTTGAAAAGTAGTTGCAATTTTCTCCCATTTCCTAAAGATAATTCTCTGCTTGTACTTCCCACATAAAAATCCATGACTTAATGAAAAATTTTTTTAACAGTATTAAGATAATAATCCCAACCTAACATGGCTTAGAGTACAGTTTATTTTTTTCTTAATATCTGGATTCCAGGGAATAAAAACATAACATTGTTGGTGATTTAGTAATATTTTGTCTTTTTGACCACTTCAGTTTTGTAGGAGGTCATAATTTATTTTAGAAGCTTTGTCAAATAAGGAATCACTTTTGGAATTATTAATCCATAAAAGAAGAAAACATATTCCTATATGTTTGAGATATTTCTATATAAAACAGCCTACCTCAGATAAATTGAATCTTGCTATATAAAAAAAAATGTACATTTGTGTATATTTGGTATACTTTACAAAGTCCTGATTATATATGCAATAGCAGTACAGCTAAACATTGCAGTATACTCTACAACTATTAAACCATCAAAGTTTATTGTGGTGCAAATGTTAAAAATACTAGTAGCTATTTAGAGTTAGATATTACATAGCGATGTTTAATGAGATGGAATGAATGAGAAATGCACAATAAAATTCTCAAATAATTTTAAGGAAAATTAATTTCAATTTATTAGAAATCTTAATGTAACAAATATTTTTAAAAGCCCAGGTAAGGGAATTCTGGTGGGTGGTCAGTTGTACAAAATCAGTAACTTTAAGCATTCAGTTAAAATTTCTGTCACCATGCTGGGGCGTGAGAGGACATATGGACAAGATTTCAAAGATTTAAGTAAATTTGCAGATGTCAACAGGTAATTTGCCTTTATATTGGACAATTATTTTTAGTCCATAAACCATTGATACAGAAAAATGGTACAAAAATTATGGCCTTTCCTTGCAGAAATTAAACAGTGTATCTTTGTAAGAAATGCTCAAACATAAAACATAATTTAGATTCAACTAAATATTATAAATATTACAATTTCTGTATGTTAAAAACAGGCATTTTCACATGGATCATCTTTTTTTCAAGATTTCATTGGTTTTTTTTGAGAAGGAGAGAGAGGGAGAGAGTGTGGGCACACAAGTGGGGTGGAGCAAGGTAGGGGCAGAGGGAGAAGGACAAGCCGACTCCCCACTGAGCTGGGAGCCAAATGCAGGGCTTGGTCCCAGGACCCTGAGATCCCACTTGCACTGAAGGCAGCCACTTTAAGAGAGTGAGCCACCCGGGCACCTCTTCATGTGGATTGTCTTACGTCATCTTCACAATGACCTTGTGGAGCAATTATTTCAATTTTAAAGATAAGCAGATTAGACTTAGAGAGTCTAAGGAACTTGTTCAGAATCTCAGCTGCTTGATGGTTGATGTGAACCTTAACTGAGCTCTTCTACCCCAATTATAGTGCTTTTTCCACTACCTACGCCAACTCAAATAATTAATAGCCTCATTTGGACATCTCAATAAATCTCTGATTTGTTCAGTAAATATCTACAAGATTTCTAGTATTTCTGATATTTCTGTGTTACATAGTGGAGATTGAAGAGTTACCTTGACGATCTCAAGTAAACTTTGTTCTTCTGTATGTTTTTAGTATGTTGTTTTTCTCTGGCTGTTTTCAAAACTTTCAAATTAAGCATAAATTTGACTGTACGTGCATAGGTGCTATTTTATTTGCATTTACTATGCTTGTGCTCTAATGAGCTTGAATTTGTACATTTATGTTTTTCACCAAATTAGAGAAATAAGCCACATTTTTTTATCCAATTTATTCTGTTCCTTTATTTATTTATTTATTTTTCTTTCCTGGTACTATCACTGCATATATGTTAGACCATCTTCAATTGTTGCCAGTTTTATGAGTCTGTTCATATTTTGCATTTAATTGTCTCTCTAATTTATTATTATCTATCTTAAAGTTCATTTACTTTATCTTCAATATGTTTTTAATACCGTTAGGTGAAATTTTTATTTCAGATTGTATTTTTCACTTTTTAATTTCTTTTTTATTTTTCTTTTGTAGCTTCTATTCCTTTGCTGAGATCTGTCTTTTTATTCATCTTCAATGTATTTCCATATCCATGAAGATAATTACAGTAGCTTCTTTAAAATCTGCTCTGATTCCAATATCTTGATCCATCTCTAGTTTTGTCTTCATTGATTGTCTTTTTCTTTGAGTGTGGCATTTTTCAGTTTCATTGAAATTTGTGTAATTTGGAAATGTGTTCTGTGTATGAATTATACATTGTAGAGATTCTGGATTAGGTTATATACTTTCAAAGAATATTGACTTTTTTTTTTTTTTTTGAGTGTTGAGGTTGACAGAACTCAAACTACAATTTTTTCCATGTGGTGCATGGCAATTTCAGCCAAATTAGGTATAATGCGGTGTTTCTTATCTTATCTCTTTTTTTAGAGACCCTCCCCCCCACTCCACTCTGCCCCCTCTTAATTTTTTCAGCTGTGTAATTGTCCCAGACTCTGCCCTTCGAGGTTCATCAGTCTAATAAAAAGGTCTTATCACTTTCATATTGTAATTGCACAACATTGCACTAATGGTGTCTGCCCTCAGTCTCTGAGTGGTAAAACTAGGAAGCTTACCTAGGATTATTCTCTTCTAGCAAGTGTTTACTTACCTGTGACATCTCTCTGCTTTGCTCAGTCTTCAGTGTCCTTAGATAATTGTTTTTCTTTACATATTACACTGTAGTTTATGGAATCATATAACATGTGATGTTTGTACCAGGCTTCTTTTACTTAGCATAATGCTTTAAAATTAATTTGCAATATTGCATATATAATAGATTATTCCCTTATGTTTATATTCTTTTACTATTGAGTAGTATTTTGTTGTGTGAATATGCCACAATGTGTTAATCCACTAACAATTTAATGAACACTTGGGTTATTTTTAGTTTGGGCTATTATGAATAAAGTTCTTTAAAAAATCAGACAGATGTGTGGAAATATAGTTTTATATTTTTTGAAATTACTTGGTCATGTGTAAGTGTTACATATACTTAAACTATCAATTTTTTTTTTCAAAAGCAATGACATTATTTTATATTCCCATCAATAATGTTTGAGATTTCCTGTAGATCCACGTTTTCACTTGGTATTATCAGTCTTTTAAACTTTAATTATTCTAGGGGAGCCTGGGTGGCTCAGTTGGTTAAGCGGCTGCCTTTGGCTCACGTCATGATCCCAGGATTCTGAGATTGAGCCCCCAGGGAGCCTGCTTCTCCCTCCACCTACTTCTGCTCTCCCTCTCTGTCAAATAAATAAATAAAATCATAAAAAAAACACTTTAATAATTCTAGCAATTATATAGTATTATCTCATTATTTAAATGTGCATTTCTCTAGTGACTAATGCTGTTGAACATATTTTTAAATGTTTATTTATCATCTGTATATTTTTATGTCTTTAAAATCTCCTGCTTAATTTAAATTTGGTTATTTTAATATTGTGTTGAAATGATTCTTTACATACTCTAGATACAAATCCTTTTTGTATCTATGGTTTGCAAATATTTCTCCCAAACTCTTTTTAGCCTTTTATTTTATTACCAGTGTATTTTTCAGAACAACAGTTTCTGATCTTGAAAGTGTTGAACTTGACAGTTTTTGAAAATACTTTGTGATTTTTTAAATTAAACTTTTATAGAGCAGGTTTAGGTTCATAGCAAAATTGAGCAATGGTACAGAGATTTCCCACATTCCATCCCTCCATCATTATAAGCATTTTTCCACAGAAGTGGTATATTTGTTACAATCCCTATACTGACACATAATTATCACCCAAACCCACCATTTACATTATGATTCTCTCCTGGGATTGCATATTCTATGATTTTGATAAAATGCATAGTATCCACCATTATACATATGTAGGTATACGCATATATCCACCATTATGGTATCATACAAAATAGTTTCAGAGCCTAAAATCATCTGTGTTCTGCTTATTTATCTTTCCCTCTACCCTCACTTATAGAAACCACTGATTTTTTTGCAGTAAACATTCTGGTGTCTGGATGTATCACAGTTTATTTGTCCATTCACCTTCTGAAGGGTATCTTGGTTGCTATCAATTCCGGTAAGTTGTTCTGTAGGCATTGCTTTAAGCTTGTTTGGGGGAAATACCAAGTTCTCTAAGGTATTTATTTTAGAAATATTTAGAAATATTTTATTTAGAAATATTTTTAATATTTCTTGCAAGGCAGGACTGCTGGCAATGAATTTCAGTAATTTTTGTTTGAGAAAGTATTTCTTCTTCACTTTTAAAATGTAATTTTGTAGGGCACAAAATTATAGATTGATGGGTATTTTCCCCTGAACACTTTAAATATTTCACTCCACTCTCTTGTTTGCATGATTTTCTGAGAAGTTGGATGTAATTCTTATCTTTGTCCCTCTATAGATTAAGATTTTTTTTCCTCTGGTTTTTTTCTGAATTTTTTCTATATCTTTGATTTTCTGTAGTTTGAATATGATATGCCTTGGTGTAGTTTTTGGCATTTATCCTGCTTTCCATTCCCATGATTTGGTATCTGGTATTAATTTGGGAAAGTTTTCCATCATTTTTTCAGATAGTTCTTCTATTCCTCTCTTTCTTCTTCTGGTATTTCCATTACTTGGATGTTCTACCTCTTGTAATTATTCCACAGTCTCTGAGTAGTCTGGAGTTGTTTTTTGTTTGTTGGTTGGTTGGTTGGTTGGTTGGTTCTTCAGTCTTTTTCCTTTTGCTTTCATTTTGGAAGATTTTATTGTGATACCCTCCAACTCAGAGATTCTCTAGTCAGATGTATTAATGTCCAGTTTCCTAATAAGCTTATGAAAGGTTTTCTTCATTTCTGTAGAGCAGGTTTTTTTTGTTTGTTTGTTTGTTTTTGTTGTGGTTTTATCTGTAGCATTGCTTTTTGACTCTTTATTAGAATTTCCAAATCTGTGTTTACACTGCCCATCTGTACTTACATACTGTTTACTTTATCCACAGATCCCTTAGCATATCAATCCTGGTTGTTTTATATCCCCAGTCTTATATCCCAGCATCTCTGCCATGTCTGGTTCTTATGCTTGCTCTGTCACTTCGAATGGTGTTTTTTGTCATTAGGTATACATTGTAATTTTTAAAAATAGTTCTCCATGATAAAACAGGTAAAGGAACTGCTGTAAATAGGCCATTGGCAATGTGGTGGTGAGGTACGGGGAATGGAAGTGTTCTGTAGTCTATTGTTAAGTCCCAGGCTTTTAGTGAGTCTCTGCCTCTGGAATGTGAACTTCACAACTGTTTCTCAGGTTTTTCTTACCCCTAATGTGGGAGAGACTAGCAGGGTGAGCTGGATTTTGGTATTTCCCATTCACAGGTCTCTTAGGCTGATAACACCCCAGCACCTTAGGTTCCAATTAACCACCTTTACCTAAGGAAAGTCCTTATGAAGAGGCTAGAATATTCTGGAGTATTTCAAAGTGTTCTGGAGTGTTCAGAGTCTTTCCTCTCTCCTTGCCAGAAGCAAAGGGGGAATATGCTCTGATATTGACTGTGGGATTCTGGTCAATCTCACAAAACTGTGGGAACCTATCTGCTTCCCTATTTTCCCAGGAAGATTTTAACTCTCAAACTTGTCTACATTGAGCCTCTAGCCATTCCTCAGTTACAGTTCATGTTTTCCTATCTCAGCACAGTATCCATACCTATTCCTCTCTCAGTCTCTGCTCCAGTAACCCCCAACTCCCTTTATTTACCTGTCTGCCTCTTCAGTCTTGAACAGTGATTTGTACAGCCTTCCATCTCTTATAAATTCAAGATTTGTTAGAGTCTAAGTCCGTAATGCTTTATAGTTGTTAGGAAGGAGTGGCAACTTCCAGGCTCTTTATATAAGCAACTAAAACCCAGAAGTCCACTTAATTTTTTGTATAGAATAATTCAAAAAGTACAGAGGTCATGCGTAATTGTGTCAAAATTATATAGAGCCACTAATAAAAAAATGGTTCTTGAATGAGTATTCTGTGATTTCCTTTTTTTTTAATTAATTTATTTTTTTCAGCATAACAGTATTCATTGTTTTTGCACCACACCCAGTGCTCCATGCAATATGTGCCCTCCCTATTACCCACCACCTGGTTCCCCCAACCTCCCACCCCCACCCCTTCAAAACCCTCAGGTTGTCTTTCAGAGTCCATAGTCTCTTATGGTTTGCCTCCCCTTCCAATTTCCCTCAACTTCCTTCTCCTCTCCATCTCCCAATGTCCTCCATGTCATTTGTTATGCTCCACAAATAAGTGAAACCATATGATACTTGACTCTTTCTGCTTGACTTATTTCACTCAGCATAATGACTTCCAGTCCTGTCCATGTTGCTACAAAAGTTGGGTATTCATCCTTTCTTTCCTTTTTTTTTTTATAAACATATAATGTATTTTTATCCCCAGGGGTACAGGTCTGTGAATCGCCAGGTTTACATACTTCACAGCACTCACGATAGCACATACCCTCCCAAATGTCCATAACCCCCTCCCCCTCTCCAAACCCCACCTCCCCCCAGCAACCCCCAGTTTGTTTTGTGAGATTAAGAGTCATTTATGGTTTGTCTCCCTCCCAATCCCATCTTGTTTCATTTACTGTGATTTCTTTTTAAACCAAATTACCTAATGTGCTGAATTTCCATCAAAGTTTCTGGTAGTTTATTCTTTATTTATTTACCTACCTTCTGGTACTTTAACCAGGGAAATTACATTGCTATATAATGTATTTAATAAAAAAATTTTACACAGTCCTGTTAAGATCTGGAACAAGACAAAGATGTTGCTATTACCAATAATTATTAACCTTGCACTGGAGGGCTTGGCTAGCATTATAAGATACAAAAGCAAAACTGACCAAAACAGACAGTCGCTACATCAATGTGACTACTCCATATGCTTTCTAAGACACATTGTCAAGAGTAAACTTGACACCTGATATCATACCTTTACACTTAGTTTTAGATAATGCTGCTGTTGCTGATTTTCTTTTATAAACAAATCTTATATCCAGAAAACTCTAAAAACTAAACATTTGGGGGAACTTGTGGTAAAATCCTGTCCTGACCAGTTCTTATTTGTCATCAACCTCTGGAATGGACTCATAAGAAGCTATTTATAGGGATGCCTGGGTGTCTCAATGGGTTAAAGCTTCTGCCTCTGGCTCAGGTCATGTGGGATCATGGCCCACATTGGGATCTCTGCTCAGCGGGGAGACTGCTTTCCTTCATCTCTCTCTGCTTGCCTCTCTGCCTACTTGTGATCTCTGTCAGTCAAATAAATAAATAAAAATCTTTTTTAAAAGAAGCTACTTATATTCTTTATTCTATTTCATATTAAAATTCATATATTTTTGCTGCAGAATTATTCATGTGGGCTTCCCTAGAGCCCATATGGTTTTTATGTAATATGTAGTATATAATCCTTATTACTTCACAATCTGAATTCCATGGCACCTATGACTGAGGATTTCACATAAGCAACCTATTAAAACAAACACTTATCAATAGTATATTTTTATAATCTTCAAAACTGTGCTGCTGTAAGATAGATTCTACTACTATTGCCATTTAACAGATGAGAAACATGAGTGGCAGAGAGGTTAAATAAACACCTAAAGGATACAGAGCTTGTAGGTAGTAGAACCGAGGTTTAACTCGGCAGCCTGGGTCAACAGCTCATCTCTTCTACTGCTGCTTTCACTAATGGTGGGTGGGGGTGGGACAGGGCAATATTTTCTTGTCACCCTGTTCAACCCTAAGATAACTGTACCTTGCCCCTTTTCATTAAATTGGAAGAGAATTCTGTACTCTCATTTAAAATGTGGAATCTATACCAAGCTGCTAAAATATGAAGGTCCTTTGTGTATTGCTTATTCTTATCTATCCCAGTCACTCTGCTCTGTAATACTGACAATGGTTTCTTAATAGAAACTTCCCTTCTTGTCATACCTGAGCCAGTTTGGTCTTCTTTCTTTTGCTATGTGAATATTACTTTTGTTTTTTGCTTTCCCTTATGCCAAAAACAAAACAAAACAAAACAAAACAAAACAAAACTCCAAGTATTCAACAAAACAAAGCTTATACTTCTTTAATTTTCTATTTGGACAATCTCTCAGTAATGGACTCTCAGTTTCTGGCTTGGACAAAAAGGAGCCCTATCCTGAAAGGTTCTACATTACTCATCCCTCCTGAGCTGGTGAGCTCTGAGACTTGTCCGTGCTTGATAACTAAGAGCTACAGTCAAAGGGTATTCCATGGAAGCTGGAAATAGACAGGCTTACTTTCTTCTTTGGCAGTAGCAGAAATTTTACCCGTTCTTAGCCTGCCTAACAATACAGAATCTTCAGCCCATTGAAAATAATTTTGTCCCACCCCAGGCAATTTTGAAAAGTCAGAATATCTATCAAAAGGAGTCACAGACAGGTCTGATTCATGGGATGTTGCTATTGTAAACTCAATCCACTTGATGGTAAGCTCTTGGCAGGCAGGGACTGATCAGTCTATCCTGCATGTTTGTTTTTCATTCTGGATTTAAACAGTACCCTGGATGTCACAATTCTAACAAAATTTCTTTTATTCTAAATTAAATACATTTATCTAAGACAAAAGTTAATTGGTAGAACTGAGAGAATGGTGCTTTGCAGAATCCATGCCACTTGGTTCCTCAACCAGAGGGAAACCTGCACAAAAGTTACTCATCAAATATTTGTATGCTAACTTTAGCTCCAAAGCAATCCTATGAGTAAAGGTAGAATAAACCTCTTCCCTTATATGTAGTTTTGTTTATTGACATTTGTCATTCATGAAAAAAGAGAAATCTATCAAATTTCCAGCATCTAGAGTGATGTTGAGCACATGATAAACTTTATTAAAGGATATATATAAATATATTAAAATAAATATTTGATCATTTCAGAGCGGCTCAAATGTATCATAAGTAGGAAAAATATGCAATATATTATATATATATATACATATAAAAACATAGATATGACCTCATTTCAATAAAATCATCTGCAAGTGTATGTGAATGTGTATAGAAAAGAATAAATTCCTAGAAGGAAAGCAAATTTGTTATAAATAAAATAGTTACAAAGTTCAATGAAAGAATCTTCAAACTAATAAAAATCAAAAAATGAACAGAACAATTTATATGGCTAAGCACATAAGATGACCACCCAAGGTAGGAAGGCTATTAGTGCATAACTATGTCATAAATAAAAAATGAAATTTCAATACAGAAGTGCAGCTTAATTCCAATTTGAAAGCAAAAGGAATCATAAAATTCCCTTACCACATGGCAACAATTGTATCAGTGCATCCCTTTTCATCTTAATATGTGCTCCAGTGATTATTTATTGTTCCTATTTTTAGCAGAAGGGAGATTTTTAGAGTTTAGTCTCAGGCATGGAGAATTTTAGTATTAGCTTTTCCTATACAAGTAAGCATGGTTACGTATAGTAAGAATCTATCAGGATCTACTACTAAACTTTTTTTTTAAGACTTTATTTATTTGTTTGACAGACAGAGATCACAAGTAGGCAGAAAGGCAGGCAGAGAGAGAGGAGAAAGCAGGCTCTCCGCGGGGCAAAGAGCCTGATGTGGAGCTCAATCCCAGGACTCTGGGATCACGACCCAAGCAGAAGGCAGAGGCTTTAACCCACTTAGCCACCCAGGCGCCCCTACTACTAAACTTTTGTGAACAGATTGCTTCTCACATGAGTTTTGAGTAGGTAGTACTTTATTTTGCACTTCTTCCTTTTTAAAATTTGTGAATATACATTTGGATGATTCAGAATTCACAGTTATATAAAAAGGTATACACACAACATTAAGTTCACAAATCTTCTGGAACCCATTGGAGTACTGAAGTTGCAAGGCAGTCAACTGGTCAAAAAAAAAATCTAAGAAAAGACTGGAGGCTTCAGGGAAATACAAGATCAGAACAGTGTCTTATCAAGACAGGATGAAGCTGGACAACAAGAAGGGGTTATCTTTTCCTCACTGGCAAATCAGCTGGCTGTAAGGACCTATTTAGAAACTGTCCCTTCCCCCCTTCCCCCAGGGGATTTACTTGGAGACAAGTTCTGGAAACCAGCTCCAGGTAACAAAGCCCAGATACAAGGCTGGGTCAGACCAGGTGGAGACATCCAAACAGTCCGGGGTTGCATACTGTCTCCTTAGCTACCAAGGAGTAGGGACCCCCCCCTCTGGGAGCCTTTTTGGCGCCAATCCTAATCAAGGTGTAATAGGCTGGTTCAAATGTCTACTAGGGTAAATTGTAATTCAGTTGGTCACCTAGCATCACTGTGGAGTTTCCTGTGTGTGTTACATTTTCATTGGCCACCTGTGCGTGGCCAGGCCCAACCGCATGGCCTTTGCCCTTAAAAGCTAGTCTTTGAAACAGAGAAGGGTTGCCCTCTCTTGTAACAGGTGCGGCTCCGAACGTCCCGTTAGATTCTTGATGCTTGGCACGAAATAAAGCTTTGCTTGAGTTTCGCCTTATATCAGTCTCGGCTCCTTTAATCACAGACCCATTATTGGGGTACCCAGTTTTTTGGGGACCCAACACTGGGGTTATTGGAAAATTGGGGGAAAGTGAATGTGCATGGCAAGTGGTGAAGGCCCTGGAAACTGCAAATACTTGGAGGTCTGCCAGTTGAGGACTCATAGAACATTGTGGTCAATTTCTGAGAAAGTCTCCCTTGGGGTGCAGAACTGGAGGAGGGAAACAGTAAGTTGCTCCTGTGGATGTGGGGGTGAGGGTGATTCACAAGTTTCAACTGAGACATTACTCCTCTATCTTCCCTACAAAACTAAAAAACCTAAACATGTAGGGGGGATGGTCAGCACACCCTGGTGCTCTTGGGGCACTGGTGAAAACCCATTGCAGCTAGGGAAAGGAAATAGGAGAAAAGAAACTTGAAACCATGAATGAGCAGCATAAAGATCTACTGGACTCAAACTGCAAAGCAAACTGCAGGACTGAGAAGTAGAGACACAGTGCCTAAGACAAAAATTTATTATTTATTTATTTTCAAAGATTTTATTTATATATTTGACAGCCAGAGATGACAAGTAGGTAGAGAGGCAGGTGTGGGGGAGGGGCAGCAGGATATCCCCACTGAGCAGAGCGCCTGATGTGGGGCTTGATCCCAGGACCCTAGGATCAGGACCTGAGCCAAAGGCAGAGGCTGAACCCACTGAGCCACCCAGGTGCCCCTAAGACAAAAATTTAATCAGTAGAGAACAACTGCGCCTGTAGTACCCCACCCCCAAGCACGTACTGCAGGAAAAGAAGCATCAAGGAACAAGTAATTTGCAAAAGACAGACCTTTACTGAGGTCCATTATAAAGGGAAGATTAGCATGGAGTAAGCACTGAAATAAAAAGCCCTCTGAAAACCCCTACCCTAAACAAAGGGTAGTATTAGAATTTGAACCCTGTGGTACAAATCTGAAAAATCAGGTTTAATGGGTTCACCAAATTGCTCTTCCCACCAAAGTTCTAGCAGGAAGAAGAGCATGCCCATTTCCAAGTGTGAAAATGATTTCCCACAATCTCTTCATCCTACACAAGATGTACGTCTTTCAAGAATTAGCTAGAAAGCATACAAAAAGGCAAGGAAAAAAAAAACACCCAGCACCTTCCTAAGAAACAGAGCAATCATTAAAACCAAACTCAAATATGATAGAGATCTTAGAAGTACCTGAGAGGGAGTTTTAAATAACTATGATTATTATGTTAAAGGCTTTAAAGGAAAAAGAATACAACATGTAAGACAGGTGGTTAAATTTAGAAATTATAATAAAGATTCCAATAAAAACACCAAAAAATGCATAACACAGTCACAAAGAATGTTTTCAATGGGCTTAATAGTAAGCTGGGCATAGCCAAAGAGAGAATCCATTTACTGGAAGACAGGCATACGGAAGTCACCCAGGCCAGAATGCAGACTATGACTAAGAAGTCGTTAGATGAATGAAATAAACACAATGAAGTGAGTGGGGAAGAAAAACCCAACCTAAGTAAATGGAAAATAGTGTTTTGACTGGCTAACTCAAAGCCTTAAGGCCAAAAGAACTAAGGGGATATTGCATTCTAGTTGGTAACCTTGTTTCACATGCACCTGTGGGATGTATTTTCAAACTGCTTTGTATGAGTACTAGGCTTGAACAAATGAATACATTTTAGTCATGAGAGTCAGAGATCTCACTATTGGAGAAAGAAAGGGGCTATGTCTCAAGGTCACAGGAGCCACATTTAAAAAGAGCTCTCAGTGACCAATGCTGAAATAATCAAAGCAACACAATAAATAGTAATAATATTACATTATAACCTCCCCAATATAATATATGTCCATGAATCTGAAGACTTCAGTTTTTAGCCCAACATATAAAATGATTGGAAATCATTAGTCTTACTCTTATAATGAGAAAGCAAAACTAGACAAACTGAAAATCAGTGAGTTTCTCAGACACACCAAAGAAATGAGCTTGCAGGACAAACTGCATTCCCCAAAACTCAAGAGTCTGGTGTATCCAGAGAGATAACACTCCTGAGACTGGCTTACCTGGAGCAGGAGCTGCCAGTCAAGTTATGCAGTATGCATTAGGAATTACCAGACTGCCCAGAGACTATAGGTGGTGAGAAGGTCCTCAAGGCTGCAGTTAGAAGGGCCCCCCACACCTTCCCAGGCTTTTCCTCCAGGAACCCCATCAGATTTTCACTGGGAGATCAGAGAAAGCTCCTAAGGAGCTTGTCCTTGTTCTTCCACAGTTCTTCTCCTCTGTTGTATTCCATTCCATTCCGTTTTCCTGGTCCTGACAGGCAAAGAGGGTAGTAGGTGTTGCAAAACTCTCACAAACCCTTCCTCTCTAACAAGAGCCTAATCTCCAGGACGGAGGACATCACTAGAGCGTGAATCAGAAAACATATCCCAGTTTGGCAAAAGGAAATACACTCCATCCTAGACCAGTCATACCTTCCCATGTCACCTAAGGTGGGGTCAACAAAGAAAAGGACATGAGGAAATATACTAGAAATATTACAGCTGGAAAGGAGACTAGCAGATAGGAGTGACCAAAGCTCTGCTCCTGGAGGAGAAGCAGAAATACCTCATAGGCCAAATCCCCAAGACAGGCACATTAAAAGACGGACACTTAATCAGAAGATTAGAGCGCATCCCTTTTTTCCTCCATAACCTATCACAATACTAACAAACCTCCAGAAGTAATAAAGGTGGAATAGAAAAGGGGCTGCAAGACACACACACTCTCTAAAAACAGTACAAAAAGAAACTGAAAGCCGAGAGGGAAGAAAAACAAGATCACCAGAGTAATTGTCGCAGCCGGTGAGATAAATTGACCAGGAAACATGAGCGTAAGAGGATGGTGAAAAGAAGTTAAAGAGACAAAGAGATGGGGGCAGGAGGGACACTGAGGAGGATGTCCAACAGTGTCGAGTTTATTCAGGGCAGCGAGGCATTATATAGCCAACAGAAATAATTACAAAGAAGTGTCCATTATTAATTATACAAAGAAGTGTCCATCATTAGCTAATTATGAAAGAATTTGTTACATATGCATGAAGCCCTCCAGACTTCCCCATTAACGACTTCTCAAGGTCCAAATGCAGATCTTCCAAGGCCAGTGGTCTTTGTCTTCAGATAATAATTATAAAGAAGTAACAACAAACTTGAGAGTGTTCTTTGAGCTGTGCTGGAACAGCAAGGACCAGTTAAGAATTTAGGACCCCGCCCAAATTGCTCTAGTCTCACTAGTAAATGTGTAGGAAGTCACGTAGGCGAGTGCACAACATGTAGCACAGACCCTTTCTCAGTGCAACTCAACTTTTCCATCCTAATTGTTATGCCCAAATAATGGGTCCGTGATTAAAGGAGCGAGACTGATATAAGGCGAAACTCAAGCAAAGCTTTATTTTGCGCCAAGCATCAAGAATCTAACCAAACGTTCAGGGCCGCACCCATTAAAAGAGAGGGCGACCCTTCTCTGTTTCACAGACTAGCTTAAGGGCAAAGGCCATGCGGTTGGGCCTGGCCACGCACAGGTGGCCAATGAAAATGTAACACACACAGGAAACTCCACAGTGATGCTAGGTGACCAACTGAATTACAATTTACCCTAGTAGACATTTGAACCAGCCTATTACACCTTGATTAGGATTGGTGCCAAAAAGGCTCCCAGAGGGCGGGGGTCCCTATTCCTTGGTAGCTAAGGAGACAGTATGCAACCCCCGACTGATTGGATGTCTCCACCTGGTCTGACCCACCCTGGTATCTGGGATTTGTTACCTGGAGCTGGTTTCCAGAACTTGTCTCCAAGTAAATCCCCTGGGGGAAGGGGAGCAGGGACAGTTTCTAAATAGGTCCTTACACTAATAAGCCTTTTGTTAGGCTCTTCGGACTTTAAAGGAGACACAAGTCAGGGCCTGGTTTGGTCCTCCTCTCAAGCCTTACCGTGGCCTCTCATAAGTAATGCAAAACCACTGGTGCTTACTGCAAAAATAAACAAGCAATGTACCCAAACTCCTAGACAGATTAACATAAATCCTCATACTAATGACCTACTTACCTCAGTTACTGTTACTTTGAGCACTATGTCTGGTATCAATAAAATTCACAAGGCATTCTAAAAGAGTCAAGTCTCTGAAGAGACAAAACAAGTATCAGAACCAGACTGAAATATAAAAAAGATGTTGAAATTATCTCAGGAAATTTTAAGTAACAATGACTAATATGGTCAAAGCTCTCAAGGGAAAAGGAGATAATGTGTAAGACCAGATAGAATGTCAGCAGAAAGATGAGAACTATAAGAAAGGAGGAAAAGGAAATGCTAGATGTGAAAAACAGTATTGGAAGTGAAGACTGCCTTTGATGGGTGCCATCAGTAGACTGGGCATGATTGAGGAAAGAATCACTAAGTTTGAATATAAGTAAATAGCAACTTCTCGTACTGCAAGACAAAGAGACAAAAAGAAGGAAAAAAGGATAGGGCGGGATGAAACGGAATGGTATAAAGAAGAATCTCCCAGAACTGTGGAACAATATCAAAAGTTGTGATATACCTATAATTAGGAATATCAGAGAAGAAAAAATGGAACAGAAAAATATTTGCAGGAATAATAATGGCTGAGAATTTTCCAAATTAATGATAGATACCAAACCATAGAAACAGGAGTTTATAGAATAGAATACTCAAAATATGCACAGACACATCACAGAGTTAAACTGCAGGAAAAGGAAGACAAAGAGAAAATATTGATGGAATCCAAGTTTTGGGGGAACACTTTCCATACAAAAGAACAAGATAAAAATTACAGCAGACTTCTCATAAAAAAAGGGGGGGGGGAACCAGAGTGTAATGAGATCTTTAAAATGCTTGGGGGCTTGGGAGATGGAAAAAACTCTGCATCCACGAATTCTGTATCCTTTGAGATTATCCTTACAAAGTAAAAAAGAAATATTTTCTCAGATAAACAAAAACGGGGAGAATTCCCAGACAGCAGACTTGCCCTGCAAAAAATTTTAAAAGAAGATTTTTGGCTGGGCGCTGTCCACTGGCGTTGTGGTGGAGCGGACCGCGTGTTCGAGAGCGCGACGTGGTTCAGCTCCTTCCCAGGGCCCCTGAGAGCAAACCCGGCGCTTCCCAGACGGCTGGCGCCCCGCGGACGTGGCCACCAGCGTGGGAGGAGAGCCGCCTTCGGCGAGGAGCCGTCCCCGAGGGCGCGGGCGCTCGGTCTGTGGCTGAGCCGCGCTGTCCCCGCGAGAGCCCCTGCCTACCGGCTCAGTTGTGTCCTCCTTCCCCGGCGCCTCCTCAGCCCGGGTCGCTCAGGGTCAGGCCCGCTGGCCATGCGCCAGCCAAGCCAGGCGGATCGTCCCGTGACAGCGCCCTGCGCGGACAGGGCGAGAGACTGGAGCCCCTGAGCTGGAGACCAGCGCCTCCGCGGGGCGCGCCCCTGGTCACTGAGGAGCCAGGCCGCGCGGCAGACAGTGCGAAGGACAGTGCAGTCACGCCCGGACCTGGAGCCGCGTGAGCTGCCTGCGGGCTGGGGAGGGCCGGTCCCACGGTCTGTGGTCCTCCGAGCTGCGAGGCTGACGCTCAGCTCCCCAAGCTGTGGCTGCTCAGGGGCGTCTCGTGTTCCTCGCGGCCGCTCGGCCACTCGGGATGTGGCGGTCACCGCGACTACCCACGACGGAGCCACTGGAACGCCGCGGGGCTGTGGGTCCCGGGGCACCTGGGCCCGAGGACTCAGAGGGCCAGCAGCTGGCCTCGTGCTGACCACCCCGCAGCACCCAGCTCCTGCGAGGAGTTTCCTTCGCCTCCGTGCTCTCCTGCGACCAGAGGACACTGACCACGCTCCGTCCACCTCCGCATTCTGGTCTGTGACATTGGCGTCCTTGTCACAGCAGGTCGTTGGGTCTCCTTTACCCACAGCATAGCACGCTTTCCACCTCCCTCCTCCCTCCTCCCTCCCTCTGTTTCTCTTTCCTTGTTTTCTCTCTCTTTCCCTCCCTTTCTCTCCTTCTCTCTGTCCGTATCCCCAGCCCAGCTGTATGCACAATCGGTATGTAGTGACAGCCTAGAAGCTCAGAGCAGGAGACAAACACAGGCGCTGTTGCCCCGAGAGCACGCACCCTGCGGCCTTCTCCGCTACTATGAAAACAAAACAAAACACCCCCAAAACCCCAAACACCCCCTAATTAAAACTGTCGAGAAAGAAACAACAGGCCCCAAAGGAAGTCCCTTGTGTTAAGTCTCGTATCTGCAGACAAGACTTAATATCCAACCGACCTGCGGCTTCAGCCCTCCCTGAATGTCCATCTGGCATCGCCTTGTCAGCGCTAGTGAGGCCTCTGGCCTGATAGACCTTCTGTCCCTGTAAGAAGGCGACCTTGCCTGAATCAATCCACTCTTTGCTACAAATGGTGTTATCCTGCCTCCTTCCACCTCTGAGAGATGTTCATTGTGTGCCACTTCTGGAGCTCCTTCCTGTTTGCTAGAAGGGGTGCTGCCCAAGGCAAGAATTGTTGAATAAAGCCAATAAGATGCACCAGATCTACTCCGTTAATTTTGTTTTTTTTTTTTTTTAAGATTTTATTTATTTATTTGACAGAGAGAGAGATCACAAGTAGGCAGAGAGGCAGACAGAGAGAGAGGAGGAACAGGCTCGCTGCGGAGCAGAGAACCCGATGCGGGGCTCGATCCCAAGACCCCGAGATCATGACCCGAGCCGAAGGCAGCGGCCTAATCCACTGAGCCACCCAGGCGCCCCGTTAATTTTGTTTTTTAACAAATCCAGAAAGCAACTACTCAAGAATTCTGAGAGTTGGGGCGCCTGGGTGGCTCAGCAGGTTAAAGCCTCTGCCTTCAGCTCAGGTCATGATCCCAGGGTCCTGGGATCGAGCCCCGCATCGGGCTCTCTGCTTGGCTGGGAGCCTGCTTCCTCCTCTCTCTCTCTCTCTGCCTGCCTCTCTGCCTACTTGTGATCTCTGTCTGTCAAATAAATAAATCTTAAAAAAAAAAAAAAAAAAAAAAAAAAAAAAAGAATTCTGAGAGTTCATTAAAGTTATATTATGAAGGGAAGTCAGAGTTCAAGAAGCTGCACTGGGTAACTTTCCTTTTTTATGTTCCATCTTCCACGTGAAGACTGCCCTAGTCTGGAACAACATGCAGACACAGAGAGCAGAGTCTTGAGATTTACCCTCTATCAGTCTGAGGGCCAGGAATGGGGTCCTTGGGAGACCAAGAGGCTGACAGTATGGGAGGGAATTAGTTGTTTTCTTGATTTCCTTTTTCTGTCCTTTTTTGGCTGCCTCTTTCTCTCCTTACCATGACCTGTGGCAGCTGTAGCAGTGACAACAGGAGAACCCAAAACCCTATAAGAAAACTTGTCTTTCTGGCCAGACACATTAAACTGGATAGGAGGGCCCAGAAGTCTAAGATTTATTGTTTCTTTTCTTGTCTCTGCTGCACCAAGTGGCTGTACACAGGCACCTCCCACCCCAAGGGGAGACCCCAAGGGCTGTGAGAGCTGGGAGCACTAGCAGAGGACACACCTTGATAAGGGAATTTCCCAAGTCCATGTCTGAACAGACACAAATCCTAAGACAGCCTCCAAAGTACATCTGTGCAGAAAATACCTGCACACTGCAGTGGAGCACTGAACTTCGAGCACTAAGCCACGACAGAGACCATAGATCACTTCCTGGACAAACCCATGAGACACTAGTGCACCAGACACGTCCACTCAGGTCAGCAAGATCGTCAGGTGGGGAGACTGGAATTCTGCCCATGAAACTGAGTCTGTCCCAGCCAAACAGGGATGATTGCCTATAAAAACAAAACTCACAAAATTTAATATTTTCCAGAGCATTTCAACAGGAGACAGGAATTTTAAAATATAACATTAAAAAATACCCAGGATAAAACCCAAAGATATTTGACATACAAAGGGTCACAAAATGATAACTGATAATCCAAGGGAAAAGACAATCATCAGAGGCCAATCCCAAGATGACCCAGATGTTGAAATTATCTAAGACTTTAAGGCAACTACCTACTGTAACTACATTCCTTGAGATCAGGGTAGATAGTGAAGAGAAAGTGAAGAGCTCAATAAAGAAGGGAGAAAGTATGAAAAAAAAAGAAACAGAAATTTGGGAACTGAAACTTACAGTAGATGAAATAAAACAATTCCATGGATGGCCTTGTGTGTGGAAGACAGACAATGGGAAGTTCGTGAATTTGAAGATAGACCCATAGCAATTATTCAATGTGCAATTAATTATAATCCAATTATCCAGAGAGGAAAGCAAACTGAAACCATGGCAGAGCCATAGAACCCGGTGGGACAATATCGCAAGTCTAACACCCACATGCCCAAATGAGAGTGGAGAGACTCCAGTGCTCAGAGAGCAATTATTTGAATTAGTGGATTAATTCTATACTGGAGGTCAAACTATGCCGTTGTAATACCTCCCCAAATATGGTGCAAGACAACATTTTACAGATTCAAAAATTCAGTGATCCACAAACAGGATAAACTAAAAAAAAAAAAAAAATGTGTAGATACATCCTACTTATGCTACAATGAGGCTTAAGGAAAATATTTGAAAAGGTGAAAAATAAAGTGCTTTCCCTCAGCACAAATGAAAAACAGTGTCCCCATTTTAAGAAGTTCATTTGTGACTGTTTCTCTCTGCAGAAGACATTTAAACCAACAAATAAAGTGGAGCAGGGGGCACTGTGGCTCTGGGAAGGATGTGCAAAATATGAAGTAAAATAAAAATTAGTGGGCAAGTTATCTAAATATTTGGAACCTCAAACAAAAATTGGGTTTGATTTAGAGGCAAATAAACGAGTTGGTTACTTCTTTTTTTATCCTCTTTAGATCATCATCTGTGGTAATGACCAACAAATGAAAACACTGTAAGGTGGGTAATTAAATATAAGCAGGGTTGGCTGAACACCTTGCCTGTTTTACTTCTGAAAGTCAAGAGCCCTTGGAAGCTTATTCAAAAGGCATTAAAACATCAACTGTTTCAGGCTCCAGTTTACTCAATAAAAATGGCATTTCTCAGTAGAGGTTCTGTCGGCATCCTGTGATGACATTCAGGCCTAATACGTGGCAATGTGGACAATCTGCATATCCTGCATAGGGCCTCCTACCACACAGGGTTTCCTACCTACCAACATCCTCATTTCTTAGGAACCACAAACAGTGACGATGAAATTTCAAGGGATTTAGAATCTGAGGGCGCCTGGGTGGCTCACTCGGTTAGGTGACAGCCTTTGGCTCAGGTCATGATCCTGGATTCCCAAGATCAAGTCCCACATCAGGCTCCCTGCTCAGTGGGGAGTCTGCTTCTCCCTCTGACCCTCCCCCCTTCTCATGCACTCTCTCTCTCTCTCTTTAAGAAAAAATAGAATCGGAATGTGCAGATATCCCCTATGTGCCCAGAGTAGAGCTCTTGACTGCATGAGACAAACTTCCTTTCATAATCAGAGGCATTTTCTTAACACATATTTATGCCTTTGAAACTCCAGTTTCCAAATTCCCCATGCTTCTTACAAAAGGGAAAAGCACTCTAAAGACGAAGTATGCAGGGAAATTGAAAGAGAACTTGGATGAGAACCTTCTGTGCTGACACAGTGGGGCTTCACTGGGTCTCCAGGCACAGCAGCTCCCTTCAGTCTTGACCCTTAGCAACAGGTGTGGGAGCATCTGCGGATCTGTCCACACAGGGCCCCTCACACCCAAACAGGGTGTGTTTGAGAAGGGCATGGTTTGACTTTGAGACATATGAATCCAAAGGAAGTGATTCAGATTACAGCAAAGGTTTACTCTCATCTGAAGAAGAGTGAGCAGGTAATGTGTGATCTGCTGAATATGGGCTGAGAAGGAAGAGAAAATGATTTTTGTAATTAGAATACAGTTCTTGTATGACCTGATCCCATCATACTGAAAAAATATGTGTTCCTAGCTGTGGAGAGTGGGAACATATAGTTATCGTATAACTATTTATGCTATTTTAATGGTATTTTAACCATAAAAATTGCAACTGGGTATACTCATGAATTTTAAATGTTTTTATCCTTATATATTTCCTATGTAATTCTTACTAATGAGAGCATCTGAATAAGCACTTTGTGATTGCTATTTAATAGGAAAAACTAAGGATTTCAGGTTTTGTATTTTGAGGAAGTCAAGAATTACTGCCGACTATGATCTTCAGTGTGGCTTGGCTTCTCCCTAACATGGAGGCTGGGATGACATCGACCCTGCTCAACGTTTTGCATCACACTGCTGGAAATAAACGCCAAAAAAGCCCTAAAAAAAGATTTTCAAGCATAAGGAAAGAGATATAGATCAGACACTTGAATTTCCATAAAAGAAAGGAGAGCATCAGAGAAGGAATAAGTGAAGGTAAAATAAATTCTTTTCTTTTGTCTTATTCTTTTTTTTAACTTTTTTTTAAAAGGTTTTATTTATTTGACAGACAGAGATCACAAGTAGTCAGAGAGGCAGGCAGAGAGAGAGGAGGAAGCAGGCACAAGTTGGGCAGTAGTAGTATTGTGGATAGTTATATGAATAAGTGAAATAAATAACAATGTCACCAGAAAGAGAAGGGAAGATTTGGGATACTAGGTTATAATGTATTGGCACTTTGTGTAAAGCAGTAGATTGTTACTTAAAGATGCACTTAGATAATTTTAACATGTATATTTTAAAGCCTAGGAAAACCACTAAAAAGATTTTTTTAAAGGAAGTTGAAATTATAGAAACAGAAAGGAATTAAAATTAAATCATATAAAATATACAGTGAGTTTATACTGACATAAATAAGATATTAAATAAGTAAGAGGTTGAGAAAGAACAATTCCTCCTAACAAAAGATTTTGAATTAATAAACATAGCCTGAGGGAACTAAAAATCCACCATTTGAACACCATGGCAGTAATTGCTGTAGTCAACATCCATTGGTGAATGCCAAGACTGGTTGACAATAGAAGAAGAAATAGATTTTTATATCATCTCATTTAAGCTTATCTTTCTTAAAACACTTAGTATTACAAAGGGAAAATAATGACTTTACAATGAAGAAACCTTCATACTCCACCTTAGTGCGTGATCAAGATTAACATCACCGGTAATGAGACATATCCCATGTGCCCCCTGATAATGATGTACTAAGAAGGGTTCATTTTCTGTGGTCTTCTTCCCCAAAGTGCATACCTTTAAGATCATTGTGAAAAAAGCATAATGGAAACCCAAATTAAAGTACATCCTTCAAAATACCTGACCAACGCTCTTCAAAGGTTTCATAAAATCAGGGGGAAAAATAAAGACCTGTCAGATTAAAAAAGACTGAAGAGTCAAAGCAAGAAGATGTAAGAGAAATCTTGGTTGGATTCTGAAACAGAAAGTGAACATTTGAAAAACTGGCATCATCTGAATAAAATCTGTATTTCAACTAATAGTATTTACTAATGTTAATTTTTTTAAGCTATGTGATATAATACTATTTGGGAAAGCTTGGAGAAAGGTATATGGTATTATGTGTATTATTTTATAACTTTTCTGTAAGGCAAAAGTATTTCAAAATAATTTGTAAAAAGGTATAGAAAAGTCCATCTCAGCTTCATTTCTCTTCAACTCTATTCTTCCCTCCTTCTCAGCTTCATGTTTATCTTTTCAGTGACAGTTTATACAAATACAAAGAAATGTCAATATATGCTTAGTTTTCCCTTTTCTTCCATACCAGTAGCATAGTGTATATAGAATCCTAAACATCAGTTTATTCACTTAAAATATATCCTAAAAACTGATTCATTGAGGTCTTATCATTCATTTTCACAATTGCATAGAATTCCACTGTGTGGATACACCAATAGTTTATTCAAATAAAAATTTGAACTCGTGGGTTTTTCTAATCATTGAACTCTCAGGTATCTCCAGTCTAATAAAGTTAATATGCTGTGAATAACTTTGTACATTACATATGTTATCTCAGACATGGGAAAATATTTCTTTAAGATATATTTCCAGAATTAGGACTACTGGCTCAAAGAGTGAATACAACTATAATTGTGGTAGGTAGTTTCACCTCTCTTGCACAATAGTAGGATCATTGTTCATTCCCACCAAAAATATAATAAAGATCTGTTGAACCCAGCTTCACTGTGAGGACCCAAAAGTTTTCAAAGTATTTCATTATCTGTTACTTTATTGTTTTTCTAATAGCATCATGATGTTACTATTCCTCTTACAGATGAAGAAATTGGGTCTTAAAGAGTCTATCTTCCTCATATAAATAGCTAGCATCACTCAGTGATGAATCCATATATAGAGGTAGTCTTGTTGCTATGGAATCAAGTGAACCAGGGCAATGCTTCATGTTAGCAAACTGGGCAGATTGCTTCGTTGGTAGCAATTGGCCATATAACATCGAATAACTACCCCGATTTATTTATTTCCCTATTCTTTCATTTGTTTCTATGATCAATTTGTTAATTTTTTATTTATCTATCATTCCAGCCTGAATACCAAGAATATATATGATCTCAAAATAGAGAATCCACAACTTGAAACAGGTAAAATTAAATTCTAGTCGTAGGAATCTAGAGTGGTTATCCTTGGTAGAGTTTCAATTGGCAGAATGAAATGGGAAGCTTCTCGGATGTTGTAATGTCTTGATTCTTTTTTTGGTAATGTCTTGTTTCTTGAGCTAGATTCTATGTATGTGTTGTGTATTTTTTCGGTGTGTATCTTAGAATTAAATAAAATGTTTACAAGAAAGCATTCCATGGCTTAAACCCTTACCAGATAATTAGTTTAATTGATTAGTGTTCTTTTAGTTAGTTTAATTTAATTTAGTTAGTTTAGTTGAGTTAGTTTAATTAATTAGTGTTCTTTTCTTTACCTTAGTAAGAAGTAAGAAGGGCGTTCTCATTCAGTCTTCTCTATGGCCAAACCTTGGCATAAGGATAAAATTTCCATATTTAGATGTGCAAGAAATCATTTTTGTATATAAGTAATGATTTGATTTCTGTTGATTCTAGGATGGCACAAAAAGATGGAATACCAGTTTGATATAGGAAAGTCATGTAAAGGTCCATGGGCTTCCTTCCATTCATGTTAGTAACTGCAGATACACTCAAGGTTCAGCCTTACTATATAGCTCTTTGAAAGTGGGCTTCCAACAGAGCCCAGGCAGAGAAATCCTTACCGGGCTCTGAGTCTTGAGTTCCAACCTCCCTAAGTGCACCATATAACTAATCTTCAATGAGTTTGGAAGTTTCCTCTCTGTGTTCCCCAGTGTGTATGTCAGTGTTCTCCAGAGAAACAGGATAGGATATATTAGTTATGACAGAAGATATATATCTATAGATAGATAGATAGATATAGATATAGATATATAATAGTACATCTGTAGTTATCATTCCATCAAGAGACAGAGAGTAAAAGAGAAATTGAGATTTATTACAAGAATTGGCTCACACAATTAAGGAGGTTGAGAAGTCCCATGACCGACCTGCTGTCTGCAAGCTGGAGAACCCAGGAAGGCTCTGGTATAATTCAGTCCACACCCAAAGACCTGAGAACCAGGAATGCCCATGTCCAAGGACAGGAGAAAATGGATGTCCCATCTCAAGTTAAAGAGAAAATTTGTCCCCTCTCTGCCCTTCTGTTCTATCCAGATCCTTAGGAGATTGAATGGTGCCCACATGGACAGGTGAGAGGCATCTTTTTCACTCACTCAACTCCTAATCTGTTCCAGAAACACTCTAACAGTCATGCTCAGATCCAGTGTCTTACTCTCTGGGCATCCCTTAGCCCAGTTAAGTAGACACATCAAACTAACCATCATCCCAGGATAGCGGACTGCACTCTTGATTTTTTTCAGGACTGGGAGACCTCTCCTTTCAAGTCTTGAAAACATCACCAGTTGTCTTTCTGTGCTTGTCCCAGAGCACACCCTGACTCTAAAACCTCAAAATTCTCTCTTCATGCTTGCCACCAGCAAGATATTCCATTGTCATAGGCTTTTAAAAATAAAAACTTAAATATCAGGAAAGGAACATGTCCTCAAGGGACACTACAAAGGCATTCAGCTCCCTGTACAGAGATATTAAAATAAAATAAGAGACATTGAAAAAGGAAAAATACAATCTGAGAAGAAAATTTCAGTAAACTTCCCTGTTATATATTTTGCAAAGAATCAAACTCTTATTGCAAGTACTATACAAGACTCTTAACAGACATGAACTTAGCAATTTTTGTGCCTCTTAAACTATCAATATGGAGAATATTGCATCCATCAGAACATTTCTGAAAGATTGTCCTTTTGGGTGATAGGAAAGAACACTTTAATAAGCTGTCTTTTGGGGGGAAGATGGAGAGTAATGATGAAAACCTCAAAAGCTGTCATAAAGTAACAAGAAACTACCTTCAAAGACAAATAGATTCAGTTACCCATAGAGAATATGTTTTATTAGTTACAAAGTAGTAGTTGCCCTTACTCTGATTAAATATTACTCAATGATTTTCAAAACACAAGGTTAGAAAGCAGTCATACTCATACCTAACAGAAATATGCAACTTTCCAGAGACTAAAGATATAGCCTCCCTTTCCCACAAGACTTTACTAAATTTTCATTTAACATTTTAGAGATTTACAGTTTATTTTTTTAAATATAGTTTAAGTCATTACTGTGACCTAAGTTGTATCAGTAAACACAACAGTGAAGCCACTATACCTATTTAACTGCATTAAAAGTCATGAGTCATGATTTAAGGTTGGTTTCATATTATTTTTCAGTATTGAAATCACAAAAAAGTTCACAATTACTTTTATAAATCCTGAAATGGAACTATTAGATTTTCTGATAGGGAAATAAAGGCTCTCCTTTATGCTTCTTCATTCCCCCTGTTTTGTCTGTTTTTCTCCACGTTGTGTTTTTTAATGGTTGCAGCACTGAGGAGATCAGACATACTGGAGAGGGAGTAGAGAAGTGTACGTGAAGGGGGAACCTTCATTGTACAGAGTGGTCATTAACTGTGATGCAAACGCCAATGTTCCCATGGAAACCTCTGTCCATGACAGAATATACTAGAGCAATTTTTGAAACACTTATTTGTCCATTTCATTAATTATGTCTTTGTGCGGAAGGCAGCTTGGCTTGATTGTCTCATCACGTATCAGAGAAGCTACTGCTCTAACAAATGGGCCTATTGGTTTGGGCCTATTCGTATCGGTTCATCCCTGCGACATGATAGACATTTCAACAAAATGATTGTCCCTTAATGAGCTGCAGCCTGTCAGGATTGTTTAGGGCTTCATGCGCAGCCCAGACCATGGTCATGATAGCCTCAGTTATTATAACAATGAGTAGGATGTCTATAAAAGAGCCTATATAAATACAATATATACAAATATATAAATAAAATGACCCTCATTTTGATATTATGTAGTTGATTTATAATTATCAAACTTATGTATATTATAATCATAAAACACTCCTGAATTTTGTTCCAACATAAGCTATAGAGTTTTCTGGACAAACTAAGTGAACATGACCACCAAGTCAAAAAGATATTTTTCATAATTTAATACGATTGTTCTTGGTTGCCAATTATCTGAAAAATAGTATGCATGCAATTATGGGATCTGGCTAACGGAAGCAAAACCAACATTTTTGTTATATTCTGATGATATTCATGTTGAGTTTCTAGCACTCCAAAATGAGTACAAGATAACTTTACTCTAATTTGAACAAGTATTTCTTAAAAAAAAAAAGAACAGCAAAACTAAGCAAAACAAAAACAATACTTAAAAAAAAAAAACAGAGGAGAACCCATAATATTTAATGACAAATAAATATGTGTTTGGTAAATGGGACAAATAAAACATTTTTCTGGCACTCCCAATAAATATGAGATAGTTGAATAATAACCTTCTCTGGTTTGAGAGTACACACCTGTTGATTAGCTCTGAAGACTTGGGGTATTATTTTCCCAAAGCCTAAGCATCTTTCCTAGGGATCAGTACTTAATAATGATGTGCTTTCTGTTCACGGTAAATTGTAATAATTCTGTTAAAAAAAGAAAGAACATATTGGCCATTTTGATTTCATGTTTGCTCAAAGCAAGAGCAAATGTTCCTTCAGAACAGATGAATGAGGGTTGGTGTGCCAATCACAGCCAGAGTCAACATGCCTGAAACATCCCCTTTGCCAAAAGTTAATTATGACCTTAAGAAAAGCTTCCTACATGTTTTTAAGTTGTATATTTCAGTTTTGCTTCTCTAGCTCTTCTGTGCAAGGAACAACCATGGTCTATGCTTTCATTTCTCCATACAGAATCTATGATTAAGTTCTGTCCCTAAAATTCACAGATGTAAATCACCATTCTGTAGCTACCAACAGCCACACTCAGTCAGTTAATAACTGGGGATTAAACTTAATTCAGATTAATTTGTATTAGTATAGAGTTTGTAAATCAATTGTTTTCATATTAGTTTACATGTTGTCTAGACATGACATCATGTTAATTCTTTGTGTGGTTCAACTACTAATTAAAGATATGAAGGGTAACAGATGCAAACTATTTGTTTAAAGCTCTAAACATAAATGAAGGTTGGAGTGGTGGTCCAGTGTATTTTAGGTTAGGATTTTTTTTATGTTGGTACAAAGCTGCATATTAAAGTCTGAAATGGATTTAGTTTAGCCAGTTTAACATGGAAATGGCTTCTGATAAAGATGACAGGGACAGATTTAACTGATGGTGAGATAAATTTTAGAAAAATAGGAAAATTGTTAAAAATTAAATTAAAATGTCCAAAACTCAATTAGTATGTAAGACACTGAAACATTATTAAAATAATTCTTACTTCCAGATTTCAATTTGAACTTCTACCTCTTCCATTCCAAGTCTAAACCTTATGTAATAGAGTAATTGTTTTGTGGAAAGTATTTAATTCTGATAATTCATTTAATTCTTTTTTTTTTTAAGATTTTTTATTTATTTGACAGAGAGAGATCACAAGCAGGCAGAGAGAGAGGGAAGCAGGCTCCCACTGAGCAGAGAGCCCGACGCGGGGCTCGATCCCAGGACCCCGGGATCATGACCCGAGCCGAAGGCAGCGGCTCAACCCACTGAGCCACCCAGGCGCCCCTGATAATTCATTTAATTCTAATATCTTCTGAATTTCTTGGTATTTAATGATCTTAATTTTCTGAATACAGTAAGGAGTTGTGGTAAAAACTAAACCAACTAAAGCAAATTGGAAGCATTTCCTTCCTTTCTTACTACTCTCCAAAATCCAAAAACAAAGTTGGTGACCTATGTTCAGGTTGCGGAAACATAATCAGAGGTCATTTGTTTACTAGTTCACGAATTTTCCTTAAAATCAGAATTAATAAAAATCCCAACCCTTAAATTTCAGTTTTCCTTGTTTGGCCTATATCCGAATTTTAAGATGGACAAGTCCATTAGAACTAATCATTATTTTCATTTGTTTAAATTTTCCTGAATTGGGTTAGGAAGTGAGATTTCCCATTTTTAGAATGGATGTCACAGATACCTAGATTCTTTAAATCAGTGTCAGTTATGCATTATGTATTTTATAACCCTATTTTTATTTATTGGAATATCCATTTTCTCCCTCCAAAAATAGCACTACATATACACACATGAGAAAGTCACTGTAGAAGACAAAAAGACTCGATGTTAAGTCAATGTGATTCACGTATTCTCTATTCTTGGATGGATAGAAAGGATGAAATGCCATTTCAACACTGCCTTTGTTCCCCAGCTTGTTATATGTATCTTGTATTACTCTTAAGCATGACATTTCTACTCTGCTAGTAATTCTATAGTTTTTTGGTAATCTGTAGGAAAGACTGTCCCTGTCAGTAAAATGCCTGAAAATTGAATCTTCATGAAACTATCTTTAAATGTAAACAAGCATTAACAACATAAATATTATTCTATTTATCTATATACCACTAGTGATTCCTACTGTTACCTTTGCCCCTGAACAAGTCTTAATTTGGGAGAAGTTTCATGAAGTTCTTTTTTCAAAATATCACTTTTTAAGAATTAGCAAATAGCTTTGAACTTCAAATTTGCAAATGAAGTAGGAGGGAATTTCCATGTACTCTTTACCAATATTTCACCGAGATGATTTACATTCAAAATAAAGTTTACATTCAGAATGGTTGTTGGTGTTCTCTCTCTCCTCTCTTTCTCTTACTCGTTCTCTACCTCACCTTATATAAATGTACATATATATGTATGTATGATATCTTTTTGGTTTTGTTTTTATTTTTTGTGTGTGTGCCTAGTATCTCTGTAATGAAGATAATATTACCGTGACTCCAAGGGACTTTGATTAATAAGTATTCATTTCCCTATTGCTTTGACCATTATCTAAAACAAACATTTTTTTTTTTTTAATTTGCCTTGGGTCACTGTATAGTATACTAATTAGTTTTGTTCTCCAGTTTGGACTTACACTCAATAAATACTCATAGAAATCACAGTGGGGATTTATAAATGTGATTTCTAAATATATTCAAATCACACCAAAGATCTAAGTTGCTCTCTGGATGCAAATGCGCAATAAGAGAAAAATGGACAATCTAGACTTGGGCAGAACACTTTGTACAAAACCTTTTTACATATTATAAGCAGAAACTTGTTTTATTTATACAGTATATTTTTGGCTTGGCATAATGTTAGTTGAAAGAAAGAAAGCAAGTTCCACTCCTGGGCATATAACTGAAGAGTACCTCATGACTTCAGTCGAAAGAAAGGAACTTAAGGGGGAGTCAAGATGGCGGGGAAGTAGGAGGAGGCACCTTTTCAACCTGTACCCTAAAGTGAGCTGATTACCTACCAAAGAACTCCGACCACCCATGAAATCAGACTGAGATCAGAATTATACACGTCTGGATCTCTACAGGAGCAGAAGACACCAGTGGCAGGTAAAGCAGGCTGGGAGCATCCGACTGATATCTGAGGATAAACAAAAGGTGGAGGGAGCCACCAGAGGTGACCAGTTGGAAAGTAATACCCCAATACGAGAGTGCCCTGTGTCTGGCGACCAGCATTAACTTGGAGTCTGGTTGAAAGCACTCAAAAAACAAAGAGCAAAGGATCGCAGGGGGAAATAGTGGGAACCTGGGCGGTTAGGGTCAGCGACCTAAGTCCCTGGACCCAGGACAGCCTCCCCTGGCGCTGAGCCAGAGAGAGTGCGGTGGAGAAATCAGGACTCCGTCTCTGAGCCGCCAGGGCGCCTGAACGCCAGAGCGCCCGAGAACGAGTGGGGTCTGGCTCCCGTGAGGGGCTGGGAGCCTGGCCAGACAGCAATCCTGAAACGCGCACGTCCCACACCCTCCCTTGGGATAGGTGCTCATAGGCGCTAGCCTGGAGCTCTGGCACCTGGAAAAACCAGACATTCCCAGCCCAGGACAGTGGGAAAATCTCAGTGTGCGATCTCTGCTCGGAACCTCTCTGGCAGTCTGGAGCTGCCTAGACAGCCACCGCTGCCCTGGTTTTGGGTACAACAAGGAGCTCCTGCATCCCCAGGGACAGTGACTCAGAACCAACTCTGCCAGCAGCTCTTGCAAAACATTCCAAGGCTTCTCTCTGAGAGGGAGGTCAGGGTGCAGTTTGCTCTCCTCTAAACCTCCAAAAACCATCAAAAGCTGTCAAAGCGAGAGAAAGCAGATGAAAGAACATAAAAACCCCCAGAGAACAAAAGCCTGAAAAAAAACAATTTCCTCAGAGCCCACCCCCTTGAGGGGAGCGGGAGGACCTAAAACAGGGAACATCATTGTCTGAAAACCCACGTGGCAGGCCCCTCCCCCAGAAAACCAACCAGGAAGGAAGAAAAAAAAAAAGGACTACAAGAAAACAACCACCACTACTTCAAAAATACAACTTTTTTTTTTAACTCTTTACCAATATTCTGGTTCTTTTTTTTAATATACATACAGATAATTTTTTAACCTATTTACCACCACACTGAGATGTCCAGTACATCAAATCCTTTAATAACCTTCTAACCTGAACTTTTTGACATACACCCATGTTTTTCTTTTGCTTTTCTATTTTTTTAATTCTTTTTTAATTTTAACTTAGTTTAGTCTAGTTTATTCTTTTTTAATTTTTATTTTCTACTATACATATAGAGTTAAACTTCAAGGTAATCCCCTTTCCCCAGTCAATGCTACCCCTATAGGCAAACCAGTTTCTAATCCCCCTGTAACTTAGGAAAGTTGAGTCCCTTAACAAAAACATCAAGATACTTTCAGGAAGAATCAAAATAACCTTCCTCACCCACAATGAGAATCTATAACCATTCTCCCAATTTTTCCTTCTGTCAGTGTCTCTGTGAATTTGTGTTTGTCCTGATAATATATAAATCTTATACTTGGGGTTCTTTCTGATGAGGTTCTTCGCTTTTTTTTTTGCTTATATATATATATTTTTCTCTTGTCATATATTTTTATCAGTCTTTTTGTTTGTCTGTTTTTGTTTGTATACTTCACAAATCTTACCTTGTGGTCCATTTGGGCTGAGCCTTCTCTTTTATCTTCCCTTTTTTTCCTATCTCTCTCTCTCTCTTTTTGTTTCTCCTTTTTTCTTTTCCCTTTTTTTCTTTTTTCTTCTCTATTTCTTCTTCTTTTCTTTTTTCTCTCATTTGGGTGGGGAATCCTGATTGCACAGAAGCATTCCAGGGTGCACATTGACTGCACCACAATCAATAAGTCCAGCTGCATCTGTTCAGTCATCTCTTACCAAAATGACTAGGAGGAGGAATACCCAACAGAAGAAAAATACAGAGGATGGGCCTTCTGCAACAGAGCTAATAGCTTCGACATAGACAATATGTCAGAAAAAGAATTCAGACTAACAATTATCCAGGCAATAGCTAGGTTGGAGAAAGCCATGGAGGACCAAACAGAATTGATTAGGGCAAAACTGAAAGCCAACAGGGATGATGTTCAAAATGCTCTCAATGAGTTCCAATCTAATCTAAATTCTCTAAAAGCTAGGGTAACTGAGACAGAAGATAGAATTAGTGATCTGGAGGACAAACAGATAGAGAGAAAGGATCAGGAGGAAGCCTGGAACAAACAGCTCAGAAGCCACGAAAACAGAATCAGGGAAATAAACGATGCCATGAAATGTTCCAACGTCAGAATTATTGGAATCCCTGAAGGGGAGGAAAAAGAAAGGAGTCTAGAAGATATAGTGGAAGAAGTTGTCTATGAAAATTTTCCCAATCTCACGAATGGAAACAACGTTCATGTACTAGAGGCAGAGAGATTTCCTCCCAAGATATTAGATTCTCAAAAGTCCTCATGACACCTTATAGTTAGAATGAGGAATTATGTTTCAAGAGAGACCCTCTTAAAAGCAGCTAGGACAAAAAAGCTCCTTATGTACAGAGGAAAGCCCATTAGAATAACGTCAGACCTTTCCACAGAGACCTGGCAAGCAAGGAAGGGCTGGCAAAATATATTCAGAGTACTAAATGAGAAGAACATGCAACCAAGAATACTCTATCCAGCAAGACTGACATTCAAAATGGATGGAGAGATAAAGAGTTTCCAAGACCGGCAAGGCTTAAAAGACTATGCAACCACCAAACCAAAACTGCAGGAAATATTAAGGGGGGGTCATATAAAAGAGAAAAAATCCTAAGAATATCATTGAACAGAAATATAAAAACAATCTACAGACAGAAAGACTTCAAAGGCAACACGATATCTATAAAAACCTATCTCTCAATAGTCACTCTCAATGTGAATGGCCTAAATGCACCCATAAAACGACACAGGGTTGCAGATTGGATAAAACGACAGGACCCATCCATATATTGTCTACAAGAGACCCATTTTGAACCTAAGGATACACCCAGACTGAAAGTGAAGGGATGCAGAAGCATCTTTCATGCCAATGGGCCTCAAAAGAAGGCCGGGGTAGCGATTCTCATATCAGATAAATTAGATATTAAACTAAAGACTGTACACAGAGATACAGAAGGACACTACATAATTCTTAAAGGGACTATCCGCCAAGATGATCTAACAATTGTGAATATCTATGCCCCCAATATGGGAGCACCCAATTACATAAGAAAACTATTAATCAAGATAAAGAGTCATATTGATATGAATACAATAATAGTAGGAGATCTTAATACGCCTCTCTCAGAAATAGACAGATCATCGAAGCAGAAAATTAATAAAGAAATAAGAGCATTGAATGAAACATTGGACCAGATGGACCTCATCGACATATACAGAACATTCCACCCTAAAACAACAGAATACTCATTCTTCTCAAGTGCACATGGAACCTTCTCCAGAATAGACCACATACTGGGTCACAAAGCAGGACTCAACCGATACCAAATGACAGACATTATTCCCTGCATATTCTCAGATAACAATGCTTTGAAACTGTTTTTTTTTTTTTTATATTTTATAAATACAGTGAAGATTTTTTTAGGATTCATTTACTCCTTGGTATCAAATGAAACTCTAAGGATGTTTATATGAAGTCAAACTCTCTCTCTTCGCAGGTGACATGATTATTTATATGGAAAACCCCAAAGACTCCACCACCAAACTACTAGAACTCATACAGGAGTTCAGTAACGTGGCAGGATACAAAGTCAATGTACAGAAATCAGTGGCTTTCTTATATACTAACAATGAAAATACAGAAAGGGAAATTGGAATCGATTCCATTTACTATAGCACCAAGAACCATAAGACACCTGGGAATAAACCTAAACAAAGAGGTAAAGGACCTGTACTCGAGGAACTAGAGAACACTCATGAAAGAAATTGAAGAAGACACAAAAAGATGGAAGACTGTTCCATGCTCTTGGATTGGAAGAATAAACATTGCTAAAATGTCTATACTGCCTAGAGCAATCTATACTTTTAATGCCATCCCGATCAAAATTCCACCAGTATTTTTCAAAGAGCTGGAGCAAATAATCCTAAAATTTGTATGGAATCAGAAGAGACCCCGAATTGCTAAGGAAATGTTGAAAAACAAAAACAAAACTGGCGGCATCACGTTACCCGATTTCAAGCTTTACTACAAAGCTGTGATCACCAAGACAGCGTGGTACTGGCATGAAAACAGACACATAGACCAGTGGAACAGAGTGGAGAGCCCAGATATGGACCCTCAACTCTATGGTCAAATAATCTTCGACAAAACAGGAAAAAATATTGAATGGAAAAAAGACAGTCTCTTCAATAAATGGTGCTAGGAAAACTGGACAGCGATATGTAGAAGAATGAAACTCGACAATTCTCTTACACTGTACACAAAGATAAACTCAAAATGGATAAAAGACCTCAACGTGAGACAGGAGTCCATAAGAACCTAGAGGAGAACATAGGCAGTAACCTCTTAATATCAGCCACAGCAACTTCTTTCAAGATATGTCTCCAAAGGCCAAGGAAACAAAAGCAAAAATGAATTTTGGGACTTCATCAAGATCAAAAGCTTCTGCACAGCAAAGGAAACAGTCAACAAAACAAAAAGGCAACCCACGGAATGGGAGAAGATATTTGCAAATGACACTACAGACAAAAGGTTGATATCAAGAATCTATAAAGAACTCCTCAAACTCAACACACACAAAACAGATAATCATATCAAAAAATGGGCAGAAGATATGAACAGACACTTCTCCAACGAAGACATACAAATGGCTATCAGACACATGAAAAAATGTTCATCATCATTAGCCATCAGGGCGATTCAAATTAAAACCACATTGAGATACCACCTAACACCAGTTAGAATGGCCAAAATTAGCAAGACAGGAAACAATGTGTGTTGGAGAGGATGGGGAGAAAGGGGAACCCTCTTCCACTATTGGTGGGAATGCAAGTTAGTGCAGCCACTTTGGAGAACAGTGTGGAGATTCCTGAAGAAATTAAAAATAGAGCTTCCCTATGACCCTGCAATTGCACTGCTGGGTATTTACCCCAAAGATACAGATGTAGTGAAAAGAAGGGCCATCTGTACCCCAATGTTTATTGCAGCAATGGCTACGGTCGCCAAACTGTGGAAAGAACCAAGATGCCCTTCAACGGATGAATGGATAAGGAAGATGTGGTCCATATACACAATGGAGTATTATGCCTCCATCAGAAAGGATGAATACCCAACTTTCGTGGCAACATGGACGGGACTAGAAGAGATTATGCTGAGTGAAATAAGTCAAGCAGAGAGAGTCAAGTATCATATGGTCTCACTTACTTGTGGAGCATAACAAAGAACATGGAGGACATGGGGAGATGGAGAGGAGAGGGAGTTGAGGGACACTGGAAGGGGAGATGAACCATGAGAGACTACGGACTCTGAAAAACAACCAGAGGGTTTTGAAGGGGCGGGGGAGTGGGAGGTTGAGGAACCAGGTGGTGGGTAATAGGGAGGGCACGTACTGCATGGAGTACTGGGTGTGATGCCAAAACAATGAACACTGTTGTGCTGTAAACAAACAAACAAACAAACAAAAAATAAAGAGTCATATTGATATGAATACAATAATGGTAGGAGATCTTAATACGCCTCTCTCAGTAATAGACAGATTTGTCGAAGCAGAAAAGTAATAAAGAAATAAGAGCATTGAATGAAACATTGGACCAGATAGACCTCATCGACATATACAGAACATTCCACCCTAAAACAACAGAATACTCATTCTTCTCAAGTGCACATGGAACCTTCTCCAGAACAGACCAGATACTGGGTCACAAAGCAGGACTCAACCGATACCAGAAGACTGACATTATTCCCTGCATATTCTCAGATCACAATGCTTTGAACCTGGAACTCAATCACAAGGAAAAGTTTGGAAGGAACTCAAACACCTGGAAGCTAAAGACCACCTTGCTTAAGAATGCTTGGATCAACCAGGAGATCAAAGATGAACTTAAACAATTCATGGAAACCAATGAGAATGAAGACACTTCGGTCCAAAACCTATGGGATGGAGAGGAGAAGGCAGTTGAGAGAAATTGGAAGGGGAGATGAACCATGAGAGACTATGGCCTCTGATAAACAACCTGAGGCTTTTTAAGGGGCTGGGGATGGGAGGTTGGGGAATCAGGTGGTGGGTAATAGAAAGGGCACATATTGCATGGATCACTGTGTATGGTGCAAAAACAATGAATATTGTTATGCTGAAAATAAACACATTAAAAAATATATAAATAAATAAAAGTTTAAAAAAAAAAACAAACCTGAACTTCCCAGACTTTCCTTTAAGGTCGTATAATTAGATTCTTGCCAATAGAAGATTGACAATAGTACAGGAAATTTTGGAAAGTATCTTTTTCTTCTTTCCCTATTTGCCTTTGTTATCAGATGGAATATTTACATGACGGCTGCAGCCAGACACATTAATCCTGGACACTGAGGTGGAAATTTCAAGTCAGAATAAGGTCAGGAGGAAATGGGCCCCTTATGACCAGGGAGCTGCATACACTTATGTGAGCAGGAAATAAACTTCTATCTTTTCTTAAAAAAAAAATAAGAAGAAGAAGAATGGACTTTACGCAGATTGGAAATTCTGAGCTCAGTGCACACCAAGGCCCTTATGCTTCCTAAACGTGTAATGGCATTTAAGGCGGACACTCATAATTGGCAGTGTGTTCCCAGTTGAGGAAAGAACTTACAAGGGCAGACCATAAGCATGTTGGATACTCTGAGTTAAGTGCACGGCAAGGCCTTATACTTCCAAAACATATAATAGCTCTCTAGGCGGACACTCATAAGTGGCATTGTATTCCCAGTTGAGGAACGAAGTTAGAACAAGGACGGACGCTAGGCAGATGGGAAACTCTGAGATAAGTTCCTGCCAAAGAGTTTATGCTTCCACAACGTGGAATGGCAATTCAGGCAGACACCCATATGTGGCAGTGTGTTCCCAGTCGAGGAAAGAAGATACAAGGAGGGACTCGAGGCCGGTTGAATACTCTGAGTTAAGTGCATGCCAAGGCCCTTAGGCTTCTAAAATGTATAATCCCACTTAAGGCAGACACTCTTAAGTGGCAGTGTATTCCCAGTTGAGGAAAGAACTTAGAAGAAGGACCGTTTCTATGCTGTCTGGATAATCTGAGATAAGTGCACGTCAACGCCCTTTTGCTTCCAAAACATATAATGGCTTTTAAGGCAAACATTCATAATTAGCAGTGACATCCCAGCTGAAGAAAGAAGTTAGAACAATGATGGAGGCTAGGCTGATTGGATACTCTGAGATAAGTTCCTGCCAAAACGTTTATGCTTGCACAACGTGGAATGGCAATTCAGGCGGACACCCATAAGTGGCAGTGTGTTCCCCGAAAGAAATTAGAAGAAGGATGGACTCTATGCAGGTTGGAAACTCTGAGCTAAGTGCAAGCCAAGGCCCTTATGCTTCCAAAACGATAATGGCATTTAAGGCGGACACTCGTAAGTGGAAGTCTCTTCCCAGTTGAGGAAAGAACTTAGAACAAGGGCGGACTATAAGCATGTTGGATACTCTGAGTTAAGTTCACGCCAAGGCCCTTATGCTCCCAAAACTTATATTCGCTTATGATCCCCCTTAATGTGAACACTCATAAATGGCAGTGTTTTCACAGTTGAGGAAAGAAGGTAGAACAAGGACGGACTCTTGGCAGGTTGGATATTCCGAGTTAAGTGCACGCTAAGGGTCTTATGCTTCCAAAACGTATAAACGCTCTTAAGGTGGACACTCATAAATGGCAGTGTTTTCCCAGTTGAAGAAAGAAGTTAGAACAAGGGTGGACTCAAGGTAGGTTGGAAACTCTGAGTTAAGTACAGGCAAAGGCCCTTATGCTTCCACTCGAGACTGACTGATGCTTTATATATCCTTTTGTAGATCGACTAAATCAAGGCTAACATTAGTATGATAAACAATTAGTTACACACTGTAATTACAATGAAGTTATATACTAGGTGTTCCCACAGAAAGGAGGTGAGAACTATTGTTCCCGAGCCCACTACCAGTAAAAAAGGTCTAGGAACACAGGCCCATAAGGTTAGGTTGAAGTCTTTTGTGGTAGTCTAACCGCTCTTAGCTGTTTGCACCCCAATTGGTCCCAGGGAAGCAACCAGCTTCCAAAGTTCTGTATGGAACATTCCTCCAGCCCTAGAGAAGATCCTACCTGAAATGGTCACATGATGCATTGGAAAGCTAGGAGGGAAGGCAAGGTCTCACAGAGGTTCTTCTCTATCCTTCCTCGACCAGTCCATCATAGAGAAATCAGGGACGCCATGAGGAGAGATGATCAAGGGCTTTTCATGGAGACCTTCTATCCAATTGGGGCTGTAAAGGGGGAAGGCGTCTTCTTCTTCTATGTCTGTTCTGGCCGTTCAACAAGAGGCAAGCCATCCTCTGATGGAGAGGCAAGGAGTTGGCACCACCTTTTGGCAGCCACCGCAGGGTATCTTTATCCCGACGAAAAACCCAAACAAAACCACGCCCTCAGCAAAGGACAGGATCAGGACCATTCCAAGTGCCCATCAGGGGGTCCCTCCACCTAGCATAAGGGAGAGGGGAGAAGTCTGGATGCCCAAAGCATTCAGCTGCTGTGCGACCTATTTCATCAAACATTCAAAAAATTAAAACATAGAAGCTTAAATTGAAATGCATCTGCGGGAACATTTTACGTTTCCCCGAGTATCTCCCCCTCTTTTAATTTTTTAAGGTAAGATTGAAGAGTACTATTTGCACACTCAACGATGGCCTGTCCCTGAGTGTTATATGGAATACCTGTGGAGTGCGCTATTTGAAAGGTAGTGCCAAAGGTTTGAAAAGCTTGAGACATAAATAACGTTTGCACTCGCTCAGTAGTTAGCATTGGTAGGACCAAGAATTCAAGTTCCTTCCCTGTACTATGAATAATCCTCTGACGACCCCGGGGAATCAGTTGCTTTCATAACTCTACCTGCCCAGTGATGACATGGAGTTGGTGTCAAGCTAAATGAATCCACTCCAAAGGCCCATGAACTTGCCCTATCACTGCTAAAGGTCATCTGAATGGCATTAAAAAGATTCGATATCTTGTCATGGCAGGATCATACTGACAGAGCTGGGCTTGTGATAGTTTATCATGGCCTAGTTGTAACGCTGTTTTAGCGCTCTGGTTCAAAGTTCGAGGAGAGGATGGGGAACGATTCCCTTTTAGGATATCAAACAAGGGCTTTGTGTCAGCAGCCGTTCAATGTAAAAAGGGTCTAATCCAGTGAATATCTCCTAATTTTGAAAATTATTTGGGGTGCGCAAAGATTGCATTCATAAGGAAACTGTTTGAGGACGGATTCTTTTATTCTCAATGACATAGCCCAATGATTCAAAAGTTTCCAATTTCTGCACCTTTTCAGGGGCGACTACCAAATTATATTGTTGTAATTGAGGAATGAAATAGGTAGAGGATCGTTGTAAAATCTCCTCCATTTCAGCTGTTAATAGGATACCATCCATACAGTGTATGCAACAGAGCATCGGTTCAAATTGTGTTCGAAACGGAGAAATTGCACGAGAACCAAATTCCTGGCACAGAGTGGGACTATTAGCCATACCTTGAGGTCAAACCTGCCATTGATACCGTTTAGCAGGTTCTTTAGGGTTAGTACTGGGAATGGTAAAGGCAAATCGTTCACAGTCTTGGGGGGGCTAAAAATGGTTTAAAAAATCCTTTACATCTAATATAATTCATTTGTATTGAAGAGGGATAGCTAATGGTGTAGGTAGTCCAGGTTGAAGGGCCCTCATCGGTTTCATGGTGGCATATCCTGCCCTTAGATCCTGCAAAAGTCTCCATTTTCCTGGTTTCTTTTCAATTACAAATAGAGGAGTATTCCAAGGGCTAAATGATTCCTTTAGATGACCCAAAAGCAGCGGTTATTCTGGTTATTCCGTTAAAGTCGGTGCTGCTTCCAATTTCTCTGCAGGCTAGGGCCACTGATCCACCCATACAGGGTCATTAGATTTCCCTTTGATAGGCAGTGCCTGAGGGGATTTCAGTGGCCCTAGGAAAACCCAAACCAGCCTTGGAAGCTGCGATTGTCTCTGGAGGGGATTGGGTTCTCCCTGTCAATCCTTCCCTAAACCCTTGCTCCGTTTGCATCTCAATTCTTCCGTAAGGGCCATTGCGAGGACGAACATGGTTTGGGCCTGGGAATAGGGGCTGTCGTTCAAGAAAGCAGCCATATCGGTTAAAACATCACAGCCCCACAGATTAAGGTCAACTTGTAACAGGAATGGCTGAAATACTCCCTGATGGCGCTCAGCAGTGGGCCAATTCAAGCAATCAGCACTTAGCCTAGGAGCCTCAAACTTGTCCCACGCCCCTAATAGAATTATCCGAATCCACAAGACGCCAATTTTTAGGTCAGCCTT